>NC_141689.1:1546636605-1547293480 GCF_964263255.1 Lissotriton vulgaris | reverse complement strand
AAGAAAAAAGGGGGGGTCCCAAAACGTGTTTTCTCCATGCAATTTCCCATAGGAAACTTACAGCCCTAACTGCTGAACATTGAAATGCATTGTAGTGAATCGAAGATTTTGAGGGTTACCAAAAGGAGAACAATAAAGGTTGATAACAGACTTTAGTTACATTAGAATTCATTTGTTGACAGTACCATACTAATTTCGGGAATTGTGGTGTGTTCTAAGGTGATTTTACCCTGTGAAAAACCTTCTACTCTGGATATCATGAATCATGTTTGAGAGAAAACTATTTTCACATGCTTGTCCCATAGAGTTTTGGAAGGTGCTCCAGAAGCTAAAATGATAGCATATTTTCTGTAAATTCACATTATCTTTCTCAGTCATGTGAGAATGAAGTCTGAAATTCTCAGTAAAACATGTACATTCAACAAGGGCAGAGACTGTCAGTTGATTCCTTTGTGTTCTACTGGAGCTTCCCACAGTGTTCTAAAGAACAACTAGAGCGCTAACAGCCTTACTTATGGGCTTAATCAGCAACTTTAGGAGTAACTTAGTTAATATATAAAAATTGTTTTTTAAACAAATGCTTTTATCCTTTCATGTGTCACTCCAGTTCTCTTAAATGACAACCCATCCACAGCACAAAGGTAATACCTGGAGCCATATATATTTTTCCATACATGTGGGTGTTGTAAATACCCACTGCAGACCACATCCGGCTCCTCACTTTAATGCCTCTTGTGTAATTTGTATGCCAACTTACAATTGCCTTACGGGAGAGTTGTATACGCAAACTGGGTGAAATTACTTATACAGTACATTTTTACAGGCAGAGCCCACACACACTGTATCACTGACCATCACTGTCACAGAAAAAGTGACTTTGTTACACATATCTAATTTGTTACACATACCTAATTTGGGGCTCTTCATTCTGTATTTATAAAATGCTAAAGATCATTGCCTTTGCTGTCTTGTTTGTTTTTACTACTATGATCCATGCTTATATCCAGTCTTCATAACTGTCTGCGGTGGAAACAACCAGTTAAACACAGAAAGGATGATGGGAGAAATAATTTCAATAATTCTAACCACTGTCAATCGCTCAGGTTGCATTATAACCTATCATTCTTTTGCCTATCATGCCACCTCAGTTTTGACCCAGCCACTTGAAAAACTGTTTTGATCCTGCTACAATAGGAGGAGTCCAGCCCTACTTGCCAGGGCAACATTCTTGTTATTTTGTTATACACTGTAGCTGTATGTGGAAAGCGCCGGGACACTCTCTTAGAGTAGCCGAGCACTATATAAACGCATTTTAACATAACATAACATAACAGATCCTTCCTGAACCGTAACACAAGCAACCCAAGACCGGATTCACCCTGATTTGGGCTCATACGTCAAGTGTAGCTTGGTTCCAGTGACGCAGTGAGTACAGGACCCATGTCTGGGGATACCATTGGTTCAAAAACACAAAAGGTGAAGGGAGAAATGCTTACAATAAATTTAACCACTGGCAGTCACTTCGGAGAGCACCCCAACCCATTTTATTTTGCTCACCATGTCACCTCAATTGAGCCATATGCAATCAGTCTTGACCTTGCTCCAAAACATACAATCCAGCCTGGACTGCCAGGTCAGGTCGTCTCTGAACTGGAGCAAAGGCAACCCAATTGCCCTGAATTGGATTAGACAGTCAAGTGTAGCTTGGTTCCTTTTTCTGGAAACTCTGAATTCTATTCACCCACTATATACCTTCAACAACCTTGATTCTGCCAAAGAAAATTTCCTATACAAATTCAATTTTTACAAGCCTAGAGTCAATAGAAGGTAAACTATAGTAAATGCTTTCTTCATATGATAGAACCTAATGGACATTTTGCCATCCATGGTTTACATATGTGGCTCTCCATGAAACTCCTGAGCTTTAAGGCACTTTGTAGGGTGGTAATAGATTCCTGAGTGTGTGTACACAATTGTATATTATTTTAGGTTGATGGGAATGTCCGCCCACCTCTGGCATCCTTTTTTATAGAGGCTTCTAAAGGTATTCACAATATCTCAGATTTCCTTGTAGAGTGCTGTCTGTCTTCTGTCATCATTGAGCGAACTCTCTCCACCAATCATATAATTCTTGGGCCCTGTGTCCACTAAGCCAATGCTGAGCCTAGTCTCTTTGCAGTCATCAGCCTTCTAGCATGGTAGCATGTCACTAACTAACATGAATAGACCTGTCGAACTACAGATCTTTTAATATGGCCTCTCCCTAGGAGTATAAAAGACTCAGTCCTTTAGGTGCCCTGGAGACTGTGGATAACACCAATGAAACATCCTCTCTATTGTGTAGAAGAATTGGATCTACAGCCCCACTAACAAGAGAATGTTGTTGCACACAGAATAGCCCATATAAGCCTGGAGTGATTTAAAGCTTTCTCTGACAGCCTTTCCTCTGGTAATTGAGGCATTGTCCAGGCACTTAGCATATCTACTGAAGATGAGCTACCTAATCCTACATGATCTTAGTCCATACACATACTTTACTTCAGTATGAGGTACACCATAGTCATCTTTTGTCAGGTCCACAAAAGGTTCTTGAAGATCCGTGATGAAGTTCCCCTTAGACAAGACCTCGACGTTGAAGAGAGGCACCCCTGAGATGATGCACACTTGATTTGCAGATTAACATTTTACTTGCCTTCAGCCATATTTACTAATAGATTGTGCATATTTGCCTTCCTCTAATAAACTGTCAATGTCAATTCAACCAGCTTTATTTGATTAAAAGAAATAATCATAAAAGCAGAATATAATTATGGACACAGTATATGCAAACATTAACTTGTAAAATGCATATAATAACAGTGTGAATCAGTTCCAATAATGATTAAGAAAAGTGAATTACATCATGATTGAAATTCTACATTTTAAGACAAGCTTTAAAAATATTAAAATTGATAAGGTCAACTGTTCTTCTCCTAATGTTTGTAAAAACAAAAAAGCAGGACGACATTGTCTTAGGCCCTTGTTTTTTAAAATTGGCAAAATCCACCTATACCTATTATGAGAGTAAAATTTACAAAAGAATAAAACATGAATAGTCGATTGAAAAGACACATCATCACATGGACATTTACATAGCTCCTTCGACCAATTGTTTTCAGTGGGAAAAGTGATGAGCCTGTGAAAAATGCCCAATCTCAAACGAGACAACAAAAATCTGTCATATTTTCTTGTAAACATACCTAGATAGAGCTGGAACCTATCGGTGGCCATTATTAACTGATGCGCCTGTACCGAAACTTTTTGGGATTCTGTATCTCTTCTCTTATTATCTAAATAGGATAGACAGCTAACTTTTAGTTCTTTACTATTTACATCTAATAGACTAAGGGGGTCCGAAAAATATTCGAGGTGGCCAAGGTAGCCAACAACATATTTAACGTACTCTAGCCAGCTAATCTTCCCTGCCCCATTCCATTTACCACAGTCTGTGAGCTGAGTATCTGTTTATTGAGCTCTAGCAAATCAGAGGTCCAATTTCTGTGCCACTGGAGTACAGGCTGAATTTTGCATTTGTACGTAATGTAAGACAGGCCCAATTTAGTGTGGCAAATATAGGTAGAGGTGCTGTCCAGGACAATTAATAAAAATCCTAAAACCTGTTCTCAATGCATTGGAGTGAATTAACATTATTATGACCCCAGATACCTGCCCCATAACTGGCTATTGAGATGCATTTCACCTTATAAATCTGTAATAGGACCTCTGGAGCCCGTTTCCCCAGATTCTCACTAAAGTTAAAAAGTGTGGCTACCGCTTTAGAAAACAGTAGCCTCTGTGTCCTAATGGCCTGGGTCCATGTCCCCCTCTTATCAAAGAGTATTCCCAGGTAAGAAAAAGTTTTGCAACAGTAAATCGGTTCTCTTACCTATTGAAATGGGTCTAAAATGTGTATTCCCTGCCCCATATTTCATCACAAAGGTTTTAGAGATATTAACTTTTAATCCCAATTTGGCCATGTAATCAGCAAAACAGTCAACTAACCTCTGCACCCCTACCGGGGTACGTGACATCAGGACCGCTTCATTGGCATACATTAATGTGGGTATAGGTCTCTTACCCACTTGGGGGAGGTACTGGTACTCTTTCCCCAGCATTCTTCCCAAATCATTAATATATAATTTAAATAGGAAGGGTGCCAGCACACATCCCTGTCTCACACCCCTTCTCACCCTAAAGTGCTTAGTGCATTCTACTCCCATCCCATAACGAACCCTAGCATTTGCTCCCGCATATAGTTGTCTCAGGAATAAAACTATCGAACTTTCCACCCCCATATTAGTTAAAATTCTTCAGAGTTCCTTGTGAGTTACAGTATCAAATGCAGCAGTTGAATCTGTGAACGTTAAATACAACCTACCCCTTTTGGCTTTAGTGTATTTGCCAATCAAATAAACTGTCATTGGTGATTCTACAGCCGCCACTTCAATCTTTCTGCCGCGACCGGGAAGGGCCAGGACTCCCAGCCCCAGCAGCATTGCAGATTTTTGCCCCTACCCATATCATTACCAGTGCCAGCAGGTGTGTGTTATAATCCGTTGTGGGCTCCTGTAGCGTGGGACGACGTTCTACAGCGGCCACTTTGATCTTTCTGCTGCGACTGGGACGCGGCTAGGAAACCAAGCCCCAGGCAGCATCGCAGCTATTTGCCACTACCCACGTCATTACCAGCACCAGGAGGCACGCGTTAAAATGTGTTGTGGGCTCCCGCAGCACGGGATGTGCGCAAGCCGCATCCGGGCTAAGCCCGAGCCAAGGGCGGGCCCATCTTGGCCAGAAAGAAGCAGGGCAGGGCCACTCCCCCTTTCATCTTGCCTTTGAACTTTGGACTGCACTGCGGACTAGCACCTGCTCCTTGAGGGTCTGTGTTCATTTCCTTGTACTCACATGTGCATGTTCTGTGTGAGACCAGCTGAAAACCCCATTGACTGTAATCATTTTGGGATTGCATGCCAACAATGTCTGCCTGCAGTTGGGACACTATTCTGACCCTTGGTATTTCCTTGAGTATAAGTTGTTTGGACTTCCTTGTATCCTCTTGTTAATAGCTATTTCTGTGTGTGGCCCAGAAGGATGGGGAAGAGAAAAACCATGGAGGGAAATGGAGGTGGTGGTGGCAATGGCAAGGCTGATAAAGGGAAAAAGCCAGGCCAGGAAGTCACAGAAACATGCAGGTAGCAACTGTGTCCTTGGCCGAATCAACCACACACTCTATTTCTGGCAAACCCCCCCTATCTACTCAACCCACCAAAACCCAAGTCCAAGCCACTCACCTACCATACCTGCAATGTTTCATAAACTGTCCAGAAAGGGGGCCCCTATACTCAACATGGAGGTAGTACCAGATACAGCGAGGGTTTACCATTCCCCTACCAACCATCTTGGCATTACCACCCAACAGCCTGGATCTGCTATTCCTTATGCAAACAGGTTTTTACCCTTGCTGGTCCTGCCTGACAATTACAGGGAAGACACACCCCAGCCACCCCTTATATCTAATGTAGGGATTGGTTCAAGGTCTAATTTAGAATCCCAAGACATGCCCCAACTTATTAACACACTGACTTGAAATAGGGACGATGAGATCCGTGATCGAAGGCCTTACTTCCCTGGTTAAAGTATTATTGCAAGAGGATTCTCCCTGTCCACAGAGTGCCAATCATAAGATAGGACACCCTCACAACCTCACCATGACAATTATATTGTGCATGAGGCAGCCACTCATAGCAGGGGCACCACTGTCAGTGGCCCCACTATGCTCCCCCTGCTGTTTTGATCCATAAGTAAGCCCCACTCCTCCCGATGGCTAATCGCCCAAACAACCCCAACATTAACCACCATAATGACTGCCATAGTATAGTAGCCACGCAGGACCTCTCAAACCGCATCAGACTTACCTCTTCATCCCAGGCACAACATCCCTCATGCAGTGTACAACACCGGCCAATCCACCTGGATATCCCCAACTTGTCCCATGCCCCCAAAATCTACATGAATGTACCCAAGCTTGACACTAGAAACAGTGTTGAAAGTGCGGACTCCCTGACCAACAAAGCCATCCATTGGATTCACCATGCCAGGGGCTGCCGCTCAGTAGTACGGGATGAAATTATCAGAGCCCGGAGACACACTTCTCCAGTCCAATCACTTATGTTGAGCTTATCCTGAACGGGGCTGATCTGGCAGAAAGCCTTCTTGCCCTGGAATTCCGTACCTGCCCTCCTGAAACCTCTTACATACAGCTTAGGCGATCTTCATCTGCCAGTCAGTGCAGGCAACCTGCCACGCAAACATCTACTTCTTTAGCAGGATGTTCATCACTGGAGGCTAATAACTGACTACAGAGCAAGCCCCAACACACCCCGGATCATACTCTACTCCTTTAAACTGATTGGTCCACCTCCCCAGTACCCTGATTCCAGGCATTGTTCCTGCTCCAGTGGAAGATAGATCCCGGGATGACATGGGACCAGGTAGTGTTTTTATTAATAATTGGGAGGTGGCGAGCACAGATCATCTTACATCCTTAAACCCTCAAGCACCATCTCAAGCTCTAGCTTCACCTAGCCTAGGTATGCCAACTACAAACATTGCATCTGGTTTACCATCCCACCAGCATCTGAAGAAAATATCGTGGAACGTGGCAGGGCTAAGCAGCAAACTGTCAATCCCCCATTGGAACAAACTAATCAAGGGTTTTGACATATGTTTTTTCCAAAAGAACTGGAGTCTGGTCCCCCTATATAAATCAGGTTATGCTTGTTTCTACTCTCCCAAGAATAATTCTTATGGGGTAACCCAGTATCCCTAAGCACCTGGGCGATACAATAATAGTTTCAACAATGGTTCTTTCGGGTATGAAAACAATTGCTTTAAATCATATGTATGTCTTCAACAGTGGTCAAAGCATAACTTCATTAATTATTATGCTACTTTGATTATCTTTAAAGTGCAAAACCAAACACAAGAAAGGGTCAGAGTGATTTTAATTATTCAGTTATTTTTTTCTTTTGTTTCTGACTGACACCCTAGATATATGCATAAAAAACTTTTTTACAAAATACAAGGTACGGCGCAACAATTCAAATCAGTGTATAGAGTGACATAACGTGAAAATATTGTGACAATGTGACATATAAGTGATGGTCTATTTACATGTGAATGAATAAGTATTAAAGGAGAGGAAAGATTATGAAAGGCAAATTCCTGGTTTATTAATACTAAAGTCCAACACGCTATAATAATTAGCTGTGGTGTGTTGGGCACGGTAAACTGGTCCTTTTAGTAGTTCTGTCGACGTTTCGACCCTGTGGACACCTTATTTATGGGTCGCTAGCGGGTCTTCTTCAGGACGGGGACTGGGAAAGGATTATTGCGCCTTTTGTTTTAAAAGAAATAAAACCATCAGGTTTGGATTTTGCACAAGAATATGACAAATATTGTTATTGGACAGTATTTTAACAATTTTTTACCATATCTTCATGGAACAGACATCCCGATATTCTACTTGGTAAGGGTGTCCTCTGCAATCTTGAATCTACATAATCAAACACAATTTAAATTCATGTGCTATTTATTCCACATTATTCATATGGGGAATCTTAATTAAGCCTCACGAGTGCTATACATCAGGTTTATTCCTATTCGCTGGTGGCTTTTCTCTCTATTTACCACGATCGTGTGTGCCTTATTTTCAACAATCTGCAAATTAATATTGTTTGTGAGTTATTAGTAATGTATCAAACTAGACTCGGAATGAATATTATGCTATTACGCTCTCCTAATAGCACTCACCATTGGTATGGGCGTGTTTCAATATCTCCGTTAGAATGAGGCATGGTTGCTGTCTGCCGTAATCGTGCCGCCTCGCACTCAATGTGAGATTTCTGAAATTTAAAAATCGGATAAAGGTCCGTAAATTCACATGACCCCATGGGCTAGGTTATAATCTGGGTAGATCCGTAACTCGCTATGCTCACCATCAAAGGTGCTGTTTCATTCTTCAATCGGGGATTCTGAAAAGGTGTCCGCTCGGCTAAGCAGTGTCGAGTAAGTGAACGCAAGTCAAAGAATGCGATACATATCAACTTCCGCGTTCAGCCTCGAGGACGTTCGCGTTGCCTGGCAACGCAACGCGAATCCGGGGCACCAGTCCAAACGACGTAATCCCACCTGTTTCCGCATTGCGAAGCAACTCAGCCTGAGTGCGGGATGATTTCGAAGCGCCTCTCGTTGCTAGGCAATCTGGAGACCGGTTATAGAAAACTTCCATAATTATTTTAATAAAGGAACCCGTTTGGTGTTTAGGGACTTTAGGGACTGTTAAATACGGAGGTTTTTTGGAAGCGAAGTATTAGAATGGGTGCGGGATGATTTCAACGCGCCTCTCGTTGCTAGGCAATCGGGAGACCGGTTATAGAAAACTTCCATAATTATTTTAATAAAGGAACCCGTTTGGTGTTTAGGGACTTTAGGGACTGTTTAAATTCGGAGGTTTTTTGGAAGCGAAGTATTAAAATTGTGTGGCCGACTCAAAAAAGGTTTATTTAGGATGAAGAAAGGAAACGATATTTAATCATATCTCAAGAAATCAATCACTACACATAATTAGCCTTCATTTTCTAAGCAATTAATATAAAAGGTCAATCTTAGTAATCCATGAACATAGAAAACATTGATCATTATATTTCTATTTACATTCACTTTTACAAAAGCATTCAGGAAAGTGTTATAAGTCAAAATAAAGCGTTCAGAAAAGTGTTATAAGTCAAAATCAAGCAACTGATGTAACAATAACCAAACATTTATAGCTGCCCCATTTGTCTCGCTGTTTCCTCTCTCTCATTAAGCCCCTGTAGGACACTATTCAAAGAATGTATCCATGTGCACTCCTTATAGTTCATAACCCTTGCCATGGATCCACCCCTTGGGCCTACAGTTACCTTTTCCACAACTCTCCACTCAATCTCTTCTGGCTTATGTTTATAGGTGTTATAATGCTCCACTAGTGGGGCCCCAATAGTGTTACATCTGATTCGGCTCATATGTTGCAAAATTCTTGTTTTAACTCTTTGTGTAGTTTGTCCTACGTATAGCAATCCACATGGACAACTGATGGTATATATCACATGGGTACTGTTGCAGTTGGTAAAATGTGCCAATCTGTATGTTTTGGAGTTATGTGTGAAACTTAATCCTTCCTGGCAGAGATCACACACCTTGCAACTGCCACACTTGTGGTTGCCTATCAGCGGGGGCAGATTCATCTTACTTCTTAGATCCTGATGTTTTGGCGGATTAAGGAAAGCCCTGACCACTACATCCTTGATGTTCCTTCCTCGTTTAAATGCAAACAGCGGTTGCTCCTCCATCTGTAGATCACTCGCCACAAGGTTCCAGTACTTTTTTATAGTTTTTTTGATATCTGCACTCTTAGTGTTATATGTGGTTACACATACTAAGTTCTTCGTGCCATCCGTCTTCTCTTTTGGTTGCAGCAGTTGTTCACGCGGTTGATGCCATGCACGTTTTTTTGCTTTTTTAAGCAAACTCGATGGATATCCCCGTTTCCTCAATTGTGATGTCAAGCCTTCAGCTGCCTGGAAGAAGTCCTGTCATCTATAGCAATTCCTTCTTATTCTCAGATACTGACCATAGGGCAAATTGTCCCTTAGGTTCCTGGGATGGTGGGATCCGTACATCAGAAGTGTGTTTCTTCCCATTGGTTTGGGAAATAGATCAGTATACAATTGACCATTTTCGACCTTGAATGTGAGATCCAGGAAATCAATGGATTCTGAGTTGTAAGCCATTATGAATTGGATATCGTTATCCCTGGTGTTCAACCAAAAATAGAAGTCTTTCAGTTCCATTTCAGTTCCTGACCAGATCATAAGCACATCATCAATGTACCTTTTCCATACATCGATGTTGTGCAAGTAGGGATTGGCTAAGTCATACAGGTGCTCTTCTTCATAATGGTCCATGAAGATGTTAGCCAGACTAGGGGCATATGTAGCCCCCATGGCTACTCCTTTACATTGATAGTAAAATTGATTTTTAAACAAAAAGAAATTTTTCTTCATTGATATTTTAAGGAGGTCTACCAAGAAGTCGGTTGGTATACTATGAGGTCTTTCTCTTCTGTCCAGTGTGGTCTTGATGACTTCTATCGCAGTAGTCTGGGGAATTGATGTGTACAAAGATGACACATCTAGTGTCACCAACATCTGTTTCTTGTTATCAAATGGTTGACCCTCCAGGAGCTGAATAATGTGCATGCTGTCACGCACATAAGATTTGGTATGCGAGACCCAAGGTTGCAAAAAGTGGTCTATGAATCTGTTGAGAGGCTCCAGAATCGAGCCACAACCCGATACTATGGGCCTACCAGGTGGCTTCTCAAGTACCTTGTGCACCTTAGGTAGTGCACATATTGTTGGAATTCTTGGTTCCCATTGGTTGAGGAAATCATGTTCATATTGGCTTAGAAAGACCTTATCCATTCCATACCTGGTTACTGTCTCAATCAGTATCTTTATTTCAAGGGTCGGGTCTCCTCTTATCTTACTGTAGCTGTCTTGCACTTGGAGTTGTCCATTAATCTCGTCGATGTAGTCTTGTTTTATCCAGAGGACTTTCATTTGTGCCAACAACTATCCCAGACTCTTTCCAAGTAAGGTTAGAACTGCAGAGATTTTTCAGAAAAATCAGACTGAAATACTTTTTTACAAAAAACGACTCTTCACCCTCAAGATCAGCAACGATGTTTAGACCAATCTCCACGTTCACGCCAGCCTCATTCACAATGAGTGAAAGAATACTGGCCTTTGAAAAGGTAGTGTTAGAAGAAGTCATGCAATCACTAGGAGAACGGAGATATATAAAATACAACACAAGTAAAGAAGAGAAAGACGCTCTCTATGAACTGTCACGTAATGAAGCCATAGTGATAAAAGCAGCGGATAAAGGGGGAGCAATTGTGGTACAAAACACACAAGACTACATCAATGAGATTAATGGACAACTCCAAGTGCAAGACAGCTACAGTAAGATAAGAGGAGACCCGACCCTTGAAATAAAGATAGTGATTGAGACAGTAACCAGGTATGGAATGGATAAGGGCTTTCTAAGCCAATATGAACATGATTTCCTCAACCAACGGGAACCAAGAATTCCAACAATATATGCACTACCTAAGGTGCACAAGGGACTTAAGAAGCCACCTGGTAGGCCCATAGTATCGGGTTGTGGCTCGATTCTGGAGCCTCTCAACAGATTCATAGACCACTTTTTGCAACCTTGGGTCTCGCATACCAAATCTTATGTGCGTGACAGCATGCACATTATTCAGCTCCTGGAGGGTCAACCATTTGATAACAAGAAACAGATGTTGGTGACACTAGATGTGTCATCTTTGTACACGTTAATTCCCCAGACTACTGCGATAGAAGTCATCAAGACCACACTGGACAGAAGAGAAATACCTCATTGGATACAAACCGACTACTTGGTAGACCTCCTTGAAATAGCAATGAAGAAAAATTTCTTTTTGTTTAAAAATCAATTTTACTATCAATGTAAAGGAGTCGCCATGGGAGGTAGAAAAAGTCATGCTTGAGGTCAAGTCTGGTTCACCCCTTGACCTATGTCCACATCACATTTTCTCCCAGCTTACCCCTGTAATATGTCCAGTAGTTACTAGAGCACTTAATCTCTCCCTTAGTTCTGCCGAATTCCCAAAATCATGGAAACAGGCCCTAGTTACCCCCTTAGTAAAGAAGGCTGGGGCAGACGTTAACAATCCAGCCAATTACAGACCAATATCCCAGTTACCTTACTTATCAAAGGTCCTGGAGAAGTTGGTCAATAGACGACTTTCCACATTTTTGGAAGTTAACAGTTTGCTGGACGCTTCACAGACAGGGTTCCGGACAAACAATAGCACCGAAACTACACTCTTAGTGGTGACAGACAGTATTAGGACCAAGGTGGATCAAGGTAGTACAGTCGCTCTGATACTCCTTGATTTATCAGCGGCTTTTGATACCGTACCCCACCATCAATTATTGAACACCCTGGCAGAGAAAGGAATTCAAGACAAAGCATTAGGATGGCTACAATCGTTCCTAGCGGATCGAACCCAATCAGTTCGCCTGGGTGACTATACATCCCCTCCGCGACCTATAAAATATGGAGTTCCCCAGGGGGCGTCGTTGAGCCCAACTCTGTTCAACGTGTTTGTCTCCTCGTTGGCAAACATCGGTAAAAAGTGGGGTGTCGAAATGTGCTCCTATGCGGATGACACCCAGCTGATGGTCACCATTGATGAAAATGATGACTCTAAAACTAGATTGATGAACTGCCTGACTGAACTGGCAACTTGGATGCAGGACCACTGTCTCAGACTAAATGCTGACAAATCTGAAATTCTATTTTTCGGCAGAGGCACACAGGTCTGGGACAACAGCTGGTGGCCGAGCGACTTGGGCTTCCCTCCCAATCCTACTACAAAAGCCAAAAGTTTAGGAATAACACTGGATAAGGACTTATCCATGAAATCCCATGTTTCCATAGTTTGCGGCAGAGGCTTCGGCCTTCTGAAGATGCTTAGACGAGTCTTCCCCTGGGTTCCGACAGATTGCAGGAAAACACTAGTCCAATCACTATTGATGAGTAGATTGGACTACGGTAATTCACTGTTTGTGGGAATGGCAGACTACCTCTTCTCCAAATTACAGATGGTTCAGAATGCCGCTGCCAAAGCCATCTGTAATAAAAGAAAATACGACTCAGCCAAAAACTGCATGCGTGAGCTTCATTGGCTTCCAATGCGACAACGAGCCATTTTCAAACTGTTGTGTATTTCGCACAAAGTACTCCACGGTACAGGCCCCATCATCCTACATGACATGATCAGATTTCATAAACCCTCTAGAAACCTACGAACTATGACGTCAGGAAGAGCATCCATCACCCGAGCTCGGACTGTCAGGATGGGAGAGCGGGCCTTCTCTCACATTGCCGCAACAAAGTGGAACGAGTTACCCCCTAAACTCAGAACAACTGACTGCTTCCTTTCATTTAGGAAACAACTAAAAACATTTCTCTTCCCCAGGCCAGATCAATAATTCTCAACTAGCGCTGCCGTCAAATCACCTGCAACTTTTCCTCAGTGCGTGATGTCCTTTCAGGATGAATGTTAGCTCTTTACAAATAAAATAAATACAAATACAAATACAAATACAAATAAATGCTACATATGCCCCTAGTCTGGCTAACATCTTCAAGGACCATTATGAAGAAGAGCACCTGTATGACTTAGCCAATCCCTACCTGCACAACATCGATGTATGGGAAAGGTACATTGATGATGTGCTTATGATCTGGTCAGGAACTGAAATGGAACTGAAAGACTTCTATTCTTGGTTGAACACCAGGGATAACGATATCCAATTCACAATGGCTTACAACTCAGAATCCATTGATTTCCTGGATCTCACATTCAAGGTCGAAAATGGTCAATTGTATACTGATCTATTTTGCAAACCAATGGGAAGAAATACACTTCTGATGTACGGATCCCACCATCCCAGGAACCTAAGGGACAATTTGCCCTACGGTCAGTATCTGAGAATAAGAAGGAATTGCTATAGATGACAGGACTTCTTCCAGGCAGCTGAAGACTTGACATCACGATTGAGGAAACGGGGATATCCATCGAGTTTGCTTAAAAAAGCAAAAAAACGTGCATGGTATCAACCCCGTGAACAACTGCTGGAACCAAACGAGAAGACGGATGGCACGAAGAACTTAGTATGTGTAACCACATATAACACTAAGAGTGCAGATATCAAAAAAACTATAAAAAAGTACTGGAACCTTGTGGCGAGTGATCTACAGATGGAGGAGCAACCGCTGTTTGCATTTAAACGAGGAAGGAACATCAAGGATGTAGTGGTCAGGGCTTTCCTTAATCCGCCAAAACATCAGGATCTAAGAAGTATGATGAATCTGCCTCCGCTGATAGGCAACCACAAGTGTGGCAGTTGCAAGGTGTGTGATCTCTGACAGGAAGGATTAAGTTTCACACATAACTCCAAAACATACAGATTGGCACATTTTACCAACTGCAACAGTACCCATGTGATATATACCATCAGTTGTCCATGTGGATTGCTATTCGTAGGACAAACTACACAAAGAGTTAAAACAAGAATTTTGCAACATATGAGCCGAATCAGATGTAACACTATTGGGACCCCACTAGTGGAGCATTATAACACCTATAAACATAAGCCAGAAGAGATTGAGTGGAGAGTTGTGGAAAAGGTAACTGTAGGCCCAAGGGGTGGATACATGGCAAGGGTTATGAACTATAAGGAGTGCAGATGGATACATTCTTTGAATAGTGCCCTACAGGAGCTTAATGAGAGAGAGGAAACAGCGAGACAAATGGGGCAGCTATAAATGTTTGGTTATTGTTACATCAGTTGCTTGATTTTGACTTATAACACTTTTCTGAACGCTTTATTTTGACTTATAACACTTTCCTGAATGCTTTTGTAAAAGTGAATGTAAATAGAAATATAATGATCAATGTTTTCTATGTTCATGGATTACTAAGATTGACCTTTTATATTAATTGCTTAGAAAATGAAGGCTAATTATATGTAGTGATTGATTTTTTGAGATATGCTTAAATATCGTTTCCTTTCTTCATCCTAAATAAACCTTTTTTGACTCGGCCACACAACTTTAATACTTTGCTTCCAAAAAACCTCCGAATTTAACAGTCCCTAAAGTCCCTAAACACCAAACGGGTTCCTTTATTAAAATAATTATGGAAGTTTTCTATAACCGGTCTCCCGATTGCCTAGCAACGAGAGGTGCGTTGAAATCATCCCGCACCCAGGCTAATACTTCGTTTCCAAAAAACCTCCAAATTTAACAGTCCCTAAAGTCCCTAAACACCAAACGGGTTCCTTTATTAAAATAATTATGGAAGCTTTCTATAACCGGTCTCCAGATTGCCTAGCAACGAGAGGCGCTTCGAAATCATCCCGCACTCAGGCTGAGTTGCTTCGCAATGCGGAAACAGGTGGGATTACGTCGTTTGGACTGGTGCCCCGGATTCGCGTTGGGTTGCCAGGCAACGTGAACGTCCTCGAAGCTGAACGCCGAAGTTGATATGTATCGCGTTCTTTGACTCGCGTTCACTTACTCGACACTGCTTAGCCGAGCGGACACCTTTTCAGAATCCCCGATTTGAGGAATGAAACGGCACTTTTGATGGTGAGCGTAGCGAGTTACGGATCTACCCAGATTATAACCTAGCCCATGGGGTCATGTGAATTCACTGACCTTTTTCCGATTTTTAAATTTCAGAAATCTCACATTGAGTGCGAGGCGGCACGATTACGGCAGACAGCAAACATGCCTCATTCTAACGGATATATTGAAACACGCCCATACCAATGGTGAGTGCTATTAGGAGAGCGTAATAGTGATAATATTCATTCCGAGTCTAGTTTGATACATTACTAATGACTCACAAACAATATTAATTTGCAGATTGTTGAAAATAAGGCACACACGATCGTGGTAAATAGAGAGAAAAGCCACCAGCGAATAGGAATAAACTTGATTAATACAACAGGATATCCATAATAGGTGAGTGTATAGCACTCGTGAGGCTTAATTAAGATTCCCCATATGATTAATGTGGAATAATCAGCACAATAATTTTAATTGTGTTTGATTATGTAGATTCAAGATTGCAGAGGACACCCTTACCAAGTAGAATATCGGGATGTCTGTTCCATGAAGATCTGGTAAAAAATTGTTAAAATACTGTCCAATAACATTCTTTGTCATATTCTTGTGCAAAATCCAAACCTGATGGTTTTATTCCTTTTAAACCAACAGGCGCAATAATCCTTTCCCAGTCCCCGTCCTGAAGAAGACCCGCTAGCGACCCATAAATAAGGTGTCCACAGGGTCGAAACGTCGACAGAACCACTAAAAGGACCAGTTTACCATGCCCAACACACCACAGCGAATTAATATAGCGTGTTGGACTTTAGTATTATTAAAACAGGAATTGGCCTTTCATAATCTTTCCTCTCCTTTAATACTTATTCATTCACATGTAAATAGACCATCACTTATATGTCACATTGTCACAATATGTTCACGTTATGTCACTCTGTACACTGATTTGAATTGTTGCGCCGTACCTTGTATTTTGTAAAAAAGTTTTTTATGCATATATCTAAGGTGTCAGTCAGAAACAAAAGAAAAAAATAACTGAATAATTAAAATCACTCTGACCCTTTCTTGTGTTTGGTTTTGCACTTTAAAGATAATCAAAGTAGCATAATAATTAATGAAGTTATGCGTTGACCACTGTTGAAGACATACATATGATTTAAAGCAATTTTTTTCATACCCGAAAGAACCATGTTTCTACTCTCCAGTAACAACGGTAGGGAGAGGGGGCCCATCAGGGGGACTGATTATATGGGTAAATATTGCCCTGGGCTGTCGAGTCACTTGTCAATCAAGCTCCAACCCAGATATTTTAAGACTCGGCATCAGGGGGTGTAGGGGGGGGAAATAATTTATCTATTTAATGTCAATGCAAGGGGGACTAACGGGGGCAGATCTTCACCCACCATTTCAGCATTAGAAGAAAACCTAGCCAGCTGTTCACCTCACTCTAGAGTTGTGGTGGCAGGAGACATCAACTGCACCTTTGAGCCCTTGGACACAGAGGACTTGTTAGGAGTTGAGGGCGATGATAACAATTGCGCCGTCCCTCCACTAAACCTATCTCCAGTTGAAAGATGGTCGCAGCTGGCGCTCCAACTTAATGCCCTTACCATAGAGTTTAGTCTAAGGGCAGCCAACGGAAGAACACCATCAGATAGACAGGGTGCAAACATTAAAAACAGAGTTTGCTGCCCGTCACGTATCGACTGTATTTTATTAGATGTAAGGCTCTGGGGAGATTTGGTAGATATGAACGTAGGCACCACCACAGACAGCCACCACAACCCCCTTTGTGCAATTTTGAAACTACTATGGGAAGCCTACTACCATCTTGAAAGCACTTTACCCTTAACCACCACCAGAGAGATTGTTCCCTCAAATTGCAACAGATTCTTAAAATGGCACAAGGTTGCTTCTAACTAATGCAATCAAAGACAAGAACTGCCCCTTGATTAAAGCTGCAAGGAAGAGTTATAGAGCAGCTAAACCCCAAATCCAAACTGACACAACAAACCCTAGAGGCAGACTCGGAGGGCCGCTATGTAATCTCTAGATGCACTGGATTGGGAATGTCCTTAGTCGTCATCAACACCAAGGTCCCTACTTTGACTTCCCCGAGTTTTACAAAGAGTTGGCGAGTAAACTCCGATGCTATAACCCTGACGACCTTTGGTGGGGAAGAGATATGAACCTCACCCTGGACCCCACCCTTGATAGGTCTGCTGGCCCGTTCCGCAAGCCGGCGGCGGCTGCGATGGAACTACAAGGCATTATGATGCGACTAGGCCTGGAAGACGCCTGGCGATCGCGCAATCCACAACAGGGAGGCTGCACTCACTACTCTGCCTATCACGATATACACACCAGGATTGACTACTGGTTGATCCCGGATTCCAGACTAGGCTCGATTGCTAGATGTAGTGTGCTTCCTAGAAAGCTCTTGGACCACTCGCCTGTGCTCTTGGAAATGGAAGCCGAGGGCTCTGCTATCCCGCCCTTCACTTGGCGCTTCCCGCCATACTCGCTACTAGACCCAGTGTTTAGGGGTGAGCTAGCTGCAGCCATAGACCTATTCTTTGACACTAATATAAGCTCAGTGGAGAGCTTTCAGAATGTCTGGGAGACATTTAAAGTATACATTCGAGGGGTGGCGATGTCTAAGCACTCGGGCGTCCTGAAGGATATTCGTACGCGACTAGCAGACGTCAAGAAGCAGCTAGAAGCTCTGGAAAGGAGACAGAGAGAAAGTGCTGACAGTGTGTTGAATGACGAAATTAAAACGTTACTTGAAGAATACCACGACGAGGCAGACAGGGAAGTCAAACACATGGGAAAATATGCCACAGCTAGAGTGTATGGAGAACGCAACAGACCTGGCGCTCTGTTGGCCAGGATAATTGGGGGTGGGAGAAAACGCCAGCAAATCACAGAGGTAAAATCGGCTGCGGGCGAGGCCCTTACTGACCCAGTAGAAATAGCGCATGAATTTAAAACTTACTATACGGACCTCTACACAGCAAGGGGGGGGAGACCTAGAGGAGGACATTGAGGATTACCTTGGAAACATAGACCTCCCCAGCCTGCCAAACTCGGATAGGGAATTTCTCATGCACCCTATAGAAAATGATGAAATATCTGAAGCTTTGATGAGCATGAAGTCTGGTAGCGCTCCGGGCTTTTATAAAGCCTTTAAAGTACAGCTGATTCCGCATCTGTTGGCTCTTTTTGACGACATTTACGTAGAGGGCAAAATGCCAGAATCAATGAGAGAGGCGCTTCTAGTGACTATCCCGAAACCTGGCAAGCCAAGGGAGGACTGTAGTTCATACCGACCCATGTCCCTACTTAATGTGGACGCGAAGCTGATCGCTAAGTTCCTGGCCACCCGGCTAGCTCTGCTGGCACCCCAGTTGGTGGCCCCGGAACAGGCTGGTTTCATTCCAAGCAAGAATCTGACGTATAATATCCGCGCTGTATTAGGCAGGATGCAACATACACGACAAGACAGGAAAGCGCTAGCAGTCTTCCTTGACATGGAGAAAGCCTTCGACTCCGTGGAATGGATTTTCATGAGAAAGGTGCTGCAGCGCATGGGTCTGGGGCAACCTTTCCTACAAATGATAGGCACTCTGTATCATCGGCCACTCGCTAGAATCAGAATTAACGACTTGGTGACAGACCCATTTCTGATCACTAGAGGCACCAGACAGGGGTGCCCACTCTCGCCCCTGCTGTATGCGCTGATGGCTGAGCCCTTGGCTTGCGCCCTCCGGGAATACCACAGTAATGAAGGCATATGTTTCCCAAACTACAAGATAGTGGTCTCGATGTATGCAGACGACACTCTACTGTATGTCAGAGACCCAGACAACAACTTGTCATCGGTACTGAGGGAAGTGGTCTGCTTTGGCGCACTATCAGGTTTGCGAGTTAACTGGTCGAAATCACTGGCTTTTCCCCTGACACCTATCACACTACCTACGATCATGGAATACCTGCTCACCTGGATCACAGACACGGTTAGGTACCTGGGGGTGCAACTGCATACAGACCCGGAGACCTTATTTAGAGCCAACTATGGCACCGCCTTCAGCAGGCTGGAGGATGACGTGACCGCCTGGTGCAAACTCCAGCTCTCCCTATTGGGGAGGATTGCCATCATGAAAATGGTAGGGCCCCCCAGATTCTTATTCTTATTTGCGTCCATCCCGATGGTGCTCCCCAAGACGTTCTTCCAAAGACTACAACAGGAACTGACTAGGATCGCGTGGGCAGGCAAACAACCCAGGGCGAAATGGTCGCTCCTTACACTACCATACAATATGGGAGGCCTAGGCGCGCCTGACCTGGAACTATACTATAGAGTGGCGCAGGCAGCTCACCTTCATACTTGGGTACATGGGCACAAAGACATACCACACGTTAAAATGGAGACCTTGTTTGCCCGTCCGCTCTCCCTCCCGCATACGATTTTTGAACCTATTGATCGCCGCACGGGAGTCCTAGATTCGCTTGCAGCCACCAACCATGCGTGCAGCAACCTTCTACAGAGGCAAAATGGTGCATTGCTGTAGTCCCCTAGTATGCCCATTGACTGGACTCGATGGCTGCCTCCACTACGTGAGAGGGGGGTACTAGACGCTATGCAGAAACTTGGGATCGAGACAGCAGGAGATCTGTTTGGGGACGGTGTGGTTAAAACTTGGGAACAAGTGAGGGCCGGTCTGGAGGAACTGTCACCGCTGACGAGATTCCACTACTTTAGGGTACGCCACGCTCTTTCTGAGCTTTTGGGGGAGGACATGGCGGAACCGCCGGAAGTTAAGGTACTCACACATGTCAACAAGGTCACTACCTCACAGAAATTGCTGACCCATCTATACACCCTGTCACAATCCCATAGGGAAAACATATAAACTAAAGCGAGGCTGGCTTGGCAGGTAGATTTACAAATGGCGCTGGACGATGACGCTTGGACATACTGCTGCACCAACACTAGGAGAATCTCCCTGAACGGACGACACAGGCTGGTATACTTCAAATTCCTCAACCAGATATATTACACACCAGCTAGACTTTTCAGATATGGTCTAGAACCACAGCGAAGTGTGAGAGGTGTCATTCGCCTAACACTGATTTCCTTCACCTGGCGTGGCAATGCCCGGGGATACATGACTTTTGGGTCAAGATTTTTGCTGAACTCAGCACCCTTACTAAGATTGTCTCTGATACGGTACACCAAGAAGTTGCCGAGAGCAATCCGCGGGCTGGCTGACATGGGGCTCTTAATTGCGCGCAGAGTAGTGGCATGCTGCTGGATGAGGGGACCGAAGCCAACACCTAAAAGATGGGCACACGACATGGTGTATTGCTGCACACAGTCAGAGAATTATAGCGAACTCCTCTCACCTACCAGCAGACCCAAGACCTTTTGGGGGCTTTATCAAACCTACTTGGCGACTAGCGCAGAAAATGACCTGGAGACCTGGACGCTGAACCACAGGAGTCCCAGGCGGAGGGGGTGTAGTGCGGGGGCACATTGGACGTTGAGTAATTTTCAGATTCCCATGCTTGGGTTGCGAGTCATGATGCCGCTGCCTCATTGCGTTCTCAGATCTGAGTGTGTTAATATATCTGTGTACTTTTAACGCCGCCTGCCCCATTGACAGGGTTGTTGGCTAAATGGCTGTGTAACTCTTGGAAAATGCGCGGATAAGTGTTTGACGCCATACGGATGTGCTAACCCACTGGTGGGTGGAGGGTGGGGGGGGGATCATGTTCGATTTGTTTGTAAATTGCTACGAAAAGCTCTAAAAAAAAAAAAAAAAAGTTATATAGCAGCTTTGCACCAAGCAAAGATAACATGGGAGGAATCTCGTTGGCAATAACTGAAGGAAGCAAGCTCAGCCAAGGACACCAACTTATTTTGGACCCTAGTGACTTGTGGAGATAAGCGAGATGCACGCCCACCTCCTAATTATATCACAGGCCAGGAGTGGCATGATCACTTTCGGAAGCTTTTGCTCTGCACCTGAGGATGCGTCACGTGCAGAGCCATGCAATTCCTATGGCCTACCCAGCTTGACAGTGAGGTTTTTGATCTGGCCAAGATTGAGGCTGCGCTAGGGAACATAGTGCCCGCCAAAGCAGCGGGACCAGATGGTCTGCCTGGTGACCTATTCCTTGCAGACACTTAAAATTGGGCATGCTACATCCTCCTTTTGCCAAAGCCATAGCCAGTGGAACCCCAGTACCGGGATCTTAGAAGAGCACTAATGTTGTTCCGATCTATAAAAAGGATGCCAGAGAAGACCCCTCAAATTATAAACCAATCAGTCTGATAAATGCACTGCAGCAGGTCTTTGGCAGAGTTTTGTTGCAGAGAATACAATTATGGGCAGAAGATGAAGCCATCCTTTCCCAGTGTCAGGCTGGTTTTTGGACCAGCACCAGAACGATTGATTGTGTATTTAGGTACCCCCCTCATCCTCAACTTGCTGGTTCAGCTCCACAAGGGTAAATATGCTCAAGTAAGAGGGAGACACAAGGTCAGCTGACAAAAAGGATCCCTGTCAACAGGGGAGTCCGACAGGGTTGCGTCATGGCTCCCACCCTGTTCTCATTATACACG
Source organism: Lissotriton vulgaris (assembly GCF_964263255.1). Taxonomy (NCBI): domain Eukaryota; kingdom Metazoa; phylum Chordata; class Amphibia; order Caudata; family Salamandridae; genus Lissotriton; species Lissotriton vulgaris. The sequence goes on along the minus strand of NC_141689.1, from coordinate 1,547,271,519 downwards.
AATGGGGTGGTTAAATTCTTGCAATAAGATCCAGCAGACGCACCTACCTTGGTGGGAGACTAAGTACCCACTCTCTTGTTTGCTGACGATACACTGCTGGTGCTCCACAAGGGTAAATATGCTCAAGTAAGATGGGGACACAAGGTCAGCTGACAAAGAGGATCCCTGTCAACAGGGGAGTCCGACAGGGTTGCGTCATGGCTCTCACCCTGTTCTCATTATATATGAATGGGGTGGTTAAATTCTTGCAATAAGATCCAGCAGACGCACCTACCTTGGTGGGAGACAAAGTACCCACTCTCTTGTTAGCTGACGATACCCTGCTGGTGTCCAAGACCCCATCAGGGCTACAAAGATTTCTTAATAGATTCCAACTCTTCTGTGACTCCAGGGGACTGGTCCTCAATACCTCCAAAACTAAGTTCATGGCATTTAATCCCCACAAATCGTTTAAAAATAATCTTCTGCTGGGTGTCACATTCCTAGAAAGAGTCGACATCTTTGACTACCCTGGTGTCCGACTCTCTGACAAAATGTCATAGAGGCCCCACCTAGCAAAGATGCTCATGGGGTATAAATGAGTGGCCAGAATAGTAGGGAAAGAACACTGCCTCTCATACAGCAGGCCAGTTGCTCCGGCCATCACGGTCTAAGATGCCGAAGCAATTAGCACAGCTCTTTATGGAGCTGAGCTATGGGGATTTGATAATGTTGACGACCTTTGTAGATCTGAACATAAGTTCCTTAGGGACTTGGTGATGCTGCCCTGCAACATTCCACTCATACCTCTAATGCTCGATGTGGGCAGACCATCGATAGGGGATACAGCAAGGGTGCGCCCATTGCTCTTCCGGGCTCCCATAAGGCGGACCCCTGAGCTCTCGAAGTATGCTGAAGCTCTTACCGAGGTCACACAAATAGATGATGGCCGTAAAATAGGATGGATTTCAAACATTAGAAAAACATTGTCAGCCTTGGGGCTTCAAGCTTACTGGGATAGGCAGGAATCACCAAGCAAAGAGGAGCTTGAACGGCTGTACTGGGATTGGGTGGAATGCCAGGAAATCTGAAAACCTAATGTGGGCAGTTTGACAGCAGAATTTTATTTGCACAAGCAGACTAGATTCCTAGAGCCTTATTGAGACATAATTCAGGTCCCGAAGGACAGAATGTTGTACATTCATTTTAGGTTCGGCACACTTCCTGTCTGCGTGACAACTGCAAAATGGCACTCCTCCAAACAGACATCTAAGGATTGTCCATGCTGCAGGGTCCCGACGGAAAGTATTGAACACGTTATGTTTGCATGTTCAGCATACAACGCTCCGAGGTCTACGTGGCTAAAACCAATATGCTGACAATTGGGTGCACAGGACCACCCGGTCGCCCTGAGCATTCTCAGGTCTGACTCCAAACCCCTCTTTGCGTGTGGTGTGGTCGAATTCCTCAGCCACGCTTGGCTAATTAGACAAAAGAACTTGTCAAGAGTGGCCTAATACCCCACCAACTGAAGCCAAGTTGAAATTGGAGTAGTGTTTGAAGGACCCTTAGCTATTCACTGAGATCACCGCTAATGCACATGCACTTTATATTCGATTCTCCCAGTTGTCACTCTAATGGGGGCCTAATCAACTTTTACAAGGTGTGTCTGGGGGTTCTACACTGGGCCTATCAAACTCTAGCAGGGATTTTTAAGCTGCTACTCTCCTGCTATTTTGATTGCAACCTGTTTATGTCTTTATTGATGAAATGTATAATCGTTTTTATCATGTAGTTATCGGCCACCGCACCCCCTACGGGGGTGCAATAGTGTATTTTTATGGATTACCTGTGTATATCACTTTTATCATGTTGCTGTACCATATGTTTAACCTCTATTCATTTTTATCATACAAATGTTTTCCTACAGTTTTTATGACACTTGCTGTAGAAATAGAGCACATACATGGTCATTACAGTTATATGCGTATCATAGGCAGAGCCGGACTGGATACAAGGCGTTTTTTGCCTGGTGGCAGGGTGGAGTCCAGGTTAACTCCTGAGGACCTTTTTTATTGCTGTGAATAATGCACAACAAATAGCTTTAAGGCATACTTGTTAAAATATTTGTTTTGCATTATTTATTAAGGAAATCCTGGTAGCCAGTCTGGCCCTGGTCATAGGTGTTTGTTTACCAGGACATATAGTTTCATTTAAGAGGTACCACTTCCTGGAACTTAGGTAGATTCCCCAGACATAATTAGTTTTCTTCATTGAGTATCTTCCATGGACGAACAGGTAGCCTTAGAGTTTGGAATTACTTTTGTGCAGCTTGTTTAATATTTATGTGAAAGCACCCTCTAGGTAACTCTGACAACCACTTCTGAATATAGGAGGCCATTGAACAGAATGTAACCTACCAAAAAATCAGAAGAAACAGCCACCCACCACTTGGACACCTTTGTGATTTCAATCCTCTCATTGGGCTCCTGAAAAACCTTAAACATGTCATACACAACAGGAGTAATAAGCTGGGCTATTTCAGGCCTCATCTGAAATGGATACAAAAGGCCCATTGTTGTTTAATGCATTATAGTGGCAGTTGCCCAGCGGTGTCTGGTATTTTCAGTGAAAACATGCAATCCCCATAAGGCACAACTCAATCCTCTCCATCTCATCGTCATCTGGATTAAACCTAAAATCATAGGTGATCCTGCTCAAGATTGTGCTTCCATAATTTAGGAATTATATTTGCAAGGGTCATTTGTATGTTCTCTTGAGGTGTCTTGAATATTTTCTGTTCTAGGATTAGCAACCATTCTGTTGTTTTCCAGATTTGTCCCATTTTTTTAATATTGTCCTGCGAAACACACTTAGCTAGTGGGGAATGCCCAATATCCCATGTTTGTATAGCACAGTGGTAATGCAAAGGTACTCTTAGCACAGAGATATGAAACAAACAATTGCAGACTGTAATGACTCTATTGGCCCAGAGAGATGTTTATTTTATTTATTTATTTAGAAGTTTTCTATAGCGCTAACAAGACCCGAAGGTATCAGAGCGCTTCACAGTAGAGGACATGAAAAAGAGAACAACATGAGACAAACCCAATAAAAGCAATCGGCAGACGTTACAGCTCCTAGTTATCCACAACCAAGGGAGCGGATAAGGCACAACGATTTAAGTTGGCTCTTGAATTCTGCATAGGACGGTAGAGTTCTGATGTGCGGGGGGGTGGCGTTCCATATTTTAGGGGCATTTCCTGAGAAAGAGCAGTCCGCAGTTCTCTTCCTTCTGGTTTTTGGTAGGATGAGCAGCAGGGAGTTAGAGCGTCTCAAATTTCTGGCAATCCCCATAAGGCACAACTCAATCCTCTCCATCTCATCGTCATCTGGATTAAACCTAAAATCATAGGTGATCCTGCTCAAGATTGTGCTTCCATAATTTAGGAATTATATTTGCAAGGGTCATTTGTATGTTCTCTTGAGGTGTCTTGAATATTTTCTGTTCTAGGATTAGCAACCATTCTGTTGTTTTCCAGATTTGTCCCATTTTTTTAATATTGTCCTGCGAAACACACTTAGCTAGTGGGGAATGCCCAATATCCCATGTTTGTATAGCACAGTGGTAATGCAAAGGTACTCTTAGCACAGAGATATGAAACAAACAATTGCAGACTGTAATGACTCTATTGGCCCAGAGAGATGTTTATTTTATTTATTTATTTAGAAGTTTTCTATAGCGCTAACAAGACCCGAAGGTATCAGAGCGCTTCACAGTAGAGGACATGAAAAAGAGAACAACATGAGACAAACCCAATAAAAGCAATCGGCAGACGTTACAGCTCCTAGTTATCCACAACCAAGGGAGCGGATAAGGCACAACGATTTAAGTTGGCTCTTGAATTCTGCATAGGACGGTAGAGTTCTGATGTGCGGGGGGGTGGCGTTCCATATTTTAGGGGCATTTCCTGAGAAAGAGCAGTCCGCAGTTCTCTTCCTTCTGGTTTTTGGTAGGATGAGCAGCAGGGAGTTAGAGCGTCTCAAATTTCTGGCTTGGCCTGCTTTTTTGAGCTTGTTAGCCAGGTATTCCGGTTTGCCGGTGTGGAGGGCCTTGTGGGTTAGGCAGGCCGTTCTGAAGGTACTTCACATTTCCACAGGGAGCCATTCGAGTTCTTTGAGTGCCGGGGAGATGTGGTCATATTTTTTGCAGCCTGTGATCATTCTTGCTGCCGCGTGAAGTGTTGTTTTTAGTGGTGCCAGGTGCGATTTGGGGATGCCTGTTAGGATTGAGTTCCCATAGTCCAGTCTTGATAAAATTAGAGATTGCGTGGCTAGTTTGAGGTCCTTGTTGGGAATGTAAGGTTTAATCTTGTTCAAAAGTCTGAGGTTGAAGAATGCGCTTTTCGCTGAGTTCTTGATGTGGTTTGTCAGGGTTAGTTTGGGGTCTAGGGTGAAGCCCAGGGATTTAACAGAGTCGGCTAGCGTGAGGTTACCTTTGAGAGCATCGATCGACTTTAGCCATTTGGTGGTTTGAGGGTTATCTTCTTTGTTTGAGATGAGGAGTGTTTCTGTCTTATCGGGGTTGAGTTTCAGGTGATTCTTTGTCAACCAGTCTTGCACTTCATTTAGGACATCGTTGAGTCTGTGGATGTCTTTGAGAGAGGAGGTTTCCAGGTAAATCTGCGTGTCATCCGCGTAGAGGTGGAAGTGGATGTTGGCGTTCCTGAGTAACTTTGCAAGTGGTTCCATGTAGATGTTAAAGAGCTGGGGGGAGAGCACTGATCCTTGAGGGACACCCTTGTTGACTTGCTGGGTATCGGAGGTGAAGTTCTTGATTTTTATTAATTGTGAACGGTTATGCAAAAGGGAGGAAAACCACTTGAGAACTACTTCGCCAAGGCCGGCTCTTTCTTGAAGAGTCATGAGGAGGAGCTTGTGGTCCACCGTGTCGAACGCTGCTGAGAGATCAAGGAGTATGAGGAGGCAGCACTTGTCAGCGTCAAGAGATCCATGGATGTCGTCTATGATGTTCAGCATCGCGGTTTCAGTGCTACGGCCTTGTCTGAAGCCAGATTGGAGGGGGTCCAGGAGATTGATGTTGTCCAGATGTTGCGTCAGTTGCAGGAGTACACAGCGTTCAAGTGTTTTCGAGAGTAGAGGGAGGTTGGATATCGGTCTGAAATTGTTCAAGTCAGTTCAGTCGAGAGGAGTGACTTGTCCCATTTTTAGACAATCGGGGACAACACCGCTTTGTAAGGAGCTGTTTATGATTCTTCCCGAGATGGGCGCTAAGGTAAGCTTCATTTTTTTTATTAAAGATGGGGGAATGGGGTCTGAAATGTGTGCTGAAGGTTTGGAGGTCGAAATCAGCGCGATTATCTCAGTTTCCTAGACGGGGCGAAAGCTTAGCCAGGGGGAGGGAAAGGAGTCGGATGGGAGTGCCACTGGGGTGGCCGAGTAGCTCTTCTGGGGGTGTGGGTTGTTGATGTCTAGAGATAGTTCGATTTTTAGGACTTTATCATTGAAGAAGTTGGCAAAGTTGTCACAGAGTTCTTTGGAAGCCTGTAGGGTTGAGGGCAGGGGCTTTGTTGTTTGTTGTCTGATTATGTTGTAGAGTTCTTTGGGTCTATTTTTGGATTTGACCAATGCCTCGCGGAAGAAGCTGGATTTCTTGTTTTTGATATGGTTGTTGTACTTCCTACGGGCTGATTTTAGTTGAAGGAGGAGAATGGCGGTTGGGTTGTTTCTCCACTTTCTTTCTTTGGTTCTCAGGTTTCTTCTTTCTGCGTTGAGGTCCGCAGTGAACCAGGTTCTGGATGGAGTGGCTCGGCTTCTTTTGAGCTTTAGAGGAGCTAGATTGCAAAGTATGGAGACTACCCCCGAGTTATAGTGGTCGACGAGGTCGTTGGTCGAGAGGTGCATTGTGTTATTTGGAAGAAGTGCGCTTAGTTGACCTTCCAAGATGTCTTGGGGTACTTGGGAGAGGTTTCTCGACCATTTAGGGGGGTCTTGCGGAGGTTTAAGCGAGACGATGGGGTGAGTGATGTGGAATAAGATCATGTGGTGATCTGACCAGTCAACTGGTAGTATGTGGTTGACCGTGATAGAATTCTTATGGGCAATGATGGCATCCAGTGTGGCTCCTTTGTAGTGAGTCTCCTCAGTACAGTGTTGGGTGAGGTTGTTCTCATCAAGGAGGCTAGATAGCGATTTGATTAGAGGGTTATGGGTCTCATTCCATCGGATGTTCAGATCACCAAGAATTAACTTTTTGGAGTCGCCAAGTGTGTCTTGTACAATCAGGTTTGATAGTTGTTCTCCAAACTCGTTATTTCTGCCCGGGGGGTGATAGAGTAGGTGGCACAGTAGAGAGTCGTTGTCTTTTGTCTTGATGATGGTGGATAGGCATTCAAAGGAGTCATACTCGAAGGAGGAGGTTTCTGTGATGCTCCAGCTGTCCTTGTGGATGATAGCGACCCCACCTCCTCGTTGTTTAATCCCATCTCCTCGTTGTTTACTCCTATCTTTGAGGATGAGGGAGAAGCCGGGTGGAACCAGCATGTCTAGGCAGGGATGGGATGTCGTATTAAGCCAAGTCTCCGTGAGGAACGCAACGTCAATGTCATGTGTGAGGATGGCTTCGGCTAAGTCCGTTGCGTGTAGTGAGGCCGATCTGCAGTTGATTAGGAGGCAGTTGGTGAATTTCTCCTGATTGCTGGTGGTTCCCTCTTTAGTCTCTCTAGGAATAGGGGTGAGGACTGGTAATCTCTGTGTTTTGACGATGGGTAGGTCTTTCCGGTGACCTGTGATGACTTGGATTTTGGATTTGGGGGACTCCGTAGTGGAGGAGTCGTAGGTGGCGGCTAGTAAGGCTGCTTCCCTGTCTGACATCGGAGCTTCTGATCTAAGCGGCCTAGCGGTCGGGAGATTTGAGCCCACTGGGGTGGGAGAAGAAATAGAGGACGTTTTGACGTGGGGGGTGGTCCGGGGGGAGAGTTTGTAGGGGAGACTTTGTAGGAGATGTCACGTGCACAGAACATCATCTGCCTAGTGGTGCCTGTGAGTTGGGTAGAGTTTGTTACAAACTGTACGGGTGTTAGGGACTACAGCACCAAAGATATTCTGCTCAACACAAATCTAGAAACAGGCTCACCTTTGAACACATGCAAACAATCGGCTCTCAGCCTCTATGGGACCGACCCCAAAACCTTTAAGGTAGTCCAGATTAATTAATTATCCAAGCTGAGTTAAAGGCCAGTTCAAATCTGAGACCACTTGTGAAACTGAATAATTAGTTTCACCAATTTAGTTCTATGGGCTAAAATAAGTACAACTTTGTGACTTCAAGAATTCTCTCAATCTCCTTTCCACCACTCTGGAATGCATTAGAATGTTCATTTTTGTGCCACGTCTTTATTATAACCAAAACACATCAAAGAGTGAATTAGACCAGCCTGCTTTGTTATGGTGCTTTGTCATTAAGGTACAGTAGTGGCCATAGTTAATTACACACTAACATAAGAATCCCATGTCTGGCTTGTAACTTCTTTCAGAGCACTAATGTGTCTTCTAAATTTCACCCTACTGGCTAAGAAATAGTTTATTTTTTCTATGTTTGACCCCTATCCACTCTTGTAGTGACATGCTTCATCACCGGGTCACACCCTAGTCCCTAAATACCAAGGGCCTCATACGCTGCATTTTTCGGCACAGCCAGACTTCCTGCTCTGCTACACCATATCTGCAACATATGGTGCATCCCTGTCCTTCTCCCCTGCGCTGGTGTACAAACAGCAGCCGTGTGCCAACAAAGACATCCTTGAGCCATGGTGGAAGGGTGCCTGCGTTGCAGGGATGATTGTTGCGGTGTGGGAAGGGGTACCTTCCTGAACAAAAACAATTATTGATGGTGTTTTGCTCCTTCTGTGCAGCACACATAGCAAGAGCAAAAACACGGAGAAATAAAAGTATTTCTCCTGGTTGCGTCACTCCTGCGACACCCCTGAGAATGTGTCAGGTACAATGGATGTTGCCTGGGAACCCCACAGCAACACCCAACGAATGCCATTTTCACTCAGAGTAACGCGTAAAAGGGGTCCAAATTTACAAGGCCATGAAAATTCATGCAGGGTGACTTTACGTGGCTTTGTAAATATGGGCAGGCACACTGTGCCGCCGGGGCGTCGAAAAAAGTGGCGCACCGGCAGTGCAATGGGCTTGTAATTAAGGGCCCCAAGCTAGGCTCGACCATATATTTCAGGGAGAACTTTGGATATTTCTTAGAGAATCCGGTTGCTTTGTGGGACAAGAAGTAGGTTGCATTGTCCAAGGTACACATAGAGTCAGTAGAAAGTGCCATTGTTCAGCTCTGGTGGATGAGGGAGTCATTCTGGACACTGAAGACACACTCCAGCTCCAGGATGATAGAGCATGGAACTCAAATGAAAGGGACGAGCAACAATTGTTTAGTTACTATTAAAGGTGCTTCTGCCTGCCTGTGGACCAGCTTCTGGAGATCCACAATGGGAGTATGAGTGGTAAACCCGGGCACTGAAAAGAAAGGTACACATGACAATATGGCACTAATATATCGACTGGAGCACTCCCTATTGTCTTAGGTTGGGCATTCACCGCTTTAAAAACATCAGTAAATTGGTGTTATTTTGGAAACCCCTAAGAGAATTCTGCATGGTTTGGTTTGATGGCTCAACTACAGAGGAGAGCTTATCACACATATTACTTGACAGATTCTTCCTGTTCAAAAAGTGTAGGGTGGGGGAGTTGGGAGGGATGCTTGTTTGAGTTGAAGATCAATATGATATAGGATGTGTCAAGGTTTCAGCAGTATTTGGCACTGTGAACTCAGAGCCAGTACATGGGGCGCGCATCAGCCTATAGGTACTTATGTAGAATGGAAATGGGTTGCTCAATAAAATCAAATGAGGTACGGTCCTTAAGGCAGCAAAACAGTACAATGCATATATCCTACTTCTAAATGCCCTTTCCTGGCATTTTAAGGGGTTTCTACAGTGATTGATGCAGGCTTCACGAATGGTACCCGGGGACTGCACATCTAAATTAGAAACAAATTACTCTGACCATTAGCCTGATCTGGTGGGATGATGGAGGCACTAAAATCACAGTCACAGGGATGTTGGCCAGTAAAGCATTATCGATCATGATTCATGCCCACCTTCTATGCCTACTCTCCACCATGCTCACTCTCTACTCCAGCTCTCCCCCCCACTTACCTTCCCCACTTACTTCAGCCATCTTGGAACATATAGGCTGGTAAGTATCTCAACTCCACAAGCAAAAGCTGTATATTGGTGGTCTGCAATGGGTGATGTGTAATGCTAAACCTACCCAATCCAGAGGAGATACACTTTTTACTTGGGCGCATTCTGGACCTTCTCCTAACTAGACTATTTCTTCATGCCGGAGATGTACCTTCATGTCGGAGATGTACCTAGTTATGGTTTCAGGGATACAAATGATGGCGCTGAAGTGCGGCGGATGACTGGCAAACACTTTAAGCTTTACATCAATGAACATATGAAGGACTACTGGGCACTACATGGAGGCTCTGTAAACTCTCACATAATACTATAGGAGGTATTCAAAGTATAGATGTGGGGCTATTTACTCGTCCACACCAGTCACCAATGTGAGGGAATCGCCTGAGTGGCATTTAATGTTTGTGGATGTTGTGCTGCAATGTATGGTGCTTCAAGCTCCAGCAGGTGTGCCTCCAGTCAGCAGTAGCATTCCCACCTATCTTGCTTTTGTCTACCATGCCACCTCAGAAAGGATCTGGTTTTGCAGATCGGGCTGAACTGTTCTGCAGTGTTCAATTTTCAGAAGAAATACGTGTAAGGGTTCTCGTCAGGAGGCAGCTAGCACTAGCCAATTTCTGCTGTTATCGCCACCGAAAACCGAACCAACTATAGCTATGAACGTGGGGTGAGGATGTGGCGTAATGGCGACCGACTTCTGGGCAAACCACTTAATCTCCCCGTGCCACCCATAAAAGTACTTAACTGGTGCTCATGAAAAGAGCCTTTGTTGATGATTAAGTGCCGCTGGTGAGCACCTGAAACCCCAGGCTCAAATTAAGTACTGCAGTTTCGGTGGGAGCAGGGTCGAGACTCATTTGCATGTGGCAGGGTCCAAAGTGAGGTGGCAAGGTGGACAAAGGGACGATAGGTTGGAATGCTAGTCCGTGCAATTGCCAATGGTTAGACATATTGCAAGCATTCCTCCCATTACCTATTTGTGTGTGATACTGTTGTTGTCCTCCTGGCTTACTCATAAACTTTAAGAGTACTTCTAGAGTAAGTCAAAGCTAAATCTTTGTGGAGAAGGCCAATTGTGTTTCTGGTCTAATGCAAAAAAAAAGAAATAGAAGATTTAACAAGGTGTGACACGAAAAATTAGGAACTTAAAAGTAAAACATGAACCGTATAGGGAAGAAAAGAGAGTCAAGAGGGGAGTTCACGGTGCTTGATACCAGAGCTGTAATTTTGAACAAAATTTCATGATATGCCACTGGAAGCACCGAAGTAAAATGTGCTACTTTCACAGCAGATTTTGTGTTACTGCCTTCCATTAAACAAGACCCTGTGTGTTAGGAGAGTGTGTGTGGGGTGGGGGGTACCAGAACGCAGAAGGGCATTTACAGAAGCGTGATTGGGTCACAAGTATGTACTGTACAACTTTAAAAGACAACCTTTAAAAATAAGCATAGCAGCTCCGATGTCTTTTTCAATAAAAATAAAAATATCCATGCTGAGAATTGTCCGTACTTTTCCAATATAAACAAAGCAGCAGATGAGGAGTGCAGCAGTGAGCATTGTCCGATTAATGCCCATTATCCAAACACACACCATGCATGCGCTGACATCCAAGGACTGAGACACTCACTGGCTCTCCCTATGCAGCTCTATAGGGAAACAGCTGAAGCACCTTATCAATATTTACACTTCACCAATATAATACATCCTTTTCATTAACATCTACACTACAGTCTGAAGTCCGAATGACCAGTGGGCCCCCCTCAGGTTCAGGGGAAAGAGTGACATTAAGCGACAGTGACAATTTGATTAACAGCAGGTGACAAAGTGAGTGACAATACTGTGAGTGAGTGACAGCAAATTAAAATATAATAAGAAATAAGTAAGCAGCAGCCTGCTGTGAATGACAGCGCAACTTAGTGATGGCGAGTGAATTACAAAGTGAATGACACTGAGTGAGTGACAATTGGTGCTACCGAGTTAAAGTAAATACATTAGTTGATAACTGTGAGCCAAAGCATGAATGACTAACAGTTAAAGAATGAATGAATCACACAGGCCTGTACAGTGCTTTTCTATTCAAAATGGGCATCTTGAGGCGTAGAGAAGCTCTGCTGGCAGATACCACCAATTACATCTCTAAAAAGCCATCTCTTCAATAAGATGCAGGCATTCATTAAATCAGAATGAGAGCTCAAGGCATAGGAAATTACATAATTTTGGTAACAAATAAATCGTGTGCCCATACTGCAGGAGCAACAATTACTGTTTAGGGCACGCTATAGAGTTTACAACGCCAATCTTACCATTCGTTAGAGAGTTTATAAACCGAGCCAATGAATAGATTTAAAATAGGGTGAATACCATTAGTCTCCTGTTGAGACCAAAAAACAATCTCATAGCAGGTCTTTTAAAATGTATGTAGGTGGGCATTTAGACAACGTTGTGTCTCCGGTATTTCTAAATAGCACTTCCATAGTCTAAGCGGGAAAACATCACTCACTAGACTACTTGTCTGAAAAATGTTGAAAGGAGTAGATGCATACAATTTCTCTGAGTTATATTATTCAGAAACAGGCTAAAAAGACTCTACAGCTCATATACGAGCATGAAATGCATCATACATCATGGACAATAGAACATTGACTGGGGCTGTGCATAGTGAATTTCCCCATCTCCATTTTGACACCAAATTCCAAGACTTTGGTTTTGTCCAATGTAATCCAAGGGTATTATCAGCCCCCAGCAACAATGAAAGAGATGCAGCTGTGACACTTTCCCCACATGTCCTCAAAATTACAGTCCTGTTTATGGAATGATCTACATATGGACAGGGAGAGTGTAGACCACGGATGTGGGGGAAACTCAGTGTTTTGTAAAATACCCCTCACACACCAACAGGCCCCTTGGTGTCATGCTTCATCATCGGGGTCTTCGCACCCCTCTAACGGGATGCGGCGTGCTGCGACCTGCGACTACGCGGGAGCACTGAAAGAGTAGACTATGTTTGGTGCATGTGATGGAAGTGATAGGGTATTGTAGATGTGATTAGTGGGATATGGTGAAGGTTAAAAAGTACCTGGCTCGTAGGTGTCAGGAAAAACTTTATTCACAACCTCGGGCTGGTACTATTAAAAGAAGTGCAGTGTGAGGTAGTTAGTTGTCGTAATTATGGACATTACCTCTGGTGTGCGTCGACATGTTTCGGAGCTTGTGCTCCTTCTTCAGGACGGGGGCACAACTTCCCCACCTTACTCACGTTTCTCTATGAAAAGTGTAAATAACTAAAAGTGAAAGATTATTTACAGTGATAAACTAAGGCTATAATGTGCCTACAGCGGTATTAGTCAATGCAGTTGCATGACTCATTATGCAAAGTTTTCTGGCTTCATGAGCATTTCAAGAACGTCGGGGTTGGTTGGTTTACCAGCGGAGCAGCGAAAGGGGTAACACGGAGGTAATCTCGTCCCGATTCTATTACGAATCTAGCAACCAACCCCGACGTTCCCGATGAAAGAGCTTCAGAGGGACGCCCGGTGCATCGACGGAGAGAGCGGTGTACCCACTACCTGAGCTGGTGCCAGGTGAGGTGGGCTGTTCCTCCCCAGCAAATGGTTGGGGAGACGCATTCATCAGGTGATATCTTCACTTTTTATATAGCAGTAGCACTTTCAAGGTCCTGAAGAAGCAGCCGGAGACCTATTGGCTCCGGTGACTGCAGAAACATGTCGACCTATCATCTCAGGGAGTAGTCAATACTTTATACTACACCTTGCACTGTTTTTTATTAGTTTAGGAGTGGAAGGGTACCTATTAAAGTTGTTTTTCCTCTCACTACCTAATTTTAGAGCTTTCTCTTTTCTTTCATCACTTGCACATTTTTCATTCTAGCACTGCTATTCAGTTCCCACATTTAGACACACCCTGGTCACATCTGAGTTGGTGTATTTGGGACCCTTTCTACCTGGCTATGTAACATCTGTAGTCGGTAGTTTATGGGTTACCATTTGTTATCCAGAATAAGAGATCCCAGATGATGAAGGGCGGTCTCGATGGTGGACTGATGGGAACTCGCTCACAGTGTTAGCTTTTCTCATTTTCAGTTGGATACATGACTGTTCTAGCCTTTGACTCACTGCTAATTTCTGTTGGTGTTATTAGTAGTTAGGGGGTTTAGCAGTTGGGTCATTAAAATATTCCCCTAGGACCTCCTTTTGTGTGTTACTGGAGATCGTTGTCCAGAAGGCCCCTTTATCAACATTCGGGGCATATATTTTTCCCAGGAGAATGCAGATGCCATCCAGGTGGCCCTCAAGGAGCACATACCTGCCCTCCCTGTCTATGACCTTGTTGAGTATCTAAAAGGGGACTCACGTTCTGACCCAGACCATCGCCGTCAGGCATACGCTTGGTAAATAGTGGATGTATCGCACCTTACCATTGCTTTCAAAGTGGGTAGAGTTTCCCTGCGGTGCAGTGTGTTTCCTGGTGGAATATTATGTGCACTTTTTGGTGCCTGATATATGAGTAGACCGAGTATCGCATTCTAGCCATGTGCCTGCCTCTCACGTTTAGGATGGGGAATCTGGTGTTAGTGGAGTGAGCCATGTTTAAAATAGAAGATAAAAAATGGCACAGGGAGGACAGCCCCCCAGGACCACCCCTGCAACATGGTGCCAGATCACCATAATCATGTGATGTGCGAAGCGCCTGCCTACCCAGGCATAGTGGAGGAGGGAGGTTACAGAGAGCAGTGTCAACAAATAAGAAATACACATCAATTCAGGGCATACCGAAAAACAGCAGTATGCCCAAACAATGTGTGATTGGTAAACCAGTTAGTAATATGGGGGTGGTAGCTCAGCAATCAGTGACAAAGACTAGGACCCGGAGCATCCTGATAAATCGCATCTGGGATGGTCAGGTCCGGCGAGTATCGCAGAAGGATAAAGAGAGTGGGAACATTTTGCAGGTAAAGCGTGGGTTCATGAGCTTTACTGAGTGTTAGAGTTTCGGACCATAAAGTGACGTTTAGGGAATGCAGGTCAGTGATGGGGATAAGTAACCTTACCCGCCATGGTCAAAGGTGAAAATAACAGGATTATATAACATGTCTGCTGTTTGAGGGGTCACTAGTGGCGGGGGTCTGTGAATTCCAGTGGGAGTCATCTGAAGGGCCTGATTCCTCTCTGGGCTCTCTCATTGTCCGTAAGGTCAGCTTCAGTCCCCAGAGACGCAGCTGTCCAAAGAGCATGACTGTGATCCTCTATGATCTGTTCCAGGGTGGGGAACTACGGTGGAAGCGGTCTCAGAGACACCCATTGGCACAGTCTGTTCCATTGCTTTCACTTGGGCATGGAGAGGCAGGAGGCCTCTCTGCTGCTTCAGTAGAGGAGGTGTGGTGATGTTTACTAGCCCAGTCCCAAGCATCTCTGAGTTCCATGAGCAAGAGGAATTCGCCATCTGCAATGATTGTGAGGTGGGCCGGAAATAACAGGGAGTATTCAACATTCAGTTGCTGGAGCTGTCTTTTAACTTCCAGGTAAGAGGAGCACTGCAGCTGAATGGCTTTGGTGTAATTGGGAAACAGCATAATGATCTTATCCCTAGGCTTCAGGGGTCTGGCCACGCTGGCAGCCTGAAGGATGGCATTGCAGTCCCTGAAGTGTAAAAGTTTATCGGGCACGGGTCGAGGGTGTGCGCCTGGTAGGGTACGGCAGGCTGGCACCCAATTGGCTATCTCCAGGGAGAAGAAGGGGGTAAGGTCTGATGCAGAGTTGAAGGACCTGAACCAGGTTTCCAGTAATATAAAGAGTGAGCACATTGCCCCAACTGCCCCCCAACTGAGGTTGTCCCAGTAGATGTGCAACTCACCACAGAAGGCACCGCCCGAGTCTTCCCAATAGTGGAGCCTCAGCCTGAAAACCTGAGTGTAGTGAGCCATCTGGCCATTGCAATAGAATGTATCCACTTCAGCCTTCCAGCCCCGGTGCGGACTGAAGGCTATAAATAAAATGGGTGACAACCGCTCATAGTTGTTGTCACCCACTACTGCTGCTAAGTGTGTGTCTCTACTTTGTTTGCACTCCCTAGGCCCCACACTTAATCCATGCCCCTTGTCAGTCCTGATGCCTATGCTCCACACTGAGCATGCACATCCCAGGGACCATATGCCCCACTTCAGTGAAGCGGTCTGCAGCAGCTCCCTCGTGCTTTTCCAGTGCAGTCCAACCTGAGCACTAATAAAAAGCTCCCAGGGGCAGCCACAGGTAAGTCAACACCGTGGCCCACTGCTTGCAGAGGATCTCAGGTTAGGCAGTCTTGTGGTGTGGTGACCGGGCCACCAAGCCCGGCTTTCTGATGGTCTCGGAAGAGGGCTATCACCACCCAGTCCTTTGGCCTTGTGCCATCAACACTGCCATGCTCCGGCTCGAGTGCCGAATGGGGTCAAGCCGATGTTGGCAAGTGCCTGCACCTCATCTCCTGGCACTGGTCATGCACAGAGCCCCACGAGGCACCCATTGTTGGGCCTTCATCTCAAAATGTCCGGCGCTCCCCTGGTTTCAAAGAATCAGCTCCAGCGGTGCAGTCGGCAAGTACTAGGGTAGTTGGGCTGCTTGCCACTCTGAGTGAGGTTGAGGCCGGATGTCGGATGGCAGGGCCGATGGCCGTAGCTCTAGCAATGCGCATTTGTCATCTTGGCCAGTCTAGCCATCCCCCAGACTGTATATCCTCTTTACTATAAGCTATCCGCCATACATTCTCTGCCCATTCACAGCTGCTTTTAACTACTGCTATCTGTGACATATGTCATGTGGATTTAATAACACTGACTAAAAGACAGCGAATGAGTAAGTGAGTGAGACACTGAGAAGTTACCTTGTGACAATAAAAAAAAGGCAGTCAATTTGGCAGACATCTAGATCTCTCTATTGGGAGAGTTGACTACATGATACATCATGCTAGAAAGGAGGGAGCTCAGATATATTCAACAGCATGTGTAGCCACATGTCCAAAAGGAGCAGCTACCTGTCCTTTTAACATAAAAGCGGGCCCTAGTGCCGACATGTTTCAGTCCAAACTTGGCATAATAAGGTCCTGGACTTTCATCAGGGCAAAGCAAAAGAAGGTTGGTTTGGGTAATCCTCCCTAATTTTCACGCATAGGACAAAACCTATCCGCTTTTACGTTAAAAGGGCAGAGATAGCAGCTCCTTTTGGAGAGCACCAGATTTAGTAATCCTGCTCTTTTTGTGTGTCTTTACTCCATCCCACTTTGGGAGAGTGTATACAATACTGGGTACTGCAGCTTGTCTGGGATAGCCCAGTAGTCATACTTCCTTCAAGGGTCCTTCCCCGTGGTCCCACCTACTTGGTCTGCTTTCCCGGGCTTCTGCTCCCTAAAAGGAGCAGCAATCTGCCCCTTTAACATAAAAGTGGATAGATGTTGAACCTCTAACACCACCTGATCACATCTTGCTAAGAGTTCCCTGGAAAACGGTCAAGCCCATCCTGACCTTTGGGAGTCAGGGTGACCCGATGATGAAGCATGACACTACTAGCAGTGGGGTACTTTTTGTGGAATAGTGTTTACTTCGGGATGATGTACTCCCACCAGAGAATCTCTCTTGGCCCTTACGGGACAGGAGAAGTCTGTCTTCTCTAAGTACCATAGTTTCTTTGTAATATTTATTGATGAACTATTTATGAGAGTATTGTTTTGTGTATACATAGATTTTACACCGTGTATTGGGACTTTGGACCAGAATCAATTGGCCATACGCCCTGAATAGCCTTAGAGTATTTTGAGGACTCTTAAGGTCTGTTTCAGTATCAATATCTGAAAGGTATTTAACTCTATGAGTTATTGTATTTGGGTATGAGTTGAGCATGAGGTACTAGTATTTGGTGTGCCTGTGGTCAAAATTATAGCATTTGGACTAATAAGTCTCCATGAAATGTGCAGCTGGATGTAAGTATGCTTGTGGTGTTCTGTATCATCAGGATATAAATGTGGTTTATAATATTGAAAACAAAACATATCCATGCGATAAAAAATACTTCTTACGTTTTACTCTTGTTTCTTGTTTCCCTTTGTCTTTTTGTGTATGTGTTCTATAGATTATATCACTGATAACCGGAAGATATCAACAAATCCTGAAGAAGGTGGTTTTAACAATGTGTTACCCACCGAAAAGAGTTGATGCTCTATATGTGTAACAATTAGATTACTTAGATAATTGCCAGTTTATGAAAAATCTATAAAATATTTCAACTGTGAAAGATAATCCTGAAGTTTCTGGTGATTCATTACAATGATATGAACTATACAAGTTGACTGTATTCTCCCGTCAGTGTACAATATGTTTTGAAATTGTAGATTAATTTTGTTAGTCTTGTGATATGTAGTTATAAAATACGCAAAGATCTTTTAAAATGTTTTTTTAACATGATTAAGTTTTAATTTTGTTGTGTGTATTATGAAATGAATCTTTGTTAGATATATATTTTGAGATTTGATGCATGTATGTTCTGATGATGTGGGTTGCACTATTTGTATGGTTGTAGGTGTATGGCGTGATTGCGGCCAAAATGGGATATTTTCTTTTTGACTCACGTCTAAAACACATATATAGACATATTTTACATAAAGTTTCAGTGTAGATATTTAGTAAGATACTAATTTAACTTTCCCCTTTGTATTCATTGAATATAACGAACAACATTAAAAATGCATTTTCCTTCTTCACAGCAACACTGGAGGTCGCAGTGACATCAGTAGTCATGAGTAGAAGTGAGAAAGTGTTCAACAGATATAAAACATATGTTATTCAATGTTTGTCTAGCTGTTTAGTTACATATTAGTTTAACTTTATTGTAACACCATATTTCTTAAAAACAACTGTTTCAAAAAATAACTTTCAACATCTGATCTCATGAACTCATGAAACCAGCATTACTTCCAAACAAACATCGAACTATCAGTTGTTGCCCTAACTCATGGGGAATCCAAAACTGCTGCAAAACGAGTGCAATGCACAATGTGTGTCAAGACCCTCTCTAGAGGGACGAACCAAAAATATTCATGTGGGACAACTTCCATCTTATATTAAACACCTCCAACTGGCGATCTACCAGAGTGAACCTGGAGAACCATCTACATCAGTGGTAGCAGCAACAATATCCAGCCAGAAAGTCCCTTCAGAGGTGCAGACTACTATAAAAGATATGGCTTCAGAGTTTTTAAGAATGGCCACAAATTACATGGACTGTGGTACTGTTATAAGTGCTGGTAAGCAGTGTGTTATAGCTATGAAAAATGCTGCAAGAAATCTTACATGCTAATTTTTTCTCCCCTTTTTTATTTTTTTCACATTTCTCAGTGCACATTTTTTGTATTCCTCCTATCCCTGTTGCCAGTGGGGCCCATGATAAGAATAGGCACCGTGGCGAGAATGATCAGGTCCGAGGAAATTGAGCCCGAGCCCCGCCGAGGGGAGAATTGAACCCTGCTCCCGGGCCAGACCTCTGCATCAGGTTCTGCCGCTCTAACCATTGAGCCACATTTCTCCAGAAATGGTGTAAAAGCAGCAATAAGGCAACGCAAGGCTGAAGATCCCTCAACTTCAATAGCAACCGCAATAACACCAGGGCAGAGAGTCCCTTCTGCGGCCAAATGTCAACTTTAACATTTGGTTCCACAGTTTTCCCGTAAAGCATCATACTGCATGGGTTGTGGAATTGTAGTAACTGCTGGAGAGCAGACCATAACAGCTCATCTCAATGCTGCAAAGAATCATAAATGTTGGCCCTTGATAGTTTTTCTACATTATGAGCATTTTATTATCTTACAAAATGGGTATCCAATATCTATGTGGCCTTCTTTTTATTATCTTCTAATTTATTGTTACACTACTTACATATAACTTTCTGTATGGGCAAGTCAAAGCATTCCTCTACAAATAAATACACAGCTAACATTTTCCAGTTATCATTATTTACTTTTTCACTTTTTAAATACAAGTTAACAGTCTGTGTTTGAATCTTCTAGTGATTGTGTCGACATCATATACAAACAGACCCTGGCTTTTGAGACCACACTGTATTACATTTTGTAATCTCTTTTTCAAAACTATCAACTGTAATATCTGTGCCTCGTTGTCCAGCTCTTCCTCTTAACAACTCTTCATTTCCTGTAGAATCCTGCTCAGGACCAAAGAAATTAAACTGCAATTCATGACAAACTTTTTCTATGTCTGCCACAGTACCATGTTAAAATAAAGGAGTTGACCCAATGGTACTGGGACCTGGGTGTATATTGTTACATAGATAAGGGTCCCAGACTGTGTATCATTCACAACATACAGAAACCTTTATAAAGTATTGTGTATAAATTACTAGTACCACGACTTTATGAGCAATGTTATTTAATCACATCCTCATTTTGTACATTTAATGCACGAATTCATCATAATTAGTGCCCGTAAAAGAAAAGGAAAAGGGGGAGCAGGGAAGATGGTTTGTGAGGATCAAGGTAGTGAAAGGATAGTTATAATAGTTACATGTGATCACACACATTAAGATTGGTCGATATCACACTGGCACATAATTTTGTTGCTGCAAACATTGCTAGATATACATAAGGCCCTATCCCATATGGTCTGTCACAATATCAATACATTGTCGAAGATGGGTAGTTTGGTTGAAAAGACAGTCGATGTTTCGACCCCCTATGTGGTGTTGGTTCAGTTGCACCTTACAGTGGGGTCTTCTTCAGGACTAGGAAGTGGTGTGAGGTGAGGGGGGCACCTAAAATTAAAAAGAGGACGTTCGCGGTTAAAAAAACATATTATTCACCTGTTACTGCCTAAAAATAGGAAATAACAATAGGTAGTGGTAATGCAAAAATTATCACTATATTATGTCATGAGACAATACGTAACGTGTATTGAAACCTTCTAACTCTGGTCACATGGTGTAATTTATACAATGACAGATCCCAATTGCATACACCGGGGATTCTCAACCTCTGTTTAATCCGAAAAAATTTGGTTGTTTAAAGTTTAAACAGTACCTAGACCTAGATATATAATTAAGTGCTAGCTGATGGGCCATCCAAATTGATTGCATGCACGGGGTTAAATATACAACTGCAAACCAGATCAAAAGAGTCTGTCTCCACCGATTAATTAATCAGGGATATAACCCAAGTAGTTTGTCAAAGGGACTGTGTAAAAGCATCTAATTGGCATGGTGAACAAGCTAATATAATCACAAACACTACAGTGTTAAAATTCATCAACAGTGACATCTAACAACACCGATCACCATATCCATATCTCAATGATACAACCCTAAGGGTCATATTAAGCCATGTGAATGCTGGAAAATGCAGCTGATGCAATCACATAAATGCGAGTATAAGACCCAAATTACGATGTCAGTTCGAAGCTGACTGCGTCTATGAAAAAAGTGTGAAGGACCCGCAAGACAGGTTCCCAAAACATGGTGAACATATAACATGTTCCAACGGAGTGAGTGTCTCAATGCAGGCCGCCAAGTCCAAAACGAGTTTATACAGCGACAGTGACCTCGCAGATCACCGATTAGATTATTTATTTTCAATTTTTTCCGGCATTCCACGTGTTAATCTACAGGATGAAGCACATTATTAACCGACTCTGTGTGCAAGAGGGAATCAACAATTGCTATCCATTATTGTGAGGTGAGTTGGAGAGTTCTTACCGCAAGTGAAGCCGTGTCAGTTCCAAGAGATGATTCAGTGGACTGCCGGCGAGTTCTACAGTCAATGTTAAGAAATGTCAGCATGAGCGTGCTTGCAGCAGCTGGATGCTGCTGGTGCTCTGCTACTGAAAAAAGACTTGGTTGTCGTGTGCTGTCACTGAGCATACCCCAAATAGCTGCAATATATGTGAAGCATTATGGTGGGGGCCCTATATTGAATAACATGGGCATGTAAGAACAAAGGTTTCTTTGTATTCTCTTGCTTTTCCTCCTTTCTGTCTCGTGTGATTAGTAGAGTCTCCCGGGGACTATACCAGGCTCGCTTCGTGTTCTCTTGATGAGTCTACGGGGGTAACCTCTTTCCAGAAGTCTCACACTCAGGTCTTCAGATTCATGAAAATAATCATCTCTTTTGGTGCAATTGCGTCGTATTTTCAAAAATTCACCTACTGGTAAGTTGTCTCTCAAGGCACGGGGATGATGGCTATTGTATTGTAGTAGTGAATTGTGTTCTGCCGGTTTGCGGTATAACGTAGTTGACAGTTGATTGTCCTTGTGGAAGATGGTGATGTCCAAGAAATCCACTTTGTTATTGTCGTACTGAATGGTAAACTGAATATCTTGGCTCTGTTGATTTAGCCAGTGGTGTAATGTATCTAGTTCGGTCTTAGTCCCTGTCCACAACATCAGCACATCGTCGGGTGTTTTTTGGGAATTATGGATCCATTCGTTTGGGATTTTAAAATAGGTGAATATTACGGTTTTTTAACCACGAACCTCCTCTTTTTGATTTTAGGTGCCCACCTCACCTCAACCCATTTCCTAGTCCTGAAGAAGACCCCACTGTAAGGTGCAACTGAACCTACACCACATAGGGGTCGAAACGTTGACTCTCTTTTCAACCAACCTACCCATCTTCGAAAATGTATTGATATTGTGACAGACCATATTGGATAGGACCTCATGTATATCTAGCAATGTTTGCGGCAACAAAATAATGTGCCCATGTGATATCGACCAATCTTAATGTGTGTGATCACATGTAACTATTATAACTATCCTTTCACTACATTGATCCTCACAAACCATCTTCCCTGCTGCCCCCTTTTCCTTTTCTTTTATGGGCACATGTAATTATGATGAATTTGTGCATAAAATGTACAAAATGATGATGTGATTAAATAACATCGCTCATAAAGTCGTGGTGTGAGTAATTTAAATACAATACTTTATAAAGGTTTCTGTATATTGTGAATGATACACAGTCTGGGACCCTTATCTATGCAACAGTACCATACAAAAGTATATTTTTAAGAAATGACTTTGTCCTCTTACCAATAGCTTTTTTGTAATTCACCACTTTTTCTTCATTTTTCCCCTTTTGCGTCTCAGTTCTGCATAGATACTGTAGATGTGTCTGCTCCTTTTTATTCCACATTTTCTAGGCAGTCTGTTTGCAATTATGCAGATATTGTTAGATTTTAAAAAGGACTGTAAATGAAAATGTTTGTTTTAGCCAATGTACCAACTACTTTACTATTGGCTTACACATAATACAAAAACATTTGTTATGTTATGTTGCAGTTTTAAATCTACAAATGAACCTACCTATATAACTGCAAGTACCTACTTCAATATACAAAGCCCAAATCAAAACACAAAATCCAATTTATTAGTTAACTTTTAATATTGTAGCACCCTCTCCTATAACACACCTGCACCATATCTCAGTTCTCACTTATACACAATAAAAGACCACTTTATTCCTTATGTACTCAATTCTAAAATTAACATTGACCAAAGTATAAAAGTGCATGCAGTGTCTCAATACTGTAAATCCAAAAACACAACATAAGAGCTATTTCTGTGCCTCTCTACTACTGTGTCACTGGTACATTTAGTGTTTCAATACTTTTCTACTTACATGTATCAGATTTACATTTTGAGAAACACTACATATAAAAATCTGCACATTAACATGTATCACAGCATATACCTCACTAATTCTTCAGAGTACATGCAAACAGTGCGTGACAGGTTACATATATATTTCACCAGATGGTTCTAAAAGAGTACATATTCCTCACTAAATCTTGTAAATATATGAGTTTTAAGGTTGAGTACAACAATACTCCCTTGATGTTCGGTTGAGTGCATAGATAGTGCCTAGGTGATTCTCTCAGAATATAGGTGGGGCCTGCATGATTTCCATGGTATGTAGGAACTACATCAGTGGGTCCATATCTGCATAGTTTGTGCCTGTGTATTTTCATGACTATATTGCTACTATCTGGGGGATTGCCTGCGTAGTTCAATGAGTACATAATTAGTGCCTGCATGATTGGAAGAGTGCATGTGTAGTGCCTGGGTGATTGAATAAGTCTAGATATCACACTTGATATATAATTGCATACATGGCTTACTAAGAGCATACATTGCTCTGTTACTCATCGTACACATGTATCAGTACGTTTCTAAAACTGGAAACAACAATTCTCACGTTTTCAAAGCACAAACCTTTTCTTAATGGCATACCTACATAATTCCACAAATATTTCTTGTGTCTTTAAAACATATATTCAGCATTTCTCAATTAAAAGTTACGTGCCAAGTGAAGCTAACACAAGAACTTTCTTTAGAGACATCTTGCACTATCGACCCTTCTCAATTTTAAACATAGCATGCTTAAAGAAATACACCACCATCCCCGTATACATTACATTTTCAACAGCCTTAAAGAACATAGATCATATTGTAATCATATATGTGATTCATAATAGATATACACCTTCAGGATATCTTTCCAACAATATATAGTTCTCTGCTTCTTTAAGTAAACTCAAGAGTCTCATCGTACATATAACTATAGGCAACCTCAAAAACTATATCGCACAATCTAAACAGCTGCAATCTGGTCATATAAGTTAAACACCACATTGACAAACACTTCCTAATCCATACCTAATAAATATTACTACTTTATAATTTATACACAGGCACAGCAAATTTCTTATGTTTTATTCATGACTACACTACTCCTATTTAAAAATGTGACTAAAAGTACTAACGTTCCCAGAATGCAATTAACATGGATCTGTCTGTTCTGCACATGATGCTTTGACATTTAAAACATTGTCATTTGTATAAATTCTATATAAAGAAGCTGACCGTTGAGGTGTGCATCATGGGGGCTCAAAATGGGAGGATGACGCATCTAGGGAGGACCAGAGTTTGTTGTTCGAAGGCTTCCAAGTGGCTGATTGTAGCGCAGGATTGTCCGCCCCTCTTAAGAAGGAAAGCCATTCCAGCCACATTTTAAAGTTGACTTCAGTAAAATGTTTCCATTTATAAAGGATGACCTTGCACGCCAATGTCAACATGATATCAAGCAATTGAAGCTTGTTCATATAGAATTCAGCTTGTTTATATAGAATTTATACAGAATTTAGTGTGTTTGACTGTGTATGCTTACTGTATACTTCCTGTCGCACGCACCGCGAACCAGGTCTTGGTAAACCGATTGCTATTGATCTATGGATACATCTGTCCTCTCTCTTTCTCTTTTCTCCTTTTTCCTCTCTTTCTCTCTCCCCCTTTTCTTCTCTCTTCTTTCTCTGACTTTGACTTTGATTATTGTGAGTGTCATTGTGCCAACATTTTATCCATCTGTACCTTGGAAGATTTATTGTATTGTCTTTATTTTCAACTTTATCTTCAATAAAAAAGATTTGAATTAAAAAAAAAAAACATTGTCATTTGTAAAGGTATTACTCATGTTAACTTTTAAACAGTACTAATATCTTAAACATATACTCTCTGCCAGATACAGATAATCTGTAATATTTTTTATCATATTACTGTGATACTCCTTTTAATCAAAATCCCATATACATCTTCATTTCTAAAATATTTTTTTTTAATAATTAAAATGTTACATATATAGCAGTGAACTGAGTTTGTAAATTATATTGTTGTTTTATCTCTTCCTGGATAGTTTTGACACTGTAAAAATGTGTAAAAACCAAGCACAAGAATGGTACACCACTCTCACAGAAAGCAACTATAAAAAGGCAACCTTTTCAACTTTCTACTATATGATCATGAGAAAGGTAGCAAATGAAATCATGTCTTTCATTTTAGACTACTGTATCTCCCCTTGTGAATGGTTAACATCTGTTAACCCTTTCCCTCTGTTTAGAAACGAGGTTCCAGTCTCTACGTGTTCGCGATGTATTTGCGATGATTACAGAATAATCCACCAAAAAAACGGGAGTTCAAACTGATATTTAGCTTCAGTTTTTAAAAATTTAAATACTGTACAACCGTTTATTCACATACTCCTGAGTTGGAAATTAAACTTTGCCATTGCTTAAATTGTATCATAACTTCTCAACTTAAAAAAAAATCTTTCTCGTTAACACCCTTCCCCCCAATACACTCTTTGCCCAGTATACTTAGCATCCCAGTGGAACCATTAGGGCACAAGTTCACAGCACAATCTAGAAGAAACCCACTACATCCAAATGAGATACAGCTGGTGTGGTTTGCTCCTCTGATTCAAAGGCATATTCGTGTCTGTATTACATTTCTTTTTTTAAACAACAGCCAATAATAGGACTTCGCTAAGGCATCCAACACACTACCTCATTGTATTTACTTTCATACTAAACAGCATCCAATGAAATATATCTTTAAAAAACACCTCCATTTGAAAAGCTTTTCACTTTGGAAAACTATCACATTCAGCTCCAGCCTTCTCCTGGCTGCTATTGTTCCTTCACTTAAAAATGCTTAGAGTGTGGACTGTGGGCCAAAGCATTGTCTTTTGGGCTATTTGGGTATTGACGGGGACTTGGGTTTGCCAAATGTGGAGATTACTAGGTTTGTTTCAGAGAGGGTTAAAGTTTCATCAGTTGCTGGCTTTAGTTAAATCCATTGTGGATTCCAGAGCTCCTCATCTCATGCTTCTGAACTGCGGTACCACTGACCTAGGCACATTGACTGGGGTAGGGCTGGAAATCCTAATGAAAGAAACCTTTGCAGAACTGATATCGCTTTTCCCTCACACTGTCTTGGTGTAATCTAATATATGGACTAAGCAATGTGAATGAACCACCACATAAGTATGTTACAATCACTATTGTTGTAAGTACATGGACCGATTAGGTCTGTTTAAAAGACTCCTCAAACACCAACCTGGTTGATATCATACTTCATCATTGGGGTCCCAACCGGGTGGCCGAATGCCCCCCGGTTGTGCTATAATGCCTGATTACAACAAAGCAGGTGTGGGGTGAATGTGTGATGTGTTGTGAGTTTTTTTTCATTAAAAATATCTCTGAGAATCCTTGCCTGTAAAATGTATTAATGCCGGCTTAGAATATAGATTAAAATGTGTGGTGAAACTAGTAGTAGATTATTATCCTTAGTTGACTATGTAAATTGGTCTACATGTTTCAGCCTGCAAAAAGGTTTATGGGAGGGGCTTTCTTCAGGACCAATTAGTGAGGCTAGTGAGTGGCAAAGGTGGAAAGTGTCACGTGAAAAAGAAGTGAAGTACCTACACTCGCGCTAAGGTGTGTGGTCTAAGTGTCGGCATACTGACAGACACTTGTAAAGAACACTATATTAAGGTTAGGGCAGCTGATCGAGGCTCGGGAGGGGTCTCATCCGGTGTCCCAATTTGGTCTCGGTGAGTAGCACGTCTTCAAACCTGCTCTGGTTTCTCATACCGGTCCAGAAGAAAGCCCCTCCCATACAGCTTTTTGGGGGCTGAAACATGTAGACCAATTCTCATAGTCAACTAAGGATAATAATCTCCTAATAGTTGCACCACACATTGTAAACTATATCCCGAGTCGACAATAATACATTTTACAGGCAAGGATCCTCAGAGATATTTTTAATAAAAAAACTCACGATACATCACACATTCACACAAGCTCTGCCGTAATCAGGCATTGGACTGGACTGTTCCCAGAGCTGATTTGCATATAGCCAGTGTCTAACCCAGGGTGGTGTGGAGTGCAAAAAAACGATGGATTTAGGCCCAGATCCTTGTACTGGGGTGAATGTATGGCATTGTTCTACATTCTGTCCATCAACTGTGTTTTTTGCAATTTTCACCCCGAGTGTGCTGGGTATACTCAGACGTGAGTCCCAGGCTCTCCACACCACTGGAGTCAAGCTATCCAGGCTGATGAAGGCTGATAGCCAGAAACCGGTCCTTGGATGCTTGATTCCGGTCTGGAAAAGACATTGCTTGGTAGTTCGGACTGGACTGTTCCCATGAGGCACAGGGTCAGAGCTGATTTGCATATAGCCAGTGTCTAACCCAGGGTGGTGTGGAGTGCAAAAAAACGATGGATTTAGGCCCAGATTCTTGTACTGGGGTGAATGTATGATATTGTTCTACATTCTGTCCATCAACTGTGTTTTTTGCAATTTTCACCCCGAGTGTGCTGGGTATACTCAGACGTGAGTCCCAGGCTCTCCACACCACTGGAGTCAAGCTATCCAGGCTGATGAAGGCTGATAGCCAGAAACCGGTCCTTGGATGCTTGATTCCAGTCTGGGAAAGACATGGCTTGGTAGTTTGGACTGGACTGTTCCCATGAGGCACAGGGTCAGAGCTGATTTGCATATAGCCAGTGTCTAACCCAGGGTGGTGTGGAGTGCAAACAAACGATGGATTTAGGCCCAGATCCTTGTACTGGGGTGAATGTATGACATTGTTCTACATTCTGTCCATCAACTGTGTTTTTTGCAATTTTCACCCCGAGTGTTCTGGCTATACTCAGATGTGAGTCCCAGGCTCTCCACACCACTGGAGTCAAGCTATCCAGGCTGATGAAGGCTGATAGCCAGAAACCGGTCCTTGGATGCTTGATTCCGGTCTGGGAAAGACATGGATTGGTAGTTCGGACTGGACTGTTCCCATGAGGCACAGGGTCAGAGCTGATTTGCACATAGCCAGTGTCTAACCCAGGGTGGTGTGGAGTGCAAAAAAACTATGGATTTAGGCCCAGATCCTTGTACTGGGGTGAATGTATGACATTGTTCTACATTCTGTCCATCAACTGTGTTTTTTGCAATTTTCACCCCGAGTGTGCTGGGTATACTCAGACGTGAGTCCCAGGCTCTCCACACCACTGGAGTCAAGCTATCCAGGCTGATGAAGGCTGATAGCCAGAAACCGGTCCTTGGATGCTTGATTCCGGTCTGGGAAAGACATGGCTTGGTAGTTCGGACTGGACTGTTCCCATGAGGCACAGGGTCAGAGCTGATTTGCATATAGCCAGTGTCTAACTCAGGGTGGTGTGGAGAGCAAAAAATCGATGGATTTAGGCCCAGATCCTTGTACTGGGGTGAATGTATGACATTGTTCTACATTCTGTCCATCAACTGTGTTTTTTGCAGTAATCGGGCATTGTAGCACAACCGAGGGGCATTCGGCCACCTGGTTGGGACCCCAATGATGAAGCATGATACCAACCAAGTTGGTGTTTGAAGGGTCTTTTAAACACACCTAATGGGTCCATGTGCTTACCACAATAGTGATTGTACCATACCGACATAGTGGGTTCGTCCACATTGTTTAGTCTATCATTACATTGGGGATACGGACGCACCCCGCATTTCCCGTGCTCTCTTATTGTTTTCCTATACTCTAATATATGCCAAACACATAAATGGAAGTAGTCAAATCAATTCTGTCCTCAGATTGACAAAGCCAGGAAACATGTTAATAAAACTGTTTCTGCATTCCTCTTAGAAAGCATTGCATGGGCTGTATTTATAACAATAATCTGCATTTTGACATGCATGGACTTTATGGAAATGATGGAGTGCACGTTACAGATGAAGGTAACAGGGTGTTTCTAAGTAACCTGAAACTCTGCATCCAGTCTAATGTGTAGCTCTCCTACACACATACAATCAAATTAAGGGCTCTTGTCAGAGCCAAATATAGCTTGTTATATTTAGATGTGAAATATGTTGTATGTATAATAATATATATTATAAATGTGTTCATATGTTTATAGTTAATAATGATTCTTTTATATTTTTAAATATGTTTGTTTTAAGTTTTCAACTTTTTTGAGGTGTTTGTTTAAATTTTCGTCAATGTAATATATTGTTTAATTGTAGTTGTTTTCTATAAGTTGCAGGTTTATTTGAAGCAATTGTTTTAAGTTAAAATACTTTTTGGGGGTGTATTTGCAGTGATAAGTATAGGGAGTCGATATTTTTTTAATCAATATTAAATTTCCGATATATGTGTATATCGATATTTATAGGATCGATATTATGTGAGAGATCCATGTTTCTAGTTACATAAATGTGATCTAATATACATCCATTTCTCCCTCTTTTCATTCTTCCTCTAAAGGCTTGGATAACATTTAATAAATCTTTGTACCATGTATGTCCAGGTTATGTAAAATAATATATTGTTTCCTTACAGTGCTGATTCTTTTGCCACCTTTTGCTATCAAATATGATTCAAATAACTTGACTCACTCTTTCCAAAGCAAGTCAGATTCTCCCACTTCATTTAAAAATTATGCTGGTTGACTCATACTTGGAGACAGCCATACAGCGTATGAGGCTTGAAGTTACACTCATTATAAAAAATAGCAGAACTAACTTGTTTTCAAAATTACAATCATGGTTATTATAATATTATTGACATGAATAATTATATAACAATTTGTATTGTTGTCTTAGAAAATAATGGCTGTTTATATAAAAGCGATATATTATGTAACCTAGGAGATTTAGACACATTGTTGAAAGAGGTGTGTGTGTCACCGTTATGAACTCATAGAAGTAATCAGAAGGTGTGCATATCACAATGACACACAAGGGCGTCGATTCCGATCCGGTAAAATGCGCTCCGAATCGTCGTACGGAGCAATTTTCCCCGTACGAATCGTACCCGTACACGTCCCGGTACGTACGACGAAGTACGATCCGTACCAGGAGCCAAAGACCGTACGAGTCGTACAGGACTCCGTACGACTAAAATATCCGTATGAGTCTCACTCGGAACCCGCTGTACGTGACATCGCTACGGTTCGCGGCTGGTTTTTACGACCCAGCAAGTACGATTCGTGTCGGGTACGCAACGTACGACACTTTTTTTTACGGGAGCTGGAAACAGCCGTAAACGCATAGTTCGCGCTGAAACAAGTACAGAACGCCCCCCCCGGGACGCCGCGTACCCCCCATGATCGCCGGGGTACGCGCCGTACCCCTGCGATCATGTGGGGTACGCAGCATACACCCAGCGTACAAGGGGTACGCACTGTACCCCATGTACGGTGGGTGTACGGTGCACACCCCGTGTACGCTGGGTGTACGGCGCGTACCCCACATTCTGTCCATCAACTGTGTTTTTTGCAATTTTCACCCCGAGTGTGCTGGGTATACTCAGACGTGAGTCCCAGGCTCTCCACACCACTGGAGTCAAGCTATCCAGGCTGATGAAGGCTGATAGCCAGAAACCGGTCCTTGGATGCTTGATTCCAGTCTGGGAAAGACATGGCTTGGTAGTTTGGACTGGACTGTTCCCATGAGGCACAGGGTCAGAGCTGATTTGCATATAGCCAGTGTCTAACCCAGGGTGGTGTGGAGTGCAAACAAACGATGGATTTAGGCCCAGATCCTTGTACTGGGGTGAATGTATGACATTGTTCTACATTCTGTCCATCAACTGTGTTTTTTGCAATTTTCACCCCGAGTGTTCTGGCTATACTCAGACGTGAGTCCCAGGCTCTCCACACCACTGGAGTCAAGCTATCCAGGCTGATGAAGGCTGATAGCCAGAAACCGGTCCTTGGATGCTTGATTCCGGTCTGGGAAAGACATGGATTGGTAGTTCGGACTGGACTGTTCCCATGAGGCACAGGGTCAGAGCTGATTTGCACATAGCCAGTGTCTAACCCAGGGTGGTGTGGAGTGAAAAAAAACTATGGATTTAGGCCCAGATCCTTGTACTGGGGTGAATGTATGACATTGTTCTACATTCTGTCCATCAACTGTGTTTTTTGCAGTAATCGGGCATTGTAGCACAACCGAGGGGCATTCGGCCACCTGGTTGGGACCCCAATGATGAAGCATGATACCAACCAAGTTGGTGTTTGAAGGGTCTTTTAAACACACCTAATGGGTCCATGTGCTTACCACAATAGTGATTGTACCATACCGACATAGTGGGTTCGTCCACATTGTTTAGTCTATCATTACATTGGGGATACGGACGCACCCCGCATTTCCCGTGCTCTCTTATTGTTTTCCTATACTCTAATATATGCCAAACACATAAATGGAAGTAGTCAAATCAATTCTGTCCTCAGATTGACAAAGCCAGGAAACATGTTAATAAAACTGTTTCTGCATTCCTCTTAGAAAGCATTGCATGGGCTGTATTTATAACAATAATCTGCATTTTGACATGCATGGACTTTATGGAAATGATGGAGTGCACGTTACAGATGAAGGTAACAGGGTGTTTCTAAGTAACCTGAAACTCTGCATCCAGTCTAATGTGTAGCTCTCCTACACACATACAATCAAATTAAGGGCTCTTGTCAGAGCCAAATATAGCTTGTTATATTTAGATGTGAAATATGTTGTATGTATAATAATATATATTATAAATGTGTTCATATGTTTATAGTTAATAATGATTCTTTTATATTTTTAAATATGTTTGTTTTAAGTTTTCAACTTTTTTGAGGTGTTTGTTTAAATTTTCGTCAATGTAATATATTGTTTAATTGTAGTTGTTTTCTATAAGTTGCAGGTTTATTTGAAGCAATTGTTTTAAGTTAAAATACTTTTTGGGGGTGTATTTGCAGTGATAAGTATAGGGAGTCGATATTTTTTTAATCAATATTAAATTTCCGATATATGTGTATATCGATATTTATAGGATCGATATTATGTGAGAGATCCATGTTTCTAGTTACATAAATGTGATCTAATATACATCCATTTCTCCCTCTTTTCATTCTTCCTCTAAAGGCTTGGATAACATTTAATAAATCTTTGTACCATGTATGTCCAGGTTATGTAAAATAATATATTGTTTCCTTACAGTGCTGATTCTTTTGCCACCTTTTGCTATCAAATATGATTCAAATAACTTGACTCACTCTTTCCAAAGCAAGTCAGATTCTCCCACTTCATTTAAAAATTATGCTGGTTGACTCATACTTGGAGACAGCCATACAGCGTATGAGGCTTGAAGTTACACTCATTATAAAAAATAGCAGAACTAACTTGTTTTCAAAATTACAATCATGGTTATTATAATATTATTGACATGAATAATTATATAACAATTTGTATTGTTGTCTTAGAAAATAATGGCTGTTTATATAAAAGCGATATATTATGTAACCTAGGAGATTTAGACACATTGTTGAAAGAGGTGTGTGTGTCACCGTTATGAACTCATAGAAGTAATCAGAAGGTGTGCATATCACAATGACACACAAGGGCGTCGATTCCGATCCGGTAAAATGCGCTCCGAATCGTCGTACGGAGCAATTTTCCCCGTACGAATCGTACCCGTACACGTCCCGGTACGTACGACGAAGTACGATCCGTACCAGGAGCCAAAGACCGTACGAGTCGTACAGGACTCCGTACGACTAAAATATCCGTATGAGTCTCACTCGGAACCCGCTGTACGTGACATCGCTACGGTTCGCGGCTGGTTTTTACGACCCAGCAAGTACGATTCGTGTCGGGTACGCAACGTACGACACTTTTTTTTACGGGAGCTGGAAACAGCCGTAAACGCATAGTTCGCGCTGAAACAAGTACAGAACGCCCCCCCCGGGACGCCGCGTACCCCCCATGATCGCCGGGGTACGCGCCGTACCCCTGCGATCATGTGGGGTACGCAGCATACACCCAGCGTACAAGGGGTACGCACTGTACCCCATGTACGGTGGGTGTACGGTGCACACCCCGTGTACGCTGGGTGTACGGCGCGTACCCCACATGATCGCCGGGGTACGCGCCGTACCCCTGCGATCATGTGGGGTATGCAGCATACACCCAGCGTACAAGGGGTACGCACTGTACCCCATGTACGGTGGGTGTACGGTGCACACCCCGTGTACGCTGGGTGTACGGCGCGTACCCCACATGATCGCAGGGGTACGGCGCGTACCCCGGCGATCATGGGGGGTACGCGGCGTACGGTGTGTATGTGATTGTGCGCTTTTCCGTACGAATCGCCCTTACCTGACGCAGACCGTACGAATAGCGTCCTGATCACCCGGTCCGGATCATACTCGCCGGGTCGTACGGTGTGTTTACGAGTCGTACGGAAACGGCTACGAATACGAATCGTACGGGGGAATTTTTTTACCGGATCGGAATCGAGCCCATAGTATGTGAAAAAAAGGTGTGTGTGACACCGTAATGCTGAGGATGATTACTTGTGACACAATAGTATGGAGCAATATGTTTGTGTGTGTCATCGCTAAGTATTCTTATAGAACACGTCTGCCATAGTTGATGTTATTTAGTCTAAGGCAGGGGTGGAGATACTTATCATAGGACAGTCTCTTAAATTGAAATCTGATTCTTCCAAAAATGTGGGAAGAACCCAGAGGCCCTTAATTCAATCTACAAAGATGCTTTCAATGGTGTGTAGGGTGAGAATCTTTCTCTTCTCCCTTTTCACTTGAAAGACAAGCAGAGGAAGGGAGGACACAAATCACGCCAGGGCTACAGTGGAGACAATCGGTTGGCCATTTCAGTTGATAAATTCACACTAAGTATATAAGCTGTCTTCCTATTGATGGCAGCATATGAGATGAATAACCTAAACATACTAGGCGAAGTGAAATGTTGCCATGCATGCAGTGAAAGATTCCTGGTAAACGAATACAAGTAAGCAAAAAAATATGAGCATAATAGACTTCCGAGATGAACGTGTTAAAAGAAGTATGAGCGTCAGCATTGGTTTCAATGCTGCCTGTGTGTAGATACCGGTCTGCTCCAAAACAGGCAGCATTCGGCTAGGGTCAATCCAAAGAGATTACCTAATCAAAGAGGAAAATATTTCAAGGAATTAATAAAAGTTGCTCTTTGCATTTAACAGTATTGGAACTATATACCAACCTGTGTCTCAATAGATTGTGCACCAAAAGGCTTGATTGACGACGCCCTATGGTTATTATTGAATAATACCTCCACGGATCATCCTTGAATATATATTTTTGATCCTGTTTGCTGTTTATGATCATAATTGAAAATCTATTTTTTTCCTGAAGAAGGTGATGTTAATGTGATGGTTTCATCCAAATGCTGCGTTGACGGGAAACAACTGTTACATCACAACTTTTACAACGCACTTCTATTACAACGCAACTTTTACAACGCTGGATCCATTACATCGCATGCCTTTACAACGCATGACATTACATAGCAGATGCTATTACAACGCATGCCATTACAACGTAAGTATAGGTAAGTATATCATTTTTTTTATTTTATATTATTTAATTAATTTAATTAATATTAATTAAAAATAAATATATTAATTTATGTTTTTTTTATTTTAAATTAAATATATTAATTTAAGTAATTTTAAAAATAAGTATGAGTATAGGAGTATATGTTTTGGGGTACTGAGGTATATGTTTTGGGGTGTTTGGGTATTTTTAGGTTTCAGGGCTCGGTTTGGGTTTTGGGGTACAGGGGTATTTTTAGGTTTCAGAGTTGGGTTTTGGGTTTTGGGGTACAGGGGTATTTTTAGGTTTCAGGGCTGGGTTTGGGTTTTGGGGTACAGGGGTATTTTTAGGTTTCAGGGTTGGGTTTTGGGTTTTGGGGTACAGGGGTATTTTGGGGTTTTAGGGCTGGGATTGGGTTTTGGGGTACATGGTTTTTTATGTTTTAGGGCTGGGTTTGGGTTTTAGGGTACAGGGGTATTTTTAGGTTTTAGGGCTGGGTTTGGGTTTTGGGGTACAGGGGTATTTTTAGGTTTTAGGGCTGGGTTTGGGTTTTGGGGTACAGGGGTATTTTTAGGTTTTAGGGCTGGGTTTGGGTTTTGGGGTACAGGGGTATTTTTAGGTTTCAGGACTGGGTTTGGGTTTTGGGGCACAGGGGTATTTTTAGGTTTCAGGGTTGGGTTTGGGTTTTGGGGTACAGGGGTATTTTTAGGTTTTAGGGCTGGGTTTGGGTTTTGGGGTACAGGGGTATTTTTAGGTTTCAGGGCTGGGTTTGGGTTTTGGGGTACAGGGGTATTTTTAGGGTTCAGTTTGTTTTTAAAAAACGACTTTAAATAAATTAAATTAATTAAATTAATTAGATTAAATTAAATTAATTAAATTATATTATTTACAATTTTTGAATTAATTAAATTAAAATAATTAAATTAAATTCATTTTTAAAAAGTAATTTCAATATTAAAATTAATTAAATAAATTAATTTAATTAAGTTAAATTAATTAAATTATATTAATTACATTTTTTAATTTAATTAAATTAAATTAATTAAATTTAATTAATTAAATTAAATGATTTACAATTTTAAAATTAATTAAAATAAATTACTTAAATTAAATTAATTATATTAAATTAATTACAATTTTTAATTTAATTAAATTAAATTAATAGAATTAAATTTATTAAATTAAATTAATTACATTTTTTAAATTATTTAATTTAAATTAATTACATTAAATAATTAAATTAACTTTATTACATTTTTTAATAAAAGATATACTTACCTATACTTACGTTGTAATGGCATGCGCTGTAATAGCATCTGCTATGTAATGGCATGCGTTGTAAAGGCTTGCATTGTAATGGATCCTGCGATGTAAAAAACGTGTTGTAATGGAATGCGTTGTAAAATTATGCGTTGTAACGCCATACATCCGCGTTGACAGATACACTCAACCGAGCATATTATGCCCAAAGGAACATCATTGTTATTGATTTTCTGTTTTTTTTATGATCATAAGAATTTTATGAATTTATCAACTGTGTTTTATGTTTGGGGATGCTTCTTGATGTATAAAGTGGATAAGTGCAAATGTGTGTACCAAGTGTTTTTATTATTTGCAAAATGGTATAACAAATAATTTTTAAAGACTCTATGTCTTAATTTAATGACTGATCTACATAGATTTGCTTTTTCTTTTCTTGTTGACTCAAGGACTTCTTTAGTTTTTAGGTGGATAATAAGTATGCTGCTATATGTTTAATATAAGTTTAATTTTAATGATTTGTTTTGATAAAGGTTTGTAGACCTTGATCGTTCATTGAGTTCTCCTTCTAATTATTCAAATGGTACAAATTAAGTGACTTTGAAAAGGGATTTTTTTAGGGTCGAAGAGAACTCCACTCTCAGTGTCAGTCAATCCCATAAATGGTTGCAATGCTGCCACCTTTTTTAAACCACCACCACCATTCAATGTTGCCAAAAAGCTGAATATTGGCAATAGATGGACTACTTGGAAAGAGGCATTTGAGGATTTAATTGTTGCGCTAGAAGAAAAAGATAACAAGAAGCTTTTCAAGTACCTTAAGAATCTTGCTGGCGCAGCTGTAAACAAAGTCATTAAGAAAATGCTTCAAGCCGATGAAATTGCATATCGTCAAAACAAATAAGCCTTGAATTTCAAGTTCCATCCAATGCCAAATATAGATTACGAAGGGTACATTTTCAGTCAAGAATGACAAAATTAGTGAAGCTATCGGCTAATTTGTTGAGAGACTGGATACACTCATCAAACACTGTAAGTTCAATGAATTTAATGATGAGGAAGATATATGTCTCCGAGTTATTGAAGGAAGCCCGTCAGATTCTTTCAGATGACAAATGCTGAGAGAATCTCTAAGAGCCCGATTCCAATGCGGTTTGGAAATCTTCCTGACCGTATGGGTTTGGGAAGGGTTTATGACTGACTTGATTCGGGAAAGTCCGACCGACCGAGTACTGTGCATCCGGATGCTCCAGATACGATTCGGTCGGACTCCTATTGACTTCAATAGGAGCCTTTATTCTGACCAAATGCATAGACTCCCATTGAAGAAAGGATTTGCTGTGGAAAATCGGGCACCCTGTGGCGGGCACCCCCTGGTGCCTGCCACAATGTACATGGCTGGTAAGGGGGGAACCTTAGGTACCCCCAAAGGCCCGATTGGGATGGCTCCCAGTAAAGGGGGCCCGCTATGGGCCCCCACAGTCTGATTCCGACTGCTGATTCGAGTCGGACGTACGGTTTGGAAAGGCTGTCCGAATCCAGCATCGTACTCGGTCGTTCGGAAACACGGCCCTTAGAGAGCTATGATTATGCTCCGTACGGCTCGGTCATTCTAATTGCCGCCAGGTTCGCCTAATGCCTAACTCACATCATATTCGGTCGGTCAGAAAACTTTCTGAGTAGGTCGGAAAAGCACGCTCCCGATCTGATTCGGATGGAGCAAATCCGTTAGGAGGCCTTCCTAACTGCATCGAAATTGGGCCCTTAGTCTGTATCGAGTTCTCATGTCTGCCGGAGCGGAAAAGTGTGCTAATCAACAAGCTTCTGATGCGGTGGCCAGAGGTGCCCAGAGTGAGTCAGTCCTGAACATGAAAAGTAAGCAAAAGCACAAGGCAGAAGGACATAGAATGATGTCTCCATGGAAAAAGAAGTTGTGCTTCAGCTGTGGATTTTTGTTTCCAACACAAAGGTAAATGTCCTGCGATTGGACAAATTTGCAAAGGCTGTGGGAAGGAGAACCATTTTGTAACAGTTTGCAAGTCAAAGGAAAAAGTATATACATCACACCGCAAGTACAAAATGGCTTCCCAAACATTCCAGAAGCGAGGCTCGATGCTCAGCCACGAGGCCAAGTGCAAACACAAGGTGTGACAAATAGACATCAAATGAAGGCGATCGTTATCTAAATCTTCATCAAAAAGTTCTGAGTATCAATATCAAGTGAAAGTGAAGAAGATGGTCGTGCAATGTCGATGTTTGTCTCAGAAAAGTGTGCACGTGTTGGACTGGCCGCATGTGAAGAAAAATACAGGTCAAAGAAAAGTCGACATGAAAAAGCACCAAAGTCATTCAAACATTGTCCGAAGATTACACTAACAATAAACGGTTGGTCAATACCTTTTATTATCGCTAGTTGGGTGGCGATGAGGGTGCCTGAAGAAAAATACAATGAACTATCTCAATTACCCTGACTTACACCATTTGAAACTAAAATGTATAAATGAGCTGCTTCCATGTCATTAAGAAGTCAAGGTTCAATTTTAGTGATGATGAAACACAAGAAAACAAAAGTAGAAGCACACACCTATGTAATTCAAGGTTCAGCATCAAGTGCCTGTTTGTTCAGCTTCCTCACAGTTGCTGATACGGGACTGATATCAGTGAACTCTAACATGAATGGTCATCACAAAATAGTAAGTCAGTTCCCTTTGATGTTTAGGAAAATGCAAGACGATGAAAGTACAATTACACATAGATGAGGATGTCCATCCTTTTGATCAAAGACACAGATGAATTTCATTTCATTTACAGGAAGCTGTTGAAAAAGAACTTGAATCATTCCTCTAACATGATATCATTGAGTGCTCCACTGGTCCAATGCAATGGGTTTCTCCCCTAGTAGTAGTACCGAAAAAGGACAGTGAAAGAGCTGTGTGCATCTGTGTGGATTGTATCAAGTGAACAAGGCAGTTAAAAGAGAACAGTATCCAGGCCCGCACATTGCTGACATGATAACACAATTGAATTGGGTGTAGGTCTTCTCTCGCCTTGATTTGAATAAAGGATATTGTTGCAATCACGAGGAGTCAGGTAGATGGTAGTTCGAAGTTCATTAAAAGGAGACAGCTTGAACAACCACCATGAACAGGTACACAAGCTTAACTGAACATTACACTCATAAGAATGTCTAGGTAAGAAGGAACCATAACAATTCCAATTAGAACATAGAAGATGGAATACTACACACCTTCCCCCCTAAAAAAAAACCAAAAAAACCAACAAAGAAAAACTCAATGAAAATAATCACGCAACTTAACAGGAGTATGTTTAGCTCGTACACTTTTTCTTTGGACAGAATCATTAGAAACCTCAGGCAACAGTATGGGAACATTATCATCAAGAGAATTTCATCATGCGTAGCACTAGGTTGATCAAGAGAAATTTCATCATGCATAGAACTAGATTGATCACTATCCAAATTACAATTGGGAGTAGAATTGTCCAAATTTTGACTTTCACATCCAAACGTGTCAAGCAACGGAGAATAAGATGCATCATTTTGTTCAACAGAAACATTGAGCTTGAAAGTGGAATGATCATTGGTAGAAGGCAAAGCAGAATTCAACTTAGTGTCTAAGTACAAACTGGGATTTAAACCTTTACATAAAAAAATTCTTCTAAAGTTGCATATCTTGCCATCCTCAACTCTCACAGCTTTGGAAAATACTTCAGTAACTTTGCAAGGGTCTGACCATTTGTTCCACTTGTTATCGAAAGCCCTACCAAACTTGACACGTACAAAGTCACCCACCTTGATCTTCTGAGAAGAACCTTTAGAAGACAAAAAACTGTTTTTCATCTTCTCTTGATATCTTAGAACTCTGTCCTTAACCTTGTCAGGATCTACTGAAGATTCGCAAGAAAACGTAACCTTTAACCACCAGGGAAGAAGTTTGGATCCAGGTTTTCTACCTCTAAGCAACTCAAACGGAGAAAACCCTGTAACAGAGTTGGGAGAAGTGCGATAAGACAGTAAGGTGGAACGCAAAGCCTTCTTCCAGTCCAAGTTACTCTTAATGGCTAGCTGAATGGACTCTTTGATGACTCTGTTGAAACGTTCCGTTTGACCATTGGCCTGGGGATTGTAATTGGATACTCTTTTGTGCACAATACCACACCTCTGGAGAAAAGACAAGAACTCTTTGCTAATGAATTGTGGGCCATTGTCAGACACAATTTCAGCAGGAATGCCTTCCCTACAGAAAACTTCATCTAAAAACTGAACGATTTGGGTAGACCCAATCTTGTCAACAATCTTCAATTCTGGCCATTTGGAAAAATAGTCGATAAGAACCAAACCAAACCCATTTTGGTGAGAAGAAAGATTAAGAGGTCCAATTATGTCAATGCCCAACTTTTTCCAGGGACAAGAAACGAATTCAATGGGAGAAATATCCACAGCCAAAGGTTTGACAGTTTAGTCACTTTTAACACAAGGAGAGCATGAACTAACCCATTTGTCGACCATTTTATCTATGCCAGGCCACCAGTAAAATTCATGAATACGTCTCTTAGTACTAGACATACCCATATGTCCCTCGTGAGCCATAGAAATAATTCTTTCTCTCAAAGAAATAGGAGGGATGATCTTATCACATCGGATAATGAAACCTTGGTCAAACATGAGTTCATCTTTCACCTTAAAAAAAGAAAGAATGTCGCCAGACAAATTCCGTTCTTGAGGCCAACCATACTGTAGGTACCTAGTTAACAAAGGCAAACTGGGATCATTCGCCATCGCTTCTCTCCACTCAGGTTCAGAAATACCGCTAGAAGAACTTGAAATATCGCAATCATTAACATCGTCAATGTTAAAAACAACATCAGAGTCACAGTTCAAATTGCCAGAAGAAACAGAATTGACTAAAGGCAACCTGGACATGCAGTCAGCATGCACATTTAAACGACCAGGAACATACTCAACAACACATTGGAATTCCTGTAATTTTGCAGCTAGACGTGCTAGACGTGCAGTTAACGTTCTACCACCACCAGCTGCCAGCATGTTAATTAAAGGTTTATGGTCAGTTCTTAAACGGAATCGAGTTCCCCAGAGAAATTGCCTAAAATGTTCAGAGGCCCAAGTGCATGCTAATAACTCTTTTTCTATAGTAGAGTAATTGTACTCAGCACCCCGCAAAGTTCTAGATGCATAGGAAACTACATACTCTTCATCTTTGTCTTTCTGCATTAAAACAGAACCCAAACAAACGATGCTTGCATCCACGCACACTATACACTCTTTCCCAAGGTCAAACGGCCTTAAAAAGGGAGCATTGGTAATTTCCTGCTTCAGCAAATCAAACGCATGTTGCTGATCATTGTTCCATGAAAATTTTACGTCTTTTTTTAATAACAACCTAAGGGCATGTACTTTTGAAGCATAGTCTTGAACAAACTTACTATAAAATTCAGTAAGACCCAAAAAAGAAACTAGCTGATCCTTTTTCAAAGGCGCAGGAGCTTTAGATATACTTTCAATATGGTTGAGTTTAGGTTTGATACCCATAGCAGAAATTCCGTGACCAAGGTATTCAACTTTACTTTGCCTTAATTTACATTTGGATAACTTTAATGTCAACCCATATTGTTGAACACTTTTCAAAACCTTTACAAGATTCCTGTCATGTTCCTCGAAATTTTTCCCATGTATTAAAATGTCATCCTGAAAGGCAATTGTTCCCTCACAACCTTCTAGCACTGTCTTCATAAGACGTTGGAATACAGATGCCGCACTAGCTAGACCAAAAGGCATGCAACAATATTGGAACATGCCCTCAGGTGTAATAAAAGTGGTAAAAAATTTCGAATCTTCATGCAAAATTACCTGATGGTAAGCGCTGGTTAAGTCTAGTGTGGAAAAAACACAGGCACCGGAAAGGGTAGAAATAAGATCATGTATGTGAGGTAGAGGATGTCTATCAATCCAGATCTCTTTGCTTAGACTGCGGAGATCTACACATAGACGAAGTTCGCCATTGCTCTTAAGGGACAAAACTACTGGCGAAACCCATGGGGATGACTCAACTGGTTCAATTATTTTCTTAGAAACAAGATCTGACAAAATTACCTTCAGTTTGTCACGATATGCCAAGGGTACATTTCTGACTCTATGTCGGACAGGAACGGCTGACTCTTTAAGTATAATACGGTGTTTGAAATTGGCAAAAACTCCCAGATTATCATTAAAAAAGAAAGGGAAATCCTTTTTTAATTGGAGAATAAAATCACTTTCAGGTGGAACCACATATACAGGAGGAGAAGTATTAGGGTCAAGTTTGATTCCTAAATCATATTGATGAGGCCAACACAAAATAGACGCACCTTTGGCGGAGACATATACCTTCCCTCTAGTAGTCCTATCTTTAAATTTAATGTCAGCCCACATGTAACCCTCAAGATCTATTTTCTTACCGGTGTACCCCCCAGGATGTATATCAGGTGGTAAAAGTTTTGTTGAGCTCCAAAATTTATCAAAAACGTTTTTGCCAATTATAGTGTACCAGGCACAAGAATCAATAAGCATCGATATTTCTTCGCCATTAATAGAAATCATATCACTGGGAAAACCTTTGCATTCGGTATCACCAACACATAACATGGTGTTAATTTCAGACGGTTGTTCGAGATCATCACATTCTTCATAAGACAAATAATTAAATTTTTGTGAAGACTTACACATTTTGCTAAAGTGACCTGACTTTTTACATTTAATGCAAATCTTGTTCCAAGCTGGACAACCTCTATAATTACCTACATGATCATTAGCCCCACACCTATAGCATATTATTTGAGATTTTTTAGGAAAAGATTTATTATCTCTACCAAAATTATCTTTTCTAATAGGAAAAAATGCAGGTTTCCTATAGTTGGAAGGATTCCTTACTAGAGAAACTTCAGGAATTATTACTTTACTCTTTACTTCATGACCTCTTATTTCATTTACGAACAATTCAGATTGCTCAATACCCTTAGCGATATTTAGTACAGCACTGAGGGAAGATTCAGTGTCCATCCACAAGCGTTCTTGGATCTTTTTGCTCTTGGTACGCATCATAATTTGATCCCTTAAAACTTGATCAAAATTTATGGTTTCAAAAGAACAAGAGCCAGCCAAAGTGCGTAAAGCAGCTACATAAGTCTCAATGGATTCATCTTCTTTTTGTACTCTAGAATAGATCTTAAATCTTTCCATAACAGTGTTGATTTTTCTTCCAAACCTGGTACTTAGTTGCTTAATAACAACTTCAAAAATATTTAAATCACCAGTACTTACATTTTCAATGGGAGGTAAACTTTCTAATTCTTTGAGTCCAGCACCACCTAAACAGTTTTTTAACAAAGCAAGTTTCCTTTTAGGAGAACAACCATCTTCCTCCACTACATCTACATATGCTAGGAAAGTTGGATACCAAAGATCCCATTCCACTTTTGGATCACCAGCTGAAGGTAAAAAATGTGCTGGAGAAATAATGTTATTAGACATTTTTTTAAACAAAATACAAATAAAGAAAGAAGAAAAATAACAAAAGTAGTCACCGTTGTCCAGTTGGTTTCATCGTCCAAACTTGATAGATGTGGAAATGTAGAACGTTTCTTTATTATTATTTCCTTAAACAGGGAGAAATGTTAATGTTTACACAAGGAAGTTAATAATATTCGAAATATAGTATAAGAGGAGCAATTAATGTTAAGATAAAACGAATAGGGTAAAACACGGCTTCAAACGGACTTCCGAGTTGTTGCTCGTTGCTATGGAGACAAAATGGCTGCTGGAATGCAACGTTATGCGTGATGACAAGTGCGCGATGACAGGCTGCGCTGCGCTGGGAAGTGCTGAACACGAAGAGTCCATGCGCGCAATGAAGAACCTTCAACAGCGTGAGGCGGCCCCACGAGCTGTAAGGTACAGTAAATTTCAAAAGATGCTTCTCAATATCGATGCCACACGAAGAAAAGTAAAAAGAAAAATGAATATGTTTGAAAAGCATGATTTTAAGCGGAGTTTCGCACAGGGAGCGATGAACGCCGGAATGACACAGTTGTCAAACAAATAGAAAGAGAAATTCCAAAGCGTTACAAATAGTTAATAAAGCAGCCGCGGGTGCAATCAAAGCACATGAGGTGATAGGAACGGCCACTGGTGCAATCATTTAACACACAAAATAAAGTGAAAAGTACCTTCAGTTGATCCTTAATAGGAAAGGTGAACGCTGTCTCCAAACTTCGTTTTCCATAAAAAAAAAATATTTTGAAGAGAAAGTGGGTCCTTTTCTTGCTTCACGCTTTAGTATCCTGATCGTCGCCAAATTATGTTGCAATCACGAGGAGTCAGGTAGATGGTAGTTCGAAGTTCATTAAAAGGAGACAGCTTGAACAACCACCATGAACAGGTACACAAGCTTAACTGAACATTACACTCATAAGAATGTCTAGGTAAGAAGGAACCATAACAATTCCAATTAGAACATAGAAGATGGAATACTACAGATATCATGAGCTGGAACTCAAGGAGAATTGCAGGTACATTACAAACTTTTTTACACTTATTGGCCTGTTCCAATTCAAAAGACAGAGTATTGGTGTGTCATCAGCTGCAAAGCTTTTTCAAGATGTCATTCGACGTATCACACAGCCTGTCATGAATGCTTTCAATAATAGTTATTGTAATGTTATGTTCAGCACCCCGTCCATCATTCCCTTTGGTTTTGCTTTGTTCGCCTTAAGTTGGAAGGGTATGCCCAGACGTCGGTCCCTTGCTCACTTTGCCACTGGATTCAAACTAGCCTGGCTGATGACGGCTGATTAGCCAAAAACTGGTCCCCGGATGCTTGTTTCCGGTCCAGGGAAGACATGGCTTGGCAGTTCGGGCTGGACTGTTCCCATGAGGCACAAAGTCAGACAGTTTGCATATGACTATGTCAGAACTGGGTTGGTGGAGTGAGTAAAGAATGATGATGGATTAAACCCAGATGAGTTGACTGGGAGTGAGTGCTTGCATTGTTCAACACTGCATCCATCATTCCCTTTGGTTTTGCTTTGTTCGCCCTAAGTTGGCAGGGTATGCCCAGACGTCGGTCCC
Organism: Lissotriton vulgaris; assembly: GCF_964263255.1. Taxonomy (NCBI): domain Eukaryota; kingdom Metazoa; phylum Chordata; class Amphibia; order Caudata; family Salamandridae; genus Lissotriton; species Lissotriton vulgaris. The sequence goes on along the minus strand of NC_141689.1, from coordinate 1,547,226,617 downwards.
TTGCTCACATTGCCACTGGATTCAAGCTCGCCTGGCTGATGAGGGCTGATTCACCAGAAACCGGTCCCAGGATGCTTGTTTCCGGTCCAGGGAAGACATGGCTTAGCAGTTTGGGCTGGACTGTTCCCAAGAGGCACAGGGTCAGACTGATTTGCATATGGCTATGTCTGCACTGGGGTGGCGGAGTGAGCTAAAGAATGATGATTAATTAAACCCAGATCAGTTGACTGGGGGTGAGTGCTTGTATTGTTCAACACTCCGTCCATCATTCCCTTTGGTTTTGCTTTGTTCGCCCTAAGTTGGCACGGTATATCCAGACGTGGGTCCCTTGCTCACTTTGCCACTGGATTCAAGCTAGCCTGGCTGATGACGGATGATTAGCCAGAAACCGGTCCCAGGATGCTTGTTTCCGGTCCAGGGAAGACATGGCTTGGCAGTTCGGGCTGGACGGTTCCCATGAGGCACAGGGTCAGACTGATTTGCATATGGCTATGTCTCAACTGGGGTGGCGGAGTGAGCTAAAGAATGATGATGGATTAAACCCAGATCCGTTGACTGGGGGTGAGTGCTTGCATTGTTCAACACTCCGTCCATCATTCCCTTTGGTTTGGCTTTGTTCGCCCTAATTTGGCGGGGTATGCCCAGATGTGGGACCTTGCTCACTTTGCCACTGGATTCAAGCTATCCTGGCTGATGACGGCTGATTAGCCAGAAACCGGTCCCAGGATGCTTGTTTCCAGTCCAGGGAAAACATGGCTTGGCAGTTCCGGCTGGACTGTTCCCACAGGGTAAGACTGATTTGCATATGGCTATGTCTGAACTGGAGTGGCGAAGTGGGCTAAAGAATGATGATGGATTAAACCCAGATCAGTTGACTGGGGGTGAGTGCTTGGATTGTTCAACACTCCGTCCATCATTCCCTTTGGTTTTGCTTTGTTCGCCCTAAGTTGGCACGGTATGCCCAGACGTGGGTCCCTTGCTCACTTTGCCACTGGATTCAAGCTAGCCTGGCTGATGATGGCTGATGAGCCAGAAACCGGTCCGAGGATGCTTGTTTGCAGTCCAGGGAAGACATGGCTTGGCAGTTCGGGCTGGACTGTTCCCATGAGGCACAGGGTCAGACTGGATTGCATAGGGCTATGTCTGAACTGGGGTGGCGGAGTGAGCTAAAGAATGATGATGGATTAAACCCAGATCAGTTGACTGGGTGTGAGTGCTTGCATTGTTCAACACTCCGTCCATCATTCCCTTTGGTTTTGCTTTGTTCGCCCTAAGTTGGCAGGGTATGCCAAGATGTGGGTCCCTTGCTCTCTTTGCCACTGGATTCAATCTAGCCTGGCTGATGACGGATGATTAGCCAGAAACCGGTCCCAGGATGCTTGTTTCCGGTCCAGGGAAGACATGGCTTGGCAGTTCGGGCTGGACGGTTCCCATGAGGCACAGGGTCAGACTGATTTGCATATGGCTTTGTCTGAACTGGGGTGGCGGAGTGAGCTAATGAATGATGATGTATTAAACCCAGATCAGTTGACTGGGGGTGAGTGCTTGCATTGTTCAACACTCCGTCCATCATTCCCTTTAATTTTGCTTTGTTCGCCCTAAGTTGGCAGGGTATGTCCAGACGTGGGTCCCTTGCTCACTTTGCACCTGGATTCAAGCTAGCCTGGCTGATAACAGCTGATTAGCCAGAAACCGGTCTCAGGATCCTTGTTTGCAGTCCAGGGAAGACATGGCTTGGCAGTTCGGGCTGGACTGTTCTCATGAGGCACAGGGTCAGACTGATTTGCATAGGGCTATGTCTGAACTGGGGTGGCAGAGTGAGCTAAAGAATGATGATGGATTAAACCCAGATCAGTTGACTGGGGGTGAGTGCTTGCATTGTTCAACACTCCGTCCATCATTCCCTTTGGTTTTTCTTTGTTCGCCCTAAGTTGGCAGGGTATGCCCAGATGTGGGTCCCTTGCTCACTTTGCCACTGGATTCAAGCTAGCCTGGCTGATGATGGCTGATTAGCCAGAAACCGGTCCCAGGATGCTTGTTTCCAGTCCAGGGAAGACATGGATTGGTAGTTCGGGCTGGACTGTTCCCACAGGGTCAGACTGATTAGCATATGGCTATGTCTGAACTGGAGTGGCGAAGTGAGCTAAAGAATGATGATGGATTAAACCCAAATCAGTTGACTGGGGGTGTGTGCTTGCATTGTTCAACACTCCGTCCATCATTCCCTTTAATTTTGCTATGTTCGCTCTAAGTTGGCAGTGTATGCCCAGACGTGGGTCCCTTGCTCACTTTGCCACTGGATTCAAGCTAGCCTGGCCGATGATGGCTGATTAGCCAGAAACCGGTCCCAGGATGCTTGTTTCCGGTCCAAGGGAAGACATGGCTTGTCAGTTCGGGCTGGACTGTGCATGGGCGAATTTTGCGATCCGCAAAATCTGCGAACTCTCGCGAATTTGCGGATTTATTTCTTTTTTTGTGTTCGCAATGGTTTCTGCCAGTTCGCAAGGGTTTTGTACCAGTTCCCAATTGCAAACTTACTTGTCGGCTTGCAACAGGCGCGACTGTGTTGTTTCTACGTCTGGTTGATCATCACAGGTACACAGCACCCTCTGTGTCACCACTGCCATCCTCTGGTTCACCCATGCCACCCTCTGGTACATCACTGCCACCCTCTGGTTCATCACTGTAGATTATGGGGGGGGGGGGGAAGCAAGCACACCTGCCCTGCTTCAACTGACATAAATTAATTTGGGGTTGATTAATGTGTCACTGAATTTAAACTTCCAGTCTGGCACCAGCTTCCTTATCTGTAATTTTCTTTCTGTTGCAGCGCAATTTTTTTTCACAGGACCTTTGTGGCCTACTTGTAGCTATTCTATGAGCCTGCTGTGAGGGTCAGAGCAGGGTCATAGAATAGTTGCAAGTAGGCAACTGAACTCTGGAGAGGCCCCTCAGGAAGCACTACAGGGAATGGTTATTAATGATGAGTTTGAACTTTTGCACCTGCTGAGTGCTTTCAGTTTTGCAAAACTCGTTTTTCTGCAATTTCGCGGGATTCGCGGGGCGCCAATTTGCGCAAGATCGAATTCGGAAGCCGCAAATTCATGCGAATATGCGATTCGTTTTTTTGCGGCGTGTTAGTTCGCAAGGTTTTGTGCATTTTAGCGAGCCTCTTGTAGCGCAACGGCGCGAAGTTACCCTCACGGTCGTTCACTGGCGCGGCCATCTTGTTTGCATGACGTATTTCCGTTTCCGGGCGCGATGTGTAATCTCGCAAAGTGTGCGGCTCGCTAGTACAAGTTTGCGTGTGATCGTGAGTGAAATCTCGCGCGAACTTACCCACGCAGTCGTGAACGGGCGCGGCCATCTTGTTTCTCATTCATTGCTATGGTTCTGGGCATGCTTTCTGTATCCTCTCTGAATCTCTGCCATCCTTTGCTTGTTTGAAGTTTTTTTGATCTATTTTACTTATTATCTATCCCTCTATTTTTCTAGCTCTATATTTTTGCGTTTTCTGCTACTTTTGGTTAATTTTAAACTCTTTTCTTTTCTTCTTCCCTATTCTATTTCTTCTTTATTATTTTCCTTCCTTTCTGCCCAGACCATGGTAAAGGGAGCCGGAAAGCATCCTGAGAAGGGGAAGGGTCCCACACCCGTGCCCGGCTTCCATGCGGGCGTTTGAGGGGGGAGCAGGTCACAGCCCAGGAGATCTTTAGTGCGGGTGAGGTGGCCGCACTAGTTTTTTATGTTCAGCGTCGCCTCCCTAGGAACATCATGGCAGGCGGCAAGATCGCTAGCGGCTACGGGCTCCTGGAGAGCCGGAAGCGGTGGGAGAAGGTGTGCCGGGCCATGTACCAACACTCTCGGGTCCAACGCACCTACAACCAGGCCACCAACCGTTGGACGGATCTCCTGGACCAGGAACACGACTTGATCGACCTGCTCAGCCTCGAGATCCCCGGGCTTGGTGAGTATTAGTAGATATTTCTTCACTACACTGTTTTCTCCTGCTCTGTGTGTTTTTATATTGCAAATTTTTGTTTTTTACCAAGAGCAATAATGATGCTGATTACATTGTAGGTAAATTATATTTTATCTTCTGTGAATTTCAGGTGCACTGCTCTCCTTCTCAGTAGCGTTGCTACTATGCTTATTTGTTTTCGATTTTGTGTTCATTTCATTGGCCTGAGAAATTATGTATGAGTGTAGTTTAAAGAACTGCGTAATGCTAGACATTAAGGGTCAGATTTTTAATTACCGGCGCATTCCTGGAAAGTAGCAGGGATGCAGCAGTAATTCTGCATTACGCCACCACCACCCATGGTGCGCCACATTTACAATGCGGCGCACCATGGGCCCAAAACGTCACCAAAGCGTTACGCATCTGTGCCGTAAAGGCGGCACATTGCTGGAGTTGCGTCACAATGATGGCGCAGCTCCAGCAATGCTCTGGGGTGCCCTATCTCCCCAATGCTGCGTCAAGCCATACGTCTGCTTCAAGCAGGCGCAGGGTTTGAGTCACGCATCATTGTCCTAAAAGTAACTGATTGAAATCTTGTAGATTTCCTTCAGCCACTTTTAGAATGCGTTCCTGCGCAGGAACATCCTCCCTTGCGCCGGAACGGCCCCTGATGGCGCAGGGCTTTACAACGTGATGCATCTCCCATATGCATCACGTTGTTAATATACGCCGCACCATGGCGCCTCTTTTGTTCTGCTGCTGCATCACAAAAGTCACGCAACAATGGAGCAAAAGAGCCGCAAGGGCCTTCTAAATCTGCCCCTACAGACTCAAGTCCAGTCCTTCCTTTGTACACCTGGCAATAAGAAGAAATAGTGGTGGTGGATTGATAGTTTGAGTATTTTAATGACTGGTTAATGTAGTAGGAAACTTTTTAGTGTTGTCGCTGATCTGCAATCACAATGGCTTTGTCTGTCACTTCGCGTGCTGCGGACTGCTGCCTGCCAGTCCTAGGCAAACCTTTTTAGTAGTTTGTTTAGTGAGTTACATAACTTTCCAAGTTGACGGTCCGCTAATCAAGCAATACTAATATCGTAGTAGACCACATGAGATAGGTCAATATCTCCCATGGAATAGTTGTCTATTTGCTATTTCGCCAAAATATTTTGTTATTGTTCTTTTGAAATGTTTGATTTGGTTGACAAATATCATCCATGTTTTCTGGTCTTTCTTTCTTTCATGTTGTACATCAGCTCCCCCCAGGGGCAAGAGGACATTGGAGGAGGCTGCTGCTGCTGCTGAACAAGGCCAGGATTCGGTCAGGCGAGGGCTCCTTTGCTGGCCCCGGTAAGTTTAAATTTTAATATAGAGTACCTATTTTTTCCTAGCGTTCCTCATTCGATTTTTTCTAAATCGTCTTTGATCTTCTTGTAGACTGTATCTAAATTCTTATCCTGCCTCGACTATGACTCCCTGTGGCATTACTAGATTATTCTTATTAGTCTGTCTGTGTAGCTAACTAAGATTGCACATTTGGCAAAAGGTTTAAAACAAAACTCCAATTCTAGTCAGCAATAGCTCTATGCACTGAGTGCAGTCCTCTGGGATTGTCCATAATGTCTTTTCAAGTCTTCTAAATGTTTATGCTTTGACAATTACCAACAATAAAAAGGTGAATGAACACCTAGAAAGAATAAGATACTACTTTACTTTTGGTTTGGATAGGCGGACAATCCATACTACTACTGTTGCAGGGACAAATCTGCACAAACAGAACTATGGACACTAAATAGTGCATTGTGTATCAATTATAATAGGCGCAGGTAGACTTTCCACCTACCTCAGTAATATCAGACTTTGAAGAACCCCCAATCTCCTTACTGACCAGTTAGTGTGGCAGAGTCATTTAGCTCCCGAAATCATCGATGATTGATCCCCAATGATGATTATCCAAGGCAGGACAAGAGTACGGAGTCAGAGTCCAGAAGTGTCTGAAGCACGGACTCATGCTTGCAAATTGCAAAACCTTTTGCTCAGTCACTCTTGACCAAAAACCACAGAGTCTATTTCAGTGTTAAAGCTTTATTAAAAGTAAAAACATTTATTAAAATCAAGCTTGTCATAAAACATAAATGGTTGATTAAAAATGGAAAAGTGCTTAGTGATTTATTTCACACATTTATTGTGGGCGAGCCGAGCCCTCACTGGTTTGAACTTTAATATTTCTTTTTGGTGCTAAATCGTTGGTCCCTCTGTCCTAGTGGTGATGATGATGATTTGTTCTTAGAAGTGAAGCTTCTGTCTGTTATGAGAAAAATGGTGCGTGTTAAAAAGCAAGCATTCATCAGTTGTGCCAAAAAGTGCAGCAAGACAACACCCTTCCCTTTACATTTTTACTTTAGAGTAGACAGTCACAAATTATTAGATTGGTTTCTGTATTCACATTTCTTCATTACTAGACAAAATACTAGTGAGTGGTGTATGTCTATGACATCTAACTAACATTCTTAAATGTACTTTGTAAGTGGAAAATCTGTTGCTGGGCCCAGCACGGAGGTGGAGGAGGAGACTTCAGGGGAGGAGGCGGTGCAAGTGCCGAACGAAACTGCTGTGCGGGTTGCCACGGTAGTGGCGGGCAGTGGTAAGCTCTTTTATTCCTTACTTATTGAGATTGAAAACTGCATAGTGTGCTCCCGTGAGAAAACGTAAGGTTTGTCCGGATGAGAGACATGAAGAAGAATGATTGACATATAGTTTGAATGGATGGATGCTTGGATCATGGTACTATCTGACTCTTAGATAGCATATGTGTATCTAGAGAGAGTAGACGGTCACTGGATGAACTAAGTGTTACTTTGAAGAGCATGTAACACCGCACCCGCACGCCCGTCCCAGTGTAGGAAAGGCAAGGAAAAGAAGTTTAATTTTGTCCGAATACTACCATGAATAGTAGCAGTAGTTTGTATTGCAAGCACAGCATATATCCGATGGCCATTCACTACCTCTGTTAAAAAGTTTAGTAGAACTCAGTCATTCATGTGTGGATGTATCACTGTTCACTCAATAAAAAGCAAAGCACCTAAAGTCATCCCATATGTAAGCAAATACATACAATGTGCAGTGATAGATAATCAGATTATTTATCTTCTTCATTTTCCTTTTCTAGTATTGATTGGCACTGTAGGGTGAAAGTTAAATTAATTAAGCAGTAGCCCTTGTAACAAGTTTTCTCAGTGCCACCCGTAATAGAAAAGTAAGAGCATCACCACCTGCATGTACTGGACTGGTACAGTAACTCAAGTCTGTCTCACTCATCATGGCGGGCGTCTGTTTTTCTCGGGTGCAAGTTGACTGCGCTGGCATTATGCCGGCTTGCAGAAGATAACGTACCAATTTTGCTAAACAAGAGAGAAGAATAAGAATAAGACTGGTGTACTGTCATAGTCGACTCTAATGGAGTGAGTCCATAGTGCTCGTAGAATTGATTCCTTAAACTCCCACTAATGTTAGAGCAAGGATGAAGAAGTGGGAGGTTAGATAGATACTGGTCACAATAGTTATGTACTGCGCTTGCAAGTTGCTAGTTCTACTGTGACACAACTTTCTGCTGAATCATTTTGTGTTAATCTTAAAGAGCATTGGTTACAGACTATGTCTTTTTCTTTCTTCATATAGATGCTCCTTCCAAACCAACACGGAAGGAGCTGGCAAGACGGGCCCGGCCACGGAGGCTGGAGGCCACTGTCGCCGAATATCGGTGGTTGGTGGCCCAGGAGGAGGAGGGCACACAGAGTACGTCTACAACATCTACAGCGACACCTGCATCCTCCTCCGCGCTCCCTGGGTCAGCCAGTCAGCGCAGCAGGTCTCCAGCAGTACGGAGCCGGGGTACCGCAGCCACCCGCCACCGCCGAGCAGCAAAGAAATCAGCTTCCCCCACAACAGTTACAAAAAAAGGAGGCACCGCCTTTCCCTGAGGGTGTCCTACCTCGAGCAGGAGCTCCTCAACACCAAAACCCTGGTCGAGACCCTCCGCAAGGAGCATGCCGGCCTGGCCCGGAAAGTCAACAGCAAGAGCCAGCAGTAGGAGGAGACTGTCCCTTGCCCCTTTTTTAAAGACTTCTGGGGGTGGAAATTGGGAGTTGGGTTTTTTGGACTTTTCACGGACATTTGTTGGGATTAGTGAGTGGGGGTGGGTTGGGTCTTGCGGGAGATTATTTTTGTTAGGGATATAAATATACTTTAAACTTTATCTTAGCATACCTTTTTTACTGCTTTTGAGGCTGGTGGGTGGGGGTTTAACAGTAATTTTGTTTTCCTGAAACTTAAGTGGCATCTTGATTCAAGTTGTGTAATTAATTGCCCACATTTTTTCAAAACTAAATGCCTCTCACAGAGTAAGTGAATTCAATAGTCCTGGGACTTTACTAGTACTAGCGTCAGTCTCTCATCTCTCCTAATACTCCATTATACTTCCTCCCCCAAAATGCTTATCTTACCTGTAATTTGTGTTTGGAAATAGGGCTAGGCACAGGGCTGGCTGCACGGCAAATGGCGATTAAGGTTGGCAATCCTGGGCGGATGAAATGTCATCATTGCGGTGGTACTAGTGGTGTTACACAGTGGCAGTTGCAGCATCTGAAAAAAAAGAAAATGAAACCTTGTTTGTCCTTACCGTAGCATTAGAACGGTACAATAGAGAATATAGCAGGTGAAAGTACACTAGAACAGTGCCACAATGTAGCCTAACAAATGGTAAAGTATTGAAAGTATAACTAGTGCTTGCGTTGAATTTCTTTGACATTGGCTACTACTACAAGAAATAGTACCGAAGGTGAAGGACACAGCAGCGTAATAATTTGCCACGTCTAGGAGGAGGATGTTCTTGGTGACCAATCAAGTTGATGACGCACATGAAAATCTGCTTTCATTGGCCAATAGTGACTGAGTGTCAAGCTGAGAAAGAATAGAATATATCCTCGGATTCCTTCACCAGCCTGTTGCTATGACCTTATCCTCCCCAGCAAGTGTGTGGAATTATTGCTATCATTTAGTCGCACATCAATCAAAACCACACAGCCCTTGGGAAGAGGGTTAGGGTTTGGAAAATGGATGGGAATGGGGGATTTTGGGAAAGCTTTGTTGAGAGAAGAAAAAAAAATCACAGCATTGACAAACAATAATTGAAGATAAAGAAATCTTTGGGTACAAAGCTATCCATAAATCTTTTAAGTGAGATAAAGGAAGTGCATGCACTACTGCATGCATGGTTTCTGAAATGTAAGTAGTACTTTCGACAACCGTGAATGAAAGAATGAGACAGTACAGGGCTGCAGTACTAATTATGCGTTTTCACTTGCCTATCTCTGCACTAAGAGAAACACTTCTTACATTAAATTAGGTTGAAAAAATAGCACAAGTAAAACCTATAGAATGGCTGTAGGGATGAATTTAGAAGCAGAGATCAAAGAAATGCAGAGTCACACTCATAGAAGTTCACAGCAATAACATTACTTAAAAGAAAATTAGAAAAGAACGGATACTGTATCTGTATGTTGTTGTAGTTGTCCTGTTGAATTTGGTAAGTTGCATGCATCAAACCATTCCTCTTATTAGCGGGACTCCTCCATTCCAGCTGACGCTCCATCCATCAATGTTGGTGACCAGAAGACACCCTGTCCACTGCCTGCCTGGCGGATGCTGAATTGCGGCTCACTAATGTGAAGCCTGACTTCATCCTTTTTTTCCCATTGCACAGACTGAAAACCGGCCTGTAATTATTGATGGAAAAACAGGAAGTGATATTAGAACACCACTGACAAATAAATATAAGGTATGTACGCTGTGTAGTGCAAAAAGTCACACTTTGAGTTTCCTAATAGACAGTACAAAATTTTTGAAAGTGCGTACTCTGTCTGAGTCTCCTTTTGAAGGATAAATAAGTATGGGCGAATTAATTTAGCGGATCTTTCCCCTCAAGCTAGGTGTACTGTAAACTGTTTTTTACAACAAAATTAAACCTTCCAACAGTGCTCCCAGAACCTTACTAAACCCAGTCGCAAAAATGTAGAAGACCCCCAATCAGATCTCAAAAAACAAGGCCTAGTAGAAAAATGGTGACAAAACGTACTTTGAAAGTAAAGTAGGCCCAAATCCCCCCTTACCCACCGTGGATTGTATTCAAACCACTTGCAAGCAAGCAAAAGTATCCATAACCAGCATCGCTCCAAGACTCGCAAACCCCCCCACAAACAGCCCCCCGCCCAAACACATGCAATACAATACTGCTAACCCTAACAAGCCCTAAGTTAAGAATGGTGGCAAACGCTTTCTTTAACTAGGCCAAATCCCCCATTTCCCACCATGGATTTTCATCAAATCACTTGCAACCAAAAATACACATTCCCACAAGTGCTCTAAGACCCCAGAACCCAGTTGCAAAAATCTAGAACACCCCCAAACACATGGAATACTGCTGCTAGTGCTAACCCTAACGAACCCTAAGTTACAAAAAGTGCAAAAGGCTTTTCAGCATGGATTTTCTCCAAACCACTTTTATCCGGTATTAGACCTTCCCAGAAATGCCCCAAGACCCGCCAACCCACCCGCAAAAAAGCACAACACCCCCCAAACAGGCAAAAAGCAAAAATGGAAAATCTCATACTTACAATATTTTTCGGCCTTCTTTCAATTCTGTCCAAACGTGGTGTGCAGTTAGGCCCTAACTCCCCTTTTCCACCATGGAATTCCTGAAAAACAAATGCAATCAAAATTAGACTGTGCCAGCAGTGCTTCCAGACCCCAAAACCCACCCACAAACACCCGGAAACCCCTAAACAGCACCTCAAAGACAAGCAAGTCAGCAAAAACGCAAAAACAATTTCGCCTCCGATTTTGTCCAAACTACTTTTATCCGGTATTTGACCTTCCCAGCAATGGCCCCAGAGCCGTCAACCCAGGCGGAAACTAGTAGAAGACCCGCAAACAGCCAAAAAGCAAAACTTCAACAATGGACACTTAGAAATTTTCAGGCAAATTTCCAGAATCACTCCGTGCGTGCTCTGCAGCTAGGCCCTAACTCCCCTTTGTCACCATGGATTTTCTTTAAAGCACTTGCAATCAAAAGTAACCATACCCAGCAGTGCTCCCAGACCACGAAACCCACCCACAAACACCAGGATTGCCTGTCGGTTCAGAAATAAGTTGTGCCGACTGATCCGGTAAGCTTAAGCAAGGCGCCACGCTCGCTCTTACATCCCCGCGTTTCCCTTTCGAATGGTTGACCACTTATTTCTGAACCGACAGGCAATCCTGGTCCAGGAACCCCAGCGCCATACGGCGCTTCCGGCATTTTCCGGTCTTTAAGGTAAGCCCGACTCGGCTTTACTGCTGTTACCCTGCTGTTTGTTTACTTATAACCTTGCCCCTAAAATGCATAATTTATACTTAGGTTTACGCGGAAACGGAATACTCTCCCTCCCCGCCCCTGGACCCTCGCATTAAATCAATTGTTGGTAAGCCGTCTAATCTCTCTAACCCACCGCCCACTTTTCTAAAACGGCAGTCTCTCGTCCTTAACTGTGGCGATTACCTCCCCTCTTTTAGGAAAATCACCAAATGGACCGAAATATCAAAACGCTCCTTACCCAACTACTTGCCTGCGCGTTGTAATACGAGTTTGCTATCAAAAGCCCCCTGGTGAGCGTCATACTCCCTAATTAAAGCCGTATTTCCAACTTTTTAAAAACTTACTCGGCACCACTGTGCCGTTTTTTCACTTTATTATGATGTCTTTTTAGTAAAACTGCACCGTTGCACCACCAATCACCTCTCCACCCTCAAATTCTATCCACAGCAATGCGCCGCTTTTTAAACTGACCTAGTTGTAACCATTGCTCTTTCACTCTGAGAGCCTGTCAGTCACTAGTATGCCTGCACTTAGTCACTACCAGCATGTGCATCTGCACGCAGTCGATTGCCTGTTCACACAGTTAATAAGGTCATTCGCTGTCTCCGCCTGGATACAAGCGTTCTAGTTCGAAATTCACTGCACAATGTCACCATCATTATGCGTGTTTAGTATATAATGTATATTTTGTCCTCCTTCCCTCCCCTTAGGCTAAAGAGGCTAGTAACAAAAAAAGGCAACCACTGCTTTGTCCTGATGATGGACCCCATCATTTAGTAAGGGGGTCCGAAACGTCGTCGACCTACTGTGTACCATATACTTGTTGAATTTTTTAGACAAAATTATGTAATGGTACCTATGAGTAATTCTCTGCTAACAATTTGCAAACTTACAGAGACTGCTGATTTTGCCTTATAAGCCCTTTTTTGTATGTTTTTGTCTGTGTATTGTCGTGGGTTGGTACAGGCTTGTGCCCCACGGATGTTGAATTGTTGAAGGTGTTATTGTGTTTTACATACCTATATTTAAATATAAACTTTGAGGACCTCTGCCCGGCTGGGCACGTCTTCACTAATATAGAACTGATTGAGTCTATATTCATTTGTCATTCTATTCCTCTCCCTGCAAGGGACCACTGTTGTGTACATAGGACTGTTCACATGAGGCACAGAGTCAGACTGATTTGCTCAACACTCCATCCATCATTCCCTTTGGTTTTGCTTCAATAATAGTTATGACATATTTGTATTCGAGCTACACAGAAGGTGCATGTTAAAGCTCTTACACAAGTATGTCGTTTACTTGTTGAGGCAGGTTTAACTTTGAAAGCTGAGAAAAATGAGTTCCACAAGGCAATGCTAAAGTTCTTTGACCATATCATTTCTGATGGGGGTATGGCACCCGATCCAGCTAAAATGCAAGCGTTGTCAACTGCACTCCCCCACAAGATATTTCCATGTTATGCTCATTCCTTGACATGGCCCAATTCTGTTCTAGATACATACGAGACTTTGCCTTCGTAAGTGCTTCGTAAGAGACTGGACGAAAAATAATTTTTTATTTCATTGGTCACTAGAATAGCAGCAACGCTTCAAGAAAATCCTACAAGCTATCGCGAATGCTACTGAAGTGGCATACAGAGGTTGTTGTTGAAGCTAGCCCAGTCAGGCTAGGAGGAATCCTTAAACAGCAAAGCATACACCCAAATGCGCGAATACATATTGTGGCTTATGCAAGCAGAAGCTTGACACAAACTGAACATGCTCATCCACAACCTGAGAAAAATAGTTTGGCAGTGATATGGGCGTGTGAATTTTTCCACGCATTCTTGTATGGAAAGCCTTGTATGCTTGTGACTGATTATCATGCACTGATGACCATCTTTGGCTATAGAAAAGGCCAAGATGCCCCTCACATTGAACTTTGGCACCTGCAATTACAAGAATACAACAGCACAATCATGCAATGTCCAGGGAAATATCAAAACCCTGCCAACTCCTTCTCAAGAGTGCATCTGCAGTGCCATGGTACCCATTCTGAAGCCTACATAAATTTCACAGTGAAATTAATGATTCCAGCTGCCATTTTGTTGGAACAAATTTTCACTGCCATGAGTCAAGATAGTTACATTCTAAAAGACATTATTATTACACATCAGTCTTGGCACCAGCACACTCGACCTCTTACCAGTCACAGTGAATACCAGTAGTTTAAAAATGTCAAAGATAAACTGTCAGTTACCCACCGAAGCATTATCCTGAGAGGTTGCAATGGCTATTCCGGAGCGTCTGTGACAATAGAAAATTACTGTGTCCATGAAGGACATCGTCATATTGCAACCAAATAAGCTCTCTGAGAGTGAGTCTTGTTTCCTCATCTTGATGAGAGAGTTGAAAGAAAATTGAAGGCCTGTCCTCAATGCAACTGCCTTTCATTGAAATCTACTCAACACACCTTAAATATGTCAGAGTTGCCAAAGCATGTATGCGAAATAATTGCAGTTGACATCTTTGATCCTCGTCACAATGGACATCACCTGGTGGTGATTTTTGATGAATACTCCCATTTTCCATTGATAGAAGATCTCTCATTTATCACTCAGGAAAGGGACAGCAAGAGATTACACGGCATCTTAACGACATGGGGTGTCCCTGTGATCCTAAAATATGACAACAGCCCACCTTTAAACAGTTGAGAATTCAGAGACTTTCTAAGGCATCTTAATGTGTAACATCAGAATAGCATAACTCTTCGACCACTGGCCAACGGCCTTGTCAAGCTTCTCCTGAGTACTCTTAAAAAAGCAGCTCAGTGTGCTATATTGGAAAAGCTCGACCTCTAAACAACCTTCAAAGCTACACTTTTAGCTTACCGTTCGACCCATCACTCTACCAAAAGGGAAAGCCCTGCAACCTTGATGTTAGGGAGAGCCATGATGACCAAGTTGGCTCAGCAGACCAACAGAAGATCAAGTACCGAGGAAGAAACCAATATAAAATACTTGAATTGTAAAAGGAAAATTAAGCCCTATGCAGATAATCATGGCCATGCAAAAGATGTTACTTTCACTAAAGGAGATCAAGTGCTGATCCGTCAGTCTAAAAAATGAAAATCTGATGCTCCATTCGATGCTGAGGATCAGATGTTTTTGACGTAGATACAGGAGATTTTTGATTCCCGGTAAGTAGACGTTCGGTATGATGATGGATGAGCACAGAACAGGGGCTTGGGGTAACATTGCAGATGATTCTAAAATGAGTGACGGGTTTCTCGTTTGGTCTCCTTTATACATGGAGACTCTTGTTCTCTCAGTATGAGGGAGGTCTCTAGGATAGTTTTCATTTATTAGTTAAAGCCCTGATTTAAGATTTATAAATCTACCCAGTCGCTAATTTTCACCCTGTTACTCGATATGATATGGAATATACGCACTTGCTTAGTGATTAAAAGGTTGTTTGCACGGATAAAATTAGTGTTGTTGGGAATATGGTTAATGTAATATACCACATCCCTCATGGTCTTATCGGTAATACCTTTATCGTAGGGCATATGAGTTACGTCGTAATAGGAACAGTGACAAAGAAAAGGAAAATAGAAGATTGCAAGTTTTGTCACTTTGACTAAGGTAAATGTCAATTACAGAGTTGTTTCAAATGACATTTTGGAGCACTGAGAAGGGGAGTTAATTAGGTGCCGCACTGTGTTCATAATAGACGGTCTGGATTTTCTCGTATTATAGGCAGGATATTCATACTGCAACGAGCGAGAAGTGTGTAAACCCAGAAGAATATACGGATAGGCCAGTTTGACATCGTAATTATGATAGGGGTAAAATCCTGAATATATAAAAATAAGGGAGCATAACAAAAGGTGGCCTTTAATGCAATTCAAAGCATATACTTGCTTAATCTACAGAATGGGTTCATTTTGACTTATTATTCCAGAATGTTTAAAGAGTGGAGACGTGTCCCCTCTTAATATCAAAGCATCAGTGGGCATTGTTTATATCACACTGAGTACCGGAAAAGGAGACCTTTCCTTTATGAATATCGACTTGTGTATAACTTGGTGGGTAGCCATTGTTTTTATGTTTTTGTATTATATGATATGAATAGCATCAGGTAGAGAGGGATGTTTATCTCCTTGCCAAAAATACTGCTTGGTCTAAAACTGGGGGAGCAATTAGTTTATCGTTATACCCCCAAGCCAACCAAT
The DNA here is from genome assembly GCF_964263255.1 of Lissotriton vulgaris. Lineage (NCBI taxonomy): Eukaryota > Metazoa > Chordata > Amphibia > Caudata > Salamandridae > Lissotriton > Lissotriton vulgaris. Next base: position 1,547,211,033 of record NC_141689.1, on the reverse strand, counting down.
TGGATCAAAGCCATGGCAGACCCACGCTGAGTGGGGTTATTATAGATTATCAGTATAATCACTATGGGGGATTTGTCTATTTACTAAATAGACCAAGTTATCAGACAGAGAAGGGTGAGCTTGATCAGCCTAAGCCCAATTAAAAGTACTTGTGGGAGTGAGTGAGACCGAGCATTTATAATATGTGGGTGTGCTCAGTTATCTGTGTAGGTCTGAATGTGTTGTGCGTTGGGTCATTGGTCACCATGTTAACAGTGCCAGTAACTCAATATTATATGTTCGCCGTTGTACCAACCACTAAAAGCGAAATAAAGAATACACATTTTTATGACAATCTGGTTTTATTGATTTAACTTGAATAATAATATCAGGGCGGATAGGTTGGTTTTCATTATGATATGCATTTTTATGTTGTAATATTGAATTGTTTTTATATATATATTTGCATGTAGATAACAGTGTCGGAGCAGATTGGTAGCATGCCTGAAGAAGGAGGTTGGACCTGTGTAAATCCTCCGAAACAAGTCGCTTTTTGGCCTACTTGTAGAAAAAAATGTTCCTATGACATTTATTGTGTGATGAAATATTAATTGATTGTAATGTGATTGTTTTACACTGAATGCTGCTCTAATTACACTGTGTACATGAATTTTACCTTTTGCATTGTTTTATGTTTTTTAATGATAAATGAAATAGACATCTTTTTGAACCAACCTAATAAATAAATAAATAAATATCTTATTAACATTTGATTTCTTGGTAACTGGAGAATTGACCCAGTGTTGTTTGAGTGGAGTTTGTGGTATGAGTGTCCAATTGGAATGCTGAAAGAATACCCCAAAGGGAGTTTATTCTAGACCTAACCATTTGATGCTGTGCCCTTTCATGCTGTGACCAGCAAAGGACACTTGGTGACTGCCCAACGTCCTTGGAAGTCCATTACGCAAGATTCCTCGCATTTCCGTTATCGCTCGTCAGGCACTGAAGTCAATGTAGAGACTGGGTCTGAAAGGACTTTCCAAAACTCTGCATTGCTGTTGTTCCTACATTGCCAATGCAGATCACGGACACTTCTACTGCCTATCCCCAGTTTCAAAAGGCACTATCGGGACGTGATCAGAGCACCACAAAGAATCATTGAAGAGCTATGATTGAATATATTTTTGTAAAAGAATTGTAATTTTGTATTTAACAGAGGGGGAGATGTAATGTTGTGTGAGTTAGCAATGATGGAACCCTTTTGGCTCCTGATGGACTCCACAGAACTGTGATGTAAGTGTTAGAGCATAGTGAAGTAAAATGCAGGTTTATGATGTGGAGTTTGCAGTTACACGCAGATGAATAAAGACTTGTAATACCAAACTCTGTGTGTGACATAGTCATTGGTGGCTGGGGAAGACGCTACAATATCCTCTGAGCAAAATGCTTTCAGTTTTACAACTTTTATCTCATCAAGGCGGCATTCAGGTGTTCTCCACTTTTGTCTTCAATACAAAATGTTAGCACTCTATTTGCTCAGTAGAACTTTGTGGTAAAGCTGCAGTTGGACAAAAGGATTTGACTGACATACCTCTGCTGTTGTTGAAAGTATCTTTCAGTCTGCATGTCAGAATTATTTACTTAAATGAATGAAGAAAATATTTTAGAACTGATAGAAAAATATGTCCTCATTTTAGCTTTGTAGGGCATTAGCCATCAAAATGGCTTTGTGTGTGCCATACGTAGTAGTAAATGCAGTATGTTAGCACTCTAGTTGTTCATTAAAACACTGTGGGAAGCTGCAGTAGAACAGTGGTGAATTAATTGATGGACGTTGATGGTGTGACAGTGCATGTTTCTGTTTGCATATCAGAATGTTTTAATGACATGAATGAGAAAGATATTTGAGAACTCATAGAAACAGTGTTCTGATTTTCGTTTTCTAGAGCACTAGCCATAATTACTATACTAAAACAAACCCCCTCATTGTGTTCATCATTTCTACTGAAAATGCTTTAAGTGTCACAGCTTTCATTCCACCAAGATGGCTTCAGGTCTGCCATACTATTGTCATTAATAAAGAATGGTAGCTTTCTAGTTGATCATTAGAACACCTTGAGAAGCTACAATAGAAGTCTTGGGATTCAACTTACAGGCTGCTGTTGGTAGTACACAATTTACTTAGAATATCAGACTTTATTCTCAAATGACTGAGGAAGATAATGTGAACTTACGGAAAGGTTGGTCTCATTTTAGCTTCTTGAGCACCATCCACAACATCTATGAGAAAATCCTAAGAGAGAACTGTACGATTATGTTAAGTGTCCCTGCGAGGACACCATATGTTGTTCTGCATTCCTGGATCCCTGCACGGACAACTTACTGCCATCCCAAGTCGTGAGCTGTCAGCTGGCCATTGACAGTTGACAGCTGATAACTGACACAATGGCTGCTATCCTTACGCTCCGCTTCTGCGGAGCCTGTGTTGGCCAATCTAATAAAGAACTTCTATTTACAATTGCTTGCCTGAGGAGAATCTTTACAATTTTAGCAACAAAGGCCAACACCAAAACCCACGCAGATGGAGAAAAAAAAGTAATTATTAAAATAAATATAGAAAATACATTTGAAGAAACACAAGAATTTAAGAAAACGATTTGAGAGAACTTTAAAATAAATTGAAAGAAGAAAATAGTGCCGGAAGACGGGACAACTCTCTATGAATTCAGCAAGATAAGGTCAGTCAAGCATATTACAGAAAGAAATTTAATAGGGACTAACATCGCACTTAACGGCGAAGATATGTATGGAGAAATGTGAATACTTTGAGGAAAAACTGAACTGTGTATGTTTGATGAAGAGCATCCAAAAAGAACAAAAAGCGTATCTAGAGCTGTGACAGTTTAACGGACTAAACGGTAACCAACTGTCAGCGGGACATCACAACGAACAGCTGAGAAAGAGCAGGAGGTATGCAATGACGTAACGACGTAGACGTGGAGGAGGATTGAAAAAGGAATGAAGATTGACGTTCTAGCTTTCAAAACAGATACAGAGCACGCTTACGTGCCACCATCTGTAATCTACATTTCAGGTTCAGTAAGGGCTCTTGACACAGAAGCGCAGGTATGAATATCGGCATGATAACCGAAATTGAAGTGCACAGCGCCCGAGCATGGTGCCTTAAGGTCCCATTTGGAAAACAGTTGTTGGAAAAGGAATAGGTGATAATCTTCAGCACATCAGTGAATTATTAATATAACTGAGTTACAGTAAAAGGACATTACATATTTAGCAAGTTAAAATATAGCATATCAAGCACATTAAAAACCTTGAACACAAAAATGGTTCCAGCACTCTATACAATGATATCGGAGTTTCTTGTTATAATCAGTCAATAAAGTCAAGTAATTCAGCACATAAGGAATAAAGAAGGTGTCCAAGTCCAGAGTATAGTTTTCTTTATCCCAATGTTCTTTATGTTTCACTGGTGATACGGAAACACTGAACGGATTGCTGGCAGTTATTATGCCGCTTTTTGATTGTCTGAACACTGTATAAAAACCTTATTCATAATGGCTCTTGAAATACTGCGTTTTGTTTGGAGACTTTACTTCATGGCATATACTGAAAGCCCTGAAGAAGTCTTTCAAGAGACGAAACACGTTGGCTATGATGAATGAATCTGTGAAGGATGAATCTGTTTGTGAAAAATAAAGAACATTGGGATAAAGAAAAATGTACTCTGGACTTGGACACCTTTATTCCTTATGTGCTGAATTACTTGAATTTTTTGACTGATTATAACAAGAAACTCCGATATCATTGTATAGAGTGCTGGAACCATTTTTGTGTTCAAAGTTTGGTAGGACTAGTGCCTACATTGTGGGGAGGAGAGAGGGAAGTACTCCCTGGTTTTGTGCACCATTAGTTACTTTAGGACACTAGTCAAGTGTTGAGTGCGGTTCTCATCAGCCTCTGCCCCAAGTCTTGTTGCTCACACATTAAAAACCTATAGACACTCACTTCTCAAGGGACAAAACTGAACAGTTGAATAAATCACACATAAAATAAACTACAATGGCTTCAAGGCACTTGTGGAATATGTCGCCACCACAGGCATTTCTACCCACAGGGGGTGAACCCTAACTACCTTGGGAAGAGTGGAGGGAATACTTTTTGAATTATATATCCAATTTCGAGGATGATGAAGATTTCAAAGCAGGGAAGAAGTATAAAATGGGTGCTGGCGGTATAAAGGTATATAACTGCATCAACAAAAAAAACAGAGGTGAAGCTGAGGGGGATGTTTTCGAAAATGCTATAGACGACCTGAATGCATATTACAAACCCCCAGTTTGCGTGGGAGTTGACAGGTATACATTTTCCCACAGAAAGCAGGTAAAAGAAGAATCCATTGAATACTATGTATCCGCATTAAAACATGTGGCCATAAATTGTCGCTTTGTGGATTTGCATGATGAGTTTTTCAGAGACCAGATAGCAATGCAAGGGTCCAACGCAAATATACAAGACAACTTGTGGGCAAAAGGCGAATACCCTTTGCAAAATATAATGGACATTGCCAGGAAAGCGGAACTCACAGGTCGTTGTGCTACAGCTGTGCTAAATGAGAACAAAGAGAAGAAGGAGATGGACACTGTAAACAAGATAACGGAAACCAAAAATTACCAGAATTAGTCAAGGAGCAACAAGGGTCCCAGAAATTGATACAATCAACCTGTGAGTGGGAACAAAAGACGCTGCTACAGATGTGGTAGCACCTCACATATGGCTGATGACATCAAATGCCCTGCTCGGGGAGTGATATGTTCCAATTGAGGAGTTGGGAAGAGTATGAGAGGTACCCCTTAAACAAGGTCAAGGGAAATAGGGTCAACCAACCAATGTACAAAGAAAGAATTTCCTTGAACAGAACTAGATAAACAAGGCACAAAGGTCAAAAAGACAATAAAAAGATTCACTAATGTAAAAAGAATTCTTAACAATTTATTGAAAATACAAATGTTAAAAAAGTGGACATACAAGAACCACTGTGGCAAAATTTAAAAAACAACAATAAAACTGTTTGACATTCAATATTGACCAGCAAGAATAAAACATAAAGACAGAACACAGTGAGACATGAAGCTTGTACAGTACTAAATGTATATTCCAACTCTGTTTCCAACACCTATGTTGTGCTCACCACAGAATAGCATATCAACAAAGGTGTATGCCAATCAAAGCGCAAGGTTCAAAGCTAAAGAATTTGCCTGTGATGGCTTGTAATGCCGAGATTCTATTGGTCAGGCTGTGGAGCCAATGATTGGAGGGCTACTAGTAAAGGATGGGCCAGCTAGAGGCTAGGGTGTTTACATATCTCGGCTTGTCGTTCCGAGATTCTATTGGTCAAGCTAACTAGCATATGTTTGGAGGGCTGCTCGTAGAGGATACTATGTCGGCTTGTGATATCATCTTTTTGCTGGCCGGGGATCAAAGTTCTACTTAAGTTGTTATGTAGCCGGTTTCTACTAAGACAAGAAAATCAAAAGATTTAAATGAAAATATTGTGGTGAAAGAGATTAAATTAATAAAAGGTCCCATTTATTCAGTCAAACCTACAGATATCCGATTATTTTAAATGGGCAACATGCAAAGGGTAAGCATCAATCTCAGTATTTCAATCTCAGTATTGTTATGGACCGATGCCTATCTATTTATTATAAATGCGCGGGTATGATGTCTCGGATTCAATCCCAATTTTGGTGTCTGTATGAAGGGTGATTCATAGGGGCTCAAAAGTATTACAGAGCGGGGGGAACCTACCACAAGGGGGGCATTAGGTATAGATGTCATAGCCTCCCTATACCATAATTCCTGAGATGGGGAACATATTTTGTGAAAGGGATTTTTTGAAGGGTTTTAGATGCATTTCGCCCAGTCTTCCCTGGTATTTAAGCCTTTGAGGATGGTGTTTAAGAAGCAAAAGTACCACTGTTCCCTAGTTTTTCTAAATTTGTCAATGTCACCTCCCCTAGATGAAGATACGCTATAGAACAAGAAAAATATGTATAAACATAAACAATGTGTTTAAGTTAACTATCAATGTTTGTTTTTTGATGGCCATCCTGGGGAATACATAAATGTATAGCAAAAAGACATTTTGGAGGAATCTTGTACTAAAGAGTAAAAGAAATGTTTTGCTTTTTGTCATCCTTTCAAAAATATAATTGTATGATGAAAATTATATGTATAATGAAGGTACTCAACCTGGTCATCTGTTCGGGTACAACTACCGTTTAACTAAACAAAACTAAAACACTATAGGTGTTCCTGTAGAAAAGAGTTAGAACATAATGCATTTTGAATTAATCTATTGTGTCTCCACTCTCTAGGGAGATCATATTGACCCACTCACTACGACAGATAAATGTTGTCTTGACAAAGGTGGATAAAAACGTGGAAACCCACCGAAACGGGTCGACGCACCATCACAGTATAATTCATGACTCATACACCTTTGTTGATATGCTATTCTGTGGTGTGCACAACATAGGTGTTGGAAACAGAGTTGGAATATACATTTAGTACTGTACAAGCTTCATGTCTCACTGTGTTCTGTCTTTATGTTTCAATCTTGCTGGTCAATATTGAATGTCAAACAGTTTTATTGTTGTTTTTTAAATTTTGCCACAGTGGTTCTTGTATGTCCACTTTTTTAACATTTGTATTTTCAATAAATTGTTAAGAATTCTTTTTACATTAGTGAATCTTTTTATTGTTTTTTTGACCTTTGTGCCTTGTTTATCTAGTTCTGTTCAAGGGAATTCTTCCTTTGTACACCAATTGAAGAGTTGTCGGACACCTCCAGAGGATGTGCAGACAAAAAATACATGCAGCATAAAGGGGGTAGATGAGGATGAAGCAAATTACCAAGGAACATCTGACGAAGACAAAGTCAACATGTTTGTACTCAACATAGAGGACGAAGAGGTGGACAAAATCAGCGACGCAAACAAAACTAAAAAGAAAAAAACCCATCTGCGAGATGAAAATAGAGGGAGTTGACATCAGCATAGTTGCTATTTCAGGTTCGCCCTACACAATATTTAACAAGAAAGTCTGGGAGGAGAAATTTATAACCAGTATACGTGGACATCTGAATAAAGCAAACATTAATATTAAGTCATTTACAGGTGAGCCAATCGATGTTTGTGGTTTTAGAGAACTGGACTTTGAATTTGAATTGGAAGAGTTGCCAAAGGAAAATTGTATATATTTAAGGTTGGTCCCTCGGTACTGGGGAGGATGGATCAAGGTAACCTGGGCATAATATTGATCCCAGCCAGCCAGACCCAGTCCAAGTGGTCCATGACAATGACAACTTTGGCGATTTAATGTTGAACAAATACCCCAAAGTCTTTAGTGGAGGAATTGGAGCTCTAAAAGGGTATCAGCACAAAATTATCGTAAAACCAGACGCAATTCCAGCAGTGCATAAAGCCAGATATGTGCCTTCCTCCATCAAAGACGAAGTAAAGGCTCAACTGAACAAGTTGTTGGAAGACGGCATCATTGGAGAAGTTGAGGCTTCTGGGTGGGTTGCACCTCTGGTCGTAGCCAAGCGACCCAATGGAAAGTTGAGGTTATGCATTTACCTGCGCGATCTCAACAGTAATATAGTCATAGAGCAATTTCCCCTTCCAAAAATAGGCCAGATGCTAACCACAACTAAAGGAATAAAATGGTTCACTACCATAGATTTGAAGTTGGTGTACCACCAGGTGCCCCTACATTGCGACAGCAGAAAACTGATAACCTTCATAACGCCCTTTGGGTGTTTCAGATTCGCCAGAGTACCTATAGGGCTGGCATCTGCTGCCGCGATGTTTCAAAGACTAATGTATAACATCTTCGACGGGATACCTGGCATACTGATTTTTCAGGATGATATCCTTGTTATGTGGAAAACCAGAGAGGATTACGATACAAAAGTCAAGCAAGTCCTGGAAATTTTGGACGACAAGGGGTTAACTGCCGAGTATGAAAAGTGCAAGTTTGCATGCAAATCCGCAAGCTACCTTGGTCACGAAATCATCCGGTGACGGTATTAGTCCAAAGAAATAACTTCTCAATGCCATTGAGGTTTCACCAGTACCCAGCAACAGGGACGAATTGAGAACATTCCTTGGGCTAATAGAATTTGATGCGAATTACATGAAGGACTTTTCGTGCAAAACACATGATCTGAGACAACTCCTAAAATTTTAAAACAAGTATGAATGGACAGACACGTGTCAACAGGCCTTCATCACATTAAAAAGTGAATTGTGTACACCACAATTGGCAGTACTTCCACCACAGATTGCGGCTTTTGAGGCAGCATCGGGAAACGGAAGCACTGAAGATTTTGGGGTCCAACAAAGATATTATTTTGAAGCCTGCAGACAAGGGCGGGGCCACCGTAATCATGGATATCGAGGCCTATCGCAGTGAATGTTCGCGCCTCCTGGCAGATCCACGAACATACCAGAAATTGAGACAAGACCCCACGGAGGAGATCACCACGGAAATTGTCATTATGGTAGAGGAGGCCAAGGCTAATGACTGGATCACACAACAAGAAGCGGAGTTCCTTGTACAAAAACTACCAAGGACTCCGTACTTTTACATCTTACCAAAGATCCACAAAGCAGTGCGACCCCTCCCGGGAGACCCATTGTCTCTGGGATGGGGTCCCTGCTGGAACCCCTCTCGGAGTTTTGTGATTTCTACCTGAAACCTATGGTCCAAAAGCTACCCACCTATCTAAGGGACACATTAGATGTACTGAATCTATTGAAAGAGATACCGTTCAACCCTGAGGAGGAATTCCTAATAGGGCTGTACATCGAAGCCCTATATACAAACATTCCACAGCGGGAAACCCTCAGGGTTTTAGAAACATTACTTTTTGAACGGGAGTGGCCATATGAAACACCACAGACCTTCATTTTACATTTGGCTGAAATTGCCTTAACCAGGAACTTTTTCAAATTTGAGGGGTCAATATACCTCCAAACCCACGGGACCTCAATGGGGAGTGTCTTCGCCCCCAGTTTGGCTGGGCTATATGTAGGCGCCTTTGAACAAATGACTATTCTTGATGTTAGTGGACCTTGGGCTAATAACCTGCGATTATGGCGTCGCTACATTGATGACGTCCTAGTGATCTGGAGGGGTGATAAAACATCAGTCGACCACTTTTTGGAATGGCTCAACGCCCATAATCCTTTCCTGCATTTCACCTCCACTGTCACCAAAACGCATCTACCTTTCCTGGGTCTGGTAATTGAACCCTCCAACGGTACCTTAAAGACTAAGGTTTTCCACAAATCGACGGATAAGAATTCCTTATTGGAATTTGGGGGCTTCCACCCTCGCTCCCTGCGGGAGAATTTACCTGTGGGACAATTCTTCCGGATCCGGCGAAATTGTTCGGAAATAGAGGATTTTCAAGTCGAATCAGAGGTCTTGACAAATAAACTCCAACAACGAGGGTATCCACCTAAAATAATCAAAAAGGCTAAGAAAAGGGCCCTCAATATCAATCGAGAGTCATTACTCGTGAAGACTGTCAAACCTGAAATGAATAAGCCAGTGTTTGTGTCAACTTTTAATACGGCTTCACACCCTATAAAATGTTTAGTCATGCAGAACTGGAAAATCCTGAACACCGGGGGGATGAACATTCCAACACCACTCTTTTCATTCAGGTGCAGCCAAAACCTGAAGGATTTACTGGTACATACCAGACCCAGGGATCTGGGGGGAGTGAGGGAGAAAAACGCACTACCTTGTTTACCTAGACTGATTGGTCACACTAGGTGCGGTTCATGCAGTGTCTGTCATCTCACACGCAACTCTAAAACCATTGACCTTGGCCTTCGCACCCCCTGGGAACAGAGATCTTATACCAACTGTAATTCCCAGGGGGTGATATACTTGATTACATGCCCTTGCCAACGAAGGAATGTGGGGATGACAAGTAGGAAAGTGCGTTTGAGAATAACTGAACATCGCAGTACTATCAGATGCGGGAAGACCAACACTCGACTTACAGCTCACTTCCAGGAAAAAGGACATGGTATAGACGATCTGGAGTGGACTGTCATCGAAAAAATTCAACCAGGTAGATACCAAGCAGACAATCAGAATTTGCTGCTCCAGCGGGAGCAAAGATGGGTGTATCGTCTGAAGAGCCATCTGGTAGGACTGAATGATGACATCCCCTGGCAGGCGCTGAGTAGACAGTAGTTTTCTACTTAATGATGAAGCGGTGTGTTTCCGACATACAACGTAGCCCTTTTACAATGAGGGTCTGTCTCTAGAATTCAATGGAGCCCCTTGTTATACAAAACCTTTTCAGGATTTTGCCCCTCCCGACACCTCAAAGTGCCTTTATGTTCCATTTAACAACTTACCCCAGCATCTACCTTGAGGTCTGTATTGAGCCATTAGTGATTGCGAGGGAGGTCTTGCTTTAGCATTATGGAGTGGGTATTCCCGCTCTATCTGCAGTTTTTCCTCCATTCAAGTTCTTAATAACTTTATCCCTATGGAGAAGAGCTGACTTATGAGGCTCCTGTACATCACACACCATTCATGTACTGATCTATATGCTATCTGGGGGCAGTCAGGTTTAGTAACGAGTATCACTTGTCTCCTTGTTAGCTCTATTGGGAGCCTGCGCCAACCGTGTTTGGTCGTTCGTTGAAATCTACCTACCAAGTCATTCTCCAAACTTGGGGTAGAATATGGGAAATTATGTTATGCTAAAGAATATATAAAATATATACATTTAAAATTTTTCAAATTAAATGGGATATCCCCATAGGAGTCTTGAACCCTTGTCACGAGGTAGCATTCTCGGCATAAATTATATTCCCCACAGGTTTTTTAACATCGACTCTGATCGTTTGACAAAGTCCTTCCACTAAGTCATATTCTTTGACCTGGGGTAAAATAGGGACAATCATGAAATGGCAAATTACCAAATGATACATATTTGTAGTTTTAAGAAAACGGGACAGTGTTACAGGAATCTTGAACCCTGAACGCGAAGCGTCCTTTGCATAGAATACTACATTTCCCAACATCCTCGGACGTGTGCGCAGAACGTAATGACGTTTCTGGCGCGGTCACGTGGGACGCCCGAGCCGGTTCACAACATTAAGAACCCGGACAAACACAGCGTACTTGATCTACGCGGTGCCACGGGTCATGGGTGATCAAACCGGGACAAGCCTACAGAACGGTAAAGTAGGGGGCTTGACGGGGGGTAGCGTGTTTTGCGCAGGCAATAGAAAACTTACAACGAAGGCTAAATAGCGGACTGGGACACATTGATCCACAGATGTTTACGAGGGGGTGGAGTTTTCTACGATAACATCTCCCTCACTATTTACTTTCCAGATTGTGTTCTTTGGCGTCCTCTACACCAGACACCAGTACGAGTACATAAATTATATAAACTCGGTAAGTGAACCACCTGGATATAACAATCGTAGTGGGGTGACTATAATAGCTACAGCTGGATACTGAGGTACTATAATGGCCCCTTGGCTTTTCTAAGTGGAACTGGGTACTTGGTATGAGTGGCGAAGGCAGAGAGATGGTCTAGTATAAGGCATTGGGTCTTATATAGATTGGACTATATAGGGACAATTGATAAATTTAACAGAAGTCCATGCATAACTTGCATTTGGGGTCTTCTACACAACACTAGATACATAATTTTAGTGGCTATAGACAATGTAGACATTATATAATTGAAAGATTGAGTAGGTGGATTCTAATAAGGGTGCTTTACCCACCCCTCTTTTCTCTCTTTCTTTGCCATAGCGAATGTTCTCCCGCATTTGAGGGGACACTCTCCACATATTTCACAGGAGTGGTATGGATTAATTGGACCTACCTCCCTGTTGGGGTAATTTTTCTCCGAAATACAGGGGGACCCTGAGTGATACCGAATGCGACGGTCCTGAAGAAGACCGGAGTGACCTTTCAGGCGCATCAAGAGCGGTCGAAACATGTTGACTCTGGCAATGGTAGGAGGGAAGCCTTGAGGTTCCTAATTATCTCCTGAAGGCGCTTTCCCATCCTTTTTTCACTTATTTTTAATCCTGGTAGAGGTGCCAAGAAAAGTTTAATAAAGGTTGTATTCTGGTTGACACCTTTAATCAGTTTTAAATCACTCCTCATACTGCACTTTTTTGTCGCACTTTTCGGTTGTAAACACTTGGTGTTTGCACGATTTCACCATATTGATGTGTTAAGTGTTGTTTGTGTTCAGTCTGTTTTGACTACATGTTGTGTTTAGGGAAATTTATTATTTTTTCCCCCTCCCTTATGCTCCGCCCTGTGTGGGGTACACCAGGGCGTATTGTAAGCAGGCCCAATGATGAAGCATGTCACATACCTTGGTATGTGAGTGAGGGCAGTTTTCTCAAATAGAGTGATTTGCCCTATTGGGGCCCTCTCTATTTTGTTGTATTAGTATATATTGTTTGTCACTTACTCTACCCACCCCTCTTGTGTGTACAATTAAGGTCTTCGGCGGTTCGGGTGGCAGAGTCTAAACTTATCTGACCCTCGCCCCTCTTTTGTGATTGAATTGTGTACAGCCTTGCCATTACAAGGATTTGATCCTTTAATGGAAAATATCGTAACCACAGATGCTAGTTGCAAAGGTTTGGGGGCAGTTCTCACCCAAAAGAACGCTAAAGGTGAGCAATGCACGATAGCCTTTGCTTCATGCTCTTTGACCCCCACAGAGGAAATATATTCAGTCATATAGCGGGAAGCATTGGCATGTGTGTGGGCCCTGGATAGCTTTAGACAATTTGTTTGGGGAAAGCAAGTTACCCTGTGTACCGATCACAAACCCTTGACTAAAGTATTCACCACTAAGGGACTCAATGCAGCATCTCCAAGGCTGGCTAGACTATATGTGTGACTTTTGGATTATAACTACAAAATACAATATATCCCTGGGATTCAAAACGTGGTGGTAGACTTTTTAAGCAGAGTCGAGTGACCAAGACAACACAGGGGAGATCGAAGAGTCGTGCATTGCCAGCATAAACGAAAATTTTGGTGGTATTTCAAGTGAGGAATGGAGAAATGAACAGGACCAAGACGCTATACTAAAAGAAGTCATTAGAATGCTAAAGGAGGGATGGACATGCAAAAAGAAATTGAAAGACTCATTGAGACACTTCTGGGAAGTGAAAGATGACTTGTCGATGGAAAACAGTTTGTTAACATGGGGGGGGGGTTAGAGTTGTTGCCTCAAGACGTTTAAACAATATAATACTGAACCTGTGCCACGAAGGTAATTTAGGCATAGGGAAAACCAACTGCAGAATTAAAAACTACTACTGGTGGCCAAGCATCAGCTTGGCAGTAGAAAGGATGGTCAGGGATTGCACACAATGCATGAACTCTGATAAAATGCAGGTCACTTTCAGACCACCACTCCATCCCATCGCATGTCCATGAATGCCTTGGGAGAGGATCGGTGTAAACATTATGGGTCCCATCCTTGAGCAAACGAAACAGTTGTACATAATTGTGGATAATCGATCATTTCTCAAAGTAGCCTGAGCTTAAAGTTGTTAAAAAAACCTGATTCTGTTTTTGTTGTAAAGTTCCTTGATGACTTGTTCACCCACAAGGGACTGGCAAAACAGATCGTCAGTGACAATGGGCCCCAATTCTTGTCAGATGTTTTTAAGGCATACATGCACAGGAACCAAGTTGTACACAAAACAACCTCAGTTTACCATCCTAACGGGAATGGTGCCATAGAACACTTTAACAGGGTCATTAAAGGTATTATCCAATTGTCCAGCAGAAACAACCTGAGTTGAACACAGGAGATTATGAAAACCCTGTGGGTTTATCGCATAACCCCCATTGATTCAATGGGCTACAGCCCGTTTGAGCTGATGCGAGGCAGAACACCATTGTCCAAAGACAATGTAGGGTGTACCCCAGCTTTGAAGAGAGTGGGCTATTCAGCAGACTGTGTAAGAAAAAGGTTGGTACGGGTGCAAGCCCATACCAATGCCAGATACGACCTTAAACATGGGTGCAAAACAGTGCAGCTTCAGGTTGGGGACACTGTCAGGGTCAATAGAAGTGGTTTTGTAAAGAAGGGCCAGGATAGATATTCGCAACCCCTTGCAGTACAGAATGTGTTCTGTAATTGAGCCCTCCTGAGCGACAGCAGGGTGTGGCACATATTTTCCTTGTCCCAGTGCAAGCCAAGCTCAAGAGGTCCTGACAGTTCCCTACCCATTGATTCTACCCGTGAGTACACATTGTTTTGAGAACCCAGAAGAAACCACACTGGCCTATCCGACGATGATTCTGATTACGAACCTAGCACTAGTGACTTTACAGCACCTGGCACTGCATTGCAGGCCATCTCTGCGTCTATGCACTCCCCAGGTGATACAGACATCACAGGGAGAGTTGATAGACAACTTCCTGCTACACCTTCAACAGACACCACCTATCCTGCCAGCACTAGCAGAGCCGGTAGGAGACTTTTGCCCCCACCAAACGTTTTGCGAGTAACCCTTCTTATCTGCATTGTTTCTCACTTCTTACACGTACCTTATTGGTTGTTTCATCTTCTCCTCGTTTGTTCCACAGGGGGAAGGTGTGTTGCGATTATGTTAAGTGTGCTGCGAGGACACCCTATGTTGTTCTGCATTCTTGGGTCCTTGTGCGGACACCGTACTACCATCTCCAGTCATGAGCTATCAGCTGGCCTTTGACAGTTGACAGCTGATGACTGGCATGATGGCTGTGGAGCCTGTGTTGGCCAATCTAATAAAGATCTTCTAATTGCAATTGCTTGCCTGAGGAGAATCTTTACAAGAACAGTTTTCTTTCAAACATGGTCCATCAAATCTCAGCTGAGGGTCAGCATTTTTTTAATGGGTAAAATCACCTTAGAACACGCCACAATCCCTAAAATGAGTGTGGTGACAACAACAAATGATTTATATTGTGATTAAAATCTTTTATCACCTTTTACATATGCTCTTTTTTGCGACCCTCAAACGCTGGCATTCACTACAATGTATTACAATGGGAGCAATGTCCTTAAGTCCTGTAATGGCTGCCACAACATGGTGTCCATGTTGTGACCAGGAAATCTAGGTGGGGGTCCCAATAATATCCCTTGGGGTCAGAGTGTGCTCACCTTGTCCCATTGTATTTTTTTTAACTCATTTTCAGGATGCAGGGTCCATGTCCCCCAGCGCCAGGAAGCCGCTTGGCCGCAGTGCGCTTTACCAAATACTTTTTTTTCATTTCATTTCATGTCCTTGATTCCTGTAATGGTTTCCACAATATTATGGTCAGATTGTGGGCAGTCAATTAGGATTAACTAGTCCCCTCTAAAGTGGCCAATAAGAGCATTTCTAAACACCAAGTGACCTAACTTTTTAACCCCTTCTTTTTAAGCGCAAATTGCTCGAAAATGGATGAACAGATTTAAATATTAAATAATGAAAAGTATGCTTTCTGAGTAAAGTTCTAACTTTCTGGCAAATTTGCTGCTAGATGCTGCTGTTTGAGTTCAGATAGTGCTATTTTCTTAGCGCAAAATGTATCCTTGAGTTCATTTTGGATACATGGGAGTGTTTTACATTAAGGAATTAGTGCTAAATGCTGGGTTAGGCTCCTAGCATAATACCATGTAATTTTGCTGTCATTTTACATAATTACGATACAGTAAATTACATGGGTTACATTTACCCCTAGTTTTCATTACTTAACCACTTCTTTAAATGCAAATCTCTTGAAAACGGCTGAATTGATTTACACCAAACAATGAAATGTTTGCTTTTGGAGTAAAGTTCTGCCATTTTGCCAAATTTGGTGTAATTCCATTCACAAAACAGGAGAAGATTTAATTTGGATTTGATTACTAGGAATATTTGATAAAATGCTAGTAATTACTGCACCTTTGTTGCCCCAATCCAACACTTCACTCATTCAACTCACTCCTCCTATGACCCAAAGTCAGAATGCACAGAAATCATAAATAAATATATTTATTGAAAATATAAAATATCATGCACATAAAAATATATCTTTATGGATACACCACTATATTAAAAACAGTTCATAGAATCACAATAGTACTGATAGAGCCTAGTAGATCCTAGACCCAATTAATCAAACAATACATAAAAGACAATTTGAGATAATAACACAAGAAATCTCTATATCACAAGAGAGCACACAGAAGGCAACACACTTTGTCATTAAAAACTACATATCCGTGTTACAAACAATACTGTTTGTAAACCGATATTTTAGAATTTATTAAAAATCTGTAGTTTCAGTCGCTCCCCGGATTGTGTGATGGAGCGTTGACGCGTTTCAAAGGAATCTTTTGAATTTACACCATCTTTTTCAAGACCGTTATTGTGACTCTCAGTAAAATTAGAGAATTGCCATTAGAAGGTCAAAGCACCTCTTTATAGAAAAGCATAAAAAAAGAGGTGTCTCTCGAGGTCCGTGCAGATATCCTCAGGGCCATGGTCTATTATGATTGACTCACTTTTCTTGTCCCCTCTGCCAAATTGCAGGGAATGTCTTATATTCCAATAGGAACTGTAGCTTCCAATTACTTAAATAACGTTGTTCAAATTCTTTCACACCGCCGTGTTGCTTTAAAATCTCTCACATCCGAAATTTTCGCAACCTATGAGATTTCTTTATACATTCCTATGTGTTCACAGATGTATGGCTCATCACTTATTCACCAAGTTGGGGAAAAACTTGCGCCGGATTTGAGCATTGCGTTCCCTTCTGGCAAGTTGGAAGAGCTGGCTGCAGGGCCTGTATTCTATCTAGGGTAGTGTTTGAGTGTAGGGAACGGACTGCGGGTTCTGGGGGGGTTGTGCTGGTGGTAGTGTTTTAGGGTTTAGGGTAGTGTTGTGGTGTTTGTGTAGTGTAGGGTAGTGTTTTAGGATTCAGGGTAGTGCTGGGGGGGTCGAGCAGGGTAATTTGGGCTGTAATTACAATATTCCCTGTAATATTACCCTGTAATATGTGATATATGAGTGCACTGTGCTACCTGCCCTTTCCCTCATATTACTCTGTTAGACTTACACCAGTATCTGTTTGCTACTAGTAATGTATCTGAATGTAGGATCACATGCACTGGCTGACTATTACCTTCTTTCTGGCCTTTACTGTACTCTTTGCTTGTTTACATACTAGCTTTTCTCGTTTTGGCTAAAAATATTTCTTGCCCTCAACTTGTTCTAACCTTTTTGGTGTCCAATGAGTGGTTTGGACACATTAGTACTATTTGTTATCTGCACAATATTTTCATTCCTTTTTCTTCTCCCTCAGTGCATGAATGGATTATGTTTGTCTTTACAGAGACTTAGTGTGTCTATTTTTGATGACTTTTGTCATCATGTTACGGTTGGAAAACTCACATATTGTTTCCATTACATATACGGGGTGTGGCTGTGGATCTATAGACTCTTAACGAGCACATTTTAACTCGCATTGCAATATTAATTCACCTTCTCATATACTTGTGGAACCCTATCACTAGGATGTTTGAGAAGACCTTTACGGACTTTATACTACTCGAAGATCGTGGCCGACAATGGGTCAATATGCTGTGGTTGAAGCATTCACATAATGCTTCTCAGACACGGCCCGTACACAATTCACAAGCATTAGTGACTTTGCCCCATGAGATTACTTGTATGAAGAGGATCCATATCTAGTTCACATCAATTCAAGATGGTGGATACAGCCGGTATACAGGTTTTGCTTTTTTATACTCTCCTCATGAGCATTACTTGCGTTTACCTCATGAGATTCCTTGAGGACTCATATCTAGTTTACATCATTTCAAGATGGCGTATGATGATAAACTCATGACAAGTTCAGTTAGTGAACGTTGTCATTCACATTTGTCCTGTGTTTATTTCGTTGTATTTGGCTAGTTAAGGACACTCCATGATGGTGCTTAAGCGAGGACCGAGATTTTGCCAGGAGTACACTCGACGGAAAATTGCTGTTTTACTTGATATGTTGGAATCATTTTATGGGACTATATTGCTATACAACATGTGCATTATTTCCTACTAATGTTCACACACATTGATGATATCCATAGCGGGCGCGCGGTTACTCGTACCTGCCGAATTTTATATATTACCTGCTTTCTTACACTTAGTCATTTTTCATTTTACGTTTATGCCACACTTACAGCTTTACTGTGAGGATTATCTACTCATTGTAGGCTGCCATCATGTGTTTTATAAGTTAATACTATAATACTGTCACACACATAGGTGATATCAAGAGCGGGTGCATGTTTTCTAGCACCGGCCCACCGTTTAATTGATTACTTGCTCTCTCAGACTTAGCTAATATTCTGTCTCATGCATATGTCACACGCGTAGCTCTACTGTTACGCGTGTATAGATAGTTTTCATTATTGGCATCCTACTCGATGTACCTCTACTATTACTTACCTAATGTAAACTGCTATTACGTGATTTTAGAACCAATACTTTAATGATCATGTTGTGGGAACTTAAGATTTGGTTTACTTATAATTATTTTTGCTGCATTGACCATTAGGATTGCTTATGAAATTTGACCGGAGATGTGCGAATAATCATGGAGCTGTGGAACATATTATTTTGAGGACTGATTATTTATATGAGTATGGTTCTTATTTTGCTACTACAGGAGATGCTATTTGTGTTATTTCCTGCTGTATTGCTTTATATGGGTTTTATTACAGCTTCGTCGGTACCACTATAGTGATTCTGCTTCCTTTGTACATTGTCATAGGTTTAAAATCTGGATAGTGGCATATTGATAGAGCGCAGGTTCACCTGCCCGTTATTTACCATACTCACCTGGACCCATAAAATATATATATATATTCTATTTGAACAGGTAAAACCTACACTCATATCAAGTTTTGTTTAACCTTTCAAGACCTATACCATTGGACTTACCAATCCTAGTCACCGGTATCTGAAAACCTAATGGATCAGGGTGTTAGCATAATTGGTAGAAGTATAACATTTGCACTCATAAATAACCACAACTCGGGAAAGTTTTAAACACTTTATCTAAAATCTTTAGAATGTCATAATCCAAGCATTGAATATTAGATAATTCTCAATTAGGAAAATAACGATTAGAATTAAAATATGCAGAGTTTTTATGAAGCAGTCTTTACACATTTGACAATAGGGTGGGAAAAGAGAAGGAAACAATACAATGACATACCCACATTGAATATTTACCTAGAATGGTGTGAAGATCTAACCCTGGCCACGGGTCAGTTTAAGGACAGAACCCCGAAGGTGCAGGCACCATAAAGGCAGGCAGGTGCAGATCAGAATCAGGACAGGTAAAGCCAAATTGGATCAGGACAGGACCAGCACCCGCAGTTAAAGTTGCAACGCCTGCGTTCCTCCCTTTCTGCAGCTAACAGCCAGAACCCGGTAAAAGTTATCAATTTCTCTGACAAAGTGCTTCGCCAGCTCTTCATCTCTCAAACTCCGATCTGGGTTTCCAACCTTCGGACAGAGGGCTCCGCCAGTACCTCTGCTCCCGATCACCTATTGAGTGCGTTGGGTCAGTGACAGGTCAGCTATTCAGACAAGTTGGACAAATTAACTGGCTAAGCCTACTCTAGTTATACTATTTTCCAGGTCAGTGTACCACCCCCCATTGTTACAAGTGTAAGGATACCCAATTTTCATTGGACAAAAGAATGAGGAGAGGTCATCAAACCATACCAAAATGAAACTTTTTAGAATGAATATTAATGTTTGCGTTCCCGCCCATCAATTTAGTTTCCCACGTATGTTTTATTCCACCCGGCAGTGAATGTATCAATAATGATTACAATGTAGTCCATATTTTAATTCAGCTTCCTTCACAGGGGTCAGGAGTGGACGTTCCCATGAACATCTTCTAGCAAGTCAGGAGTTGGCTGACTGAAAGACATACTTACAAAAAACGGAAAAACCCAAACAGGAATGGGGGTGACGGTTGCGAGAGATGACGACGACAAACCACTTTGTCACTTTGCTTCCCTTCTCCTTCCCAAACTCCTCCTTTTATTTCAATCCTTTTCCAACGCTGACTTCTCCAGCGGTTCCTTCCAACAAGCCTTAATTTGTTTAATCCCAAAAGATGATAAAGATCATTCCCTATGTAAAACTATCGACCAATATCTTTGGTTAACACCGACTATAAGATTTTAGCGAAATTATTAGCCTTATGTATGGACCCTCTTTTACCAGACATCATAGGACCAGAACAATCTGGTTTTGTTAAAGTACGTCTCTCCTCAGATAATTCTCGAGTTTTTCTCAACATACTTGGTAAATCTTCTTCACTCACTCTCCCTTTTGCAGCTATCTCCTTAGATGCGGAGAAAGCTTTCGATCGCATTGGATGGGACTTCATGTTTCAAGCTTTACGTTGGATTGGTATTCCATCTAAATTTATTTCTGTTATCTCTTTACTCTATTCTAATCCCCAAGCTTCTATTTTTGTTAATGGAATGTCCTCGGATTACTTCTCTCTACATAGGGGAGTTAGACAGGGATGCCCATTATCTCCCTTACTTTTTATTTTAGCTTTAGAACCCTTCCTTACTAAAATTCGTTTAGATGACACTATTTCTGGTTTTCCTTTTGGTTCCCACCAAGTTAAGCTCTCGGTTTATGCAGATGATATTCTTTTCTACTGTTATGATCCGGCTACTTCCATTCCCTCTTTTCTTCAACAAGTCTCTTCTTTTTCTGCAGTTTCCGGTTATCGCTTGAACGCCAATAAATGTGAGATTCTACCTTTGAATCCTCTCTGTCAGAAACATATCTTCTCTTCTACAGGTTTTGCGTGGCAACCATCTAAAATTAAATACTTGGGAGTTTGGTTTGCTCCTATGATTTCCGATACTCTCAAGTTCAATTTTGATTATGTATATAAGAAGATGGATACAGCTATAACTCGTTGGCATCCGCTCTTTCTATCCTGGTGGGGCCGACTCAACTCTATAAAGATGATGCTATCTCCCCTGCTCCTTTACACTATTTCCATGCTTCCTTTACATATTCCCCTCTCTTTCTTTAAGAAAATTGATTCTCTGTTACTAAAATTACTTTGGAATGGTAAACGGTCTTGAATAGCGCTCGCTTCCCTATGTAAAGACAAAGCTCAATCCGGAGTGCGTTTTCCCGATTTCAAACAATACCATCGTGCTTTTTCTCTGAAACAATCAACTCGTTGGTTATCATCTAATTTACCATATCATCCTCCTGTTTGGTTAATCATGGAATCTTCTTTCATTTCTCCTTTCACCTTCCGGGAATTCTTATCTTTTACTTCTTCCTTAGCTCGTTTTCGCTCACCTATTCTCTCACACTCTCGTACTCTTCTCTTCCCCTATCTCTCCTCCTCTTACTCGTCTCTTCTCTCTCCCCACGATCAGCCGATCTGGAATAATGCTCTTCTCAAAATCCGCAACCGTACTATATACTGTAAAACTTGGCATTCTAGAGGTCTCTCATGGATTTCTCAATTAGTGTCTCCAGGTCAACCTCTCTCATTTCACCAACTTCAATCTCTTTTCTCTCTACCCGTTTCCACCCGACCACAATATAACGCCCTTTATCCAGTCTTGCTTTCATACCTTCAAACTCTCCCATCTTCTAACGAAATTCCGGTAAATCATAGACCCACTTCCCTTTTATTGGACACGTCTCCCTCTGCTTCCGCTTTATATAATTCTTTTCGTCTTGTCAATGATAGATTAAAATCTCGTACTGAGCTTGCTTGGGAGCTGGATTTTTCTCAAACTTGGCCGGTCCCTTTTTGGGACAAAATTTGGACCAAACTTCATAAGACCTCCAGGGCTGCTAACACCACCCAGACTTTATTTTTTATTTACCACAGAATTTTTTTACCCCACTCGCCCATCCCGTTTCTCTACAGAAACTCCCTCTTCCTGTTGGTCCTGTCCATCCCCCTCCGCTGATCTCAAACATATGTTATTCGAATGCCCTCCTATTTCCCAGTTCTGGCAGTTGGTCTGGAAGCACATTCAAAAGATCTTTCATTTCCAGGTCCCCTTTCCCCCTCACTAATTTTCCTTGGTTCCCTATCGTCGGACCTCCCTTGTCATACCAATCACTATCCTTTACTTGACCTTTTCCTGGCTATAGCCCTTCACGTTATTACCTCTAATTGGAAACAAGCTATGAATGTTAATTATCAATCCTGGTGGAATGCAATCTGTTTCAATCATCGTTTAGACACCAATTATGTGTCTCCCTTTTCCTTAGCTGTTAAACGAGACTTACTTTGGCTCCCTTTGGTAACATATCTCTCTGCCTCTGCTCCGATTCCTCCCTCTTCCGATCCAAATATAGTTGAAGTCCGCAGAACCCCATGATTTCTTTATTATCTGATTATTCCTACATTTATTCAATTCCTATTAGTACTGTACTCATATAAATTATGCTTTGCTTACTGTTTCCTATTTATATGATATGTTCATGCATTTTCATGCTTGTAATGCTTACTCTTATGATGTTTTTTTTTTATTTCAATGTTTATTTCTGCCATTTGCTTATTGTAACTCTTCTCCTTTCCTCCCTTCCCTACCCCTTCCTTCCCCTTTCTATTCTTCAATAAATCAAACTTAAAAAGTCAGGAGTTGGCCGAGTTTCAAAGGTCAGTGCTTCATGGACTTGAGCTTTTCTGCGCAGTCGCAGTTCCTCCAAAGATGGAGTTCAGAAATATATGTCAGGCCCAAAGTTCGATACATATGAGAAATAGAAAAGAAACAGTTTTAGAACAAAGAATAACTGAATGTACTGTATACCACTTATCTCTACTCTATTCCCATTACTTTATTTTAACCATTGTGTTAAAAATTAGGCAGAACAAACAGCTTAGCAAAAGCAGCAGTGCAAGCTTCATGCATGCTGTAACACAGAGCAGTCATCTTAGTTTCAATGCGCAGAAGCAAAAGATTCCCTCAAAAGCAAAGAGTACGTCATGTCACGTTAGTGTGACAGACGCATGCGCAGTAAGAAATCCCGCGTAGCAGCGACCATTTTATTGCAAGCAGATTAATATTAGTAAAAGCACATATCCAAACTTGTTCTAGATACCCAATGTTTTGTGAAAAGCAATATTAATAAGACAAACATGTTTGTTAGCGCATTACCGTTATGTCGAGAGGACTGAATTCAAGCAAGTCGCGTTACGTGCGAATCCTTGCTCCACCAATCCCCTCTTTGATGATATTTTATATCATCACCAATTAATGAAACAGATACCAACTTTTCACATTTCACCCAACTCAATTTCTTCAAACTTTCTATTTTGTTTCTTTTCATTGTTTGTGTGAAAGTTTTTCACTTTCTTGTATATATTTCCATTCAACTCTTCTATTTCAAGCTCATCAATATTTCTCTTTTTCACTCTCTTATTTACTGTATATGTCTTTTTGTGCTTTCGACATTTGCAACAAATTATTATCCCTAAAATCAGTAGGCCTATTTCCACCATTGGCATCAGTATTCTACCTACAAAACGTTTTTTTTCCTACATTAGAAAGCCAACTACCTATAGAGGAGAGTCCATCAGTAAGTCTCTTCCATGCACCATCAACCTCCAGTGGTTTGAGCTCTTTTCCCAAATGTGTAATATGTCTTATATACCCCTTAATTTCAACACTTTTGTCAGGTATGTAAGTGCAACAATGTTGCGCTTTCAACATTTTACAGACTCCACCCTCTTTCGCTAATAATGTATCAAGAGCAAGTCAATTTTGTAAAACCATTGATCTGATCGCAACCAATTCTGTATTGACCATTAAGAACTCTCCAGCAGTATCAGTTGATAACCGATCCACTACTGTTGACAATTTGCAAATTCTTTGCGTATTCAGAGCCACTTCTACTGCAGGTATCAATGCACTAAATATATCACCTACTATTTCTCCCAAGCCAGCTCTTTTGCAACGTATTAATCCATTAGTTTCTTCATTGTTTCCAGTGATTTTGTTTACATGAAATATCTTTGGGAATACTATTCCAAAATAACCGCTCCCATACCAATGATCTGGCAATTTGTAATAAGCCTTGTTTCCACATATAAAATAAATTCCAGGAAACACAGGTTCAGTTCCATCTTTGAATCCCCAACCCCCAATTACATTGTAATTGTGTTCACATTCACTGGAACCAATGAATATATTGTTATAATAACTTGTTCTTTCTCTATGGAGACAGAGTTTTGTCTTCTTTTCGAAATCCAGCAACATAGCAGCATGAGTTTTTCCATTTGGGGCGAACCCTATATTTTCAGCCCATTTAGGAATTTTATGATTTTCATCATTCGCCTTTCTTTGGAAATTCTCTCTCCTTTTCTCAACCATATTCAAAAATATTTTCTCTTTCTCTCTAAGTAAACATGGTAAATTATTCTTGTGTGCTTCAGCTATATCTATTGTACCTATGGTTAGAAAGTATTCTCCCATATAACGTGTTACATCACTTTTAGTATGTACAGGATTCAGGTAACTACGTATAGGAATTTCAGAAAATATCACATCTGAATTAGAATAGTAATACTGCAAAGGTCCTTTCTAATAGAATCAACTAGCTAAAATACTACATGAAAATCCATATGTTAGTGGTAAATGATGATAAGTCACACCTTTGGCTACCGAAGTAGGTAACTTCATACAAACATAGCAAGCTTCTATTTCCATAGCTTCTTCATAATGTACAAATGGGTTTGCAAATGCATTTAAGTGAGTTCTATTTTAAATTCCAGTATAATGTAGTCCTTCCTCATCTGATGCTTCTAAGTCTACCTTCTGTTGTTTAATGCTAAGTGCTTTCTCTTGTGCATCTATTTTTCTAGGTGTATCTATCATTTGTAGCTCATTGGTATTATTCTTCATGTCTCTACTCATTATGTAAGGAATGGCTATTGTCAGTCCTAACCATACTACGAGTACTATCACTATATTACATGAGCATATTCTACAGCATGTTTTCAAGCAGTTTCTTTTCGTCCTTCCATTAACAGTATGATCAGCCATTTCTGACCAAGGAGACTTAACCCCTCTTTGTAGCTTTTATACAGTCTTTTACCCTGTGAAATTTTCAAGTGGGTCTCACTTCTCCGTCAGTCTGATCAGCAATCAATTTGTCATCACTTTCGTCACTTATTTCTAAGTTTTTGAAATCTTCTAGAACGATGTAAGTCCATTCAGGGCCTCTAAATTTGTTATTCAGTCTTTTCAGTTGTGGACTTCTCCTTCTTGGTTGTACTGTAGATTGTTCAGCTTGACTTGTTATTTTATTTACTTGTTCTGGTTCTTCATGTATTGTCTTTAGACAACATTTCAGTCTTTTGACAAACCTAGGCCACTTGTCTCCTTTTCTGAGTCTTTTAGCTGGCACTGTGCTCTGGCCTTCTTCTAGTGCTCTTTTATTTTCATTCAGTTGTGGCACATCAATTTCAATGCTGTCTTCTGTATCCCTCTCTATCTGACTAGGTCCAGGTCTTATTTCAGTTTCTTCTGCCTGGTCACTAATCTGTCCTTGTTCAGGTGTTTTGCTGAATTTGACTTTGATTTGAATCACTTTCTTCTTCCTGAACACATTTTTCTACTTCTATCTGGTCCTGCTCAAACTCTTCGAACCCTTGATTTTCTTCTGCCTGAGCTCTCGCCCTATTACCTATCTGTCCCTCCTCAGACTCAAGAGTTCTTGGTGGAGTGTCATTTGTCTGAGTATTCTTATCTTTCCTTATCTGTTCCTCCTCAGAATTACTATTGGCTTGGATTTCTGTCATCTGAGTACGTTCTTCTAGACCTATCTCATCCTCACTATCACTCTGACTGTCTATATAAATCTGACTTCTGGTTCTCACATATTCTGTAGGTGTCTCAACTACTGGAATCCAATCATCTAGACTGGTGCTCGGTTGTTCCTCTTCAGCTGCTTCAGGATCGATATCTTGAGACCCCTCAGCTGCACAACCTTCAGCTTCAGTTAAATCAAGTTCAGTCACTCTTTTTGTGTGACTGGCATGGATCCAGTGTGGAACTCCTTCGCACTTTACAGCTGTGGTGGTAACCAGAATTACTTGTCATGCTTTTTCCCCACCTCGGTGCAAGGCAAGATTTTCGAGTATGTTTCTTTAGCACTACCCAGTCACCTGGTCATGTGCTGGAGTTGCTTGTCTGGCGACAGCGTCTTCCCCAACCTGGTGAGAGCTAGAACACACTTGGTCAGCCAGTTATTTGCAGTACTCCAGTACTAAATCATCAGATATATTTATCAGCTTGTGTCCTGGCACCCATGCTTGCCTCATTGCTCTTCCCATTAGTATTTCATGAGGACTCAAGCCTGTGTTCTGGTCTGAAATACTTCTGAGTCCCATCAGAACAAGAGGTAAAGCATCTGGCCACTCTAATTGGGTAGATTCATACATCTTTCCCAATCTTGACTTGATTGTGCCATTCTGTTGTTCTACCACTCCAGAAGCCTCTGGGCGGTATGCACAGTGTAGCTTTTGTTTAACATTGAATGCTTCACAGATTAGGCCAATTATTTCATTATTAAAATGACAGCCTCGTTCTGATTCAATCATTACTGGAAAACCGAAACGTGGTCTGAGTTCTCTGAGTTCTCTGAGTTGTAGTTTGGCTACAATGATGCTATCATTCCAACCATTTTGAAAATAGGCAAACAATGACAAGAATGTATTTTAGTCCTCGACAAGGGGGTAACTGAATGAAATCAATTTGCAATCGTATGAAGGGACCCTCTGCCTTCCCAATCTTTCCTGGTAACACCACAGTTTTCTTTCCAGGATTCATTTGTTGACAAATTAGACATCTATGGCAAAGTGCTTCTGCTATGTTCCTGAATTTCGCATTGAACCACGACTGTCTCAACAGACGTATCATGCCATCTCTCCCCAAATGGGAATCTCTGTGGAACATCCTAGCCATAGGAACAAGCAAACAGGCTGATAACACAGGCCTACCACCAAGGTAAACAATGACACCATCTTCAACCCTTCTTTGACAACCTATCTTTCTCCACTCTTCCTCTTCTTTTGTTTCTGCTTAATTTTGCAAGCCACTCACTTCTTCCCACGTTCTCACACCTTCAAGCAACATAATTTGGCAGCTGTTTCCACCCACTTCAATTTTCTTGTTTATATCCATTTTAAATTTGGCAAAATGTTGGGCTGACTGGTCAGATATCGGTTACCAGCTGTCACTTTTTCATTTCCAGATTGGTGAGCAGCAAACTTGACCACTGCCACTTTTTTTGGCAATTGGATTGCTTCAAGCAAATCTTTTACATAATGACCATTTTAATAGGAGTACCTGAAGAAGTCAGAAACTCCCTTTGCATCCATAATTGGCCATAGTCGTGCACAAACCCGTAACCATACTGGCTATCAGTGTATATGGTTACTTTCCAATTGTTCCCAAATTTGCAGTCTTTTGTCAATGCAATCAATTCGACTGCTTGTGCAGACTTGACTCCAGGTAAATAGGATGCTTCAACTGAACCTCCAACGTGCACATTGCATAGGCAGCACTCAAACCTCCTTCCTCATGTCTCATGCATGATCCATCTATAAATAGTTCATATTCAGAATCAATTAATGGCTCTTCTCTTATGTCTGGAGGTGGTTTTGCACTGTATTCAGTCAAGTCGATACAATCATGTTCGACTTCTCCCTTCACTTCTGCAAAGTGTGAATCAGGTAGCAGTGTTGCTGGGCATAGAATATTACACCTAGCGATGGTTACATTTCCTGCACCTACAATAATTCGCTCATACTTTGTCAGCCGACTAGGAGTGAGGTACTGAGTCTTGGTCCTTGTTAACGAAATCACAACTGCATGTGGAACATACACTGTCACTGGATGTCCCATAACAATGGACTCACTTTGCTCAAGGCTCATGCAGGTTGCAGCTACTGCTTTCAGGCATCCGGGCAATGCAGATGCCACTGGGTCTGGTGTGGAAGAAAAATATGCCACAGGACATCTCATTAGACCGTGAGTTTGGGTCAAGACTGAAAGTGCACAATTTTCTTGTGTGTCACAAAGTAGTGTAAAATCTTTTGAATAGTCAGGCATCCCCAATGCTGGAGCTGTACACAGACATTCTTGTAATTTCAAAAAAGCAGTCATGCTTCATCATCCCATTCCACTGGGTCTTTTGCTCTTTTCTTTGTCATTTGTATCAATGGCTTTGCTAGAACTGCAAATCCCACAATCCACTGCCTGCAGTAACCTACAACTCCAAGAAACATTCTGATCTCTTTTTGAGTTTGAGGTAGATTCATGTTTTTGAATATTCTGTTCCTTTCTGAGGTCACCCTTCTGACCCCTCTTTCTATCTGATGCCCCAGATATTTCACTGACGTGGTACAAAATTGTAATTTCTCAGGTGGTACTTTATGCCCTCCTTCACCCAAATGATTCAGTAAAGCAATGGTTTCAACAACACAGTCATTTCGTGTTTTAGACGCCACCAATAGGTCATCTATATACTGAACCAGTACTGACTGTCTGGGCAGCACCAAAGACTAAAGGCACTTTTTCAAAATCTGATTAAAAATCGATGGACTCTCTATATACCCCTGAGGAATGTGGTTCCAGACGTACACATGACTGTCAAATTCAAAAGAGAAAAGACATTTGCTATCTGGATGCAATTGAATCGAGAAAAATGTGTGACACAGATCGATTACGGTGAACCATCCATATTCCCACGGTATCTGATACAGAATCACTGCAGGATTTGGCACAACTGGACAGTACGGCACAACAATTTTATTGATTTTTTGAAGGTCTTGTACGACCCTATACTTGCCACTTGGCTTCTTTATGCCAATTATGGGCGAATTACATATACTGCTCATTATTTCTTGTAAAATGCATGCTTCAACCAAATGCTTTATTTCGGCTGCAACCCCTGCTTTTATTTCTGGGCTGATTTTGTACTGTCGAGTATTTGGGTAAACTGCACCTTCTTTTACTGTCACTTTTATTGGATCAACATTTGCCATTAATCCTACATCTTTTCCGGTAAAATCCCATACATTAGGATTTACAGTCTGTTGTAATTCTTCTGGTAAGTCTTTTATAGTTAACTTTTTATTCTCTGTTTCTTGTTTTGCTAACCTTAGTTTATAAACTCCGTCTTCATCTGGGGTTTGAATTTCAACACAACTTTGGGTGCAAAAAATGGTGCAATTCATTTTGCACAACAAGTCTCTACCTATCAGGTTTACTGGACTTGAATCACACACGACAAATCTATGCATGTCTTTAAAATTGCTTATTCTAATTTCCATTGTTCTGTGACTGGGGTACTAATTTGTTTATTTGAAACGCCCACTACTTGGATCGCTTCTCCCGAGAGGAGTAGGTTTGGAACGTCTGCTGTTCTTACAGTAGAACGGGTAGCATCAGTGTCCAATATAAAGGTGACATAATTTCCTTCAACCTTTCCTTTAATGTATGGACCTAACTGATCTACCGGCAAGGAGGCGCCAAGTACGCACTCCTCGTCCTCCCCTCTCAGGGACCGTCAGTATGTGTCCTCACTGAAAAACGTATCACTCAAAAGAAATTGTGATGTTGCTGTGTCTCTCCTCTCACTTTCCTCCCAATGTGTGGTATCCACACTCTGATATGCTTTGCTCCTAAAATTTGGCATAGGTGCAAGGGGTAACTGGTTTTGTATTACCTGCTGCTGTGGTTTCTGTGGCACTTCATTCTGCGGATTTAAATCATCATTTTGCATGTTACCATTTTGCACAGCCTTACACTCGTTCTTCCAGTGCACCAACTTGCCACACCTGTGACAGGGAAACTTCTTTTTGGCTTCTTCTCTATTGAATTTACTCGTCGGCTTACCCCCATTTCTATCACCCTTAGCCTGGTAATTGTTCATTTGGCTTAACTGGAGTTCCTGTTGCTCTGCTAATTTCACTTGTGCCCACATTACTTTTTCTTTTAAAACTTTTCGTTTATTGTCGAGTTCATCTTCACAATATTTTGCATATTTAAGGATTTCATCAATCGGCTTGGCCTGCCAGCAAATTTTATGGTCCTTGATCCATTGCGAAATTTCTGGCCTTAATCCTGACACAAACCGATAAATGAAATGCGTCATGTCTTACAGGTCGATATTATCTAAACAACTATACTGTTTGAATACTTGTAACAGACGTTCATATTATGCATGCACAGATTCATCTTTATTCTGAGTAGATCTATCTATCCTAGTCCAATCTGTCTCTTTTGCATGCACCTTCCCTTTTAGGTAGAGTATTACCTGGTTGTACTTCTTCATCACCTCATCAGAAGGTGCCCCTGTCTTCGGATCTCTAGGATACTCATCACTAGGCCAATCAAAAGCAATTTTACCTTCTGTCCACAAATCTACAGGAACAACAATGTCAAATAGTCCATCTAAATCTTTCAAAAGACATTTCGAAAACTTCACAAATCTCTCAACTTGCTGGTACCACTCTACAGGTTTCTCGCGAAGTTTAGCAAAATCATTTGTAAATGACAAAATATCCTGTCGGGACCATGGGACATATACATAACCTCCACCTGGTACTTCTCTCATGGGACATAACCTTTCCACCTTTTCTGCTTCTTTTAGTACGTATTCGGATGCAGTTTGTTTTGATCGTGCTTCTTCTTTTTTCTTAGCCCACCTAGTTTTCCATTTTTCTATGTCACCCCATTTCTGCAATAATGTCATAAGCTCCCTGATCTGTACTTTTCTACCTGACACATTCATATTTTCCAAATCTTTGTCAGAAAATTCAGCTCGATATGGTTTCTGTAACACTTTAGATTTGCCAATGTCAATTCCCATGTTAGCTGCCATATCCATGAATTTTTCATGAAACACTCTTGTATTTCTAGTAATATTTTTGCATATGAACAACAATTCATCTTCACTGAATGTATTTAATCTGTCCATTCCCACATTTCCAGCCATCATTTCTTCTACTTTGACTCTTAATTTAAATATATCCAATACCTTTGGCTGTGACTTTGGCTTCTCTATTTCTCGTGTCCATCTCTCTATTTCTTCTGGGGTTACTACTGTGGCATGTCTTGTACCTGAGGATGTCTCCATTTGTACTTCTCTCGAAGTTATAGGAGTGGTTTTTCTGACCCAGTCACTGACTGGTTCTCTTATGGGCAAATCCATCAGTGAAATCACTGACTCACATTCACTCGCTTGATCATCAATTATTAAGGGTTCTTTTCTTGGCTGAACTACAGGTGTCGTCAGAATGGGAGCTTTAGGACTAGCTTGCTTATCTCCGTAGAAAGGAACAACTGGGCCAATAGTTACCTGAATTGTTAGGGCTTCAGGACTTGTATTTATTTAGGAAATTTTCTGAATCAACTCACTTCTCTGATTGTTTAATGCTTCTCTTTCCCTGTCTTGCTGTACTTTTTCTAACAAAGTCTCATGTACCACTTGCGGAATTAAAGGTGGTTTCAGGATCGGAGCATTTGGATTAACTGTGCTTCGTTCCTCTTTATAAGGTGGTGGATTTTTCATTATTAAATCCTCCAAATAATCATCATCCGATTCACTACTAGTCATTAAATGTTTCCTTTTTTCAGTCCTTTTACTTCCAGTGGGTTCTTCTAAAGTTAATACAGGATATAATCCTTCCACTAGCATGGACTGTCTCCATTGTTTCATTTGTTTGTCTCGTGTCTCTTTTGGAATTCGGGGATACAACATACTCCAATTTGTGTTACTTCTGGGTCTATCTCGCTCAAAAGCCTCAGTGTCCCATTCCTCCAATGCCTCATACTGCGTTAATCTAGGTCTGAGATCTAATTCATTCATACAAGTTCTCAAATTGTACAGTACTCAGCCATTAAATGCACCATTTTCTGGAAATGCTAAAACCCCATCCTCTTTTGTGTACTCCATCCAATTCTCTAACCACACACAAGTGTGATAGCCCCTTTCGACCATCATGTATGATGCGGGCATATTTGGTGGTGGAATAATAATCCCTTCTCTTGTCTTAATTACTTTATCTTTCTTGAAATAATTCTTAATTTTTTTAATGAACGACATTTTCCTTTTCTCTCCATACATGATATAATCTTATAAACTGTTCTTGTGCAAACCCTAGATATTTCCTATTGGGTCTACCTCCTACAATCGGACCTATATGCCACATATAATTTAAACGCAAATCTTTTAGGATAACTCTCAATTTGTTTACAAAATTATTTCCAATACCAGCGCGTCTTTTATTTTCTGTGACCAATCGGAATTTAGAATTCAAATAAATTCAATCAGTGGTTGCGCAGCTTTTCTCGTGAGACTAGTTCTCACGCTACTGTACTCACCCCTCCTTTACAATCATTACCTCAGCTACACGCCTGCTGTCTCAACCAATACCAGCACGGCTCTGAGTGACATAAGTGCAGCTCCGCGACTGACTCCCTCCTTTGCAAGGTAATACGAAAACTTAATTTCTTTCACTTTTAATGCAGAATTTATTATTCAACAACGTAAAAACATTCACCACTGTACCTAAGTGACTAAATCATAGGAAAGATAAATTTCACTCACTACGAGTAAATCCCTTCCGCTTACTCTTCATATACTACGAGTAGAACCCTTCTGTCTACCCTTTACGCAAGCATTAGAGAACCTGCGACTCCTTTAGACTTAGCCCTTCTGGGATATACTAAGGCCAAAGTTTTACCAGCAAACTCCTCTGCTATCAATCAAGCTCAGACGAACCTGCTACTCCTTCCGTGTGACCCTTTGTAGGTTATATCACACAAAAAGTTTTGCTTGCGAACTCTTTGCTATCATTCATTCACACATTCATACAGAAAATCCCTAAATAGTGCTTCCGGTGTTACCTAACCATGGACTTATTTCCTACAGGTAAGTGACCAGCTATTCTGCCCCGGGGATTCCAGACAAAACATATAACAGGTACGAACAATTTTTGGGTAATACATAAATCAATACAATCAATCATACGATTTCAAATATACAAAAATATTTTTCATTAACCAGCTAACTAGAACTACCTACCTATCTTAACTAAACCCTAACCTTACCTCTGCTACCAAAATAAACTGATAGAGCCCAGGTTCACCTGCCCGTTATTTTCCATACTCACCTGGACTCATAAAATATATATATATATTTTTTATTTGAACAGGCAAAACCTACACTCATATCAAGTTTTGTATAATCTTTCAAGACCTATACCATTGGACTTACCAATCCTAGTCACCAGTACCTGAAAACCTAATGGATCAGGGTGTTAACATAATTGGTAGAAGTAGAACATTTGCACTCATAAATAACCACAACTCAGGAACGTTTTAAACTCTTTATCTAAAATCTTTAAAATGTCATAATCCAAGCATTGAATATTTGAAAATTCTCAATTAGGAAAATAACGATTAAAATGAAAAGATGCAGATTTTTTATAAAGCAGTCTTTACGCATTTGACAAAAGAGTGGGAAGAGAGAAGGAAACAATACAATGACATACCCACATTGAATATTTACCTAGAATGGTGTGAAGATCTAACCCTGGCCACGGGTCAGTTTAAGGACAGAACCCCGAAAGTGCAGGCACCATAAAGGCAGGCAGGTGCAGATTAGAATCAGGACAGGTAAAGCCAAATTGGATCAGGAAAGGACCACCAAGGGCTAAGACCAGCACCGCAGTTAAAGTTGCAACGCCTGCGTTACTTCCTCTCTGCAGCTAACAGCCAGAACCCGGTAAAAGTTATCGATTTCTCCGGCAAAGTGTTTCGCCAGCACTTCAGCTCTCAAACCCCGATCTGGGTTTCGAACCTTCTGACAGAGGGCTCCGCCAGTACCTCTGCTCCCGATCACCTATTGAGTGCGTTGGGTCAGTGACAGGTCAGCTATTCAGAAGAGACGGACAAATTAACTAGCTAAGCCTACTCTAGTTATACTCTTTTCCAGGTCAGTGTACCACCCCCCAATGTTGCAAGTGTAAGGATCCCCAATTTTGATTAGACAAAAGAATGAGGAGAGGTCATCATACCATACCAAAATAAAACTTTTTAGAATGAATATTAATGTTTGTGTTCCCGCCCATCAACTTAGTTTCTCACGTATGTTTTATTCCATCCGGCAATGAATGTATCAATAATGATTACAATGTAGTCCATTTTTTAGTTCAGCTTCCTTCACAGGGGTCAGGAGTTGACGTTCCCATGAACATCTTCTAGCAAGTCAGGAGTTGGCTGAGTTTCAAAGTCAGTGCTTCATGGACTTGAGCTTTTCTCCGCAGTCGCAGTTCCTCCAAAGATGGAGTTCAGAAATATATGTCAGGCCCAAAGTTCGATACATATGACAAATAGAAAAGAAACAGTTTTAGAACAAAGAATAACTGAATGTACTGTATACCACTTATCTCTACTCTATTCCCATTACTTTATTTTAACCATTGCGTTAAAAATTAGGCAGAACAAACAGCTTAGCAAAAGCAGCAGTGCAAGCTTCATGCATGCTGTAACACAGAGCAGTCATCTTAGTTTCAATGCGCAGAAGCAAAAGATTCCCTCCAAAGCAAAGAGTACGTCATGTCACTTGAGTGTGACAGATGCATGCTCAGTAAGAAATCCCACGTAGCAGCGGCCATTTTATTGCAAGCGGATTAAAAGCACATATGCAAGCTTCTTCTAGATACCCAATGTTTTGTGAAATGCAATATTAATAAGAAAAACATGTTGGTTAGCGCATTAATGTTATGTCGAGAGGACTGAATTCAAGCAAGTCGCATAAAGTGCAAATCCTTGCTCCATCAATATGATACTGGATTTGTTTTGGATTACACACCCTTCAAACATACTATGCTCTGGGATACTTACTAGCTTCATACTATGATTAGTAAGCTTACATGAACCTTTCTTGTATATTCTTGGGAACACACAGGCTGTCTTCTCACTCTATATACTTATCTACAAGTATTATTTCTTATATATCATTGGTCACTTTTTTACATTTTTGGACACCATGTGCACTATGGCACCTTTTTCTTTCTGGTTTGCATGCAGATTGGTTGCCAGCGCAATCTTGTGCTCATGTCTATTATTATTATTTTTGTTCTAAACACCATGGTCGTAACACGATCTTGCCAACTTACTTACAATATAATCTTTGTTTATTTTATAGAATATCATTTTAGCACAGTTTAGAGTTATAATATGGTCTTTTCATGTTTAATGTTTCTAGCCCTGAAGAAGTTTTGATTCTTTGTGAGCGATTATGCAGGAATGAGGAGAACAAGTTAAGGACCATATCATCTAGTCCAGCCCTTTCTTCGAGGGCTTTGAGGAGAAGAATATGACCAA
This sequence comes from Lissotriton vulgaris, assembly GCF_964263255.1. Taxonomy (NCBI): domain Eukaryota; kingdom Metazoa; phylum Chordata; class Amphibia; order Caudata; family Salamandridae; genus Lissotriton; species Lissotriton vulgaris. The sequence goes on along the minus strand of NC_141689.1, from coordinate 1,547,175,500 downwards.
CTGTGTCGAATGCTGCCGATAGGTCGAGGAGAATGAGGAGGCAGCATTGGTCTTGGTCCACTAATTTGTGTATGTCATCAATTATGTTGAGGATTGCAGTTTCCGTGCTACACCCTTTCCTAAATCCTGACTGATGTGAGTCAAGGAGGTTGGTATTGTCCAAGTGCTGTGTTAGTTGTTGGAGAACACACCTTTCTAGTGTTTTGGAAAGAAGAGGAAGGTTGGAGACGGATCTGAAGTTGTTTAAGTCATTTGTATCAAGGCCTGTTTTTTTTAGCAATGGGGTGACTTGTCCCACTTTCAGGCAATCTGGGATGGTTCCGGTTCTTAAGGAGCTGTTAATGATACTGCACCACAGTGGAGCTAGGGAGAGTTTCAGTTTTTTGGTTAGAAGAGCAGGAAGTGGGTCTAGGGTATGAGATGTATGAGATGAAGGTTTCGAGGTGAAGATAAGTTTGACTATTTCCTCTTCTAGAATGGGCTGGAAGAGTGACCATGGATTGACAGACCTCTGAGGCGGAAGCCGGAGGTGTAATTTGCTCGTTTTTAAAAAATTGTGTGAAACTGTGTTTATCTGTATTTTTAAATCACTGCACCTACCCTGAGCTACTTGCAGACATCTCCCGCCAAGCAGGCACCCACAAACAGCGGATCACTGAAATAATATAGACTGCCAAAATATCGACCTGCAAAAATATCGTTGCCAAAATATCGACAGACAAAATATCGACTTTCTATCTACAAACAGGTAAGTACAAAAATATCGAGTACAAAATATCGTTAACAATAATATAGATGTAAAAAATATCGACTTTATTAAAAACAGTGTTAAATTAAATTAATATTAAATTTTAATTACTAAAATATACTTAAAAATACTTAAATTAAATTATAATAATTAAATAATAAATGAAAATAATAAAAAAAAAATTACAATCTTATTTGTTGACCCTGAACCCTAAAATATACCCCTTTACCCAAAAACCCAAAACTGACCCTGAACCCTAAAAATACCCCTTTACCCAAAAACTAAAAACTGACCCTGAACCCTAAAAATCCCCCTTTACCCCAAAACTGAAAACTGACCTTGAACCCTAAAAATGCCCCTTTACCCAAAAAACTGAAAACTGACCCTGAACCCTAAAAATGCCCCTTGACCCAAAAACTGAAAACTGACCCTGAACCCTAAAAATGCCCCTTTACCCAAAAACTGAAAACTGACCCTGAACCCTAAAAATGCCCCTTTACCCAAAAACTAAAAACTGACCCTGAACCCTAAAAATACTCCTTTTCCCAAAATGTATCAATATTATTTAATTACCAATTAATTATTAATTAACAATAACAATAAAGTAAATATATTAGCACATTAGCTGTAATTATTTTAATAATTAATATTAATTTTTCCCAATTAATTACTTAACAATAACACAAAATTATATATATTAAAATGTACTCTAATTAATGTAATTAACTCATTACAATTAATCAATTACCAATTAATTACTAATTCAAAATATGTACAAAATTATATTAATTAATTAACTAATTATTATTAATTATCAATTAATTATTAATTATAAATATTTACAAACATATATTAATTAATTAATTATTATTAAATTACTTCCCACCCTATTCCCCTATAAACCCACAACCCGCTACAGAATTACATAACGCAATTATTAAAAAAACTAATTCCATTTAATAAAATATTTTATAACATTAATACACACTTTTCACACATATTATTACATAAAAATACACTATAAAATATTATAAATTATTAAAAATTCGATATTTTTGCTATCTATATTTTAAACAGTCGATATTATTTCACTTACCTGAAAAACGATATTTTTGTAGTCGATATTATGTCCAGTCGATATGTTGTCCAGTCTATATTTAAAACTCGATATTATGTCCAGTCGATATTTTGGAGTCGATATTTTGTCTGTTCACCACAAACAGCGGATCCCAGCGCTGTTGAAAGGGTAAACATCACACGGACGCCATCGCTGGTAACGCGAGGCCACGCCCACCCGCTAGGCCACGCCCACCTCCTCTTTCCATAAATATGTGTCCCACGCAAGCGCAGCGGACGAGCGCAGCGGGAGCGCCTAAGGCAAGCCCGTCTGCGCCCATCCGCGGCCGGATGGGGCGCGGGGCCACGGACTCTGTCACCTTCAAGTCCCACGAGAGGCGATATGATAGACAGGTATTGTTGGATCTATGCCCTAATACTGCACTCTCCTGTAAACACTCTATGGAGGCTATATCGCTACATAGCTGCAATATATGTCCCTTCACTCCTGATAATTGCCTCACTACTTCTAATACGAAAGGGCTGCTAAAAGCGGCATTATTGAATTGCAGATCCCTTAGGAAACATTGTATGCAAATCTATCATCTCCTTGAAAATGAGGAACTCAATATCCTGTTTCTCACTGAGACCTGGTTAGATGAGCATTCTGACCCTGTCATAATTGAGGCCATGCCACCTGGATATTCCCTCTCCAGACTCGATAGGAAGGATGGTAGAGGTGGAGGTATCGCTATAGCAACCAAGGCACCTTTAGAATGCTCTCTATCTCCTCTCTCGATAGATCATAGTGAAGCAGGCTCCTTCACTATCTCAATAGGCCCGAAATGCTCCCTCTCGGGTATCCTTGTATATCGACCCCCAGGAAGGCTTTATGACTTTACATCTAGCCTTATGGAGGCTACAACTCACCTAGCACTGAGAAAAAACAGATTGCTAGTGCTGGGAGACATGAATGTCCACTTTGACAACCCCCTTGATAATGAGGCCTCTGACATAAAGTCTAATTTGCTCTCCTTACAGCTAGAGCTTAAACACCAGGACCCTACTCATCAACTAGGACATTTGCTGGACCCCATTTTTGGGAACTGGACTGGAGTACTCCCTCTGGCCCCTCTACCGATACCCTGGTCTGACCATCTCGTGATTCCGATGCAAATACAGATCGCTACTACCGAACTCAGCTCTGAAACTGCTTATCGCTATCAATGTAGAAAATGGAAAAATTTCTCCCTTGACTCCTTCATCAAGAAACTTGATAACGCTGGACCTCCAGGAGGGTCTGATTGTGAGACAGCCTATAATCAGCTACATAATTGCAACACAACAGCTTTAGATAGCACTGCCCCGATTCGTACGCTGACAAACACCAAAAGGGCCAACAAAGCTAATCCGTGGTTCACTCAAGAACTACGCCTAGCCAAATCCGCTTGTAAAAAACTTGAGCGGACATGGCGCATCAATTTTTGCCCAAAAACTAAAACCCTTTACAAAAAAGCTCAAAAAGACTATTATAAAATGATCCGAGCCTCCAAAGCATCCCACTATAACATTCGCATTATGGAAGCAGAGAATTCCTCGAAGGAGCTTTATAAGATCTTTAAAGAAATCTCTGTAATCACCTCTAATAATATTTCCCATAATGATTCGGTGGACACTTGCAATAAGATCGCTAAGTACTTTGCTGGCAAGATCACTGATATTTATGCCAACTTCTCGGGCAACATAAAACCAGGACACGACTTTGTTGAGAGTGAAGATGCCGCTCCCACAGATTTATGCCTGCGTAATTTCACGGTCCCTTCCCTGGAAACCTTTGTAAAAACCTGCCAAAGCATTAAATCTGGCTCCCCTCGGGATCCGGCTCCTCCCAAAATAATAACTGCTAGTCTGGCTGTTCTGGAGCCCCACCTTAGATACGTGCTACAAATTTCCTTTTCTACAGCCTGTCTGCCTGAAGACTGGAAAAAAGCAATCGTACTCCCTATAAAGAAAAAGCCCAATGTGAGTCAGGATACCCTAGAGAATTTAAGACCTATATCTCTGCTACCTTACCTAGCCAAAATCGCAGAGAAAATAGCCAATACTCAACTCATGGCCTACCTCGAATCCCAAAATGCTTTACTTAGCTCTCAGTCTGGTTTTAGATCAGGCTACTCAACAGAGACAGCGATCCTGAGAGCGACCGAAACTCTACGGGAAGGAGCAGATGAGGGTAAGACCATGGCACTCATTATGCTGGACCTCAGTGCTGCGTTTGACACTGTAGCACACTCCATCTTGCTACAGTGTCTAAACAAAGCTGGGGTCACCGGGAAAGCATTGGGTTGGCTGAAAGCTTTCCTAACCAACCGGAGCTTTCAGGTTCAGAGAGGCAATTTTCTCTCGGACAGCATAACTTTAGAACAGGGGGTACCTCAGGGCTCTGCCCTGAGTCCCACCCTGTTCAACCTTTGTATGGCCCCGCTGGCAGGGGTGGTCCAAACGTACGGCGTAGAGCTAGTCTCTTACGTCGACGATACCCAACTGCTGATCTCCCTGTCCCAAGCCCCCTCCTTGGCTGCTGAAAATTTTAAAACCTGTATGAGCGATCTTGCAGATTGGATGACTCAACATTGCCTCAAACTTAATGGCTCGAAAACTGAGGTGTTGATAATTGGAGGCAAAGATACTAGCTGGACCAAGGAGTGGTGGCCATCCTGTCTGAGGTCTCTACCCACTCCGGGCAGAGAAGCTAAGAATCTAGGCGTCTGGGTGGATACCAAATTCTCTTTTGACAGCCATGTAACTAAAATTGTAGGGAAGTGCTTTGGGGTCATGAAAACTCTCAACCGTACCCTGGACCTCCTCCCTTTGGAGGCCAGGCGCACCATGATTCAGGCCCTAGTAACCTCTCGCATTGACTATGGCAATGTACTTCTTCTGGGTACTTCGGAAAAGAACGTCAGGAGACTGCAGGTGCTACAAAACTCAGCAGCACGGCTAGTATTGAGACTACCCAAAAGAGTTGCTTCTAAACCCACTTTGGCAACCCTTCACTGGCTGCCCATTAGGAAGAGAATTCTTTTTAAAGCACTTCTTTTATGCTACAGAATTATCTCTCACAAAGCACCGTCCTACTTGTCTGACCTAGCTGTTCCATACGAGCCTCACAGAGCACTTCGCTCGATGGGAAAGGGCCTCCTCATGATCCCCCGTATAAAAAAATCCAGAATGGGAGGTCGGTCTTTCCGTTCCCTGGCAGCAACCAAATGGAACACCCTACCCATCAATATTAGGCTAGCAAATAACGAAGCCACTTTCAGAAAGCTACTAAAAACGTATCTATTTGCCCTTTAGGCTCCTCCCCTCCTTTGATCTCTGACCTTTCCTCAGCGCGGGGATATGCCGGGAGGCGTCACCAGGCGCTTTATAAACCCCTTTATTATTAGTATTATTATTATTATTATGGTTTAGTAGTTGGTGGTGGGGCGCTACCAAGCACCCCCCCCCCACCCATGCTACTAAGGGGCCGGGGAGAGCAGTTGATAACCAGAGAGCGCTCGGTCTTGGAGACCTTGTCATTGAAAAAGTTGGTGAAGTTGTCGCAACGTTCTTTGGAGGCCTGCTGCCCAAGGGAGGAATCCAGTTTGGAAGCTTGTTGTCTAATAATACTGAAGAGCTCCTTGGGTCTGTTTTTTGCGCTATCAAGAGCAGATCGGAAATACATGGATTTCTTGTTCTTAATATGGTTATTATACTTCTTCCAGAGAGTTCTGAGTTTGTCTTGGTGTGAGATAGTGGGCACGCTTCTCCATTGTCTTTCTGCAGCTCTTAATTGTCTCCTTTCTTCATTAGTGTCAGAGTCGAACCAAGATCTGGACGGAATGGCTTGGTTCTTTCTTTGTTTCAATGGTGCTAGTTGGTCGAGGAGGTTTACCATATTAATGTTATAGAGTGAGGTAAGATCTGTTGTGGAAAGATCTTTGTCGTTAGGAAGGAGCAGCTTTAGCCTGCCTTCCATGACTTCCAGGGGAATCTGGGAGAAATTTCTGGACCATTTGGGGGGATCGTGGACAGGAGGCAGGAATCGGACTCTTTGGTTAATGTGCAATATGATCATGTGATGATCCGACCAGTCCACTGGGAGGATGTTGTCAATTGCAATTGTGTCTTGTTGGGCAATGATGGCATCCAAGGTCGCTCCTTTGTTATGAGTTTCTTCGGAGCAATGTTGGGAAAGGTTATTGTCACAAACGAGAGTATTAAGCGATTGGATTAGTGTGTTATTGGATTCATTCCAACGTAGGCTGAGATCACCCAGAATTATGTGGTTAATGTCTTTGAGTGCGCAGTGGGCAATCAGGTCAGAAAGATGTTACCCAAAAGTAGGGGTGTTGCCGGGTGGGTGGTAGAGTAGGTGACCTACTAATGGGCTGTTGTCCTTAAGCTTAATGGTGACCGATAAACATTCAAAGGAGCTATATTTGCAAGGGTCCATTACAGTAATAGCAATATCCTCTTTATGGATGATGGCTATCCCTCCACCGCGTTTGTCTATTCTGTCTTTATTGTTGAGTTTGAAACCAGGGGGCACTAGCATGTCGAAGCAAGGTGGGGAGCACTCATTTAGCCAAGTCTCCGTGATGAACGCAATGTCTAAGTCCCGAGAGAGGACGGCTTCGGCAAGTTCTGTTGCATGCTTGGGGGCAGATCTACAGTTAATGAGCATGCAGTTGGTAGATATATTGTTTTTGGTATACTTCTTTTCTAAAGGGACCCTCGGTATGAATGTGAGGGCGGGTGGAGGTCTGGTGAGCATCATGGGTGTGAAATCTCTTCCGAAGCACGTGATCACTTGGATCTTGGCGTTGGTGGCAATTGAGGGATGGGAGACATAGGTGGAGGCTAGGTCCATAGCTTCTTCATCTGACATGGCTGCTGCAGATCTGAGAGGCCTATTTGATTGGATCTCCACATCTTTACTAGTGTATGTCTGAGCTTCAGATGCGGGGGCAAAAGTTCTTGAGGGAGATTGAAGTGGAATCCCCGCGTCAGTTCTGGTGGGCCTTGGCGGTCGCTTCTCGGGAGTGGGTGAGTTTCCAGAACAGGAATTAAGAGGAAAAGAGTCAGTCGGATCGGAGTCCCTGTGTTGGACATGTCGAGGCTTACGAGTCTTATCTAGGTTGGAAAGGATGTCATCCAGGCCACTTCATATCATTTCTAGCTGACTCTCTAGTAAGGTCAACCGGTGCACCATATTTTCCAGGGCTGGTGGCGAGCAGTTTTGGGTAGGGGCATCTCGAGGAAAGGGGGGCCAGGTCTCCATTAGAGGTTTAGTGCTGGGAAGGTCAACCTGGCTGTGAGTATTAAAAGCCCTTGGTAGGGGGTTAGGTCTTGGGCCCTTCCTCCGTGGTTCGGTTAGAGTGATGCGGGGGTCAGTAGACCAGGCTCTAGGGAGGGTGTTATGTTGTTGGAGCTGGTAAGATTGCTGGGGCGGTGGGGCTTGGTCTTCTCTGGTAGGTTGATGGGGGTCAGTGGGCTGAGCTTGTGGGATGCTAGAGTGATGACGAGGAGGATAAGATATCGGGCTGAAGGGAACTGGTCGTCTTTAGACACCTGAAGGATAAGGTTCACAGGGACAGCGTGATGAGGGGAGTTGCTGAGGGGGGACTGGGGGGTCTCGTCTGGAGGGGGGAGGAAGATATTTCCAACTCCTGTAGAGGGAGGTAGCTAGGGGCATTGGGATGGGGTAGAGCAGGACGCTGTGACTGCAGGTGTGCTGAGCAAAGGGTGGGGAAGAGGTTGTCGAAGGCCTCTAGGTTCTCATTATTGGCCTGTACCAAAACTGTGCCATTTGAGTAAATGGTCACTGATGTATTCCCTTTTCTATTTGCTTTGTTAGGGAGGGAGGTTGTCAATTTGCAGCTGTGTGAGGTGGTCGTCGTTTTAGATATGTGAAGTTGCATTCTCAATACGGTGTTCCAACTTTCCGGACGATTTGTGTGGAAGATGAGGTCCACCTTTATCTGTCCTTTAGAGGAGCAGTGGTATGTATCAGCAAATAGTGTTTCTGGGTGTTGTCTGATTAAATTGTGTTTGTGGTTTCTTCTCACTTTTGGAGAGAGGTTAGGGGGAAGCTAATCACGAAGGCGTTCAGGCCGTGAGGTTTCATGTGGGTCAAGGTAGGAGGTGCGACGGAGGATGGCGTGCCTGGTGTCATTATTGCGGGCTGTGGAGGGGGGATGAGCTGAGCGAGGGGACTAGAGGGTTAGCCTTGTAGTGGGAGCCGTGATTGAGGAGGCAACGAGTAGACTAAGTGTTTGGTTGCAGGTGGAAGACAGTGTCGTGAGGAAGGTAGTGGGGGGACAAGGCGTAGGCTGAGGTATGGGAGTGGGTATTGCAGGAGGGTGAAGGCGACATGAAGTAGCTTGATACCTTAGAATGGTCCTTAAGACGCTAACCTCACTGGAGTAGGCGGAGGGTTGACCTTATTGATTACCATCCTACTTGAGCTTTCTCATGGGTAGATTACCTGGGGGCGGGGTAGCTATCCGCTATGATATGGGGGAAGGTGGGGAAGGGCCGCTCCCCAGCTTGTGCAGGTGCAGCCTCTCGATGATTCAGCGTCCTAGGAGACAGCCATCTTAGGGCCAGGCGTTATCCATTGGTCCAAGCCCAGCTCCATACTGTTGTTAAATTATTAGTTCAGGGGGGCCCACCATGAGCAGCAGGTGGGGGGGCCTTTCCTCAGCCCGCTACCCGATCTGATCATGTTGGGGGGGCAACCACTCGATATTACCTATGTCACTTTCTGTCCAGAGTGCCGGCCATCTTGGGGTCAGGCACCGTTGATCAGCCGATCTCAGCTCGCTGGAATGATGAATTAAGTTGGGCCTGAGGAGCCCACCATGTCGAACGGATGGGGGGCCTTGCCCGAGCTGTACGAACCGGTAAGGTGGGGGCAGCCTCTACGATCTTCCCCTCGAATAATGCATGTCCTGGGCGGCGGCCATCTTAGGGCCAGGCATCGCCAGATCAATCAGATCCCCAGTTGTAGCGGTGAGGTGAAATGATCCGCCCCACTGGGGGCGGGTGGGGGCACCTTGCCCCTGCGTGTTATGTCCTCTGGTGTGCAGGGTGCCAGCCAAGCCGATCTTCAGCGGACGCAAAGGACGCGGTATCACTGGTCTCTGGTGGGGGCCCCGGGAGTCTCTCCAAACCGCTCCGGTCTTCTCTACTGCCAGGATTCTTCTGTAGCGGAGCGGCGGTCGGACCTACGACAGGTCCATGCTGTGTCCTTTTGGTGGCGTGAAATCGGCCTGACCAGCCTGGGAGGCACAGAAGCAGCTCCCTGTTCCCGGGCAGACCAGCAGACCAGACGAAAGGAGAGTTCCCCTGATGACCAGCGCGGTAAGTCCAGAACGGGGGTTAGATGGCTTGAGGCGGGGAGAACGGGCTGGGTGGGATTTACACGAAAGTGATCCCAAGCCCAAGAGCCCGTTTTCCCAATGCTACCTCCGCGGCCATATGTCATGTGCAATTCACCCCTACCACATTAAATTAGACCCATCATCCCCCTCACTTACTCTTTCACCCTGACCAAAAAGACGCACCAGGCAAGTGTTTGGTCTTTACTGCGTAGTATTTATTAACTTGTTAGATACCGCAATCTTTATTGTTGATGCACTGTCAGCACTGGACCAGTTTTATTACCAAAAGCACACACATTGATATAAGCAATAATTTTTACACAATATACATTTGCACCACAGGTTGATTATATTCACATTTCTGGCACTCCAGAGCCACTTTTGTTGCGTGTTGTGCCAGCAGGCCACAACCAATTCCTTCCACTGCTCCCACTTGGGATAAATGCCTGTCGTCTACCGCCTAGACGTGGCCACCAGATCGCTGCCTTGTGCCTTTCTTGCACCCCAGCTCTCACCAAGTTCGTAATACAAATGCCAGCATCTGGAGAAGGGCCAGAGAGTCCAGGACCACTAGCAGGTCAGCCCCCTCTTCCGCCAGCCCGGTGCCCCATAGACTGCCCGCCCTGTTCCAGGATCAGCCAGACCCCCCCAAAAAAGAAGTCAATTCTACAGCTAATCTTAGGGATGGGAGGGTGGGTAACTTGTTGGCCGCTCCGATGCACCCATGGCGAGAAGAGAAAGAGGGCTTCCCCCTTGTGTCCCCCCTATTATCTCTTCTCTGGGGAAGGGGTCGCCTGTGCACCTTGGTGACACATCTCCGTGACCTCTCGCACTTCTTGGGGCGCCCCTTCCTACCTCCTACCCGGAAGTTCCCCAGGCTGATCCCGTCCGAGATGCCACTAATGGCACCCCACCCGAAGGTGTGGGGGGTGCCTACCAATACTAAGCTCTGAGTGTGGCATGCTTATTGGCAAGTACCCAGGCTGGGAAGACGCAATACACAGAAGATAAAACAGGATTAGCTTTGGGCTCGGCCCACTTTTATAAGGCACATGAGATGAACTTCCTGTGAAGCCATATTGGAAGGGGGAGGTTTACTTTTTCTTTGTAGAGTGAAATCTGTTCACTGGACACTGGAAAGGACTGTACTGAGGAGGACTATGACTCGGAGTATTGAAGATTACCGGTAAGCAAAAACATAATTTTCACCCCTTTCAATGTATGAAAATATATTAATTGAAGTAGTGCTCAATGTGAGCAGAGACAAAGCTTTATAGCAAGGACAAAAGGTTACGGTTGCGTCACGTTTGACAAGGATGTGATTCAGTCATGCACTTGGACGAGCTTTCAGTATTCACAAGTCCATGTGGGCTGGAGAGGCAAAGAACTGCACCACACACCTTTTGGAATCAAGCAATGTTGCTCAGAAGCGAGTCAAGATGCAACTTTTGCCCACAAATGCAGATTTTGCGCAGATCTGTTTATTGGATTATATTTGAGCAGATCCGTGCATTTACTTAGCACTGTTGTAGGTGTGCCACTGTAACACGGATGCACTGTTTAGCTAATAGGGTGCACAGATTTTTTTTCCTTTCAATTTGACTGTGGACATTGAATTCGTCACTAATTATGTCTTCATTAATTTGCTGCACTCAGATTAACTTCTACGTTTTTTCGCGTGCATTCTCAGTGACAGTGGTTCCCCTTAAGGGGAAGTGACACACTGTGATATTCATCGGCAGTGAAGGGTTCGTCACGTCAGCAAGACGTAGTTCCAGCGCTGACCCCTTTTTAAGAGTGAGAGACTTGTCTTGCTACGTGAGCACGGATGCTAAACTGCGATTCCCTGCTTACTCGGCTACATTCTTTTCTCCTCGTAAAATGGGTCGCATAAACGTGACTAACGTAATCAACAAATTTCAAGGGCATATGCCGTTGAGTCGCAGCCTTCTCCCTCCACCCCTCCTTCCCAACTCCCTCCAACCTGCTACCAATTAGCATTGTTTTATACCTTAGAGGGTTTGTGCCGATTAGAGCTCCCAGATGAATCAGTCCACAGACATTTAGCACTCTGCAAGACATGTGGAAAGGCATTCGCCCTGCGCTGCGGCTCGGCGGCTGAGCATTTTCCATCCCAACCTGATAGCAAGGTGTCAGACTGGGTGGCGTAGCTCGAGAAGGTTTATGCGAAGACATTATCGTCGCTATCCAGCACTGTGACAAATGTGTGAATTATGCCAACGCGCGCCTGCTGCACCGGTCGTGTATGTGCAATGAGCTGGTAGTCCTGGAGGGGGTGGAATCCCTTTAACGGAGGCAGCGGTGCAAACGGTCCCTGGGGGGAGCGGCGCACCGCGTGTTTTAATTAAAACAACTGAGTTATCTGCGTTGCTATCTCATTAAGAGCGGCTAACTCGGAGAGTCACCAGTTCTAACTCATTCTGGAAGGATTACGCTTTGTTTTACACGCTCCATCCATTCCTGGGTAGCAGAAACAGATACAAAGGGTAATTTGCAAAGCAATTCCTGCCAATGCCTATTAGATTCGAACCCCTTGATCTGTGGTAGAATCCATGGGGACGACTGATTCACAGCTTTGGTTGCAGCAGACCCACAGCTGAGCACTTTCACAACACTGGGCACTAGCCCCTGGCGAGTGAGGTGTATATGTGCGGCCAACATTTCTATGGTGGAATGAATTAACAAGGAAAGGGCAACTCACAAATCAGGGGTGTAACAAAGGCCCCCACGATGTGGGGTGGAGGGGGGCGAGCTCCAGGGTTCCCCTCAGCACAGTACCAAGGCCCGAGAGCTCCTGAGTGTGGTTGGAGTGGGCCCCCTGCAAGTTTCGTTATGCTACTGTCACAAATGTGAGAACTTTTTAATGAGTGCAGTAAGCCAGGAACGTGATCTATAGAATAAACTACCTCCTGCGATACAGTTTAAAGATATTGCTAATAACTGCTGAGTTCCACAACCATGCAGATTAACAAGCCTGAATGTTGATTTCCTTTATAAGGTCACGGAACTCCGAGATGACTTGCAATATCCTTATAATGTCTGACGGGGTTACTTTGGGGCCTCATGTACTATTATTGTATTCAGAAAAATTGGTTGCAAATAGCACACTGGCTTTTTGCAAACAGAATAGTATTTTGTTTACCGACTTTTGCAAAATAGGTCGGTTCACAAAACACCAAATTACAAGAGGTCACTGAGCGACTTTCCTAATTAATATTTGCAAGGCAGGTTGCAATTTACGACCCCCCTGCAATTGGTCACAATCACAAGAATGGTGATCCCCAAGTTTGAATTTGGGTTTAAATTAAAACAAACTTTTTTTTTTTTTTAAATACAGCTCGTTTTTCTTGAAGGAAACTGGACTGTGTTTAAAAAAACATCTATTTTCAAAAAGTTTCACTGAGAGTCGGCAGTGGTCCTGTGGCCATTGCCAACTCTCTCTGAAACTTTTTTCAAGATTCACAAAGGGAAGGGGTCTGAAATGGACTCTTTCCACTTTGCGAATCACATAACACCTCCTGAGGTGTTGGTATCTGATCAATAGTTTGCGACCTCATTTGTGATGAACTGGGCTTTCTCTTATTTGTGATTTGGACAGGGTCGCAAAAGCCCTTTTACAAGTCGGAAATTATTTTCGGACTCAAAGGGATTTGGTACATAAAAAAAGCTCTTTTGCCGCAAGGCATGCGATTTTCCAAATTGCAGGCTTTGCAATTGCAAAAAGTGCTATATACATGAGACCCTTTATTAGGTTTCGCCTGCACAGCCCTTGCGCTGTGCTTAAAAAATCTATTGTTTTTAATATAAACTTAAAAGGGACTTACATCCTGCCTCCGCTCTTTCCTTGCTTCTCATTGGTTCCTGTGCGTGCCACTTACTTTTCCTCCATTTCTATTGGCTTTAGCATATTTTCATGCATTTGCCAATGCTTGTTCCTCGTCTGCTCCTCTTATTAGTTTCCTGCCACTGAAATATTTTTAACATTAGCTTTGGTGGAACTATATTTTCATAAAGTTTTGCCTTTTACTATTGCAGCATATTTATACAACATTTTATGACTCGGAGAGATTGCGTTATTTACATAGAATCACAGGATGTTGCGCGGCATCACCAAGACTCGAACAGGGATCCCGGCTCTTGAGTCAGCAGCTCTTGCTGCTACACCACATCCTCTCCACTGCTTGCTATCTGTCAAGGAGCTCTTTCCTTCTCACGGACCATGATAGATGACAGCAGATCTTTATTCATTCCATAGGGGAAACCAATGCATTACCAATGCTTGTTCTTTATAGCACAAATCACATCAATCCTTGGGGTCTTCCTCTTTCATGTTCATTGCTGACATGAAAAATAGAGGCAGAATCTGTACTGTGAACTTAAACACACCAAAAAGCAGGTTTTATGTTTTGCACAAATATATTAGGATCAGTTTAATGTAAGTCAGATAATAAAATGCTGTGTCTTAGATTGTGTTGAAACATAGAGATTATCTGTCTTTCCTGTAGTGACTACAGCATGAAAAAAACTCGTTCTCCTAATTTTCTCATTTCTGCTGATCACTTTTCATTTTAGAAAAATACATCGAAAGAAGGAATAGGCAGTTCCTGTTTTATTTACTTGAACTGCAGCTGTAATTATGCTCAATGACCTGTCCTTCTCCCTGGCGGCTGGTTCTAGCAGCAAGGCATTGTGGCATTAGAACTCATCTCGAATAATTTATTACAGTTGAGCTGCTACAACAGCTCAAATCGGGTGTCATACGAAATTTGAGAGGAACCTTTTTAGAGGGATTGCTGATTCCGATGCATTTTTACATATGCAGGGGTGTATAAGGCTGAAAGACTCGGGTGCAGAAGCCATATGCCACTGTGCCCCTCATTTTCTCATTGTCGCACCTCCCAGCCCAGTCAGCTCGGCTGATCCCGCTACGATTAGCGTGCGGGGCTCAGCAGAGGATCGGTATAAAGCTTCTTTGCTACCATACTAGAGCGCTTCGCTTTTGGAGTCCAAGAACTTCTATTTCTGAGTTATTCACCATTGTGTTTCTGGTCCACCACAAGCTTATTGCGTCATTTCCTCCACTCTTCAGGACTCCGGCGATGATCTCTGCAGCTTCCTGCTCCAAGTCTCTCTGTGTTACCTGCTGCTTGACGGAGCTCCTGCTCTGGTTTCAGGTACAGCTCATGCTCCGGTTTTGGGTATGGCTCCTGCTCTGGTCCTCTGTTCCAGTCCTCAATGCGGCTCCTGCCCCTATCCTCATTCTGGTCCAGAATTACCTAGAAAGGAAAAAAGAAAGATCACAGTTAACCAGCGCTTCAGCCTGCAAGGTAATGGTGCTTCCAGCATCCAAACAAAGGCATACCTATCTGAATATTTTTCTTTGTCCTTGGAGATCTATCTCTTCATATTTTCTTTGTTTGATGAATGTCCCTGTAAAGATAAAATACAAGAGTACATTGTCATTTGTCCTGAAGTTAAGGATTAATACGGTATTCTAGCAAGTTGCTTAATAAGTGCCTTTGTTTACCTGTCAGGGCTTAGAAGACAAGATCCCACAAGCTACTCTGCACCACCATAACTCCAGGTGGGAAGATTTCAGGATGCTTACCGGTTCACCAGAGACTCCGGGTAATCGTCACTCGAAGTACAGTGTTTGGACGAGCCCGTCTAAAATGGAGGAACACCAGAGTAGTTGCCGGTCTAGTCTCTCGAGTCTTGCTCCGGGCGCGAGGACAGGACCGGCAGTGAAGTGCGTCGTCAGAATTCTAAGACGCGCACATAACCAACGATTCCTTCATGTGAGGATCTATTGCGGAAGCGCTTAGTTTAGTCACGGAATATTGTAGCCTTTGTTCATGCGTAGAAAGTAGGAGTAGGGTAGCTTTTGTTTAACTTTCGGTGGACAGTAAGTTAGGCGAGAATAACAGAAAATTACAAGAAGATATTTAGCGTTCAAGAAAAGTCAAGGAATTTCCGGAGGTGCAAGTATCAGAATTATACCTTGTCTTACCTGAGATTTGGCTGAATCCTTGGGTCTTTCGGAGTGTCTTCAGCGATGTTAGATTTGGTGGTCTCTAGTTGGCAGAGGTAGGTACCTTTGACCAAATAGGGACCCTTGAGTCTAGTCAGGGTAAGGGGCTACGCTTCTAAAATAACCCCTGCTCACCCCCTTGGTAGCCTGGCACAAGCAGACAGGCTTACCTCAGAGGCAGTGTGTAAAGCATTTGTGAACACATACAGTAACCCAGTGACAACACTACAGATGGACACCACACAAGTTGTAGTATAAAAATAATTTTTTTATATAGACTTAACACAAGACCACAAATGACAAAAATCCACAATACTGTACTTCAAAAATGGTAGAAATAGCTTAGTTCTCTTTAGATGTGAAATGCAACACTTTAAGTTCAATGTACCTTTGGATGCGTAAAGCTATACAACAAAAGTGTTGCAGGGAAATTGATGCGTCGGTTCTTCTCCGCATGGGGAGGTGATGCGTCGGTTTGTTACTGCGATTCCCTGGCGATGCGACCAGCAGCACTGTGATGCAATGAAGATCCGGTGCAAGGAAAAAAAAATGGCGTCTTCTTCTTGATGCGACACAATGCGTGCATTCCCAGCGGCCGTGCGGCGACTCAACGATTCTTCTGAGCCACCTCAGGCCCTGCGACACGCTTATCCAGTGAAGCGACGGCGGCTGATGCGACAGTGACACTCTTCTCCTGTGATGCAAGGCGCTTCGGCAATGCGATGCGACAGCTGCGACACCCTTCTTCAGTGGTGCAACGACAGCGGCAGCGACAAGCTTTTACGATGATGCAACGGCGACACTCTTCTCTGGCGATGCGAGGCACTTCTGTGAGGCGAAGCGACAGTGGCAGCGGCAACACCCTTCTTCAGTGATGCGGCGACACGCTTCTTCTTCTTGAGTCACACTTCCAGCTCCTTGCAACACACAGTTTCTCAGAAGGCCAAACCCAACAGCAGGCACTTCAAAAGAACTCTTGGGAAGCTGGTTGGTGAAGTATGTTGTCCCTGAGACTTCAGCAGGAGGCAAGCTCTATCTCAAGCCCTTGGAGATCCTTGAATTGAAAGTAGCACAACGTCCTTTCTTCTTTTTTTGGCAGTCAGGCAACCACAGCATGCCAATCCCCCTAACGGCACTCAGCTCAGGGATAGTCTCTTCCTCAGTTTTTGTGGTTCCTCTTCTCAGCAAATGTTCTTCTTGTTTCCCAAAAGTGATGTAAAGTTCTGGGGTTGGGGGCGTGGCCAAGATGGCGGCATGAGAGGACGGAAAGCTCCGTAGCTCCCGCCGACGGCCCGTATAGCACCGGCCTCCGGGCTGTTATAGCGTCCAGTAATAGCGGCGGAGGAGGCGCTTTGTCCCGAGGGAGCCACTGGGCATCTGTTGGCAGCAGAGTAGGCCGTTGGCTTTCAGCTTACCGCCCAAGAGCCGGGAGAGCTCGATCGGCGGCCTGGGTGCAGAGGCCCGCGGGAGGCGGCGCAGCTCAGCTTGGATTCCCGAGCATAAGTGATGTCATCTGGGCAGGCGGTGGCCGAAGCGGATGTTACTGGTGACTTGAGCCGGGTTTAGCTGTCGAGGGATCGTGGCCGGCTGTGAGGAGGCTGCACGCACCCTAAGAACGGACCTGGGCGATAGCGGAGTCGCCATCTTGAGGCGCCGCTGCCCGCTACCGCTGAAGCTGAAATCAAGCGTGGCCGGGACAGACCTGCGGCGATAGTACGGGGCCCGCCGGGAGCGACAACGGCGCCCCAGCAGCGGGCTGCACTGGTGACCGGCTGCGGGACGAGGTTGGCCCAGGCGGATATCGCCATTGCTAGGGCTGCGTGTGGAGTGGCCCAGCGGGAACAGAGGTGGAGTGTGGAGGAGGCCGCAGGGAGAGAGCGTCCAGCCGTGTTCAGCTGAAGGAGGGCCACCACTGAGAGCTGAACCAGGGTAGTGGTTCGAGTGTGTACAGGTACGAACTTAGCTGGTGTGGCTCCGGCAGGAGGTGCAGACGGGCCTAGTGCATTCCGGACTGGACTGGGTACCCTCTGATCCCAAGCTGTGTCTGAGACTGGGCGTCCTGTGATTGGAAGCAAGTGTGGGGCGGTGAACTGCAGTGGGCCCTACTTGAGGAGTGTGAACATTCTGGACCCAGGACACGGAGGAGCAGGTGCACCACGTGTGGGTGCAGTGGATCAGTGACTGGAAGTGGGGGACCGATGATTGAAGGAGCTGCTGTGGCCCTAGTGACTCCTCGCGAGCAGAGTGGGTCTGTAGACACCCAGCGAGTCTGTTGTTGCCTTCCGGGTAGTGCTGCAGATGGAGACTTTCCAGGGGATGGATTACTGGCAGCCGTGAGGCGGCAGGAGTGTGGTAGGCGGCCTGGACTGGCACCACAGTGACGGAAGGATACAGGCGGGACAGGGGCTTCGTGGTCCGGTGAGAGACTAGGGCGGTGGGCCTACTGCCTGGTCATATGCTGGACAGAGGCCTGGTCTGAGGAGAGCGGTGGAGTCGGGGAATGGGTGATGTCCACTTCCAGAGGACGCAGAGACAAAACAGTGAAGGATCTCTTTGCCAAGGTCCAGGACAGCCAGAAGCGGGACACCATTGCATCGTCCACAAAACAGGCATCGCCGAAGCTAGCGTCGGCCTCGGAACCTGTTGGGGCAGGGTAGTTGGGGGGAGGGTTTGTTTGTTCCAGGTCCGCAGAGCTTCTTTGGGAGGGTCCAGAGCACTGTTCACATCCGACTCTGGGAGGCGGGGTCTGTCCCATACACCCCATTCACAGCTAGCCATATTTGAGAGGCACTTTTTGTACCTGGTGAGTGATGCCTGCAACTGAATTGAGAGACCTCTCGTTAAATGTCAGGGGATTAAACACCCCAGTGAAGCGCAAGGCAGCCCTTTCCTTATTAGAACATTCGCAGGCTGATATTTACCTCTTACAGGAGACACATTTACTGCAGAGGGATTGCCACAGCCTCAGGTCTCGTAGTTTTCCGCTGCAGTTTTTCTCCTCTGCTGCCACTAAAACCGCAGGTGTCACGATCCTGATGTCCCAGCTTTTTAGGGGTAAGGTTTTGCAGAAGGGGGCTGAGATACGGGGGAGGCTACTGATATACAGGTTCTCCTTGGGTTCTTTAGTGTTTACTATAGGCTCTGTCTACTTTCCCAATGAGGGTCAAGAGAAATTTTTTCACCTTGCACTCAGTGAGGCTCTCAATATGACGGACCAACATATCCTGCTGGGCGGGGATCTCAATTTAGTTTTAGATAACGCCCTGGATAGATCGGGTCAGCGTACCTCTCAGTCAGGAGCACTTTCCCTGGAGGGGTTAGCCCGTATGCGGGAGGTGGGTTTAGTGGATCTCTGGCGTTGCTTTCACCCTGGGGACAGGGACTATACCTATTACTCTAATGCACACAAGACATATGCACGCTTAGATTACCTACTTGCTTCCACATCACTTCAAGCACTTACGACCGGGGTGGATATCGGTACTGCATCTCTCTCGTGTTTTCTATCCCTCTTGTTTTGCGTGCGCCGCGGAGCTGGAGGTTGAGGGAACCACTGTTACATCGTAAGGACGTGGTTGCACGTCTCAAAGGGGTCATAGCAGATTATCTCGAACACAATAGCGATACTGACACCACATTGGCGACACAATGGGCAGCACTAAAGGCAGTGTTGAGGACTGAGCTCATTGCAATTTCAGGGCGGATAACGTCGAATGCGCTCGTAAAAAGGAGGAACTTACATAGCAGACGAAGGAGTTAGAATGCATGCACCAATGCACAGGGGCCCGCAGGTCTGGAAACAACTTAAGGCCATGCGATATCAGTTAGCGGTGTTAGATCAGGATCGGGCGGAGTATGCGGCGTTGAGGCTGAAACACACGTATTATACTGGCGGGGACCGGTGTGGGCGTCTGCTGGGTAATAAGTTGTGCGAGGTAAGACAGCGATAGGCTGTGCAGGAGATTCTCACAAAGGGGGGTGGACGGGTGACAGAGGACGCTGACATAGCTTCGGCCTTTAGTGATTTTTATGCCTCGCTCTATGCTGGGTGCGCCGTTGAGTCATCCGCGGGGGAGTCTTTTCTCGCCCCAATCCCTCTTGCTACCCTCACGATAGAACAGGCAGACCTCCTAGATCGGAACATCAGGCCGGAGGAGGTCATCTCGGCTATTTCGCGTGTTAAGCTGGCGAAGGCGCCAGGGCCAGATGGCTTTCCTGCAAGCTTTTATAAGACGTTCTGTTCTTAAGTGACCCCCCTTTTGACAGCCCTCTTTAACTCATTCACAGAGCTGGGCGCAATCCCTAGAGATCTGCTGGACGCTACTATTTCCGTCATCCCCAAGCCAGGGAAAGATCGCTCGCAGTGTGAGGCATACCGCCCCATTTCTCTGTCGACCTTAAGCACTATACGGGCATTCTAGCGGCAGGTCTTGCGCCCTTTATGAGTGGCCTGATTGACCCGGATCAGGCCGGGTTTATTCCAGAACAACAAACCCCATACAACACCAAGAGAGCCTTGCACTCGATTGAAAAAGCTACTCGTACAACCTGAGAATTCATGATGCTGGCGATTGATACCGAAAAGGCCTCTGACCGGGTTCACTGGCCCCATCTGGAACAGGTCCTGGTGAAGGCAGGTATGGGAGCGAAGTTCGCACTTTTGTAATGAACTGTTATAAGTTCCCAACTGCGACGGTCCGTGTTAATGACAGTACCTCTCCGCGGTTTGCTATTGAACCGGGTACGAGACAGGGGTGCCCGTTGGTGCCCCTGCTCTTTGCTCTATCTATGGAGCCGTTGGCGCAGAGGCTGAGGCTTGAACCGAAGGTGCAGGGGATTAAGTTTGGAGGTTGCACGCATACTGTAAGTTTGTACGCGGATCATGTGCTACTCTCTTTGTCCCATCCTAGGGAGTCACACCCGGCGTGCCTTGAGTCCCTCGATGCGTTTGCCCAAGCGGCGGGCTTTAAGATCAACATGAACAAGTCTAAGGCCCTGGACTTGTCCTTAGACGGGCCCACACGGGAATATATATTATATATTATATATTATATTGCAGGTTTATATAGCGCTAGGAATCGACTCCCGGAGGAGTATCTCCACGCTTCGACCGCTGGGGAACCCATCCTGGCTCACCCTGAGAGATGGTCCCTAATGGGTATTTCTAAGGTGCGACCAAGCATCCCCGGCGGTCTGGGGGGGCCGTTGTGAAGATGAGGCAAGCTAATGTCCAGAGTTGCCGAGTGTGGTCCCTGACTGGAGTAGGCACCGAGGCGAGAATTATCGAACCCGCTGACCATGGTCCACGACCCTGCCGCGTCGGGAATCGAACCCTGGTCCCGGGCCGTCCTCTGCTTACGGGTCTGCCGCCTCTAACCAGTGAGCCACACCACTTCACTTCACTACTTGCAGGAGTCCTTTCCCTTCCACTGGTCATCTGAGGCAATCCCGTACTTATGGATTCAGTGTCTGCACTCCCTGGTACGGTTCGTATTAATTATGCGCAGGTGAGCCAGAAGATCAGGCGTGAGCTGGGCAGATGGAGGCACTTCCCCCTGTCTTGGCTGGGAAAGGTGGCGGCGGTAAATATGACAATCCTCCCCCAGATTCTCTATTTATTCTGTACTATCCCCTTGCGGCCACCGGTGGGCTGGATTCGCCAGACCCAGTCAGAACTGGCTCAGTTTATCCTGAATGGTAAAAATCCCCGGATGAAGCTTCGAATTGCAACGCTCCCCCCCGAGAAGGGGGTCTCTGCTTCCCAGACCCACTCCTCTATTTTCAAACGGCCCAGTTGCGCTTCCTCGTGGAATGGAGCAGATAGGAGTCGGAGAAGCACTGGCTTTTTCAAGACCAGGCGGTCTTGGGCCGTCCGCTTCAGGAGATTCCCTTCCTCCGCCAGCAGCATAAACCCCCCAATTTGTATGCCTCATACATTACTAGGGTCCCTATGGAAGTGTGGAATAGCACCAATGTTAAACATGAGTTCACCTCCTTTCCATCACCCCTTACACCCTTAATGGATAACCCGGATTTTACCCCGGGACAAGACTCTGTGGCTTTTGCGAAATGGAGGCCGGAGGGGTGTCGGTTCTTGTCTCACTTATATGCGGAGGGAGGGGTGTTAACATTTGAGGCCTTCCGTCAGGTGTATAGTTTGCCGGAGTCGGAGAGACTCAGCTATCTTCAGGCTCAACACTGGGCGCTTAATGGCCCGGTACGCCCTGCAGCCGAGAGAAGTTTGTGGCCGTATGAGTATTGGTTAATCACATGTAAATCTGACAAAAAGCTAATTTCGGACCTATACAGAATGTTACAAGTCAAATACACGCACATATATAGTTCAGGGAAGGCGCGCTGGGAAAGGGAGTTAGGTCGGGTGCTCAGCCACAAAGATTGGGAGGGTATTTACTATAGGGCCCACCACTCCGCATACCACATGGGTCTTACAGACACCCTCACTAAAGTTGCAACATATTGGTATTACACAACAGAGAGGCTACACTAGATTGACCATTCTAGGAAGGCAACATGTTGGGTGCGGGGAGACAGGTACGATAGTCCACCTGCCCTGGGATTGTGCTCAGCTCCAGGGGTACTGGAAGCAGGTCCGAGACAAGGTTGATGCCCATTTCGACACTGAGATCCCACGGTTTCCTTCTTATCTACTGTTGGGGTTGCCGAATCCCAATACATATCCGCTGCGCTCCTGTAGGGGCCGACTAATAGCGATTGCCCTGGGTTCTGCAATTCAGAATATTCTGCTGCTTTGGTGAACTGCACATGCTCCCACGTTCCTGGGATGGCTCCATCGTTTGTGGCATGTGTTGGGTATGGAGAAGCTTTCCTTAACATTGGTGGGGGAGGGCGCTAAATACTCTGAGCTGTGGCAGCCCTTCTTGTCTTTGCTAGCCTCAGAGTTTCGTGAGATTACTTGGCCTCGCTATCTGCGCTTGCTGCGCCTGTAAGATGTGGATCACACGGGGACGAGTTAGTGGGATGGAACCTTTGATAGAGGGGAGTAGTGGACCTGGAACTAGGGTGACGGCTGGGTTGAGGGTGGGTGGGGTGTTTGAGGGGGGAATATGGTTTTTGCTGTTTTTTTCTGTTCTTGTTAATGATTGTTCGCATCCGCAATATGTCCGCTCCTGCTACTGGCTCTGTAGGGTGCCATGGCTTTGTTCGTCTTACTACCTGAGCTTATTACTTTGCAAAGTAACAGAGGTTTGGGGCCATATGGACATGTGTTCTTTATATATGTGTCATATTTTCTCAATAAAAAGATTTAATACTAAAGGTCTGGGGTTTGGGTCCCCTCTTTTATACTCATTTTCCCTTTGTTCTCCGAAGGCAGAGAGGCCTTTGCCTAGTCCAAACCAGTTCCGGTCAGTCCTGGAGCACTTTGTTGACAAGACTCCTTTTTTCCTTTCACAGTGTAGGCCAGGGACATCAGACACACCACAGGAGGTGGAGCCAGCATTGTGGAGGGAAAGCACAGCCCTATTCCCGTCCCAGGTGCAACTCCTCCCTCCCCTGTACACGCAGATCTCTCTCTATTCAGCCCTGTGCTGACTAACCCTGTCTCCTGGAATCCCCCAGCCCTTGTCACTCAAACTCCAGACAAGGAATACACAACCTAGCAGAGGCAGGCTTGAATAGTTAGGCAAGAAAATACCTACTTTCTAAAAGTCGTATTTTCAAACACAGAATGTTAAAACCAACTTCACTAAAATATGTATTTTAATCATTCTAATTTCAGGCCTACTAAACTCGAATTTCTAAATAGCTCCCTGAGTAAGTTAGGATTATAAGATGTAATAATTAAACTGTCCATTCTGGCCTATGGGTGACATGTAGCTTTGCAATAATGAAAAACAAAAATGGCTGTAATTCACTATTAGGACATGCCATACACATCAGGGCATGTCCTAACTTTTACCTGCAACGCACCCTGCCCTTGGGCCTACCATAGGTGTGCTAATATGCAGAAAAGGGGAGGTTTAGGGACTGACATGTGGGTGCATTAGCCCAGTCAACATGGCAGTACCTGTAAGGGTTTGTTCCACGCAAAGAGCCTGTCCCCTATCTCTGCATTAGTCAAGAGCAAGATGTTGTCAAGTATTATGCAATGCCCAAAAAACAGTAAGATGACACGACCCCCATTAATGTTATGTGTCCCAGATCCTGTTGTTTCATTCTTAGGGGCATTGTAATTTGTAAGTTGCCTTTCGTCCCCTATGTTTTATTCTGGGTGTGGTATTGGTTTTATCAAGGCTTGTTTACAGACTTTGATAGCATATGGAGTTAAGCGCTAACAGAATCCTTGGTTGTATGCTAATCAGCGCTGCATGTTTTCAAACTGAATCTCTTTCAACGTGCAGCGCGTGAGAGCCCCGCCCGCCCTCGCCTATAAAAGACTCCTTGGAGCACCTGTGGTTGCTTGTGCTTGTCGGATTCCCAGCTCACCTGAAGATCCCACGTCGTCCTTCCTGCTTCCCCGCTCTGCCGCACAGGTCCATCTTGCTTCGGCTCTTGGTCCGGTCCCGGAGATCGACCTCTGCATTTCCGGCGATCTTGACTTCCGGTTCCCGCAGAAAGCAGTCCGTCCTACAACAGCAAAGAAAGACAAAGAGTAAGATTAGCGTGCAAAGGCCATTGCAGTAATACAAGTAAGTGCAAAGTCAAATCTACATAAAGGAGCATTAACGGACAATGTAAAAGGCACAAGATTCAAGGTAAAGCATTTTGGGAGTTTTTCGGGGCAAAGACGGAATGTTTTGAACAATTCCTTTTGACTTTTGCCCTGATATAAGGCGCCACATTATTGAAGAACTTCATCTTTAGAGACATGGTGAAAGAGACACTAAATCCTCAGTTATGTTTTATATATGTTTTTTGCAAGAAATGATCACAGTATAAAGAAATGCTCACAGTGTGAGAGCCAGCACAGAATCACAGTGTGTGCAGGAATATATGGGACAATTGTTTATCAGTTTATTTATCAGTGAGTTATCTTACAGGTTCTTACCAATATGCTCATTCCAGTGACAATGTTTTGAAGGTTGTGCACATATACCACATTAATAGGGTAGTTTTGTCTTAAGGAAGAAGATCATTTCTTTACCAACCCTTATCAATCTGGTGAACAGAAAGACCAGAAACAGAGAGGTATTTAGTTATACATGTTGAATTAAACCAACTAGAAGATTAGGGAGCAAGAAGCATTAAGAAGAGGTATAGTAATATATATTTTTTGTTTGTATGTCTTTAATAGGTTCTACAGTCTGATTGCATCTATCTTTGGCAGACTTTAAGAGAGGAGCTGTGTTTATCTCTCTTTTATTATTGTATTTACTTCCCCCTTCCCTTGGGCTTCTTGTTTTTGCGCACTGTTCATCTTCAGTGCAGTTAGGATAAGAGGCTCAGGGGTGGGTACAAACTGTCTTCAGCTTCTCAACAGACTATACTGGATGTTCAGGTGAGCAGGACCTTGACAGTACCAGGCTGCACACAGGCTCTGCAATGGCAGACCTGAGACACACTTTTACAGGTTGCTTCTGTGGGTGGCACAACCAGAGCTGCAAACCCACCAGCAGCATTTGATTTACAAGCCCTGGGCACACTCAATGCATTGTACTAGGGTCTGACAAGTAAACCAAATCAGCCAATCATGGAATCACTAATCCATACATCAATTTACCTTGGGGAGCATTTACACTGTGGCACTGAATAGCAATGGTGAAGTGCCCAAAGCATCTATAACCAGCAAAAACACATGAGGCAACAGCAAAAAATGGAAGGGAGACCCATGCCAACAGTGCCAGGTCTAACACGTGTCCCCTCCAGCTGAAATTGGGGGAGAACTAGCCTACCTCCTGGAAGTTCTCTGCACTAAGGCCGAAAAATCTGGACAGACCATTTGCATTGGTTCTGTACCAGGACGGTGTTCCACCGTGAAATCTATCCCCTGTGGGGAAATGGACCACCTCAACAGCTTAGGATTCTCACTCCTCATCTGCATCAACCATCTAAGGGGCCTGTGGTCTGTCTGAACCTGGAAGTGAGTCAGAAACAGGTATGGTCTCAACTTCTTCAGTGGCCAGACCACAGCAAATGCCTCACGCTCAATCGCACTCCACCCCTGTTCCCATGGAAGTAATCTCCTACTGATGAAGGTTACGGGTTGATCTAGGCCCTCCTCATTTATCTGTAATAAAACAGCCCCCACACCATGCTCTGAAGCGTCTGTTTGAATAATAAACTCTTGTGAGAAGTTGGGTGACAGGAGCACGGGCGCCGTGCACATGGCAGTTTTCTGGGTCTCAAAAGCTTTCTGACAGGTATCAGTCTAAATCACTTTATGGGCTGCTTCCTGGAAGTCAGCTCTGTCAACGGGCAACAATGCTGCCACACCCCTTGACAAACCTCCTGTAATACCCAGTGAGTCCTAAAAAGGCTCTCACCTCTGTCTGGGTCTTGGGGGGCTCCCAAGACAGGATGGTCTCAATAGTGGGCTGCGGGGGCACCACCTGGCCGCTCCCAACCTGGTGACCCAAGTACACCACGTTACCCTGCCCGATCTGGCACTTACTTGCCTTGATCATAAGGCCTGCTCCCCGCAGCACCATCAACACTTCCCAGAGGTGGTGCAGATGTTCTTCCCAACTGGTGTTGAACACTGCAATGTCATCCAGGTAGGCGGCACTGAATTTGTCCAGTCCAGCCAGCACCAGGTTGACCAACCTCTGAAAGGTGGCAGGGGCATTCTTCATCTCAAAGGGCATAACCTGGAACTGGTAGTGCCCATCTGTTGTGGAGAATGCTGACCGCTCTCTTGCCCCATCAGCCAAGGCCATCTGCTAGTACACAGACGTCAAGTCAAACGTGCTGAGGTAACGGGTAGGCCCTAACCGATCTTGGAGCTCATCACCTCTGGGATGGGGTGCCCGTCAGTCCTCGTGACTGAATTGAGTCCTCAGTAGTCCACACAGAACGGGAGTTCTGGTGTGGCACCCAGTGCGGCAGTCTATAGGACCAAAACCACTGGGCTGGCCCAAGGAATGTTAGAGGACTCAATCACCCCTAATGTAAGCATCTTGGAGACCTCCTCCTTGATGCAAGCTCTCACCGTGTCAGTCACCCTGTAAGTTTTGTGCTTCACAGGAGGACTGTCTCCAGTGTCCACATCATGGATGCACCAATCTGTGACACAGGGAATCAGGAAAACACAACAGAAAACTGTTCCAGCAACTGGTGACAGTCATTCTGTTGCTCAGGGGTCAGGGTGTAAGAGCGGTTCACACCATCCACTGACCCATCTTGCTCTGTTGTAGACAGGAGGTCAGGAAGAGGTTCAGTCTCCTCCTCTATTCTGTCGCTAAGAGCATGCCCACTTGGGACCTCTCCAAGTGGGGTTTCAGGCGGGTGACATGCAGGACCTGCAAGGGGTTCCTGGGAGACTGCAAGTCCACCACATAGGTAACAGGACTTTTGCGCTCCACCACCTCAAATGGCCCGGTCTACTTATCTTGGAGCGCACAAGGCTCCACTGGAGCCATGACCCACACTTTCTGACCAGGCTGAAACTCTAACAGAGTAGCATTGTGGTCGTACCACCGCTTCATCTCTTCCTGGCTGGCTTCCAGGTTTGCCTCAGCGAGTTGCCTGAAACTCCTAGTCTGGTTCCTGAAGGCCAGCATGTAGCTATATACATCCAGGGGAGGTTTTCTGTGAGAT
Organism: Lissotriton vulgaris; assembly: GCF_964263255.1. NCBI lineage: Eukaryota > Metazoa > Chordata > Amphibia > Caudata > Salamandridae > Lissotriton > Lissotriton vulgaris. Next base: position 1,547,148,478 of record NC_141689.1, on the reverse strand, counting down.
TGCTCCCAGCCTTCCTTGACCAGACTCAGAGGTCCTCTCGCTGGGTGACCACAGAGAAGCTCGAAGGGGCTAAACCCTAGAGATTTCTGTGGCACCTCTCGGTATGCAAAGAGCAGGCATGGTAAGAGGACATCCCACTTATGCCTCATAGGTTCCTCCAAACCCACAATCATGCCTTTTAGGGTCTGCTTGAATCTCTCAACCAACCCATTTACTTTGGGGTGGTAAGGAGTGGTGAACTTATAAGTTACCCCACGCTCCTGCCACAGGGACTTCATATACTTCGAAATGAAGTTCTTTGTACCTCGTCAGACACCACCTCTCTAGGAAACCCCACACGGGAGAGAATCCCCATCACAGCCCGTCCCACCACAGAGGCTGTCACTGTCCTCAGAGGTATGACTTCCGGGTACCGGGTGGCATGGTCCATCAAGACTAGGATGAACCTGCTACCCATGGCTGTCTTTCGGACCAGTGGCCCCACAATGTAAATACCCACCCGTTAAAAGTGGGTGCTGGCCACAGGGAATGGCTGGAGAGGAGCCTTCTGCTTCCTCCCACTCTTTCCATTTGCCTGGCAAGTCTGACAGATCCTACAATGAGTGTCTGAACTCTTGCGCATTTGGGTCCAATAAAAGTGGGTGACAAGCCTCTCAAAGGTCCTGTCCTTCCCCAAATGTCCTGTTAAAGGCACATCATGAGCCAGTCCCAGTATGAAGGCTCGGAAGTGCTGGGGTACCACTGGCACACGAGCTGACCCAGGCTCAGCAACCTTAGGCTCAGTATACAGGAGAACATTTTACCAGTAGATTCAATGTGATCCAGACTAATCACCTGCTGCCTGGTCTGCAGATTGCTGCCACAAACCCACAAGAGTAGGGCACTTCTCTTCTCTTCCATGCAGAACTGTTCCCTGGAGGATCCTCCTTCCTGCTGCCAATGGGTCAGCTCAGGCAGGTCACCCAGTTCAGCTACCTGTTCCCCTGTAGGCTCCAGGGCATCCCCCTCTGAGTTGCCTCCTCCTGGACCGTGGGAGCTTTGGGGGCTGGTTTCCCATGCCCCCTGCCTCATCTCTTTAAGGCAGGCACCTGGGCCTCCCTCTCAGGCTCCAGGTCCCCTTGAACACCCTTACTGGCTGCATGGACCGTGTGGTCACACAAGCCCAGTCAGGCAGACCCAACATCTCCAAATGAGCACTTCACGCCACCTTAGCTCAAGGGGAACTCTCCAAATCGTTCCCTAACAAACAGCCACCAGGCATGGCTGGCCTCACAGCTACTTTAAGAGTACCAGAGACCCCCACTCAAAGGGAACCTGAGCCACCTTGCAATGGCTCTCTGAGTTGTCAGCGGCAACAACTGGGTAAAATGCATTGGGGACCACCTGCTCTTCAGACACCAGGTGATGCTTGACAGCTGTCACTCTGGCTCCGGTGTCTCTAAGAGCCTCCACTCTATGGGCATTAATGGTCACCCACTGCCTATACTTTTTAGTGTTATCAGGGAGTTGGGTCCTGTGGACAAGTTCACAGCCTCCTCAAGAGACAAAGGACATCTCTGCGGGACCCCACCCTCCTTGGGCACCCATCTCTTCCCCCAGGGCTACACTCGCCATCTGTCAGGGTGGAGCACCAGTGGATGCTGTCTTTCCATACTGTGGACACTGGGGATCAACAGACTTATGGCCCACTTCACCACACTTGAAGCACCTCAGGGGTCCCCTGTGAATAGGCCTACCTTTCGGGCCCCAGGATTCTTCTCAGGGGGAGGCTGGGAACCCTTCCCTTGGTTCCCTTGGGGATTACTTGGGGGCCCTTTCTGGAACTCCCTCTGTTAACCTTGTCCCCTTACTCTTTTGCTGGGGACCCTGCCCACTCTTGGCGGAGTCTCCCACATGACACTTGTGGACTCTGGTTCTCACCCAGCGGTCTGTCTCCTCAGCAAGCTTCCTAGGGTTAGTCAGCCTGCTATCAATAAGGTGCTGGCGTAGATCTGGAAAACAATTACTTGACAAGTGCTCCCATGTAATTAAACAAAGAGCCCCTCAAAATCATTCACTTTGCTACCCTTCACCCAACCATCCAATGCTCTGCAAAGGAAAGTTACATATTCTACCCATGTGCCTGACTCCACTTTCTTGCAATTCCTAAACCTCTGTCTATACAGTTGAGGAGTCAACCCATACCTGGACATCAATGCTTCTTTCATATGGCTATAAGAATTCTGGACTTCAGAGGGCAAGTCTAACAATGTGTCCTGCCCCTCACTAAGGAACCGTCCACACAACCCTGCTCGCCAATCCTTCTCAGGGACCAGGTGGAAGGACATGGCTACCTCATAGGCCTTGAACCACTGCTCAATGTCATCATTCTTACAAAACTCTCTAACCACATCCTTAGGTATGTACACCCTTGCTTCAAAAGGCATTGCCGGTGTGCTGCCACCAGAGGGACTAATCTCTAAGCTCCTAGCTTTCAACTCCAACAACCCCCAAATTCTTCTCATGATCCAACTGCATCATTTTTTCTTCTAGGGCCAATTTCCTATTCTCCAACTCCAACTGGCCACCCAATTTGAGCTTGGGCAGCTCCAATACATGCATCATGCTTTTCTCCCTGTCCTCAAACTCCTCTGGGGACAGGCCCTGGGCAGAAACACTGCCACCTACTGGGGAAGTTGCTCTCCTCCCCACTGGGCCCAATGGCCCATCCAAGCTTCTCATCTTCATTTTCAGCCCCCTCCTAATTCTCAGGGGTATTCCTTGCTTCAACCCAGGCCCTTAACACCTTTTGGAACTCATCCTTGTTGGTGAGACCTGTCATAGCAAAAAAACAAGTTACTTACCTGTAACTTCAGTTATCCAGTATTGGTTTCTTTCATAGATTCACATGCTTAGAATCATCCCCGCCGATGAGGTGGGAGTCTTGCGGTACAATAAAACATATACATTACAGTCATAATAACATTACACAATAGGCCACTATGGACAGCAAAGTCAATACATTAGCCTATCTTAGTTCTTTTTCAAAAAGAACCAAACTTGGAATACAGCCAATCAGGCTGCCGCACCCTCTTAGAACCTTCTACAGAGAGGCAGACCATCAGATTTTCGTAGCACAAAGTGACAGTAAGTATGCCATAATAATAAGGTAAGCCTCTCCAGGCAGGAGGGTGGGTTGCAAGTGAATCTATGAAAGATACCAATATTGGATATCTGTAGTTACATGTAAGTAACTCGTTTTCTTATCCAGTATTGGGGTATCTTTCATAGATTCACCTGCTAAGAATCAGAATAGCTACCACTTTACTATACTTAGATGTATAGTGGATGGTGGGTATCATAAGAAAATATAATAGATACCATGCAAATCCAATACAATAATGTAGACACATTTCAACCCTAATAAAGGACAATTCATAAAAATATGCATCAAAGTTTATGCAATAATGAACATGCCAATAGCAAATCCAGTATCTTCTCATTATAGAGGCTTACCTTATTTGAAAAGGTTTCGTAACACTGCTTGACCAACTGCTAACTCAGCCTCTGTTGCCAGATCCAGGCAATAATGCTGTGTAAACGTGTGCACACTTTTCCAGGTTGCCGCACGGCAAATCTTCTCCAATGACACACTGGCAAAAAGTGCAGTAGACGATAATACTGCCCTAGTAGAGTGAGCCTTAGGTTTGTTCGACAACAGATGTCCAGCCTTGCAATGGCAGAATTGGATAGTAGATGCAATCCACCTTGAGATAGTGGATTTTGTTACTGCTGATCCTGGCTTCTGACCACATAGGAAATGAATAATTGGTCGGATTTTCTGATGGAAACAGTACGTGAAATGTAGAACTTCAAGCATCTATTGACATCCAAGGTATGCAAAGATTTCTCCATCTACTCTTTGAGAAGAGGTGAGACTTTAAATCTGCTTTGTGAATGGGTTCAAATGGATGCTTCATTAGTTGTTGCAGTACTAAATTCAGCCTCCATTCTGGAGGAGGAGCCTTAATAGGTGGAAAAGTTCTGAAAAGCCCTTACGGGAACTGTTTAATGAGACGATTAGAACAAAGGGATGCTGCCCCTGAAGATCGCCTGTAGGTAGAAATGGCTGCTAGATGTAGTTTAAAAGAAGCAAACATGAGACCAGATTTAGACAATGACAAAAGATAAGGCAAAATCTTATCCGGAGAACATTGCAGAGGATGTATATTCCTGTTGCTGCACCAGTAACAGAATCTTTTCCATTTTAACGCATACGTTCTCAATGTAGAAGGAGCTCTCGCTCTAGCAAGAATGTCTCTGCAGTCTTGAGGTCAATCTATCTCCTTGAACTCCGTGAATCCAGAAACCATGCATGAAGTTGCAGCTGAGCTGGACGAGGATGGAGAATCTGGGCTCTGCTTATTGGCAATAGGTTTGTGATTGCTGGAAGATGGAATGGTTTGCGATTGGATAGAACGAGAAGCTCTGTGAACCAGTGCTGACGTGGCCATTTTGGTGCAATTAAAATCATGCAGCATGGTTCCATCTTGATCTTGCGCAGAAGTCTTGGAATCAGTGGAAAAGGAGGGAATACATAAGCAAAAATCCCTGTCCATCTCAACATGAAGGCGTTCCCTCAAGAGCCCTTCTTCGGCTCCCAACTTGCAAACAATGGGCACTTTCGATTGTTCTTGGAGGCAAGGAGATCCAGACTTGGCTTGCCTCAGTTCTGAAATATATTCTCTACAATTGTTTGATCCAGCTCCCATTCATGACAGGATTTTTAAGTCCTGCTTAGAGTGTTTGCCAAGGTGTTGTGGATTCCTGGAAGATGTTCCACCTTGATCTGTATATTGTGAGAGAGAAGCCACTGCTAAATGCGTTGAGCCACTTGAGACAGAATGTGAGACCGGGTACCCCCTTGCTTGTTTAGATAATGCATGCAGGTGGTGTTGTCAGTTCTGATCAGAACCGCTGATCCTTGAAGTCTTGGAAGAAAAGACTGCAATGCCAGGAAAATGTCTCAAAGCTCCAGAAAAATGATGTGCATCTTTGCCATTGCAGCAGACCACTTACCTCTTATGCAAAGTTCCTGAAGATGCACACCCCACCCTTCTAAGGAGGCATCTGTTGTGAGGATGACATCCGGTAAAGAAGGTTGAAAGGTGAGCCCGACTGAGGCATTTTGGAAAGCCTCCACCAGGAAAGAGTTTCTCTCACACCTGGAGTTATTTGCACTAGGTCGTCGAACGACCCCGGGATTTGGAGCCACTGATTGTCCAGTTCCTCTTGAATTGGTCTCATTCTCAGTCAGGTATGAGGTACTAGCAGAATCGCTGAAGATAGTATTCCCCGAAAAGACTTGATCATCCGTACAGATGGAGGTCTCATGCCAGAGAAACAAGGCGAGATTACCTTTTTTTGGACAAGAATACTTTGTCTCGGAAGGTATCCAGCATTGCCCCTAGAAATTGGATCCTTTGGGAAGGATAGAGTACTGACTTTTGGACGTTCAAAGATAGTCCTAGAGAGTGAAAAACCTGCAGGCAGTTTGCTGTTGCATGAGAAGCCTGACTAAAAGAAGGAGCCTTTATTTGCCAATCGTCCAAATACGGAAATAATTGGATGCCCTGTAGCCTGAGATGAGTTTCTACTGGAGCTAGGAATTTGGTAAAGACCTCTTGGAGCTGAGCGTAAGCCAAACGGAAGGACTTTGAATTGGAAATGTACACCTGCCAATGTAATGTAATGTAATGGTGTCTTGTAAAGCGCATGTATCACCCCGCCATGGGGTATCTCAGCGCTGTAGACCGCTGGGGAACCCGTCCTGGCTTTCCCTGTGAGATGGTCCCTGCTGGGTATCTCCAAGGTGAAACCAGGCATCCCCGGCGAATGTGGGGGGCCGTTGTAGAGATAAGGCAAGCTAATGCCCAGAGTTGCAGAGTGTGATCCCTGGTTAGAGTAGGCACCGAGGCGAGAATTATCGAGTCCGCTGAACCTGGTCCACGACCCTGCCGCGTCAGGAATTGAACCCTGGTCCAGGGCCGTCCTCTGCTTCCGGGTCTGCCGCCTCTAACCAGTGAGCCACACCACTCCACAGTAAATCTTTGGTGTTTGGGATGGATTGGGATGTGGAAGTATGCATCCTGGAGATCCAACGTTGTCATGAAGTCCGCATGATCCAAAAGCTGAAGGATTTCCTGGAGTGTCACCATGCGGAAGGATTTTTTCTGAAGATATTTGTTCAGTTTTCTTAAATCCAGGATTGGTCTCATTCCCCAGATTTTTTCTTTATTAGAAAAAAGTGAGAATAAAAACCCTTCCCCACTTTAGAGCGAGGCACTTTTTCTATTGCTCCCTTTGAAAGCATGGTTTTTACCTCCTTTCTGAGAAGAGCAAAATGCAGTGGATTTTTCTTCAGAGGTGGATGAGGAGGGGGGAATTGATAAATCAAGGGTGTGACCAAATTTGATTATATCCAAAACCCACTTGTCTGTGGTTATTTTTTTCCAATTTTCGAGATGCTGGGATACATTTGGAATTTTGTATACTCTTTGTGGCATATCTGGTGCAGGTGTTAAAAGATTGTCACTGTTTCCTAGCAGAGTCTCTGCCTTGAGGTTGGCGTCTTCTGCCTTGTTGTCTGTAAGAGGCCGCTGGGGGGTTCCTGTAGGACTGCTGATGGTATCCATATTGACCTTGACCGCCCTGTTGTTGGTATTTTTGATATCCTCCACAAAAGGAATATGAGCCTCTGCCTCTCGCTCCTCGAAATGGTGTTTTTCTGTATTGTAAGGTACCCAGTGCCCTAGCGGTATCTGTATCCTTTTAGGTTACCTGCAATGCCTCACCTATGTGTTTATCAAATAACAAGTCTCCATCAAAAGGTATATCCAGAATCTTTGTTTGGACCTCCAGGCGAAAGTTAGTGGATTTCAGCCAACCCTGACGTCTAAGGGTCGCTGCTCCAGCAAGTTGGCGAAAACCCAAAGAAGCCATATCCATAGAGATATGGATAATCTCTGAAGCAGCCCTTTCGACTTCCAGAAGTATCTTTCCTGCTTCTTGTTTTTTATCCTCAGGCAGATAATCAAGATAAGGTGAAATGTCTGACCATAATTGGTGGTCATATCTGCCTAAAATCGCCAAAGAATTTGTGGCACGAACTGTAGTGCCCGCCATGGTGGTAAAGCATTTACCGATATTGTCTAGGCGCCTCCCATCCTTGTCAAGTGGAGCCGTTACTGGGATAGATGGATTTTGAGACTTCCCTTGGGCCGCCTGTGAGATGACGGAGTCTGGTCTAGGGTGCCCAGAGAGGCAGGCAGGAGCATCATCCGGAGCATTATATTTTTTGTCAATTCTATGGAGAATCGCTGGAATTGAGAAAGGAGTTTTCATTATCTTCACCCCTTCTTCCCAAATATGATCTATTATCGGAATTGAACAAACCGGTTTTCTACTTTGGTCCCTAAATCATAAAAAAAGCACTCTGTTTTCTGTACTCGTATTGGAAGATGGAATCTAGCAGCTGCCCTTTCCATGATAGTGTGAAAACCTCCTATATCCTCAGGAGGGGAGTCAACAGCCTGAGGGACTGGTGAGGCTGGCGTTGGAATTAAATACTCATCCCATTCATCCACAGTTGTGGGTGAGTTTGGTATTTCTCCTTCAGTCACTGTGTCTCCATCATCATCAGGAAGGAAATTGGTAGGCAAAGCTACTTGACGCACTGAGACGGGCAGCAGGACTCGGAACCTGCAAAGCTGTAGGCGCAGGGGTTTGTTCAGGAACTAGTACTGGTGGGAAGTGTGCATTATTATCTCTCAACATTGCAGTGAGATCTTGCATCAAAGCCGCAGGCATTTGAACCATAGGCTCTTGATGAAGAGATTCCTGAGGGCCTCTTAAAGATTTGCAGGGTTCATAATATTCTTCATCGTCTTCATCCTCCTGATATTTTATTCGGAGCTGAGAAGGGTCATGTGCTGGACCAAAAGGACCTTCATCATCTGACTCCTCCAGATAGTGGCTAGGAGATAAAGGTGAGATATGTGAAACGTCCTGATAGAATTGTCTTGAAGATGCAAACTTAGAGGTTAATACTGGTGTAATTTGCAGAGATGTAGGCCTTTTATGCTTTAGAGTCGATGAAATATACTTGGACAGCGAGTCAGTATCCGTCGAGATTGCCATTATTGAAGAAACCGACGACGTTGAAAACATTTAGGTCGTCGTCTGAAAAACCATTGTCGACGATGTTGTCGTCGACGTCGAGGGAGCTGACGGTGAGCTTGTTGATGAGAGTAATATTACCATCGACGGTGGGCTCATCTATGGTAGTGTCGTCGACGGTGGTCTCGTCAACGGGATCTGTAACATCATTGACGGCGTACCCATCGACGAAAGTTGTATCGTCGTCGATGGCGGTGGTGACGAAGTGGGCGTCGGCAAGATTGGCATTGTCAACGGCGATGACATACTAGTCGACGGTGCAGTCGACGGAGTCCTCGTCGACGTTTGGACTTTCTTCGTCGACGCTGATGAAAAACTCCCCTTCTGAGGAGATTTAATCATCGACGGAGCACTTTTCGACGTCGACAGAGGCTCCAAAGGGATTTCTGCTGTTTTAAGGCAGTTTTGAAAGAAATCTTTACCTTTTCTCCAGTTTTTACCTCAGAAGTGAAAGAGGACTTCTCTTTTTTCGGATTGAGATTTCTTCAGGGTCTTACTCTGTCTCTCAGGTGGATCTTCAGATCTATCCCTTTTCTTGGCCAGAGGGGTGGATGCCTGAGGACTTACACTGCCTTCATCCCCAGATACCACATCAGATGAAGCCTTCAACTTCTCCATCCAAACCAAAAGTCTTCCTTCTCTGTCTTTCAAGGACGTGGCAGGAAAGGTTCTACAAATCCTGCACTCCTTGACCTTGTGACCTGGGTAAAGGCAGTAAATACATTATTTATGTGGATCCTGAAAGTGCAATCTCTTCTTCCCACAAGAAGAACAATGCAAGAACAAGCTTTTCTTTGAAGAATCAGACATAATTTCTCACAAAGAAGTTAAAGTTAAGTAAAAAACAGAGCAGAGCTCAGGGAGACTCCCTGTCACACGAGGTGCGGTAGAAAATCTGAGGGTCTGCCTCTCTGTGGAATGTTCTAAGAGGGTGGTGCAGCCTGATTGGCTGTGTTCCAAGTTTGGTTCTTTTTGCAAAAGGACTAAGATAGGCTAATGTAGTGACTTTGCTGTCCATAGTAGCCTATTGTGTAAAGTTATTATGACTGTAATGTATATAATTTATTGTACTGCGAGACTCCCACCTTGTCGACGTGGATGATTCTAAGCATGTGAATCTATGAAAGATACCCCAATACTGGATAACTTTGAATTTCCTGCAGAAGTGCTTCAGCTTTTTCACATTGTAGCATTCTAGTTTCTCCTCTTCCCAATCAAAATCAACAGATGCTATGGATGCTGCTTTATCCATGGTGGTTAAACTTAGCAGTTCTATGCAAAAATAGAAAATCCCAGGAAATACAATCTATCAAGGGGGTGAGCAAGTGTGTGGTCGCGTTTGGTCTGCACTCACTAGTAGTGTTCAACAATCACTGTACATGAGTCACAAATGCAAGTTCAGAATCCTTACCACTGACCACCAATGTTAGATTTGGGGGTCTCTAGTTGGCAGAGGTAGGTACCATTGACCAGATAGGGACCCTTGCATCTAGTCAGGTTAAGGAGCTACACTTCTAAAATAACCCCTGCTCACCCCCTTGGTAGCTTGGCGCGAGCAGACAGGCTTATCTCAGAGGAAGTGTGTAAAGCATTTGTGAGCACATACAGTAACCCAGTGACAACACAACAGATGAACACCACACAAGTTGTAGTATAAAAATTAGTATTTTTATATGGACTTAACACAAGACCACAAACGAAAAAAATCCACAATACTGAACTTAAAAAATGGTAGAAATAGCTTAGTTCTCTTTAGAGGTAAAATGCGAAACTTTAAGTTCAATGTACCATTGGATGCGTAACGCTATACAACAAAAGTGTTGCAGGGAAGGTGATGCGTCAGTTCCATCCACGCAAGAACGGTGATGCGTCTGGTCCCTACTGCTGCGTAGGGGATTCGTTGGTTCTTCTCCTCGAGGGGAGGTGATGCGTCAGTTTCTTACTGCGCTTCCGTGGCGATGCGATGAAGGTCCGGTGCAATGAAAAAAAATGGCGTCTTCTTCTTGATGCGACACGATTCGTGCGCACCCGACGGCCGTGTGGCATTTCAACGATTCTTCTGAGCCACAACAGGCCCTGTGACACCCTTCTCCGGTGAGTCGACAGCGTCCGATGTGATGGCGACACTCTTCTCCGGTGATGGGAGGCGCTTTAGTGATGTGATGCACCATCGGCAACACCCTTCTTCAATGATGCGACGACAGCGGCTGCGACACTCTTCTCCAGCGATGTGAGGCGCTTCTGCGAGGCGAAGCGGCAGCGGGGACACCCGTCTTCAGTGATGCGACAACAGCAGCTGCGGCGGCGACACGCTTCTTCTTCGTGAGTCGCGCTTCCAGCCCCTTGCACACGTAGTCCCTCAGAAGGCCCAACACAACAGCAGGCACTTCAAAAAACTCTTGGGGAGCTGGTTGGTTAAGTCTGTTGTCCCTGAGACTTCAGCAGGAGGGAAGCTCTATCACAAGCCCTTGGAGATCCTTTACAAGTTGAATTGAAAGTAGCTCAAAGTCCTTTCGCCTTTCTTTGGCAGTGAGGCAACCGCTGCAGGCCAATCCCTCAACAGCACTCAGATCAGGGATAGTCTCTTTTCTGTTTCTCTTGTTACTCTCCTCAGTCAAGGTTCTTCTTGTTTCCCAAAAGTGATCTAAAGTTCTGGGGTTTGGGCCCCCTCTTCTATACTCATTTTCCCTTTGTTCCTCGAAGGGAGAGAGGCCTTTACCTAGTCCAAACCAGTTCTAGTCAGTTCTGGAGCTCTTTGATGACAAGACTCCTTATTTTCCTTCACAGTGTAGACCGGTACATCAGACACACCACAGGAGATGGAGACAGCATTGTGGAGGGAAGGCACAGCCCTATTCAGGTCCCAGGTGCAACTCCTTCCTCCCATCTACATGAAGATCTCTCTATTCAGCCCTATGCTGACTCACCCTGTCTCCTGGAATCCCCCAGCCCCTGTAATTCAATCTCCAGACAAGGAATACACAACCTAGCAGAGGCAGGCTTGGATAGTTAGGGAAGAAAATACCTACTTTCTGAAAGTGGTATTTTCAAACACAAAGTGTTAAAACCAACGTCACTATACGATGTATTTTATTAGGCATACTAAAATCAAATTTCTACCTAGTTCCCTGAGTCAGTTAGGATTATAAGATGTAATAATCAAACTGCCCATTCTGGCCTTTTGGGGAACAGTTAGCTTTGCAGTAGTGAAAAACTAAAATTGCTGCAACTCACTATTAGGACAGGCCACACACATCAGGGCTTGTCTTACCTTTTACCTACAATGCACCCTGCCCTTGTGCCTACCATAGGGGTGACTAATATGCAGAAAAAGGAAGGTTCAGGGACTGGCAAGTGGGTGCACTTGCCCAGTCAACATGGCAGTACCAGACTGCACACAGGCTCTGCAATGGCAGACCTGAGACACACGTTTACAGGTTGCTTCTGTGGGTGGCACAACCAGTTCTGCAAGCCCGCCAGCAGCATTTGATTTACAAGCCCTGGGCACAGTCAGTGCACTGTACTAGGGTCTGACAAGTAAACCAAACCAGCCAATCATGGAATCACTAATCCATACATCAATTTATCAAAGGGAGCACTTGCACTGTGGCACTGAATAGCAGTGGCACAGTGCCCAAAGCATCTATAATCAGCAAAAACACATGAGGCAACAGCAAAAAATCGAAGGGAGACCCACACCAACAGTGCAAGGTCTAACAAGCGACAAAACTGCAAGTATATAACCTAGAAAAAGAAAGGAGAGAAAGAAAACATTAAAAGAACAAAATCAACTATAGAATGTTAAAATTATGCTCAGACTATTGAAAATCAATAGGTGTTGAAAAATAAGCAAGTTGTAATTCCAGTATAGCTTGCTATTGTTCAAGAGTTGAAAAGAGATTATTCTGTAACATAAGAAAAGATATATAAAAGAGGGGCAAAGGCCTTTACCTTTGGGGGTAAGGTAAAAAGGGAACAGCGAATCAATTGGAGAGAGTTCCACAAGGGGTGTTAGGGAAGAGTTAATGGTGTTATTTCTATCTACAGTTCCCCCCCCCCACCCAGAGAGAGAGCTTTAGAAAAGAGAAAAAGCAGACAAGAGTGTGAAGAAGAAAGAACGAGTGAGGAGAACCCAAGAAAAGTGAGGCAGTCTCTTCTTTGTCCCCTTCCCCCAACAGGGTTCATGCTTTCACCTGTGCCATGGGTGTTTGTGGGAAGGTCTGTAGAGGGAATAAGGAAAATTCGACATTCTGCTCCTGAGAGTATCGGAATCAAGAAGTAAGTACATCTTGGGTCCTTGACAGAGTGAAGTGTACACAAACGGTTACTCTCCTTAGCAAAATGTCTGAGGGTTTCGACCTAAAGAATCTAGGGAAGTTCTAGAAGTTATTCAACAGGAGTTAATGGCTGTGAGGGAGAAGAATAATGCCATCAAGTCAGAAATGAAGGCTTCAAGAAGAGAAAACATAGAATTAGCACCCAGATTAAAAGAGAAGGTTCTGGGGTTAAGTCTAACTCTCCCCCTTCAGGACCAACAATGTTTAATTCAAATCCCACACAGAGTTTGGGGTTTACCACTCAAGTAGTGCACCCTTTGACCCCCATAATACCTTTGGCACCACCAGAACGGTTCAGTGGCGACCTGCAAAAGGCCCACATTATCCTGACCCAATGCTCATTGCATTTCATATGTAGGCCCACTGTCTTTCCGGAGCACACTCTCCTCGGAGTTGCAGTTATGCTGATTTTGGGCGCAACTGGAAATTTCTGTGACCTAAAGTTTGCCACTAAGGTTGGCTTCGAAGCGCTACCAAAGGAAAGCAGTAAAGCTGTGAGGGTCGTTGATGGTCCCAACCTATTTTTCAGTCAAATCATCAGTCACACTGAAGTCATCAAACTAATTTCCACAGAAGGTAATCGGGAAGAGATTCAATTTAATTTGATTGATGCTCCACATTTCGAAATCATTTTGGGACTCCCTTGGTTAACGGAACATAACCCAACGATGAACTGGAGTAAGAGAACAGTGAAATTAAATTCCAGTTATTGCATGGAACATTGCTATTGTGAGAAATCAGGAACAGAGAAAAGAAATCCAGCAACCTTGTTGTGTGAAAATAATATGATATTGTGTGCGGTACAAGCAGAGAGTCTGGCAACAGAATACCAGGAGTTTGCTGAAGTGCTCAGTGAATCGAAATCTAAGAAACTCCCACCCCATCGATTGTATGACTGCAAAATTGACCTAGAGCCAGGGGCCAACCTTTCTTGTAGTCAAATCTATGCGATTACAGAGGCAGAGAATCAACATTTAAAAGACTATTTACAGAAATACTTGGAAAACTAGTTCATTCGACCCTCTCAGTCCCAGGTCTCCTCTCCACTGTTTTTTATCCCTTAACGCAATGGAGATTTGAGAACATGCATCAACTACCGCACTCTAAATGAGATAACCACAAAGGACCGTTACCTGCTACCATTGATCTCCGTTTTGCTTGACCAAATAAAAGATGCAAAAATCTTCACGAAATTAGACCTGCGGGGTGCATATCATCTCATTGGTGTGCGAAAAGGTGATGAGTGGAAAACGGCATTTAGAACAAAGTACAGGCTGTACGAATATCAAGTCATGCCTTACGGCTTGTGTGATGCCCCAGCGGCCTTTCATTACTTTATTAATGATGTTTTAAAAGAATTCATTGACCAATGTGCAATCGTCTATATGGACGATATCTTGATCTACTCATGCACGAGGAAGAACAACAACACTAAGTCAAAAGAGTCTTACATTGCTAAAAAGATAATGACCTGTACATCAAGTTGGAGAAGTATGCATTTGGAGTTAAGTATGTGGATTTCTTAGGGTTTGTTATTGCTACTGAAGACCTTACTATGAACGTCAAGAAAATAGTTGTAGTGTTAAATTGGCCCACGCCGACTACTGTGAAGGAAATACAAAGCTTCATTGGGTTTGCGAATTTCTATTACAGATTCAATAAAGGATTTCTCTCTTAAAGTTGCACCAATTTACAGATTCTTATGGAAAGTAGTCCCCTTTCAATCGATTTCTGAGGCAGAGTATGCCTTTCAATTCTTAAAGAAAAGCTTTACCAGTGCTCTTATTCTGTTACACGCCGATCCCACTCACCCATTTTACCTAGAAAAAGATGCTTCTGAGCAAGCAATTGGAGGAGTGTTGTCACAGAGACATAAGGAAACTGGGCAATTGCATCCTGTTGCGTTCCACTCAAGAAAACTGCAACTGGCTGAACCCAACAATATCATTTCAGATAATAGAATATGCGTTTCAAGAATGGCGGCACTATCTGCTTGGTTTAAAACATGTAGTCACGGTATTTACCAATCATAGAAATTTTCAATTTAAAAAATCAGCCAGAACATTAACGCCTCATCAACTGCGGTGGTCCTTGTACTTCGTTAAGAGTTTTTCATTACTTATTTGCCTGGAAGAAATAACGGAAAAGTGGATGCAGTGTCCCAAATTGACACAGAGGGCAAAAAAGCTCCAATTAATGAACAAAAAATAATTCCGGAAACTAAGATCATTGGAGCCATTGCTGAGGATTCCTTAGAAAATAAAATAAGGAAGGAAATCACTCAAGAGGAAATGCAAAACTGGGCCAAGGAAAATCCGGCTCGAGAAGTTTGCGAGCTAATACCGTTTCACGTCAAGGCCTTGTATCTTCTTACCCAAGAACTCCAACAACAAGCAATTTCTGATTGTCACGACAGTCCACTGGCCAGCCATCCTGGAATTTATCGCACCGAAGAGTTGCTGAGGAGACAGTTCTGGTGGCCGGGGTTAATCAAGGATGTGCGAAATTATGTAGAAGGATACAAGACTTGTGCAAGGGGAAAGACGGATAGCGAGCCCCACAAGGGTTACTGAGGCCCTTACCTACCCCCCATTCCCCCTGGCACACTATCACGATGGATCTGATAGTTGAGCTACCTTCTAGTCAGGGATTCAACTCAATTTTGGTGATGTTGGATGCTTTTTCTAAAATTGCACATTTTGTTGCCTTGAAAGGAAATCCATCAGCAAAACAATTAGCCACACAGCTAAATCAGAGTTTGATCATGATTCATGGAATCCCCAAGGTTGTAATCACAGACCAGGGGTCTCAATTCCTATCCCTTTACTGGAGGCCTACTCAAAGAGATTGGGAATAGAGACAAGGTATTCCACAAGCTTTCACCCACAAACTGATAGTCAGACAGAGAGAACCAATCAGGAATTAGAAAAAACTACCTTAGACTTTTTCTCTTAGATCAGGAGGGTGAATGGCTAGATCTCCTTTGGACTGCAGAATTTGCACATAATAATGCAAAGAATGCCTCCACTGGATATACTCCATTTTACTTAAATAATGGGAGGCATCCACATTCTGCAGTTTCATCTCAAGAGGTCTCAGTGACTGTGGCACAAGAACTAGTTCAACACTTAAGGAAGGTGCATGAGTCTGCCAACAAGAACTTGGTCCAGGCCAAGGAACACTATAAGCGAAATGCAGATAAAAAGAGAAGACAGGAACCAGATCTGCAGGTTGGAGACATAGTTTGGTTAAATACAAAAAATCTAAAAAACTAAAAGAAAACAGAAAATTTCAACCACATTTCGTCTGCCCTTTTCCTGTGCAACAGGTAATGTGAATCCAGTAACCTATCAATGAAGGCTTCCTCTACAACTTAAGATCCATCCAATGTTTCACGTTTCCTTTCTCAAAAAGATCTTACCCTACTTAAAAGAGTCCAAAAACCCAAAACACATTGTTGTAGAAGGGCAAGAGGAATTCTAGGTTAAAATAATCTTAGACTCAAAATCAGTTTGAGGGAATCTTTTGTATCTAGTAGATTGGAAAAGATAAGGTCCAGAGAAGCGGTCTTGGGAGGAACAAACTAATGTCCACGCCCCTAGATTAACCAAGGCCTTTTTTCCTCAATATCCTCACAAACCTCATCCTGGAGGCTTGACCTTGCGCGGGGTACTGCCAGGGCTCAGAAGACAGGAACCCACAAGCTACTCTGCACTACTGTAACTCCTGGTGTGCAGATTTCAGGACGTTTACCGGCTCACCAGGGACTCCGGGTAATCGTCACTCAAAGTAGAGTGTTTGGACGAGCCCGTCGAAAATGGAGGAACGCCAGAGCTGTTGCCGGTCTAGTCTCTCGCGTCTGGTTCCGGGCACGAGGACAGGACTGGCAGTGAAGTGCGACGGCAGAATTCTAAGCCGTGCACTTCACCAACAATTCCTTCGTGTGAGGATCTATTGCGCAAGCGCTTAGTTCACTCAGGAAATTGTGTTGTCTTTGTTCATGCGTAGAAAATAGGAGTATGGTAGCTTTTCGTTTAGCTTTCGGCGACAGTTGGTCAGGTGAGAATAACAGAAAGTTATGAGAAGATATTCTGAGTTCAAGAAAATTCAAAGAATTTCCGGAGGTGCAAGAAGTATTAATTGTCTTACCTGAGAATCGGCTAAATGTAACATAAGAACAGATATATAGAAGAGGATCAAAAGCCTTTAGCTTTGAGGGTAAGGTAAAAAGGGAATAGCGAATAAATTGGAGAGAGTTCCAGGAGGGGTGTTAAGGAAGAGTTAATGGTGTTATTTCTATCTACAGTCCTCCCCACAAGAGAGAGAGCTTTAGAAAAGATAACAAGCAGGCAAGAGTGCAAAGAAGAAAGAACAAATGAGGAGAACCCAAGAAAAGCGAGGCAGTCTCTTCTCTGTCTCCTTCTCCTTTCCCCTGACTGAGTTCATTCGTTCACCTGTGACATGGGTGTTCGTGGGACGGTCTGTGGAGGGAATTATGAATATTCAACATTCTGCTCCTGAGAGTATCGGAATCAAGAAGTGAGTAGATATTGGGTCCTTAACATTACCTGACTCCAGAAGGTTACTTCCAGATTCACTTATGTGGGTAATATGCAATGACCTATTTTTACATTTCTTTATAATCTTGGGGCACAGTTCTCACTGGTATGGTTTCCTTTCTTCATAGCCAACATAATTGAACCTATCCCGGACACCTTAAGTTGTCACATAAGGAAGAGGGAAACCACTCAGGTAGTAAAAAAATCAAAACACTGTTGGAACATTATATTTTCTTCTCCTTATCATACACTGATATGCACCTTTTTGCTTTACCTCTGGGAAATTTCCTTGAGTGACTGGCCTTTCTCGTTACAAAGGAACAGCGTGGGACAACTGTTTTCTTTTCCCTTCTTTTTTCTCCTCTTCCCCTGGTTGCCATTACTACTTTGACATTGTTAGGCACAACTGGCGAGTAGGGGAGATTGGGTATTTTTCGTCCTGCATGTTGCTCCTGCGGAAACAAAGGTAAGACCTTGGCAATCATATTAACTGACCTGGCATGCTTTCCTGTTATGTTTTCCTGTTGCGCTATTTGGTGTTTGTATTTCATGTTATCACCAGGGATCTCTGCATGCAAGAGTAGGTGATTCTGGATTTGAAGGTATGCTAGGATTACTGCGGTGCCTGTCTAACAGCCATGTTTTGCCATCATGACTGACCTTCACCATTATGGTTCAGCCCATAGATGGTAAGGTAAAGAATTACAAAGCGTGGGGGCCCAATCAGAAAAACAATGCCCACTTGACCTGGCTTTTGGATTCTAGTAATTTTTTATAAATAGCCCTTGAAGATCTCAGAAGCCTAGCAGGATGACATCTTACCATCGCATCCTGATAAATCTGGCCCCTTTGCAGAATAGAGATTTATGCACTAGGAAAGTGTTTTAAACTGAATTCTTTGTTCGACGGGCAACCAGTGAAGGTGTTCAAGATAGAGCTGATCAAACCTGAAGTTGGAAGCAAATCTCGCACGTGAGTGACAGACTACCTGCAATTTGTCATTCAATACCCGAGGCAATTCCAGCTGAGTAGTGTTGGCAGACTCAAACCTGCAACTGATCTGTGACCTAGCTATCAAGTGCTGTCCTCCTCATCCAGAAGCGTGCTTGAAAATTACAGTTCATGCCATGGTGACTTCCAGGCTGGACTATGCCAAGAGCCTCTATTCAGGCCTACCGACGTATCTAATCAGGCGCATTCATATGGTCCAGAATGAGGCTGCGAGACTGATTAGGCAGGTCCCTTTCTGACATGTCTCTCCGCATTTATAACTCCACTGGTTACCCGTTGCTAAAAGGATCAAATTTAAGGTGCCGACATTGGCTTTCCGAGCTACCCAGGACAACTGCCCCAGCTACCTGAAACGAAGACTACATGGCTGTAAGCTGATGAGATCGCTAAGGTATAACTCAAAAAGCCAGCTCTGCATACCCCATTTTAACAATGCCTGCCTAGGAGGTAGATCATTCACGTTTGGTACAGCAAAACTGTGGAACTCCCTGTCAGACGACTTATGCAACATAGAGGCAGAGCCTCTTTTCAGGAAAAAAGTACGACCTGGCTCTTTAGGGCAGAAACATGGGTCTGTGGCCTTGCTTACTGGTTTTCCATCTGCATACTGTCAATTGCTTAGCGCCGGGACACCTCTGCGTGATTATCCACATAAGGTAAACATTTCTGGAGTATGCACAGTTGGTAGCAGCAGCCCAAGACTGTTGCTAGCAACCTGTTCCAACATAGAAAGCTGAGTATCAATCTTTATCCCGACACTTTTCGCTACAGAAAGTAAAATTGGTGCAGTACCCAGCTCTCGAGACCAGTAGATGTCCATTTCGGTCTTCTCTACATGTAGCATAGGCTTACTGCTCCCCATTCAGTCAGGACGAAACCGCAGATTCTGTATGAAGTCAAAGTAGAAGTCCCCTTTATTACCCTGCCTCAGCAGGATCTGGGTATCGCCTGTGTACATGAAGGATTATAATCCTTATCCAGCAAGACAAAGCAGAAAGGTGGAGTGAAATACAAGGAACCTTGGACTATCACATAAGAGGTACAATTTCACTGTGAGAAAAAGGATCAAGCCGCACCACTTGAGAATGGCCAATAGGAAAGGAATGAAACCACGGCAAAGTTATGCCCCATGCACCAACCACCTTGATACCACCCAGACAAATGCCATGGTTGCCCGTATTGAAAGCAGTTGAGAGATCTAACAAAATCTATGCACTGGTAAGACCTGCATCTAAGTCCAGGCTGAGATAATTCAAGGTTTCCTGACTTCGTACTTCATGCATATGAACTTCGCACAACGAGTCCCCTAAGAAGTGCTGTGCACGGTTTGGATTTTGCTTACGAATAGAGCACTAAAGTCTGACCTCTTTGGTCCTTAGTCCCTGCAGTATGATGGTAGTACTAGACAAATTAATATTATCTAGCTAAATAAAAAGTATACACTAGGCCCGCCCCTTGCGCCATCGGAATGCCACTATTTGTGACGTTCCGTGGCACAGAAGCCTGCGTAATATTTATCAGGCAGCACTAAGCCACTTTTTTAGGCTTAATGCTGCCTGCTAAATATCAGTCCCTTTAACGCAGTGTTCTGCGTTAAAGGGGAGTGCAATGGGTGTTGCTGGGGGCATTCCCGGCAACATCCATGACCTTTTGACACTGCCCCAGATTTATGAGAAATCGTAAATCTGAGGTCGTGCCGAAGACTTATGCCTCTCCAGGGAAGGCGTCAGGGAGGCGCAACTGGGAGAAATATCTTTATTTCTCCTCGTTTTTCATTTTTCTATGTGTGCTGCATTGTACGGCACACACAAAAAGAGGAAAAGCCTCTTATGATTATTTTTGTACCAAAAGGTTTCCCTTCCTGTACAAAAATAGAATCCCCGCAATACAGTCACCATTGCACCATGGTGCAAAGGTGCCTGAGTTGGCGCAGGCAGCCCATTGTGCACCGGCGCAGGGAAAAAGGACAGGAATGCGCCGTATCTTATAGATACGCACATTCCTGCCCTTTTCTTTTGCCTTAGGGAAGGGCAACAGGAAGGCCTGCTGCGCTTCCCTAAGGCAAAACCTCATAAATGAGCTCCTAGGTTTTTTAGGTTCTATAACCCCATAATTGTAGAGTAGTAGGGGAGTTACTCACACCTGAAAACATGATCAACATTCAGTGTTTTTTCACAGGCTGATACCTCTGCAAGGCTTATAATTCTAAACTTCACTTGTTCAACAAGAATATGCATTCATACAGTAAGATGCCCAGACTTACACCGCCCCTATTTCATGTTTATTTTAGAGTTCTAAACTTAAGTTGTGTTCAAACCATTATGATGATTCTTCTACAAAGTATTCATCCCACTTGCAGGGCCACTGTCCTATTCATTTTATTTCTTTTATATATCACTATTATGCTGCCTTTCAGTCACTTCAGAGCACTTTGAGAGACTAAGCATACAGAAATACTAAAGAGAAGCTAAATTCTGACAGTCCAGCGAGCAATGTACCTCAGGAGGTACCCACTGGGAAGCTATGCTCTTTCCCTGATGGGCTACTTAATTGCTCCAAGTGACACCCTAAATGATCACAAAAGGCCACAAATGGCCAAGTTATATATCAGTGAGTTGAAAGGGATTAGGGGTTAGGAATGATGGTAAGCTTTGGTGTGAGGGTCTTTCTACTGCAAATGCTCTGACATGCTATCTGGTCAGTACATAAGTGAGGCAAGCATACTTTTCGATGGTGGCTATCGTCAGATGCAGGGGCTAGGCTCATTTGATGACATAGTTGGCCTCTTCTTTTAAAAGAGAGCCTTAACGTGAAACTTAAAGCATGTAGAGGACACTTTAACTTACAGTGAGACCGCATCTTTATACTCTGTTAGTTTGATAGAAACTGAGGCTGCTATTGGTGATGGAGCATGATTATTCGCGAATAATCTTGCTTGGTCAAGTCTGCTCAAAAGTGTGCTTAAATGAACATAACTAACAGTGTGAAAATTATTAACATGTGAAAACTTTTAAAAGTACAATGTGAAAACGTGCAAGAAAGACACAATACACAAACGTGCAGAAAGCATGGAAAAATATGAGACTTTTCGATTTTAAAATGACACATGAGAGAAAATTGATAAATGTGCTGTGACTTAGCAGTAGAATTTTGAAAATAATGATGATGAAAATGCTTAGAGTAAAATGTTTCACAATTGTGTTTTTCTCTTTCATAACAAGGAAAATTGATTAATAGCTTACATTTTAATATTAGATTATGCTCATGAGTTTAATTAGAATAATGAACCCTTGAATGTCGATTTCTTATGTATTTTCTCTATCTTCTTAACAGTAGTGTGTTTATTCTTCAGAAAAAAATGACGATTAATGGTTTCTCTATGAGGTCCTCAAAATCAGCTAGAGGTATTATTTCCTTTCTTCCCAACATAGGCCCCTTTATTTCAATCTATGCTGGTTTATTTGTTTAGTTGTGCACAACATATCACTAGAATTTCCGTCCTATGGTTAGAGTATTTCTTTCTGTGAATAATTGTGTATTCTATGTTACAAACTGACTGGAAGTGAGCGTGAGGCTTCGGAAAAGTCTCAATGTGTTCCCCTGCTTCCATGGAGTTATGACAACATCAATTTTAACAAAGTTCTGGATGAACTAGCCTAGAAAATAATCACCTCATGAACTTAACCAATAGAATTGAATAAAACTGTGAAATTGAAACATTTGGGGGTTGGATTTAGGAACATCTTGGGGTATAACTATTTCCGTGGGAAAAGAACTTGGCAGTAGCGGTTTCTATGAGAAGAGAGCCTTTTGGTGCTGTCCTCTTTATGCTACTCTTGTGGGCTATTATCCTTGCAAACTTGGGCATGACATGTCCGGTCCAAAATCTGAATTTTCCTTGAACTGAACTATCCTGATTACTTTGCACTTCATCGGCTGGTGATGCTGCTCAACCTATACCTTTTCGGCTGAAGGGTTAACTGTTTCTGACTATTGCATGCTGTGCATTAGCTCATTGATCTTAGGTTTGCATGAATTTCTGAATTGCATACTGATAGTGCAATGAATTATTTCCTTTTGTCTCTCTCTCTCTCTCGCCTCTCACACTTGTTATTGATTTTATGATGCATTTGCCATGAACTGTATTATCTTATTGTGATTTTCCCTGTAACGTAACAATATAGAATGTACATTTAAAATGTACTTTGTTTATTGACCAATGTATATTTTGAAATATTTAGATAAAAGTGCCTTGATAAGTGAACAAAGTTTGTCTTTACTGCTAAGTTATTTGATATAAAATATATTGCAACTATTATTGTTTGTTGTGCATTTTCTTCATTATAGATCCTATGAAGGAAATAGCATCCGTCTCTTATTATTTGAGTCCCTATTAGCTCTCCCAAAGATCTATCAGAGGACCAGATGTTTGTAAGTGAGCATTGATTTTCCATGGGACCAAACTCTTAGATGTAATAAAGTTTCTATTCATGATATATTGGAGATATTGTGAATGAGTTTAGAAATGTCACTGCTTCCGCTGGATCATTGGTAAGGTAAGCCCGAATCAGGCCCAGGATATTCGGCCAGCCAGTCAATCCCCTGAAACGCTGGATGCCACTTTCTATCTTTAAATTAATAATCCCCAAAAAATGTAGATCACCTAACATCAAGCCGGGCTGCCATGTTTTTGCTAAAGATCTTTCCTCTAATGATTCATATTTGCGGTCTGACCCTTAGAAATCACAAATATCAGTAATGCACATGGGGAAGTGGTTGTTCTAGGCTTGAAAGCCAGTTTCATCACCCTCAGAATGTTAGGATTGAACTCCTATGGTGTGGTCATGTTGAATACATGGCGAGTTTCACTGCTCTTCCTGTTTCAAATGGAGAGCCAGTGCTAAGAAGGCAGCTAGCGAGTTTTCAGTCACATTTGTTCTTTGATGGCAGGAAATAGCCATAGAAGAAAGCATAATGTTCTAAAAGATGTTTTGTATTATGCTTGAATTCGCGAATTTGGATATTTGAATGTAAAACACATTGTTTCCTTAAATCCTAAGTATCTTTGATTGTTGTGGAGCTAAACAGGAACCAGTATGATATAGAGATAGTTGTAGTTAGAGCCACAAAATACTATAGTTTAAAAGGTATTTATTCACATTTTACCAATGTTATTGCTTACATAAATGACCTTTAAAACTATTAATAAGCTTCAATTAAAAGGACTTAAATACAAAATAAATAGCAACAGTAAAAAAATTGGAATATAACAAACAAATCTAAATATAAAGGCGCAATGAACACTCCCTCGAATCAACAACACGTATTGCAAATTTATTTGACAACAGTCCAACCACATTCGCCATACTAATAGACCCTAACTTAACTAGAAGATATTCAAATGCATCATTAACGGTACATAAGACCGCTTCTCTAAACAATGGTTTTAATTTTTTTTACTTTGTTACTTTTAATTTGTGTCAGAGTATATGGATACAAAAGGAAATGTGTACCAATTCATTTCGGGAACTTTTTGTACACTTAATTCCTAAGAAAGCTTACAACGCAACTTTTACAACGCACTACCTTTACAATGAAACTTTTACAACGCAACATCCATTACAACGCATGCCATTACAACGCAACCATTACAACGCATGTCACTACACTGCATACCACTACAACGCATGTCATTACAACGCAGTCATTACAACGCATACCATTACAACGCATACCTGCACTATCCAACACTTACCCTACTGTTGCACCCCCTGGAGTTAGAATAGTCATTTTTACCCCTACACTATCCAATACTTACCCTACTGTTGCACCCCCTGGAGTTAGAATAGTAATTTTACCACTACACTATCCAATACTTCCCATACATGCAATGTAATGGTATGCGTTGTAATGGTATGCGTTGTAAATGAAGTATGCGTTGTAGTGGAATGCGTTGTAAAGGTAGTTTCAAAGAATTTGTTGCAATGGCATGCGTTGTAATGGAATGCGTTGTAATGGATGTTGCAGTGTAAAAAATGCGTTGTAAAGGTATGCGTTGTAAAAGTATGCGTTGTAACAACATACATCCCTGTTCAAGGCATAAACCATAAGTTAATGGCACAATCTAAAAGGTATATCAAAGGTATCCTTAAGTGTAGCTACAAACCTTAGATTTTTTTTGTATTGTCTGTAAATATGACTTAAATGAAAACACCCTAATTGTTCCCATTAAATATGAAATGTTTATTATTATTTAATGGTTCATAAGAGAAGATTGAATTTTAAAACCTACATCAAATTTAGTAATTATGACCACTATTCTTTGCCTTAACTTCCTAATAAAAAAATTGCTAACAGCTCTATACATCCTTAAAGCACTCAACCAAGAAATTCAAAGATCAAAATTCAAATTCATCCCTCAATTACTCAACCCCAAATGCTTGTAGTAGATCGAGTGCTTCCCTTAACATTTTACCCTCAATAGCATCAACATTAGGCAGCTCCTTATCTAAAAGACCAAGAATACTGTAAGTAATATTAGGAATTATGATGAATGTATAATCCTGTAGTAATGGTGGCACCAGGGCCGGACTGGGAACCAAAACTGGCCCTGGCAAAGTGGCCCCCTCACACCCCCCCCCCCCGGGAGTTGTGGTTGTGGGTGCTGCCGAGCTCTTAGCTAGGGCCGGGTTTTGGCTGATTTTGTTACAGGGCTTCAAAAACGGCCCTGTAACAAAAATGGCCCCCAGGGGCCCCAAACTTGACCCCCACCTGTGCGGCACCCTGGAGGATTGCCCGGTGCCCGCTACGGCCAGTCCGGCCCTGGTTGACACTTACAGACAGACAGTAAGAATCATCTTGATTCGACCAAACAATGGCCATAAAAGTACATACAAGACTGTAATCAGAAAACACTGCATAATATGAAAAGTATTAAGAACCGCTATTTATACATACAACACATGAAGCATATCAAAAGATAAAGAGCTGAAATAAAAGCAAGGAATTTCACAATTTAACAGCTGTATTTAAAAATAAGCCCATTCTAAAACAAATGCCCTGAGATAGCAGTGACTGTAAATACAAAAATGCAGGTCAGCATTTTCTATTCTTTGCTTCCCGGAATATTGGGATAAGTAAACCCCTAGATAGATCTCTGTAGTACCTACAGAAAAACAATAAGTGCAGTATGGTTTGTTCAGATGTTTAATCAGAAGGATGGAGACATCATACTGACCAAGGGGAAAACACAGTTTCTGACTGATGGAAACCATATGAAAACTAGTATGGAGGGATTATTCCCAAGTTTTCTTAACTCACTCTAACTGTTTCAATCCCAGGCACTTTTATATCAACACATATGCACTATAGGAGTCTGAAGAGGACAGGGTCATCTCCCACTGTTTCAACATAAAAAATTCCCTTACTCTCTTCTATCCCCTTCGAATAGTTGTGGGTTCATCAATGAGGCTGGGTCTTCCAAGACTATAAAAGATTGGTGTGTATATATTGTATGCAAGGCAGCTTAGGACCAAAGGCACACACCAAACAATCCTCAATCATGTCTCTACTAACGGTAGCCTGTGGTTTACACCAGGTCTTCACATTCCTCTGGCCACAAAATTAAAATATAAATGTTTTAGATGTATTCGTTTCCAGGTTGAAGCCCCTTATGCATTCAAGAAAGTCATCAATGAAGTCCTTAACTCCTTTGAAAGTTCTAGCCAGTAAGACAGCATAATTTTATTCTTAATCCTCTAGACATGAGCACCGAACCCTGCTAATACAATCTCTAACTTATTGATATAGAGTAGGAAGAGTTTTGGAGACAGACACACCCTTAACAGACCCCTCGCTGTAGTCTCCGGGGATCAGTACATTCCACATTGTTTCCAAATCTCACCCTGGCCTGTAGGTCTAAGTGCGGTTCTCTCAAGAATTGCACTGGTCTCTTCTCCACACCCATATCGGCAATAAGGATGTTCAAATGGTACAACTGAGTAGACGCCATGTATTCTGTTAAATAAACATAGCCTGATATATATATATATTAATATGTTTGAGCTTGTAAAGCGCACTGTTACCCAGAGGTTTCCTGGCGCTGTGTAACGCTGGGGAACCCGTCCTGTCTTTCCCTGTGGGATGGTCCCTGCTGGGAGTCCCCAAGGTGGAGCCAAGCATCCCCGGCGTTGGAGGGGCCATTGTGGAGATTAGGCAAGCTGATGCCCAGAGTTGCCGAGTGGGACCCCTGATTAGAGTAGGCACCGATGCGAGAATTATCGAGTCCGCTGACCAAAGTCCACGACCCTGCCGCGTCGGGAATTGAACCCTGGTCCCGGCTGACTTCTGCTCTCGGGTCTGCCGCCTCTAACCAGTGAGCCACACCACTCCACCTGGAGGCTAGCCACCTGCTGGGCTTCAGACCTGAATGTAAGTTTGTCAGGAAAGGAAACTCCTAAATATTGATATGATATTAGACTTTCTGAGCTTGTGCATTTAACTCCCACTGGTGTGACCCTGTCTATTTACTTAATTGCATTGCTTGCACCTTTTTAGTTTTTTTAATTAACCATTAACTTCGTAGTTGCTATACAGTGCTTTCAAATGCCTCAGCAGACCTATTGTGGTGAGGTTCACTTATACTAAATGAACTGTGTATTTTTATAAATTAATCAGTAATAAGAAGGAACAACCTAAGAAGCAACTATCAAGCACACCTCAATAGATCTCAATTGTTTGCCAATTTTTTAAATATTTGGCTGCTGAATATCATTGAGGATATCCTTCTGGGTATCTAGTTGCTGTGAATATCCAAACAATTATAATGTGTTTATTTTCCAAATAACAATACGAAAAATACCTATTGAGTACATCCTTAACTATTTGTGGGGAGTCCCACTGTCAACACTGTTGACATCTTGGACCCACTATATTTTAAGTATGTGTACGAGGATGTGTATGTAATTATGTTGTGAAATGACAGGAACACATTAAACATAGAGAATAATTGATCTGTAACCGCCACCAAAATCTTCTCAAAATGTGATTACTGATTTGCAATCCTTATCGTTAGTCCGTTACTATATATTTGGTCACAGAAGAATCTGTGATGTAATTTTCATTGATCATTTTGGAGGTTTTAGAATCATTGTTGGTTAAAGGGTTGTATCTGATGTTACGGTGAGTTGTTTTAATGTAAATGTGTGTATAATTTTAATTACTTCCTGCCCGGAGGAAGATTCTTGGAATGGTACTCTAGAAGGAAAAAATTTGGGAGGAAGATTTTTTTTATTGGAACTGAAAGTGAAATATTTAACAAAACAATAAAGGAGATTTGAATAAACTGAAATGAAGACGAAATCCTTAGCTCAAGGAATACAATGCTAAATTGAGCAATGGACAATATTATGTGGTCACTTTCTATTAATATATTAGAGAGTGGGACATTGCACAATTATTCAAGATAGGCAGAATAGTTGTTTAAATTGTCTTGTATCTCCTTGGGCCCAATTGCCGGTGTGAAAAGCTATCTGAAGGTTGTAGAGTCCATCAGGCATCTACATTTTAATCCATTTTGCTACAATTTGCTTCTGTCCACCAGATCAAAAGCAGGTTTATAGTCCACATAGCATATTTAGGAATTTTTGACTCCCTTTAAAACCATTCATAACTAATAAAGAAAAACCAATGGAAATATTTGCTTTTCAGTCGAAACAAGAAAAAACACTGCGGGTCTCATGTATGAGGCTGTGCGTCACTTTTACGCCTCCGGTGCGTCACTTTTTGTGACACACCAGTGGCGTAAAAAATGTGCTTTGTTGCGCCATATTTACAAAGTGACGCATCTAGGTAGATGCGTCACTTTGTAAACCTCTGCGCCACATTATACCTGCTCCAGGTATAATGTATGCAAGGGGGGCATTTTGACGCAAGAAAGGGTCATGGAAGGGACACAGTGAAATCTATAAGATTTCACAGCGCCATTTCTTGGCCGCTAATGCGTCAAAATCTTACGCCTGCTTCATGGCAGGCATAAGACTGACGCAGGCACTAACAACATGGGACTTGCCCATGTGAAAGTACACATTGCTGGAGTTGCGCCACTTTTGTGACACACTCCAGCAATGCGTCACTTTTGCCCCTACAAATACGTCAGAAATACTGATGTATCTGTAACTCCTGGCGCCATGATGTGTCATATTATAAATATGACGTATCAATCATGACGCAAGGAGTGCGCAATGAGAAGTGACGCATCGCTGCTTTCTCGCAGCGATGCGTCATTTCTCATACATGAGGCCCTGCATATTTTACCTCTAAGTACTTTCCTGTGATGGATGCTCCCAATATGACACACTTGCGCCACTTTATATGCCTTTGTAACAAGCCACAAGATCATGGATCCCTAGGGCCTATTTCAACTCCCATTGTGGAAGTATAGCTCACTTTGAATGGTTTGAACTCACTGTTCAGTATACTGGCAAGGTTTGAAGCTGAACTCTGAGAAGGATCGCAATACAGTGTAAGCAGCACCACCATAATTGTATACACTTCAATGAAAGCAGAAGAGAACTTTGCTTTCTGAACGCTCACATATCAGGATTGTAGCAAAAAGATACCTGTGCATACAAATGCTTGCAGATTCAATGTCCTAACATACCTGTTCTTAGTGATGTCATCCACGATATCATTTGAGATGTCATCAGTTGTCTTTGAAATTGTCATGAGTGATGTAATGTGTAAGTTTATAAGCAGTTCATAGAAGTGGTGTTTTTGTTTAGTTTAAAATGGTATGCTTTAACTGACATTTCCAATTAACTATGACAACACTTTAACCTTTGCTTTTAAGTGAATTTCAAAGAGATGGCATGTCATCAGGTGCAGATCTGTTTCAAGTTGTCATTCACCACATAATGCAGCCTGTCACACATGCTTTCAATTACATTGATGATATATTGGCATTTGAGGCCACATAAAAGGAACATGATAGTGCTTTTACACAAGTGTGCCAATTTCCTGTGGTGCCGGCTTCACTATGAATGCCGAGAAGAATGAATTCCAGAAAACAAAACAAAACTCAAAATCTTTGGCCATATTTTTTCTGATTGGGACGGACTCGAGATCCAGCTAAAGTACAGACTTTATCAACCACCTGTCCCCCACAATATGTTACCATGTTACGCTCTTTTCTTGGCGTGGCCATCTCTATTCCAGGTACATCTGTAATTTGTGCCAAAGTAAGTGCTCCATTAAGACATTTAATTAAGCAAAATGCTCCATTCCATTGGTTACATGAATGTGAACAAAGTTTCAAGAAATTCAAACATGTAATTGAGAATGCCATTTAAATGTCCTACTTCGAGTCCAAAGCTACATACAGAAACTGTTGTTGATGCAAGCTCAGAAGGGTTGGGTGCAATTTTTGTCCAACACAATGGACATCCAAATGCTCAAAGGTATATTGTAGCTTATGCTAGCAGAAGTTTTAAAAAAACTGAAAGTGCCTATTCATAACCGGAAAAAGAAAGCTGAGCTGTGCTGTGGACTTGTGAACATTTCCACGTGTTTCTATATGGAAAGAATTTGACTCTTGTCACAGATCATCAAGCAGTGCTTACCATCTTTGTAATCCTAAAGCCAAGATGCCCTCTCGCATTGAGAGGTGGGGGTTGCGAATGCAGGAATATGACTTATGACTACACTATTGTGCACCGAACAGGGAAAGATCAAAACCCTGCTCACTACTCGTCACGAGTGCCAGTGTCGTGTGGTTCCTAGGAATCCCCCAGGACCTGCGCATTTTGGATGACTTAAACTGAGGGCTTGGTGTCCAAACCGACTCTGGACACCCCCACAGGTTATGTCAGCTATTAGGCCAGCTAGCTCTACAGTGCCACTACCACCCCTGTATTCTGTAGTAGTTTCTGGCAACCACTGCACATGACAACCCTTACTCCTCAGGGATAGTGGAAAGCAGTAGGGTACTTTTCGCTTAGTCACTCATGCTTGCTTATGCTCAGGAAATACACAAGAAGGCAATTAGGACATTTTCAATAAGAATTTATTGGTCCAGCGACAATCTTGTGTAAGACATATATGCTGCGACAATCAGGAGACATGCTTACTTTTGTAAACACTTTCAGTACAATGTCGAATGACATTCAGAAGATCGTTAGAAAACATTGGTCTATATTGAACATCTGGCAGGATTCTATTCCACTCCCCGTATTTGCAATCAAAAGAAGTACTAATTTAAAGGATCAGTTGGTCCATACAAGACCTTGGAGCAGGATGGTTCAACCAGTAGGCACCATATGGGACGTTCTGGCAGTACAAAGTCACCAGCCTTGCGGTACCTGTGCAGCATGTCCGCAAACACAAAAGTCACTGACTGTGGATATAGGGACCAGTCGCCCTTGGATACAGAAAAAATTCACAAATTGCAACAGTGAAAGACTCATATATATGATCACGTGCCCATGCAAGTTAAGGTACGTGGGCATGACTACTTGAAAAGTAAAACTGAGAATCCCTGAACACAAAAGTATGGTGAGATGTAAGAAGCAAGCAATTAGACTGACTAGTCACTTTCTAGAAGCTAATCATGGCCCAACTGAGTTTTAACGGACGATGTTAGAACAACCGTTCATTACGGACCATGTGACAGACATCCTTAAATTTTTTTTAATCAGGGAACGGAAATGGGTATTCAAATTAAGACGTGACAAATCTGGCCTTAATGATGAAATTCCGTTGGTGTTATCATAGAAACCTGGTGGTTGCGTAATGATATTTGCTAACATGCTGAATTTTCATTTCTACAATAAATGACCTGACCCGGATGTCCTTAACCAAGGCCCTGGCTTCCCTTCAGACACTTTGATGTGTCAACAAAGTTTTTCCTTGAACCATTCCTCATCTCTTGAGTTGAAAAGAAATTGTACTTGAGTGATTGATAACGAGTAGGTCCCGCTCACGAGTGGGTCGAAAGGATGTTCAAAAACGTCAATATTGACAGAGGTGTTAATAACGCATCACGCTTTAAAATGACATCAGCCAGAGCAAGTAGCCACGATGTGGTTAGGGACACTATATTTAAATAGTTCAGGGCATCTTGATTGGGCCCGTTTCTTTTTGCAATAATATGGCCCTATAATAGAGTCTGTTGGGTCCGTCATAATTTTGATTGGATGACAATAGGTTCTAATACCAGTTGTTGACATTGGATAAAGTGATTGGGCTGGTCTTGTGTCTTTAATATCCTAATATCCATGATTAATGATATATGTTCCAAATTCCAACGGAGCATGTTCTGATCGGCAAGAATTGTGATGAAGAGCAAATGGCCCTATTCAGTGATCACTGACGGGTCATAGTACGAGGAGATGTGTCCCTTAAAGTTACAAGCAGTCACATGACATGGTCATTGGTTTACAAGCCGGAAGACGGTGAGACAGCCCGGTAACATAAATATGGTGCTTTTTCATCATAAGCGAGGGGTTGACTTTGGTTTCTATCTTTGACTTTTTGGATCTACGCCATGTATTATTCATAGATAATAGATGGGTGTACTGTTTTTAAAAATGAACGTGACTTTGTTTGATACAACTTTGAATGCTTTTGACTACATCACCCAGCGGCACTATTGATCACATGACAAGGTCATGTGCTTGCTTTCCGGATGATGGTGACGCGCTCGTGAAAATATAAACATGGCTGCTACACAGTCCCAGCACTTCCCGAGACGGTTCAGATGACCATCTGGAGTACCGACAGACAGGTGAGGGTGGAATGCAGCATTACCATTACTGTTAGTTATGCCTCCCCTTTTTTCATATTGTACTTAACTTTGGGAGTTGCTAGCTTAACCTTGTTAAATAGAAACAGTCATCGATATAAGGTAATTGGATAGGCGGCATTAGTGAGAGATACCCGGACTTGGCGGGATCTAGAAATTTGACAACATATAGAGGTATAAAACTGACAACCGACTATTCGTGCTGTGTCTTTTGATTCATTTCGCAAATATGTATACGGGTCCCTTGAGGTCATTGGGATTTTCGGAGTTGCGAATGTTCGGGGATTTGCACATAATATAAGAAGCAGACTCGACTAAAGCACTGCGGGTGTTGATTCTCTCTAATGTTATTGGTTATGGAATTTGTTGTGATCTCACCATGCCAAATGGGGATGCATTTTTACAGTTTTTAGTTGTATCGTCTCATTATGTTAATCAGATTCATTAGCAATCTTGCTTTTGTTCCGACTAAGTAATAAGATGAATATGTCACTCTGGACGTCATTCAATGTGTGTTTGTAAGCAGACAAGTGTAGGCATTACAGGATAAGCAGGGCACTTTTACAGTAGCTCTGTGTTATTCTGTTTTTTAAAACGGTGCTTCGTCTCCCTGAGCCGCAGCCAGGTAAGGTGAGGTTTCATCTTCCTGCAAACTAGGTAAGCTGGGAGTACTGATACATTATCTCATAATGATGCACATGAAGTTAAGATTCACTAGTGCTACAATAGATGGACATTAGCCATTACAGGATGCTGGAAGTTTTTCTACTCACCGGTAAAATTTCACCTCACAGTTTTTTAACAACTCGATTTATAAAAAAAAAATCATGTTACAGTGGCCAATCAGTCCACATGTAGAGGAGGTGACGTACACCAAGGATCTCAGCTGATATGGTTGTACTCTTCTTTTTTACTCACTTATGATTTGTCATACACTTTGCAGTAGCAATCCTATTTAGGTCCTGAGGAAGACAGAGGATATATTTTTTCCTTACTATGCTGAAACTTGTCGACCTTTTAATTACCAACGACAGTTATTTGTTGGAAGCTGTCTCTTTTTTGCACTGTTTTTAGATGTGGGCACTGAGCGATACTAATAAACTTTTTTTTCTCTCAGCTACCCAATTTTAATTTACATTATAATTTTAGCACTGCAACATAGATATTTTTCCCATCATATAAGATTATCTTCCACATCTGGAGGTCTTCCAGTGTTTCGTTAGTGGTGTGGGATACCATTATTGAGTCCCAGTTGTGCCATCAACGTTTTCACTATGGAAATATAAGGATGAGACCCAGATGATGATTAAGGTTAACACAGTTTAGTGACTGATGGGTATCCACGCTCTAATAGAGTTCTTTGATATTGCCTAAATTGTTGTGGCCTTTGAGTTGTTTTTTCCGTGAGGTGAGTTTTGATAATTTTAGACCTGTGGACACTTTGATGTAGTATACCCTACATAATTAGCCTAAATGTACCTAGCCTAGATATGTAGGTGCAGCTTGTATATGTACATATGTATATGTAGCCAGGAAATCCCTAGGGAAGCTCCAACCCCTTCACCTGATGGTAGAGAACAAAGGACCCCTTCTCTGCTTTAGACCACTACATGTTAAAAGTTCAGCATGCAGGACCCCATCTCAGATTGGAAGGAATTCTCCTCCAATTTGTAGAGGGAAATGAGGGTTGTATGTACTAGAGTGGACACTCCAGGGTTTCTTCTAGAAGCAATATGTTTATAAAACAATCATAAATGCTTTGAAAACAATTGTAAATGTTTTGAAAACAATCACCAATGTCGTTCCAAACAAATGTGATCATGAACAGCTGGCTGTCAGCCAAGGATGAAAAAAGTGGTGACCCTTATACAGAATAATTCTGCTGTGCCTTGGGACATATTTATGTATGTCAGGTACAGGGATTGTGATAGAATACTAAGAGCCTGGTGTCGAGGAGACAGGCGCAAGCTACTAGGTAAAAGGTCACCTGTTTGGAATCATTATTGTTGTGTGGATAGGGCAATGTTTGGAAATAGGGGTATACATGAAAGGACTAGCCAAAAGGACATGACACCAGTACAATGTCATAGTAGCACCAAAATGGCTGAAACCTGCATTAACCTAATTGTAAAGTCCAAAACACCTGCTGCATTATTAGTGGAACAAATCATTGATGCCATGATCACTGACAGTGAAATGCTAATTCTCAAAGACACTATTTTACATCAATCCTAGAAACAGAAAACTTGACCTCTTACAAACGACAGTCAATAACAGAAGTTCAAAAAAGTGAAAGATTAACTTTTCTTTGCCCAAGGAGGTATCTTCTTTTACGAGGTTTGAGAATTGTCATACCGGAGAGTCTGAGACAGCAAGTCATTGAAGTGGCACATAAGGACATCGTGGAAGTGTCTCAGCGAACGAGCGCTCCGAGACCGAGTTTGGTTTCCTCATCTTGATGAAAGAGTTGAAAGGGAATTAAGGACCTGTCATCTGTGCAACATTTAAATTGCCCAAAACAACCCAACAGCCATTAATTATGTCTTATCTTCCAAAACATGTGTGGGAGAAAATCGCTGTTGACTTCTTTGGGCCCCTTTATAATGGACATCATTTGATGGTAGTCCTCGATGAGTGTTCTCATTTTCCCTTGGTAGCAGACCTCCTGTCAATAACTCACGACAAAGTTATTGAGTGGCAAGATGGTATTTTTTAATCATGGTGCGTTCCTTCAATTCTAAAGTTCGATATTGGCCCGCCTTTCAATAGCCATGAATTGAAAGATTTTCTTGCTCCTTTGAATGTTAAGCATCAGAAAAGCACACCCCTTTGGCCACAAGCAAACAGCCTTCTTGAGGGTTTTATGGGCACCTTAAAAAACTACCCAGCGTGCTACACTCAAAAAGCTTGAAATCAAATCAGCTTTTCATTTTGCTCTTTGCACATACTGATGGACTCCCCATTCAACTACAGGTGAAAGTCCTGCAACCCTGATGTTTGGGAGAGCCATGAAGACCAAATTGCCACAATGGACCACTAAAAGATTGATTGATGAAGGTGAACTTCGTCAAACAGATTCATATCACAAACACAAAATGAAGACCAGTGTAGACAAACGTTTTTATTTTTTTATTTTATTTATATCAGTTTCTAAATAATAACAAAAGTAAAAAGTCGTACAGCATGACATACATATCAGCAGTGATCACATGCATTTCCGTTATATGTAAATCGTCTCCAAAGGTGCAACATCTGCGACAGCTCATCCCAACAGGACCCTCTGATGATGTCACTACAACAACATTAGGGACATTTTCATGGCAACATAGAAATATTAAAATATAGCATATCATTAAGCAGGACGGAGATGTTCCATCTGTCAGCACAGTGTGCCACATCAGCAAGAACAGCATATAAAGAAGATGTCTGTATACATTCTTTACATAGACAGTGGCATGACAATAAAGGGCCCCCTGAGTGTCAGAACGACCCACCCCAATCCCTTGTCAATCATTCCTCTTGCAGTAGAGGCGAGTCAGATTCTCCCTACCTCCCTCGCAGGAGATACGTTTGTAAAGGACCCCATACATCTTTCGGTCGAGAGGCCATCGGTAATGTCTCAGCATACACAGATGCTTGCTCCTGACAATATACAACATCTCGTATCCATTCTTTAAATTTTGGAGCCCTCCCCCTACCCCAGCGACAAGCCACCCTACGTTTGGCCAATAATAATGCAATATCCAGGAGCCTTCTGCTTTGTTTAAGTATTTGTGTGGTACCGCCCAACAACTTCATCAAGGGATCTCTTTCCAGCGTAGTGCCCATCATTTGTTCCAGGGCCTAATGCACCTGCTTCCAGTACTCCCATACCGCCGGACAAAGGCGAAATTGATATTTTGTGGCGGGAGTATAATATATACGTTGTAAAAATGTGTATAGTGTGACCTTGAACCTACTACTAGACGAAACACTTTCTGTGACACTACGACAATATTCCCACTGATCATCAGTTATCTCTCGGTCTAAATCTTCACTCCAGTGAGTGCGAGCAGTGATATCCAACCCCGGCCTTTGTGCCCGTATGGTACGATACAGACCCGATAACAGGTGTTTCCCATCGGAAGAGCTTAGTATAAAGTACAAGGGAGCATAAACCGCCGGCTCACAGGGAAAGTCCAGAAGAAGCGCCTTCAGTCCCTACCTGAGTCTCACATATAGAAAAATCTCCAGTGGGGTGGGGTTTGAATCCCGTAATCGTATTAGTTCAGTGCGAAGGGTCTTGAAAAAAATGCACCGGGGTAATAGGGAATATTGAGAAGTAAATATAGAAATTGTGGGAGTACCACCAACTTTACAAGAGAGGCCCGACCCGCCAGCGATAAGGGCAGAGATATCCATTGGGTGGCGTTAGTCATCAGCTTCGTTATCGCCGTGCCATAGTTCAATCAGACTGTTTCCTCCAAGTTCCGAGAGACTTGGATCCCTAAGTATCTAAGATCAGATTTGCACTATTCAATAAGAAACTCCAATGGGAATTTAGGGGCCGCTAGCGTCAGTGGGAACATTTTTGATTTTCTGCAGTTAATATGAAAACCTGAGAGCTGTCTAAATACCAAAAATTCCCTCAAAAGGGGGTTAATATTTTGCTCAGGCTCTCTTACATATAACGTGATGTCGTCAGCATAAAGCAAAATCAAAATTTGTCGCTGAAAACACCGAAACACCCTATCTCGGTGAATCTGACGTACCCTGGATGACAACGGCTCAATTGCTATAGCAAAAAGTAGCGGGGATAGCAGGCACCCCTGTCGAGTGCCCCGCGATATGGAGAGAGCAGTGGACAGATGTTCATTAATCAGCACTTTAGGCGGTCGATGATACAGCAGCTGCACGACCTGCAAGACCTGAAACATTCTCTGCAAAACCTGAAACAAGTAACTCCACTCTACAGAGTCAAAGGCCTTGGAGGCATCATCAAATACAGCAGCAACCAGAAATTCTGGCTCCACTGTCTGTATCATAGAAAACATGGTACGTAGATTGTGTGTAGTGGTCCTACCTGGGACAAACTCCGATTGATCAGGGAGAATGATTGTATCCATGAGTAGTGCCAGTCACGTCGCCAAGACCTTTGCCAATATTTTTGTGTGGCAATTGATGAGCGACAAACGCCTATAAGAGTCACACATCCTAGAAGGTTTACCAGGTTTTAACAGAGATGTAATAACCACTTCCTGCATCGAGGGAGGGAGGATCCCCATTTCCAAGGATTCTTCAAATATTTCACGTAAGACTGGTGCCATAATGTCGATGTAAAATTTATAAAATTCAGCAGGTATGCCATCCACGCCCGGCGCCTTTCCATTCTTTAAGGACACGATGGCCTCCCTGATCTCATCAGTCTCTAGAGGAGCACTACGGAATTGCCTATGAACATCGCTGAGCCAACATAACGCCACACCCACCATAAGTTTGTCAAGTTCCACTTCATCGTGTCTTTGCGCGGTGTACAGTGCAGTGTATTGGGACTTGAATGTTTCTAGTATGCCTACCGTATCTTGACAGACCTCTCCCCCCTGTGTTTCTATGTGTGCTGCTTTTATGTGGTTTGTAGTACAGGGGTTGCAGGTGGCATTAATTGTCTGCAGGTGTATGAAATTACACTTACTCTGCCTCGAGTGCATGGACTACGCCAACGTGCAGAGATTCTGCCCCCCTCTGTAGTCGTAAGGATACTACGCGCCTTTGTGAAAATCAAAAAGTAGTAAAGTTACACTTTTGATTTAAATGTAGACAATGGATGTAGCTTTACCTTTGTGAAATGGGCCTTTAGTGTTTTCTACAGTTTAGCAGGAGATTTAAAAATACTACCACCAGATAGGAGCAAACACATGCTTTCCTGCCCACACTTGTGCCGGCAGGGAAACTACTGTGTCCCATGGATGGGCTCCCCGTGACACAGTAAGAGAGCCGGCCCTGGGAGATGGGATTCCCAGGGCCATTAAAGGCCCAGAGAAAGAGGCTGTGTGCCCAGGGAGAGAGGCCATGTGGCCCTCTGCCTGTGCAGCCCCCTCCCTTTTACTTAAAGTTTCGGCCCTGGGGAGTGGGGTCCCCAGGCGTTTTAAGGCTTGGCAAGTAGTTTCACATGGCCCTCTCCCCGTTTTTAACATTTCAGCCCCTGGGACTGGGTCCCGGGGCCTAAGTAGGCTCAGGCAGAGTAGCAGCGCAGCCCCTTTAAAAAAAAAAAAACTAGCCCAGGGTCCTTCACAGTGCCCTTAAATAAACCTGGACCCCAGGAACGGGGTCCCCAGGACCCTAAATGGGCTGAGGAGGGAGGCCCTATTTATGCCCCCTTCTCATATGTTAAATAATGGCAGCCTCCATTTTGTTTTTGCCGCAATCCCTCAGCACTTCCTAAGGAATGCAGTACAATTTGTAGAATTGTTTTTTTATTGGGTGAGGGGGGACCCAGTGGGTACCCCCATGGAGCCTAGGGGGAGCAGGGTATCCTTACCCTGCCCCTTATATAATTTTTTTTCAAACCTTCAGAATAGGGGACTAAGTCCCTGAGTCCTGTAATGGCTGCCTGCATCTTTTTTCTTATGTTGCAAGCAGCCAATCATAATGCTCCCTCCCATGGTATTCTGACTCCCACAGAAGCACTTTGGCCCGAGGGACAAAAAACGACTTCAGCCAATCAGAAAGCCCTATTTTTGAATTGGGCTCCTGCAAGACTCTCACTGGAGTCCTGGGGACCCAACTGTTCAGGTATACAAATATTCTTGCACCTAAATTTTTCTAAAACTACTGAATGGATTTACAGCAGATCAAAAAGCAAAATCTGCAGCCCAAGATCTAGAGTCCTGCCAAATTTGGTAAAAGTTGCGTGCTGCAGTTTTTGCGGTAGTGCTTCCCAAAGAAGTCTATGGAAAGTTCAGGGGGGTTTTGTGTTTGGGGACCCCCTCTTTTTTCTCAGCCCCCACTTGACGGGTCAGCCAAAACTTTTTATGCACAAACCTGGCAAAAAATAGCGCTTTTTGTAACGTTTTGTGATGATCCGTCAACTGTGCCAAACCTAACTATAAACACCCAGTTGTTTTTTATATGTATATATATATATTCACTGAAAAAACCATAGGTTTCACACCAGTTATAGTTAGCTGGACATTTTACTCATACAAAACCATTGAAATTCCCCCGTTATAGTTAGTTGTACTCACTATAACTCGCACGCCCGCAATCCACTGCAATCCACTGCTGATGATGTCACAATTTACATCATTCATGACATGGTCAGTGACATCACAGATGACATCACTGATGACATCATCCATTTGACAATCAAAATACACCTCATCACACACTAGTATAATCTTTCATCACTCACTGTAAAATAGAAAGTGCCATATTTGAAACCATTGACACACCAATAGAAATTTCTAAACACCCACTCAGTTATTCGTAGAACTATACACACATCTAATCCCTTACCTATAGATTCAGTGCTACATGCAGTGAATAATCAACAGAACATTATCAAATATACTTATTCGCCTATTTCAACATTACACACCAGCACACATTGTATTCACTTATAAAGACATCCTTCTGACTTATGCAAAAAATTGATTATACTTACATTTACTCACCTATACACTTATACAAACACCACTTCATCTATTTATATAGAAAGTAACTCACTTAGTGTGTTAAAAAATCACTATTACAAGTATACAGTTATCCATATAGTGACTTATACAATCACTAAGTCTTAGGGACACTTAATTAGATATAACTGTGACATGCATTTCAAGTTTAATAGAGAAGTACCATTGAGAGAAATATTTCATCACAACCACACCCATAAACATATGCACTCACTGAAACAATTGTTATAACATGTAGTCTTAACCTCATATACCTACTGAATGAACTATTCACACATTTTTTGGCAATCACACACCCCCCACCAAACCACATAGATATTCATTTACCCATACAAGTACTCAGTTAAGAAACCAATAACAAATATAGTTTTTAACATAGCAATTAAGACAAAGCAATAAAGACTTTCACACAGTTTAGTAACTACACATTATATATAGTGAGACTCTACAAATTAGTCAAGGAAACAATCAATGACACTGTTACTAAATCCACCATCCACACATTTATATTTATATATCCACTCATTCTTCAATGCAAAGTAGTGTATTTATAATTAACCCTGGGCGAAGCACTACGCTACGCTCGCGGAGTTTGCGAAGTTTGCGCAACTTCGCACTACGCGAACAGCACGTAGCACAGTGCGAACACGAGTAGTGCAGCGTAGCGTAGTGCAGCGCTCATTTTTTGCTTGTTCGCGGTCCTGAACGTCATGTTCGCGATCATGCAAAACGACATCCCGGCAAGATTCTCAACACGGGGAGGTAAGGTTTCTCATTGTGAATGGTTGCGCATGCTCGCGACCGCTCTCAATGAGAAACTACCAGTTTGCGTTGAGAAAGCTGCAGCTCGAGTAATATTCTACTCGAGCAGCAGAAAACGACAGCTTGCACTGTGCAAGATGCCGTTTTCAATGATTGCACAGTGCCGGATGCTTGTCCGCACTGTGCAATCATTGAAAACACATCTTGCACGTGCGAACATGCTACTACGCAGCTCGCGTAGTGCTACGTGAAGTTTGCGTAGTGCGAAGTGCACTTCGCGTAGCTTCGCGTAGCGCTACTTCGCGAACTACACCCACCCTTATTTATAATACATATTTAAATATCAAAGCAAACCACATTCACTGGTTGATGTCATCAGTGATGTCATTTGAGATGTCATCAGTGATGTCATCAGTGATGTCACTGACTATGTCATGAATGATGTAATATGTGACATCATAGTGGAGTGCGGGCGCGCGAGTTATAGTAAGTACAACTAACTATAACGGGAGAATTTCAATGGTTTTGTATGAGTAAAATGTCCAGCTAACTATAACTGGTATGAAACCTATCGTTTTTTCAGTGAATTTCAAAGGTTTTTTAAATCCTAATTCCTAACTATAACGAGTGTGAAACCTTTGGGGCCTTACTTACGAGCCCCTTGCGCCTCTGGAACGTCACTTTTTGTGACGTTCCGGTTGCGCAGAAGACTGAGTGATATTTATCAGGCAGGACTATGCCACTTTTTGTGGCGTAATCCTGCCTGATAAATATCAGTCTCTTTAACGCAGAGTCCTGCGTTAAAGGGGCGTGCAATGGGTGTTGCTGGGGGCGTTCCCAGCAGCATCCACGGACTTGAGTAATTTATAGCATCCTCAAAGTCAGTGTTTCAAAAATTCCAAAGTATAGGACATGAGAATCCAAATCCAAATGTTTCTCAAGAAAAGTCATAAACCGTGTCCGTGGGTCATATCTGCCCAAAGGCCGATGTTCCGAACGATTGAAAATGACTTTTCTTGAGAAACATTTGGATTTGGATTACTCAAGTCTGCCCAATTGTGTGGGTAAAATTGATACCTAGTCACTTTGAATAAGAATGCACTTACGACTCGTCTAACATTTGGAAGAAATATCTAGTTATATGACAGAATACTGACATAATTTGAAGGAAATAAGAACGCCCTGAAGAAGTTCTGTTCTACAGAACGAAATGCGTCGGCTGGCTGTGGTACATACATTTAAGGAAAATAAAAGCATTTGAATATACACCAAGATTCAGCGCTTCAATAAGGACTCTAAGTGATATGATTTGATTGGACTTGTTGTGCAAGTGATGCTGTGCCAAACTTTGGAATATTCTCCACTACTCTCTGCTACTCACTCTCTACTACTCCACCACTCTCTAATACTCACTCTCTACTACTCATTCTCTACTACTCTACTACTCTCTACTACTCCCTCTCTACTACTCACTCCCTACTACTCGCTATCTACTACTCTCGAGTACTCACTCTCTACTACTCTCTACTCTCTACTACTCACTCTCTACTACTCTCTCTACTACTCACTCTTTACTACTTACTCTCTACTACTCTCTACTACTCACTCTCTACTTCTCACTCTCTACTACTCTCTACTACTCACTCTCTACTACTCTCTCTCTACTACTCTCTACTACTCGCTCTCTACTACTCACTCTCTACTACTCTCTACTACTCACTCTCTACTACTCTCTCTCTACTACTCTCTACTACTCACTCTACTACTCGCTCTCTCTACTCTCTACTATTCTCTCTCTCTGCTACTCACTCTTTACTACTCACTCTCTACTACTCTCTAATACTCACTCTCTACTACTCACTCTCTACTACTCTCTACTACTCACTCTTTACTACTCTCTACTACTCACTCTCTACTACTCTCTACTACTCACACTACTACTTACTCTCTACTGCTCTCTATTACTCACTCTCTACTACTCACTCTCTACTACTCTCTACTACCCTCTCTACTATTCACTCTACTACTCACTCTCTGCTACTCTCTCTACTGCTCTCTACTACTCTCTACTACTCACTCTCTACTCTCTACCTCTCTTCCTCTCTCTACTTTTCTCTCTACTAGTATCTACCTCTCTACATCTACCTCTCTACCTCTACATCTCTACCTCTACACCTCTACCTCTCTACCTCTCTCTACACGCACACATATATATATATAAATGCATATATATGATTATGCATTTACATATATATGTAGGTGTATATATATATATATACATACATTTATAAACATATATAATCTGCATATCTATATAAATACAAATATAAATGCATGCATACATATACATATATGCATACATGTGCATGTTATTTACATGAAAGTTTGAAAAACACTAATAAAAGCAAAGCTAAAAAGCCACCTCATTACAAACAGAATGGGTTTAACTCAAACGAGGGCGAGATCTATTGCATTTTCAATGCTTGTTTACTTTGGTTCCATCAAGAAGGCATTCAGATGTGTCACACATTTGCCATAAATTCTGGTGTTAGCACTCTAGTTGCTCATTAGATCAATGTAGTAAAGCTACTGCTCACCAGGGAAGTCTGCTGCTGGTATTCAAAGTGCATGTTTCAGTCTGCATGTCAGGATTTTTTTTATGAAATAGAAGAGGATTTGGGAAGTCAAAATGTGCCTTAATTTTTCTTTCTTCAGCACTAATCATAATATCTATGGCAAATTGAACCCCCTCATTTTGTTCCTTTGCAAATTAAATGTTTTTAGTGTTACCACTTTATTCCAACCAAGATGACTTCAGGTGTGTTATACTTTTGTCATAAGTAAGACTGTAAGCACTCTAGTTGTTATTTAGAACACTCTGGGACATTCTGTCATTGGGCTATACTTGGGCTACATCTGGGGGATATTTGTGCTACATTTGGGCTCTTTTGTCTCTGGTGGCCATCTTGGGAGACTTATTTGTTATGAAGTTTCCTAATTTCCTCATTTACTACAGTCTCCTCAGTAGGAAATACTTTCAGTGTTTCACTTTGATTCCATCATGAAAGGCATTCAGATGTGACACACATTTGCCGTAAATTCTGAATGTTAGCACTCTAGTTGCTCATTAGATCACTGTAGTAAAGCTACTGCTCACCAGGGAAGTCTGCTGCTGGTATTGAAAGTGCATGTTTCAGTCTGCATGTCAGAATTTTTTAATGAAATAGAAGAGGATTCGAGAAGTCACTCAAAATGTGCCCTAATTTTTCTTTCTGAAGCACTAATCATACTTTCTATG
Source organism: Lissotriton vulgaris (assembly GCF_964263255.1). Lineage (NCBI taxonomy): Eukaryota > Metazoa > Chordata > Amphibia > Caudata > Salamandridae > Lissotriton > Lissotriton vulgaris. Next base: position 1,547,104,826 of record NC_141689.1, on the reverse strand, counting down.
GCGAAATGAACCCCCTCAATTTGTTCCTTTTTAAATTATATTTTTTCAGACTTACCACTTCATTCCAATCAAAAAGGCTTCTGGTGTGCCATACTTTTGTCATAAGTAAGACTGTTAGCACTCTAGTTGTTCTTTAGAACACTCTGGGACATTCTGTAATTGGGCTATACTTGGGCTACATCTGGGTGATATTTGGGCTACATTTGGGCTCTTTTGTCTCTGGTGGCCATCTTGGGAGACTGCATGTCAGAAGTTTTTTAATGAAATAGAAGAGGATTTGAGAGGTCACTCAAAATGTGCCCTATTTTTTCTTTCTGCAGCACTAATCATAATTTCTATGGCAAAATATACCCCCTCATTTTGTTCCTTTTTAAATTAAATGTTTTAAGAGTTACCACTTTATTCCAATCAAGATGGCTTCAGGTGTGCCATACTTTTGTAATAAGTAGGACTGTTAGCGCTCTAGTTGATCTTTAGAACACTCTGGGAAGCTGCAGTAGAACACAAAGGAATCAACTGACAGTCTCTATCCTTGTTTATTTATTTAATTTCTTATAAAGCGCAGGAATCAATCCCGGAGGGGTATCTCCGCGCTTGTTGGATGTCCATGTTTTACTGAGAATGTCAGACTTCATTCTCACATGACTGAGAAAGATAATGTGAATTTACAGAAAATATGCTTTCAGCTTAGCTTATAGATCCCCTTCCAAACCACTGTGGGAAAAGCATGAGATAATAGTTTTCTTTCAAACATGATTCATGATATCCCAGCAGAAGGCTTTTTCACATGGTAAAATCACCTTAGAACACACCATAATTTCTATAATGAGTATGGTACCATCAACAAATCATTTATAATGTAACTAAAGTCCTAAAACCTTCTATTAACGGCAATGCTTTTTAATGAGGTGCTATCATGTATATTGGTCCCAAGATGGCTGCCAACACTTCTTGAATGAAGTGCTGACAGCCAATCAGATCTCACGATGAGATGTGTGGTTAGGCTCCGACCTGATATATACATTTCTTTTCTTTTGATTTTCTCAGGAACTACTGGAGGGATTTACACCATTTAACCAAAAGCGTGATCTGCGTACCAGACCAGACCATTTTCCCAAATTTGGTGTAATTCCATTCAGAGGTTCAATGGTATGTGTGCAAACATGCCCTGTGGTGCGTTTTAAGTTGGGGAATTATTTCCTCTTCAATCCAGATCTGCTCTAGGAGCCAACTAGTCCAACATGTACCTCCAGTAAGCACCAGAGAGCTGCATTGCAGAGTGTTGTAAAAAGGGGGCGTGCCCACTGAACACCTTTCTGCAACACAGCTCCCTGGCGCATACTGGAGGTACCTGGTGGGCTAGTTGGCTCACAGGGGACCTCTGGATTGAAGAGGAATTAATTCCCCAACCTAAAACGCGCCACAGGGCGTGTTTTCACACACGTCCCTCAGGCCCCGCCCCCTTCCTTCACTATTGAGCAAAATATTCCTCTAAAATCAGACGAACTACGAATTCCGATTTACTCACCTGTTATCAGGAGAGACCTCAGTGTTGCATCTTTCAGCCCACTACTGATCCTGAAAAGGAATTCTAACCATACTTACAGTAACTTGAATTTCCTTCCATAGGCTAACATTGACTGGTTTCACTTGGAAATTTTTCTAAGTGTGGAGTTTTGGAAGTTTAAAAAATTCCTTAAAAATCAGCCGAACTACGAATTCCGATTTACTCACCTGTTATCAGGAGAGACCTCAATTCTGCATCTTTCAGCCCACTACTGATCCTGAAAAGTTATTTTAACCGTACTTTCCAGTAACTTGAATTTGAATTTCCTTCCATAGGATATCATTGCCTGCTATATAAAATATATATAAAAATAAAAAATAAAGTTTTTAAAAATAAATATTACAATTTCAATATTTTTAAAAACATTTTTTTCAATTTCTATAAAAAATATGTAATGTAATTCAAAAAATAAAATATCAAAAAATAAATACTTTAAAACAATGTAGTAAATCAGTATAAAAAAATAATATTTAATATATTTAAAAATTATCATTTACAAAACCTTTGAAATTCACTGAAAAAACCATAGGTTTCAGCCACGTTATAGTTAGGAATTAGCATTTAAAAAACCTTAGAAATTCCCTGAATTTTCAGTAAATATATATATATATATATATACATATACATATATATATATATATATATATATATATATATATATATATATATATATATATATATATATATATATATATATATATATATATATATATATATATATATATATATATATATATATATATATATATATATATATATATATATACAGCTCCACGGGGTGTCCCTATTTCAAGCAGCACACAGACCCGGTTCAGCTCTTCCCCTTAAAGCTTTATTGGGTATGCAGGCAGCTTTCCTCGGTATTTTAAAGCACACGACCAAAGCCTGACGCGTTTCGTTATCCAACTTCTTCAGAGGCACGGTCGAAAGAAGCATAGCGGGCCACACCCCCCTCCATTTAACCACATCATGCGCTGATATGCAGCTGCGCTAGATGAGCAAACATGTAGGTTTTCTGGGACGTGTAGTCCATTTCAGTCCACAATTGGATGCCTCGTGTGATGATTGCCAGTTCAAAGCTCACCAAGGGCCCCAAGGAAAGGAGCACTGCTAAATCCAGGAATAGCCCTCCACATATTGAGTCCTGGTTAGGACCCGTGGCCCCCTCAAGTTCTGGGGTGGTGCCCGCTTCGCGGCTGGACCGCCGCGTATTACATACAGCTCCACGGGGTGTCCATATTTCAAGCAGCACACAGACGCGGTTCAGCTCTTCCCCTTAAAGCTTTATAAGGCATGCAGGCAGCTTTCCTCGGTATTTTAAAGCACACGACCAAAGCCTGACGCATTTCGTTATCCAACTTCTTCAGAGGCACGGTCCAAAGAAGCATAGCGGGCCACACCCCCCTCCATTTAACCACATCATGCGCTGATATGCAGCTGCGCTAGATGAGCAAACATGTAGGTTTTCTGGGACGTGTAGTCCATTTCAGTCCACAATTGGATACCTCGTGTGATGATTGCCAGTTCAAAGCTCACCAAGAGCCCCAAGGAAAGGAGCACTGCTAAATCCAGGAATCGCCCTCCACATATTGAGTCCTGGTTAGGACCCGTGGCCCCCTCAAGTTCTGGGGTGGTGCCCGCTTCGCGGCTGGACCGCCGCGTATTACATACAGCTCCACGGGGTGTCCATATTTCAAGCAGCACACAGACGCGGTTCAGCTCTTCCCCTTAAAGCTTTATTAGGTATGCAGGCAGCTTTCCTCGGTATTTTAAAGCACACGACCAAAGCCTGACGCGTTTCGTTATCCAACTTCTTCAGAGGCACGGTCGAAAGAAGCATAGCGGGCCACACCCCCCTCCATTTAACCACACCATGCGCTGATATGCAGCTGCGCTAGATGAGCAAACATGTAGGTTTTCTGGGACGTGTAGTCCATTTCAGTCCACAATTGGATGCCTCGTGTGATGATTGCCAGTTCAAAGCTCACCAAGAGCCCCAAGGAAAGGAGCACTGCTAAATCCAGGAATCGCCCTCCACATATTGAGTCCTGGTTAGGACCCGTGGCCCCCTCAAGTTCTGGGGTGGTGCCCGCTTCGCGGCTGGACCGCCGCGTATTACATACAGCTCCACGGGGTGTCCATATTTCAAGCAGCACACAGACGCGGTTCAGCTCTTCCCCTTAAAGCTTTATTAGGTATGCAGGCAGCTTTCCTCGGTATTTTAAAGCACACGACCAAAGCCTGACGCGTTTCGTTATCCAACTTCTTCAGAGGCACGGTCGAAAGAAGCATAGCGGGCCACACCCCCCTCCATTTAACCACATCATGCGCTGATATGCAGCTGCGCTAGATGAGCAAACATGTAGGTTTTCTGGGACGTGTAGTCCATTTCAGTCCACAATTGGATGCCTCGTGTGATGATTGCCAGTTCAAAGCTCACCAAGAGCCCCAAGGAAAGGAGCACTGCTGAATCCAGGAATCGCCCTCCACATATTGAGTCCTGGTTAGGACCCGTGGCCCCCTCAAGTTCTGGGGTGGTGCCCGCTTCGCGGCTGGACCGCCGCGTATTACATACAGCTCCACGGGGTGTACATATTTCAAGCAGCACACGGGTCCTAACCAGGACTCAATATGTGGAGGGCGATTCCTGGATTTAGCAGTGCTCCTTTCCTTGGGGCTCTTGGTGAGCTTTGAACTGGCAATCATCACACGAGGCATCCAATTGTGGACTGAAATGGACTACACGTCCCAGAAAACCTACATGTTTGCTCATCTAGCGCAGCTGCATATCAGCGCATGATGTGGTTAAATGGAGGGGGGTGTGGCCCGCTATGCTTCTTTCGACCGTGCCTCTGAAGAAGTTGGATAACGAAACGCGTCAGGCTTTGGTCGTGTGCTTTAAAATACAGAGGAAAGCTGCCTGCATACCTAATAAAGCTTTAAGGGGAAGAGCTGAACCGCGTCTGTGTGCTGCTTGAAATATGGACACCCCTTGGAGCTGTATGTAATACGCGGCGGTCCAGCCACGAAGCGGGCACCACCCCAGAACTTGAGGGGGCCACGGGTCCTAACCAGGACTCAATATGTGGAGGGCGATTCCTGGATTTAGCAGTGCTCCTTTCCTTGGGGCTCTTGGTGAGCTTTGAACTGTCAATCATCACACGAGGCATCCAATTGTGGACTGAAATGGACTACACGTCCCAGAAAACCTACATGTTTGCTCATCTAGCGCAGCTGCATATCAGCGCATGATGTGGTTAAATGGAGGGGGGTGTGGCCCGCTATGCTTCTTTCGACCATGCCTCTGAAGAAGTTGGATAACGAAACGCGTCAGGCTTTGGTCGTGTGCTTTAAAATACCGAGGAAAGCTGCCTGCATACCTAATAAAGCTTTAAGGGGAAGAGTTGAACCGTGTCTGTGTGCTGCTTGAAATATGGACACCCCGTGGAGCTGTATGTAATACGCGGCGGTCCAGCCGCGAAGCGGGCACCACCCCAGAACTTGAGGGGGCCACGGGTCCTAACCAGGACTCAATATGTGGAGGGCGATTCCTGGATTTAGCAGTGCTCCTTTCCTTGGGGCTCTTGGTGAGCTTTGAACTGGCAATCATCACACGAGGCATCCAATTGTGGACTGAAATGGACTACACGTCCCAGAAAACCTACATGTTTGCTCATCTAGCGCAGCTGCATATCAGTGCATGATGTGGTTAAATGGAGGGGGCTGTGGCCCGCTATGCTTCTTTCGACCGTGTATCTGAAGAAGTTGGATAACGAAACGCGTCAGGCTTTGGTCGTGTGCTTTAAAATACCGAGGAAAGCTGCCTGCATACCTAATAAAGCTTTAAGGGGAAGAGCTGAACCGCGTCTGTGTGCTGCTTGAAATATGGACACCCCGTGGAGCTGTATGTAATACGCGGCGGTCCAGCCACGAAGCGGGCACCACCCCAGAACTTGAGGGGGCCACGGGTCCTAACCAGGACTCAATATGTGGAGGGCGATTCCTGGATTTAGCAGTGCTCCTTTCCTTGGGGCTCTTGGTGAGCTTTGAACTGGCAATCATCACACGAGGCATCCAATTGTGGACTGAAATGGACTACACGTCCCAGAAAACCTACATGTTTGCTCATCTAGCGCAGCTGCATATCAGCGCATGATGTGGTTAAATGGAGGGGGGTGTGGCCCGCTATGCTTCTTTCGACCGTGCCTCTGAAGAAGTTGGATAACGAAACGCGTCAGGCTTTGGTCGTGTGCTTTAAAATACCGAGGAAAGCTGCCTGCATACCTAATAAAGCTTTAAGGGGAAGAGCTGAACCGCGTCTGTGTGCTGCTTGAAATATGGACAACCCGTGGAGCTGTATGTAATACGCGGTGGTCCAGCCGCGAAGAGGGCACCACCCCAGAACTTGAGGGGGCCACGGGTCCTAACCAGGACTCAATATGTGGAGGGCGATTCCTGGATTTAGCAGTGCTCCTTTCCTTGGGGCTCTTGGTGAGCTTTGAACTGGCAATCATCACACGAGGCATCCAATTGTGGACTGAAATGGACTACACGTCCCAGAAAACCTACATGTTTGCTCATCTAGCGCAGCTGCATATCAGCGCATGATGTGGTTAAATGGAGGGGGGTGTGGCCCGCTATGCTTCTTTCGACCGTGCCTCTGAAGAAGTTGGATAACGAAACGCGTCAGGCTTTGGTCGTGTGCTTTAAAATACCGAGGAAAGCTGCCTGCATACCTAATAAAGCTTTAAGGGGAAGAGCTGAACCGCGTCTGTGTGCTGCTTGAAATATGGACACCCCGTGGAGCTATATGTAATACGCGGCGGTCCAGCTGCGAAGCGGGCACCACCCCAGAACTTGAGGGGGCCACGGGTCCTAACCAGGACTCAATATGTGGAGGGCGATTCCTGGATTTAGCAGTGCTCCTTTCCTTGGGGCTCTTGGTGAGCTTTGAACTGGCAATCATCACACGAGGCATCCAATTGTGGACTGAAATGGACTACACGTCCCAGAAAACCTACATGTTTGCTCATCTAGCGCAGCTGCATATCAGCGCATGATGTGGTTAAATGGAGGGGGGTGTGGCCCGCTATGCTTCTTTCGACCGTGCCTCTGAAGAAGTTGGATAACGAAACGCGTCAGGCTTTGGTCGTGTGCTTTAAAATACTGAGGAAAGCTGCCTGCATGCCTAATAAAGCTTTAAGGGGAAGAGCTGAACCGCGTCTGTGTGCTGCTTGAAATATGGACACCCCGTGGAGCTGTATATAATACGCGGCGGTCCAGCCGCGAAGCGGGCACCACCCTAGAACTTGAGGGGGCCACGGGTCCTAACCAGGACTCAATATGTGGAGGGCGATTCCTGGATTTAGCAGTGCTCCTTTCCTTGGGGCTCTTGGTGAGCTTTGAACTGGCAATCATCACACGAGGCTTCCAATTGTGGACTGAAATGGACTACACGTCCCAGAAAACCTACATGTTTGCTCATCTAGCGCAGCTGCATATCAGCGCATGATGTGGTTAAATGGAGGGGGGTGTGGCCCGCTATGCTTCTTTCGACCGTGCCTCTGAAGAAGTTGGATAACGAAACGCGTCAGGCTTTGGTCGTGTGCTTTAAAATACCGAGGAAAGCTGCCTGTATACCTAATAAAGCTATAAGGGGAAGAGCTGCACCGCGTCTGTGTGCTGCTTGAAATATGGACACCCCGTGGAGCTGTATGTAATACGCGGCGGTCCAGCCGCGAAGCGGGCACCACCCCAGAACTTGAGGGGGCCACGGGTCCTAACCAGGACTCAATATGTGGAGGGCGATTCCTGGATTTAGCAGTGCTCCTTTCCTTGGGGCTCTTGGTGAGCTTTGAACTGGCAATCATCACACGAGGCATCCAATTGTGGACTGAAATGGACTACACGTCCCAGAAAACCTACATGTTTGCTCATCTAGCGCAGCTGCATATCAGCGCATGATGTGGTTAAATGGAGGGGGGTGTGGCCCGCTATGCTTCTTTCGACCGTGCCTCTGAAGAAGTTGGATAACGAAACGCGTCAGGCTTTGGTCGTGTGCTTTAAAATACCGAGGAAAGCTGCCTGCATGCCTTATAAAGCTTTAAGGGGAAGAGCTGAGCCGCGTCTGTGTGCTGCTTGAAATATGGACACCCCGTGGAGCTGTATGTAATACGCGGCGGTCCAGCCGCGAAGCGGGCACCACCCCAGAACTTGAGGGGGCCACGGGTCCTAACCAGGACTCAATATGTGGAGGGCGATTCCTGGATTTAGCAGTGCTCCTTTCCTTGGGGCTCTTGGTGAGCTTTGAACTGGCAATCATCACACGAGGCATCCAATTGTGGACTGAAATGGACTACACGTCCCAGAAAACCTACATGTTTGCTCATCTAGCGCAGCTGCATATCAGCGCATGATGTGGTTAAATGGAGGGGGGTGTGGCCCGCTATGCTTCTTTCGACCGTGCCTCTGAAGAAGTTGGATAACGAAACGCGTCAGGCTTTGGTCGTGTGCTTTAAAATACCGAGGAAAGCTGCCTGCATACCTAATAAAGCTTTAAGGGGAAGAGCTGAACCGCGTCTGTGTGCTGCTTGAAATATGGACACCCCGTGGAGCTGTATGTAATACGCGGCGGTCCAGCCGCGAAGCGGGCACCACCCCAGAACTTGAGGGGGCCACGGGTCCTAACCAGGACTCAATATGTGGAGGGCGATTCCTGGATTTAGCAGTGCTCCTTTCCTTGGGGCTCTTGGTGAGCTTTGAACTGGCAATCATCACACGAGGCATCCAATTGTGGACTGAAATGGACTACACGTCCCAGAAAACCTACATGTTTGCTCATCTAGCGCAGCTGCATATCAGCGCATGATGTGGTTAAATGGAGGGGGGTGTGGCCTGCTATGCTTCTTTCGACCGTGCCTCTGAAGAAGTTGGATAACGAAACGCGTCAGGCTTTGGTCGTGTGCTTTAAAATACTGAGGAAAGCTGCCTGCATACCTAATAAAGCTTTAAGGGGAAGAGCTGAACCGCGTCTGTGTGCTGCTTGAAATATGGACACCCCGTGGAGCTGTATGTAATACGCGGCGGTCCAGCCGCGAAGCGGGCACCACCCCAGAACTTGAGGGGGCCACGGGTCCTAACCAGGACTCAATATGTGGAGGGCGATTCCTGGATTTAGCAGTGCTCCTTTCCTTGGGGCTCTTGGTGAGCTTTGAACTGGCAATCATCACACGAGGCATCCAATTGTGGACTGGTTTGGACTACACGTCCCAGAAAACCTACATGTTTGCTCATCTAGCGCAGCTGCATATCAGCGCATGATGTGGTTAAATGGAGGGGGGTGTGGCCCGCTATGCTTCTTTCGACCGTGCCTCTGAAGAAGTTGGATAACGAAATGCGTCAGGCTTTGGTCGTGTGCTTTAAAATACTGAGGAAAGCTGCCTGCATACCTAATAAAGCTTTAAGGGGAAGAGCTGAACCGCGTCTGTGTGCTGCTTGAAATATGGACACCCCGTGGAGCTGTATGTAATACGCGGCGGTCCAGCCGCGAAGCGGGCACCACCCCAGAACTTGAGGGGGCCACGGGTCCTATCCAGGACTCAATATGTGGAGGGCGATTCCTGGATTTAGCAGTGCTCCTTTCCTTGGGGCTCTTGGTGAGCTTTGAACTGGCAATCATCACACGAGGCATCCAATTGTGGACTGAAATGGACTACACGTCCCAGAAAACCTACATGTTTGCTCATCTAGCGCAGCTGCATATCAGCACATGATGTGGTTAAATGGAGGGGGTGTGGCCCGCTATGCTTCTTTCGACCGTGCCTCTGAAGAAGTTGGATAACGAAACGCGTCAGACTTTGGTCGTGTGCTTTAAAATACTGAGGAAAGCTGCCTGCATACCTAATAAAGCTTTAAGGGGAAGAGCTGAACCGCGTCTGTGTGCTGCTTGAAATATGGACACCCCGTGGAGCTGTATGTAATACGCGGCGGTCCAGCCGCGAAGCGGGCACCACCCCAGAACTTGAGGGGGCCACGGGTCCTAACCAGGACTCAATATGTGGAGGGCGATTCCTGGATTTAGCAGTGCTCCTTTCCTTGGGGCTCTTGGTGAGCTTTGAACTGGCAATCATCACACGAGGCATCCAATTGTGGACTGAAATGGACTACACGTCCCAGAAAACCTACATGTTTGCTCATCTAGCGCAGCTGCATATCAGCGCATGATGTTGTTAAATGGAGGGGGGTGTGGCCCGCTATGCTTCTTTCGACCGTGCCTCTGAAGAAGTTGGATAACGAAACGCGTCAGGCTTTGGTCGTGTGCTTTAAAATACCGAGGAAAGCTGCCTGCATACCTAATAAAGCTTTAAGGGGAAGAGCTGAACCGCGTCTGTTTGCTGCTTGAAATATGGACACCCCGTGGAGCTGTATGTAATACGCGGCGGTCCAGCCGCGAAGCGGGCACCACCCCAGAACTTGAGGGAGCCACGGGTCCTAACCAGGACTCAATATGTGGAGGGCGATTCCTGGATTTAGCAGTGCTCCTTTCCTTGGGGCTCTTGGTGAGCTTTGAACTGGCAATCATCACACAAGGCATCCAATTGTGGACTGAAATGGACTACACGTCCCAGAAAACCTACATGTTTGCTCATCTAGCGCAGCTGCATATCAGTGCATGGTGTGGTTAAATGGAGGGGGGTGTGGCCCGCTATGCTTCTTTCGACCGTGCCTCTGAAGAAGTTGGATAACGAAACGTGTCAGGCTTTGGTCGTGTGCTTTAAAATACAGAGGAAAGCTGCCTGCATACCTAATAAAGCTTTAAGGGGAAGAGCTGAACCGCGTCTGTGTGCTGCTTGAAATATGGACACCCCGTGGAGCTGTATGTAATACGCGGCGGTCCAGCATCGAAGCGGGCACCACCCCAGAACTTGAGGGGGCCACGGGTCCTAACCAGAACTCAATATGTGGAGGGCGATTCCTGGATTTAGCAGTGCTCCTTTCCTTGGGGCTCTTGGTGAGCTTTGAACTGGCAATCATCACACGAGGCATCCAATTGTGGACTGAAATGGACTACACGTCCCAGAAAACCTACATGTTTGCTCATCTAGCGCATCTGCATATCAGCGCATGATGTGGTTAAATGGAGGGGGGTGTGGCCCGCTATGCTTCTTTTGACCGTGCCTGTGAAGAAGTTGGATAACGAAACGCGTCAGGCTTTGGTCGTGTGCTTTAAAATACCGAGGAAAGCTGCCTGCATACCTAATAAAGCTGAAAAAACCATTGGTTATAGACCATATATAGTTAGGGATTAGCATTTACAAAACCATATTTTACTCGCACAAAACCATAGAAATTCGCATATATAGTTAGTTGCAATAACTATATATCGCGCACCCGCAATCCACTGCTGATGATGTCACATATTACATCATTCATGACATGGTCAGTGACATCACTGATGACATCACTGATGACATCATCCAGTGACTGTGTGTTTAAATTTGTCTTACATATTGAAGAATGAGTGGATGTATAAGTGTCTGGATGAAGAATTTAGTAGGTGCATGACTGACTGTATGAGAGAGTGATTAAATGTGTCTCACTGAGTGCATGGGTTAGTGAGTAAACTGTCTTAATTTGTGCATCATTATGTCTGTTGTTCTGTAAACTGCTGAATGTGTTAATCAGTAGCTATATGAGTAACTATATGGGTTATTGATTGGTTGCCCAAGTATTTGTATGGGAGACTGAGTATGTGTATGAGTGGCTGGGAGGTGTATGACTCTGTGCAAAGATGTGTGAGCAGTTGATTCACTAGATGTATGGGTTCAAAAGTGCATGTGGAAACAGCTGCATGGGCGGTTGACTGTGTGCATGAGTGTATTGGTGAGTGAATGGATATCTCAGTGCTACATGTCCAAGTAAGTACGTATGTAAAACACAGTACATGTGAGAGTTGACATATATAAATAACTGTGCATAAGAGCCAGTGAATGTGTGGGTGGCTGTATGGATCATTGTGAACTTGTATCAGTGATTGTATAAGAGAGTAAATTTATGTTAGAATATGTTTGAATTAGTAAGGTGTGTATAACTGTATAGTTGAGGAAATGGAGGTGTGATTGATTCTTTGCATGACTGACTAGATGTATGAGTAACTCCATGGATGAGTGACAATCTGTGAGTGTCTGTTTACACTGATTGTATCTAAGGTTATATTAGAGTCTGAAGAGGTTCATCGTATTATCACATGAATGATATTATCAGTGATATGATCAGTAATGTCAAATGAGATGTCAACAGTGATGTCATCAGTGATGTCATTTCAGATGTTATCAGTGATGTCATCGGTGATGTCATTTGAGATGTCATCAGTGATGTCATCAGTGATGTCACTGACCATGTCATGAATGATGTAATATGTGACATCATCAGCAGTGGATTGCGGGTGCGCGATATATAGTTATTGCAACTAACTATATATGCGAATTTCTATGGTTTTGTGCGAGTAAATTATGGTTTTGTAAATGCTAATCCCTAACTATATATGGTCTATAACCAATGGTTTTTTCAGTGAATTTTCTTGGTTTTGTAAATGCTAATCCCTAACTATATATGGTCTATAACCTATGGTTTTTTCAGTGAATTTCATTGTTTTTTAAAAGCTAATATCTATAGCTGTAAAATATATTCTTTATTACGTGACGTATCACGTAGCCACGTGAGACGCCTCATGACGCGTCACATAAACGTGACGTATCGTCTCTGCAGCGCAAACAAAACCCGTAACGTAAGCGCGCCAGAGCACGCTTACAGATATATATATATTTTTTTAACCTTATTTAGACAAAATCCACACGTGCACATATCTTGAGGCCTTGCAAAGGCACATCAAACAAACAGTCCCTGCAATTTTGCCAAGTTTGGTGGAAATCTATTCCTTTAAATTTTATTTCACTGTTTCTCTTGGTTTTCCCCTTGTTACGCTTACCGGAACGCTACCCGGTACGCAAACCGGACGCTCCAAAAACACAAGATGTCGGACTCCCGTTACGCTGCCGGTTAGCTGCCCGGTTGGCGTACCGGGAAGCGCCTCTACCGCAAAAAATCGCAATTTTCTTTTTTTTTCTTTTGCCCCGCGGGGCACTTTAATATCCCCCTCATCAATCCCAGGGGGTCAGGAGGGGTCTACCTTGCCCCCTTTCCTTCATTTCCCCCTTCATTTTTCACCACCTCTTGTCTCTCGATCCTACCGAGAGACAAGATGGCGGCCGCTCCGGACTGTTTACAATGTTGACAGCCAATCAGCTTCTCCTCAGACTCCCGTTACGCTGCCGGTTAGCTGCCCAGTTAGCTGCCCGGTTCGCGTACCGGGACGCGCCTCTACGGAGAAAAATCGCAATTTTTTTTTTTTTGTCCCGCGGGCCACTTTAATATCCCCCTCATCAATCCTAGGGGGTCAGGAGGGGTCTACCTTGCCCCCTTTCCTTCATTTCCCCTTTCGTTTTTCACCACCTTGGCGGCCGCTCCAGACTGTTTACAATGTTGACACCCATTCAGCTTCTCCTCAGACTCCCGTTACACTGCCGGTTAGCTGCCCGGTTCACGTACCGATTTGCGCCTCTACGACAAAAAATCTCAATTTTTTTTGGCCCCGCGGGGCACTTTAATATCCCCCTCATCAATCCTAGGGGGTCAGAAGAGGTCTACCTTGCCCCCTTTCCTTCATTTCCCCCTTCGTTTTGGCCTCCTCTTGTCTCTCGATCCTACCGAGAGACAAGATGGCGGCCGCTCCGGACTGTATAGAATGTTGACAGACACCGGACAGCCAATCAGCTTCGCTTTGCAAAGCTCCGTTACGCGAATAGTACGCAAACTAGTCCGCTATCCAGGACGCTGTCACAGATATATCTGTTTTTTAAAACGTTAATTTCTCAAAATCCACTGGAGCACATATATTGAGACCTAGCAAAGGCACATCGGGCTAACAGTCCCTACAATGATGCCAAGTTTTGTGTAAATCCATTCAGCCGTTCGAGCTAAAAGTGAGGCCAAACGCCCTATGGAAAAATGAATGGGAAAAACGCGTTTTGGGACCCCCCTTTTTTCTCGGCCCCCCTTTGACGAAACCCCCCTAAATTTTCAGGGGCTGATCAGAAACAAAATGTGCTATTTTCCTGAAAACGTCAGCCGATTCCGTCCACAAACGCCAACGTTATTAGACATAGAATTTTCAAAAGTTCCATGGAGAAAAAATCCTAACTATATATACCTACTGGCGACCGCCAGTAGGTAATATATATATATATATATATATTAACTCCACATTTCCCCAGTGCCTTTTTGCACTCAAACAGGAACACTGACTCAATAGTAAGCCAGAATCAGATTTCTTTATTTCATTTTTAAATCATTTTTAAATACGTGGAACGGTGCATTTCTCAGACTCATTTCGGACATGAGGCTGTGTCCTTGCTCACTTAACAAACGAGGAGGCTAAACAGTGAAATTTAAAACACCCATTGGCCCCAAACACAGTGGTGTAGTCATAAAAAGCGGACAAGAACCAATACATTGTAAGTATATTCTGGCGCTGCCATCTGATAGTGTCTGTCCATAGCTATGCCTGCTAATGCATCGCCTACATATAGAGTACATATCTAAAACAATCCGCATAGATAACATGGGAATTATAATATCAGATGCCCTCAATAAAATTAGTACATTTAAATAAATACAATGATACTATATACACTACATTATTGTTCTAGGTCATTTATAAAGACCTAAATACTGTTAAAGTGCAACGTGCAGAAATTCATATATATACAAATCTATATACAATTTCAAATATAATACACAAATGTATACACAATGCGGGCAAATTTCGATATCGGATATCATAATATGTACAAAAATGCAAAATGCAGTGCAAAGTAGTGCAAAATCAGCTATGTTCGACAGACTAATTGCTGCAAAATAAAGTGTGCAAATACGCTATGGACATGAAGGGGGTAGCATTTCCTCGTTCCATGCTTCCTTAACCTGTTGGATTATCAACCCGACACTCAATATGTGCAATAAATGTACTTTAATTTAGTACAACTCAAATATAAGAGCATGTCTGTAAAAATACATGAATAGACTTGGGATAATGCTGCCTGGTATACGGGAAAATACATGCCCTCCCCTGTACCAATGTATGGCTGGATGACTGAAACCAAGTTATTTAACTAACCGCCTGCTATGCTACCCCTGTGGCACAACCCTATAGATCGGCCAATAGTTGTGTGTAGTGCTGTGCAAAAAAACTCATATACATGTAAAGCCCAAATATATACAAGACACAGTAATCAGCATATTACTGTTGTGACCAAATACCTGTACTGGTACAGAAAGGAGGATTTGTCACTGTGCAAATAACGGGGAACTAAATGCAGATCATGAGACTTCAAAAACGAGAATTTCAGCTTATAACTGGGTGATGGAAAATGTAATATTCTATAGAGTCGGGGCATCAGATGGTGATGGTATGGCATTATAGGAAATTATAGAGGTCCTCCCCTAGATTCAAACCTGCAGGTGCTTTACTATTCAGATTGACTATATACTTAGACTCAAGTTGTCTAAGACATTTCTCCCTGTTGCCCCCTTTTTTTATTTGCTGCCACGGCATCAATGACAAAATATTGCAAATGGCTCAAATCGTTGTTATGAATGATCTTAAAATGCCGAGATACCGGATACGCTGGATCCAAATGAACTATTGCTCTTAAATGTTGCAATATTCGCATATGTGCTTGTAGCTTAGTGCTGCCTACGTAGAACATATTGCAACTGCACTTCAAGACGTACACAGCAAATTCTGTGCGGCAGGTGTAATGCGCTTTAAGAGCTATTGGGATGCTGGAAAAAGGAGTCAAATATGATGTGGTGTTAACACCGAATTTGCACGCTCGACAAGAGCTACATTTAAAAAAACCCTTACGAGGGGACAACCAACTGCCTGTCTGTCTAGTCTCTGGACTACTAGTCACTAGTTAATTCCGCATAGAATATGCTCTTCTGAACGTGACTGTAGGGGTCATAGGCAGTACCTCCTTGAGGACCTGGTCTGTTAGAATAATAGGCCATTACTTTTTTAAGATTTTAGTGATCTGCCTGGCTTGTCTATTATAACCAGTGATCAGTATAATCTCCTCTACGCTAGCTTGATCACCATCACTGATGGTAGAGTCCCTGTCAGGATCCAACAGGGATGGACGGGCGAGGGCATTGGCTTTCATTATTGCTGAATCTAAATGATCAGAATTATAGCCTCTCACCATCAGCCTGTTTTTAGCCTCCTGTTGGTGATACTGCCTTGCTTCAGTGGTACTGCAGGCTCTGTGGATCCTAATAAATTCCCCACAGGGGATGCTAGCTATTGTGTGCTGAGGATGGAAACTGCCAGTGTCTAGTATGGTGTTCCCCGAGGTGCTTTTCCTGTGAAGACTGGTTTCAGTCTTGCCATCTTGTATTCAAACTTGTACATCAAGGAAATTAACCATTTTAGCATAGATAGTGGCAGTAAAATGGAGATTTAACTCATTTTCATTAATGGTACTAACAAAATCTCTGACTTGTTTGTCATTACCTCACCAAATGATGAACATGTCATCAATGTAACACCAGTATTTCACAATGTGTGTGGCCCAAGCAGTGGGATGTTGTACCTTGAGGACATGTTCCTCCCACCAGCCAACATGGAGCCCCGCGTAGCTGGGGGAGAAGCATGCCCCCATTGCCACACCTCTCAATTGTTTAAAGACAGAGTTGTTGAACATAAATATATTGTTATGCAGGCACTTGTCACTTTTGATGATCATCTGGTTGTGGTGATGCATTTCAATTGGTCTTTGTTCAAATAAAATCTAGCCGCTCGTATGCCATCATCATGAGCAATACTGGTATATATATATATATATATCACGAGATCCAAGAACTCCCCAACCTCCAAACGGCGATGGAGAGAAACACGAATTCCAATTAACGTGATTCAGTTATTTTTATTTTCTGCTTCTGTGCTCCCACAACCTGCCATTACGCGTTTCGGCTAGCCAAGCTGGCCTTGATCACATGTAGTTCAAACTAAGCGAGATTGACATTTAAATGCACACCCCAGTCTTTGTCACATGGTTCATATATATATATAAAAAGTTAGACATTTACTGTAAAAAACTATTGTCTAAGTGAAGTGACAGTGTCACAGACAACATAACATTTACAAACAGAAAATAACTCTGAAATTCACCAGCTATAACTATAACTGACATCATTTATGACATTACTGATGACATCTCAAAAGATATAATTTATATCTTTTATGACATCACTGATGACTTTGTTGATGACATCATCCAAACTACTACTCCTCAAAATAATCTATAAACCGCCCCATCATTGTAAATGGCTTTTTAATACAATCAGTCCATATTTACACACAGCGTGCTCTTGTGTGTAGAAGAGAGTAGATACTCTTTTTTTGTGTGTGCTGTTGTTATTGTGCACATTTGTTTTCATATTTTTTTAGTTTTTGACTGCTGTTTTTAAAACTTTTTTCATACTGTTTTAAACTTTTTATACCATTTTATTACATATTTTATTTTACATACAAGACTTTGTGTTCTGTTTGGAGATGCTGTTCCATGGCCCCTGGAATACGGTATTTTACTAACTTCACCAAAGGGCGCAAATTTATGACAGTGTCGGAAGTATATGCTGAAATGCTGAATGTTGTCATAATTTTCTTGCTTTTCCAGCACTTCTTGCAGGATAGTTCTACACTCGCTTCTTCAGCATCTCTGCCCATGCTATGCTGTTTGGAAGCATAGCCTTAAGGTGCTTCCACGTGACGGTGGTTCCCATGGAATACTGTCCAGTCTTATCTAGAGGCAGCACCTTCTGGCACAAGTGCACATGACCCGTTGCATGCTTATTTTTTATTTTATTTTGTATACCTGAAAGTTAAAAAAAACTGCCACACCAGTGAGTTCTTCCATGATCCTGCTTGTTGTGGTGCTGTGAAAGTGCTTGGGAAAGCACAGAGTTGATCATCTTCAGATAGTGTACCTTGGATTTGGTGTTTGCGGAGGCCATGAAGGCTTCAGATTGCTTTTACACAAACTGTCTCTGTTAAGCACCAATCCGGTAATGGTGGTTAGCAAAATCTTTTGAGGGTGTGGGATTTTTTGAGTAGTGTTTCCTGAGTGGCCGATCAAATGGCTTATTTAATTTATTTTTACTTCCCCTTGGTACTCCTGCAGGACCCATAGAACCAATGAGAAGCTCCTGTGGGAATATAGTGGGAATCCTGCTTGGGTTATGTTCCCTATTCTGTGTTTGCATGAGTCCTGTGTGACTTGGAATTTAATTTTTTAATGTTGTGTTTAGTATGAAGGGGTATTTTTATTTAAACGTTGTACCTAGTACCGGGAAGAAGTAAGAGATGTTGAAGCACTTGAAGGCATGATACACCAGGTAGTTCAAGGATGCAAAGGGGAAAAAGCAAAAGCATGAAAGAGCTTCACTATGAACTGCTCCAGCATACATTATGGAGGCAGGTAACAGTTCCCCTCCAAATGCTGCAGATGCACTCGCACTTGATTGTAACCACCTGTGAAACTCCATCACACTCTTCGGCATGAATTGAGGACATTTATATCAGCCGGGGACCAGCTCCTGACTGAACAAGAGCAGGTGTGCAAAAGAATGTATTTTTTTTTCTTCATTAGATCCAATCCTTTGATGGCCACTTCAGCTGTGAACATTACCTCTGCAGGTGAACAACTCCCTACTGCACACAACCTACAGCTGTGTTGGTCTCAGGGCTTGGCCTGCAGCCAGGCCAAGGGCCTATACCCTCAGAGGCAGCCAACCTCCAGCTGTACATGGCCTTCAGCTGTGCACAGCATTGGGTTGAGCGCAATGTCTATTCTGTGGCCAGGCCATGCACTTAATCCCCTGCTTGAAGACAACCTCCTGCTGTGTCCAGCCTTCATCCATGTGCACCATGAAGCACCATGAGATTGGGTATGGGGCCTGGCCGCTGCAGGCAGCCAAGACAAGACAATGCTGAGCACAGCCTTTGTCTGTGCTCAGCAGTGGTTGGCTGCAGCCTTTGTCCATTTTTCTACATACCGCCACCCCCCCACGCTCATGACCTTCAGCAGTGTGTAGCAAGGGTTGGCCGCTGTAACAACCAACTCCTCAGAGGTTGCCAACCCATGCAGGTCCCCCCAACACAAGAATATCTATTATTCTATCTTTATTTTATCGAGGCGCCAGGACACTCCCAAAGAACTATGTCAAACAGTCACCTTATGGGACCACAGGACTGTACAAGCATGCACGATCCCATCTGTTTGACTCACAAAGCCCATTTTATATTTATATTTAGCTCCGGAGATCAGGGATCCCCCCACCAGAAGTGCCAGAGGGGATAGGGTATCCTTACCTTTTCCCCTTACATCTTTTATTTTATTCACCTTTGTCCCCTGTCCTCTAATGGTGGCCACAACAAATTTGTGTCATGTTTGCAGCCAGCCAATCAAATTTCTTTGTCCTGTGGGACCAGTCCCTTGGAACCGAAATGACCAACAGGAGAAACAACTCTGTTGGTCAATCAGATCGCTCTACTTGTTTTTTATTTTTTGGTACTGCGAGAGTCCAGCTGGACTCCGGCTGGGCCAACCATTCATATATACCTATTTTTTTTTAACATTTCAACCCCACCCCAACCAACTCTTTAAATGTGAATTTCTAAAAAATTGATGAACGGATTTACACTATAACACAAAGCATGCTTTCTGAGTAAAGTTTTAACTTTCTGCCAAGTAATTGTTTTCAGTCGTTTTTTGCTGCAGGACTTCTCAATATTTCCTATGGGAATTAACATGGGAAAAATTACGTTTAGTGACCATTTACCCATGATGATAGGGGGTGACAATTGTGTTGTAGATTTAGAGCTGGATAGGTCTCGCCCACCATTGCCTACCTAAATAGCCTTTCAGTCTGCTCAGACTTTGAGGGACTACCATTATACTAGGGTTGGTTGAATCCTCAAGGATTTATGAATCCTAATACTAAGGAATACTCTTCCCATTTCTCAATGCATGATCTACATATTAGATGAGATAAGAGACTGCCGAACCCAACGCAATGGTACCGCACATATAATACTTATGGAAAACACTATCTGACCATAATCCACTTTTATTAACTATTCAGTGGGGCAGAAAGGTAGCCAAGATCCCAATTTATAGATTACAGATGAGTGCACTAGATGATACAATTTGCCGTGAGACATTTAGGGCTGAAATTCAAAATTTCTTTCATGGAAATGTAAGCATAGACTTGGACACGCTATTTGACTGGGAGCTCTTCAGAGTAGTTATAGAAGTTTATTGTAAAGGAACAAAAATGGGGACAAAACTTGTGTTAGTATGAGACGTAGACAAACAGAAACAAACGTTGAAGAGTGGCAACAAGGGAAAAAAAGAGTTGAAGAAAGGGATCATCTTTCTCAATTTTTGGAATGCCTGAGATGTCTAGACTACATGGATTGACAGAATAAGTATCAATTCCACAATGGGAGTCATAAGCCACAGAGACGGGCATTGCTATCCTGATCAGAAATGAGAGGGTTGCCTAGGGTGAACACACAGATGACACAGGGGTAGAATGTGCACCCACAGATTGGAATTAATCAAATATTTACATTTACTGACTAATACATCAAACTGTACAAGGTACAAAACAAGGTAAACAAGTATTGCATGGAAGCATGCATAAAGAGGGTGTAAATATACTACCACCTCATCTGAGTTGGAGGCAGACATATCTGAAGCCAAAATAAAAGCTGCAGTAAAGCACATGAGGAATGTTGTGATGGTTTGCTGGTTGAATTCTGTACCACCTTGTCGTGTCTCTGTATCAATAACGACAAACACTAATCATATTTAACAAGAGCTTTATTCTGTGCTTCTTGCTATGTCCCTGTTCCTGCTCTAACTGCTCTTTCCTTCCCTGTCTCCTCCTCTTCCCTTCACCCACTAACTCTGCCCACCCAGCTACTAGACTGTTCACGACATCACATCTCCTCCTTTGTTAACAAAACAAACATGACTGACTTGGTCATAGTTCTTCAATTAGCCATCGTGGCCGTTGAATGTCTCGCCGAGGTCGGAGGGACACCTCCAACTTCAGAATCATCTCCTACTTGATTGTCCTGGCTCTGAACTACTGCAGCCGGATCAGGCCTTTCACTCTTCTCACTCTCCGATTGTCCAATCATCCTCTGGAGAGACTCTCTCAGGCTCAGGGCAGGAGTACACGTTTGAAAGTGCGACGCATCTCTAGTGATACATCTGCTTTCCGATGCCGCCGTCACCATGGTGCCTTTCTGATGAGCGATAGTCGAAACTTCCACTTTGAAACGAGACACATCTCCATTTCCTTGGTGTGGTTTTATCTTGCCTTGCTGAGAGTCTCCTTGATTGCAGGAGTGCATCTTTTTGAAGCTGCGAAATGTATCGTGTGTTATCCTTTTTCCCAATTCGTGGTGGTTTCCGGTAAGTTTCTGGATCATCCACTTCATCGTCAGTTTCCGAGGCGATCATGAGGGCCCCTGTTGAGGTGGCTGAGAAGGGCTCATCATGATAGTGACAGTTTATTTTCCTTTGTGGCCCTGATGCGATAGATGCTCTATATTCTTCATGAGTGTGTGCTGATCTGGTTCTCTTCCCAGCACCCGCATCTCATTTTATTTCTCTTTGTCTTGTTTGGTTGAGGGCAGCACTGTCCTCCTGTCCAACGTCATGCATCCCGGACCGGGAAGCCTTATTTGAAATGATAATTCTGGTTCGGTTTAGGGACTCATTCTCTGCCTCGGGTTGGCCCACCCATTCTCGCTCACGTCTGAGACTGGGGAACCCTTTGACTATCTGAGGAGGTGTACGGTCCGTTCTCACCGGAGGATGACCTGTCTCTGTCAACACGTCAGGTTTCGTTCGTAGAGTGACTGGAGAGTCCTTTGTTATCCAGTGTGTGACATCTGTTATCTCTGTCTTCGTTCAGTAAGTCCTTCTAGTCAACCTCACTGATCCCTTCAGGGGTGACGGTATATATTTTATGTCGTGATATCCCTGCGACTGACATGACAGGTTGGCTTGTGTGGTGATGGAATGTTCAGGAAAATTGGTGTGAGGTATGTTGCTCTCGACGGGAAGAATGTCCTTCGGTTGCATGAGGTGCTCGGGTGTTTGATAAGTAAGAGGAGTCAGGTGTCAATTGTCGTTGAGAACGTTCCTTGTAGAACGACTTGACTGGTAGATCTCTGACATGAGTAGGCCATGACAAATTGCTCTTCGCGTCGAAGTTATTTTTGGGATACTTCTCCGAGTATCTTTCTCGAAGTATCTGCGGTGTCATTTCACTGGAGAAGTTGTTTGACAACCATGTGTTTGTTTCTCGTGTTTGATCCCCGGGTATTTCATCTCTGCCTCTCTCACGTGCTGTTAATGACCTATTCTCAGTTTCCCCATTATCTCGGATGTCATGGATGCGAGAATTAGCCCAGCTTCTGCGCTTGACTTCTTCTTCCCCCTTGTTTTGTGCATTGACATCTGCGCAGCGGGTGTGATGTGTTCGCCAGCTTGATGTTTCTTCATAATCATCTCCAGCAATTGGCAAACAGTGAGGTGCTCGGGCATGGTCATGTATCAACTTCCGGTGATGACATGACTGGTTCAATCTCTTATAGTTTGTCTTCCTTGCCTGCTTGATGGGCAGGCTGCTGTCTTGTCCATGGGTGCGAACTGTCTCACTTGACACTTCATCCTCTTCAGAGTATTTTGTGCCATACTTTGAATGACTCTTTAAGGTTGAATAATTCCTCGAGGTTGTGTCAGTGACACTATCACAGTCCTGGATTATCTCGGTCATTTGTATTGTTGACTCGGAGTATTCTCTGTCATTTTGTCTCTCCCGCCGTCTTCTCTTCGATCTACCTTCATCCTTCATCTTTCTGGTTTTGTTTGTTTCGGTGACTTTATTCTCAGACATAAGGGATGTCTCTTTCCTGGTATCTTTGATTCTTGCAATAGTGTGCAATTCTTCTGATAGGTATCCTGCTTTGATCCACACTCCAACATCAGCTTTCCTGATGATTTCTTTTAGCGACCAATGCACTTGAAGGATCTTGTGTTTCGTGTTAGAGTCTGAACAGCCTTCGATTATCCAAAGCCGAACTGCTTCCTCATTTGTAAATGTGTTGAACTGGCAACCGCTTACCAGACTTTGCAGCCAGGTGATGAAGTTTGGCAATGGTTCTCCTGGTTCCTGCTGTGCTGTGTTGAAGGCGATGTGATCATGATCCACCTCTGCCTGTGCATGGAAATGTGCACGTAACGTCTCTTGGAGTCTTTCATAGGTCTCTGTGTCCTTTTCAGAAAAGGTGTTGATTAGACATCAGCCTTCATGACCCACCAGCTGGAGGAGTAGCATCAGACAATTTCTATCCCTTCGTTCACCGATTGCGTCGAGAAAATCATCCAGTGATTCCAGCCACCGGTTCCATTTGGGACTCAAACTCTGAGTGTCAGTCTGTGTCACTGAGGGTGGTACTCCAAGGCAGGGATTGGACCATTTTGTTGCTTTCCTTACCTCCATGAGGGAAGGAGATTCTGATCTCCTTTACTTTACTCCTTTACTTTGCTTCCCGTCTTCTTTGCTGACTCTCTTTAGCCGAGATCCTTGATCTAGTCGTTTCTTTGGGGTTGATAGGCTTCGCAACTATCTCTGTATGCGCCAGTGAATGACAGCTTGAATTTCATGAGTTCAGAATGGCCACCACTCAGCTATGCTATGCGTGACTCGTGGCTCGCTTCCTTTAGAGTCGCATGCTAGCTGCAGGTGGGTAGTGATTCTTCCGCGAGGACGCCTGGCACATTTGACATCTTGTTTGCTCATGCATCTCTTTTCCGGATGAGTGCAGGTTATTCAATCACTTTGTTGATGGGAGAAGGCTCCCTTGGCATTCATCTACCCATGCTTCTGAATCATTTGTTTTCTTCGCTTATGTTACTTTTACTTGTCTGTCTTCACGTGGTGCTCAACGCTTAATCTGGCACTTGTCTTTGCTCGTGCTCATTGCATTCGGGATCGGCATGTGATTGGTGCATTTAGGATGTGCACTTGCTTGTGCTCGCTGACTTCAAAACCTGGGTTCATCCGGGCTTGTGTATATATTCTTTTCTGGGCCTTCCGTAATTCCGCCCTCTTCAGGGTCTTCAGTAATTCTGCCCTCTTTGGGGTCTCCTGCAGGACTGCCCTCTTCGGGGTCTTCTGCACTTTTGCCCTCTTCGGGGTCTTCTGCAGGACTGCCCTCTTTGGGGTCTTCTCTGGGTCTTCTGCAATTCTGCCCTCTTCGGTGTCTTCTGCAGGACTGCCCTCTTCGGGTTCTTCTGCAGGACTGCCCTCTTTGGGGTTGTAAAAGCACAAAATTTGTGAATAGGGACAAGAAGGGCACATACAAGGTTTCAAAAGAAAATGGCTTTATTGCCAATAAGCTGCAGCTGAGACAATTTGCAGAACTGCAAAGTGATCTGGTTTTTCAGTGAGGAAATCAGTCTTTATATTTGTTTTCACAGACCCCTGACACATTATTCATTAACTACTACATTGTGGTGTGACCATCTCAGCCACGTGTACATTACAACATCATGGTGCATTTCAGAAATATGTCTACGTTCACACTTTACATTATTCCTGACGGATCTGACCATGCAGATGCTGGTTAATCTTTACACCACTACCTCCTGACCCACAGCCTTTGGTCGGTTATCTTTGAAATGTCAATGTGCACTGTTTGCTCTTATCAGCAGAGGCCCGTGTTTTCTGCTTTTCCCATACAAATGACGCACTTGCTATCTGTGCTGAGCAAACACTTTACCCTTTCACTTAACCGGGCAAGGGCAGAGCAAACTTGGCACGTCGTAGGTCAGCGAACCCTTTCTAGGACTTGGCTCGCTGAACTGGCTCTATACACAGGTGAAAGCTAGTGAATCATTAAACAAGTTGGAGTTACAGCAGAATGGGCACGTACACGTTCACTTGCCATTCTTTCTGGTTTCAGCTGAATTTCAGACAACTTAATTTTAACCATTTGTGCAGCATGGAGCTACCTTCCATTATGAGTGGCTCATATCATTTACAGGCAGATGTCAGGCATAAATTAATATAAACTACGGTTCATTTAAATGTATTCATTGAAGAGGGCCAACAAATTTTTCATCTTTTACAAAACGACCCTTTGAACCTTATTTTAAAATAATTTCATCACGAAGCATATCACAATTTAATAATTATATTGTCCATTCTTATCATTGTCAGAAATGTCTATGTTCATCAACTCAGTAGTGACTGTTTACATCAGCATTCTTTCTTTTTCCTCTAATTTCCTCACTTGGCACTTTGTCAGCTGTCCCAATAGTTGACAGCACATTGGCAGGCAATTCATTCATAAAAAGCCTATTATTAGTAGGAAAATTGGTATGAACACCATTCCTATCTTCCAACGCCATGCGCTCAACCAACTCCAAAGTGAACCTCCTATATCCCATGTACCAGAATCCTGCTGTGCTTCTACACCTATATGATGCAATCTTTTTATTGCTTCCCTGACAGTAACAGAGGAGTCAGGGACATAAGTGCAACAGGACGCCCCTATAATTGCACAGACTCCTCCCCTTTCTGCTAGCATCATGTCAAGAATCATTCTATTTTGTAACAAAACTAATCTCACAGCTTGAAGCTCTGCTGTAATATTTTCAAGTATACTTGTTGTTTCATTTATTGTTGCTTCTAGTAGCCTGGACAATCTACGTATATCCCCTGAGTTGATAGATGGACCAATCCATGGTATCACCCCTTTAAATATATCACCCGCTATCTGTGATGCTGTATCTCTTTGATCCACACTTCTCCTGCCTCCACTTCTCCTGCCTCGCCGTGGTGCATGTCTTTGCATGTCCCTTTGTACTTCCTTTGTGTCTTTTATTGCTATAGCAGGTAATACAAAACCTAGGTGACAACAACCACTCCAACTTGTTGGAAGCCATGTATAAGCCTTCTCTCCACAAATGAAATAAATTGAGTCACCTACGTAAAGTGGAATGCTAATATTTCCGGCCGTCATTTCAAATGTCATGTTACAATTTGTACTATTGCCCACCTGATAGGTCCCATTACTCTTAATACAAATACTCCGTATTGCTTTGTGTTTTCTTAATTTTAACTTCCAAAATGGTATATTCTTATTTGCCTCTTTTGATGGGCCTGCTATCCCAGTGCTTGAATTCTGAGTTGGAAAGAGTGGAGTAAAGATGTCAGACAGGGGGAATGTTGCATTCTGTTCTATTACTTCCGTGCAGTTCCCCAGAGTCAAAATATCTGCCATATATTTGTTATATAATGTTCCTGCAGGTGGAGCCCTAGTTGTCCCTGCACCAGCAGTACTTTTTTTTAAATTCTGCAAAACAGCTATTAGCTCTATTTTTACTATTGTTATGTAAATGGCATAACAGGATGCTGCAAAAGGCAGTGGGACTTGAACCAGGGGCAAACTTTGGTCTACAGAAGCTGGGACTTGCAAACATATCCAGCAATCTCCCCTTGTTAATATCTTATTGGTATGATGCAACAAAGTCACAAAGGAATTGTGGTGCATATCTTCTCTGTGGGCTATTTCTTCAGGTGACAAAGTGTATGCAGGTATGATAGCAGAGGGTGTTGGTGTTGGTATCAATTGTTCCATGGGATAGAACACGTCCAATAAGTATACAGTAATTAATGCTAGCAATAACAGACAGAATATCACCCCAGGTATGCACATTTTAGACTTGTACCATTTTTTCTCCATTTTTAGAGCTGTATTTTTCATATCCATACCTATCTATTCTTATACTTTCTTTAATTGGATGTAGTGCTATTGATGACACTATGTTGTGAATTATCACTGTGAATCTTTAATATAATATAAGCTAAACACACAAAAAGCATGAACACATATAAGGTGAGGCTGTAGTACAGAATATATTGCGAACAGCTATTCGTTAATATTTCAGATGGCCTCTGAGAATTTCTTTGTACTTCTCGCCTCCCAAAGATATGCATGTAATTCTTGTAATGCACGACCCTTTGGTCACGTATATTAACCCTTAGTGCAGCCTTACTTAATTTTTTACAATATTGTCCACTGTGGCTGATTGAAGGGCACATCTGTTAATGGATGTATATCATGGTTTCATTTCATGGACCATAGTAATCAGTGTTAGGAGTGTTTTCATGTTGGAACACACCTTCCTTGAGTACATTTAAGAAGCCAACAAAGTTTCCCTTTGGACCATACAGCTTTTGTTATGGAGATTTGAGTTACTTCTAGGACAAGATTACTTTAGGAAGCTGCAATGAGAGGGGCACCATAATGCTCTGAAATGCAATACATACAGCCCTATTAATAGGGAAAGGAGTGGTGAAATATCATGTTGCATAAAGTGGCAAATATACTTACTCTGGCACATTACTCGTATGGTTTGAAGCATCTCAGATAAAGTAAATTAAATTATACACCAGCGCATACCTTCAATAGATTGTTGAACACATTTCCTTATCTCTTTTTAAGATACCATCAACACAATGCCCCTGTGCATAGCGTTGTGAATGTGGTAAATATCTGATGCATGTGATGTCTGTGAATGCTCGGGGCGTCTCTTCATTTTTTTCAGAGTATAACTTTGATAGTCAGGCCCTTGGCTTGCATTTCCAGACACACATACCACACATTTCACAGTCAGTCAAGCCACAAAAGCTAGGGTTCATTTAAAAGGTTTAGTTGAATTTACTTGCTTGCTTGTTGGTGAAAAGTGAGCTTGAATACTCCCGCAGGAACACAAATATGCCAGTAAATGGAACTGAAAGTGCAGAAATATGAAGTGCTAGGAATCTTCTACATCAAAATAGGCCAGACCCTAGCCCTAAATTTGCTTAATTGTCTGGCCCCTCTAAGAATGTTACAAAGTAAACATGAACTGACTGCGGCCGCCGTTGGGAGGTAGGTTTGAGACCTGCGCTCCCCCGGCCTGGCCAGGCTCTCGCTTAGCGGCGGCTGCTGATAGGAGATGGCACCAACCAGCCCTACCGGGATGGCGACAATCACCGGGGGAATCATCCCAGCGCCTGCCTGACTCCATGATGGCGGCTGGCGGCGCCGCATCCTCTGGCTCACCCCTGCCTCCCCCCGGCCTCTGGTCTAGCCCCCGATCTCTCCGCCTGATTCCAGGCTGTCCCCCAGGGTGGGTCCTTGCACTACCAACTTTGCCGACTAGACCCAGCAATACCGAACAGCGTTGCGGTAAAGCAACTTCCGAGGGGGGGCCCTGCTCAAGGGGACCCTGGCCCTCGCGCCCCACAGCGCCAGCGACTACTTCTGCTGGGCACAGGTCTCCCGAGCCGTGTCACCACCTTCTGCTGCCTGTGGCTGTGTACGGTACGCTGTGAGGACAGTGCCTCTGGTGAACTCTGATGATCGCAGGCTCTCCAAGATGGCGATTCGACTGCAGCTGGCCTCCATCTCCCCCCTGGGTTCCCACCTTCCCTCCGGGACTTCTCGACTTGCGTGCTATCCTGAATGACACTTTGCTGCTGTTTTTCGGACAGTTTTCGCTGGACTCTAGCCCTTCCCTCCATACCTTGCATCCCACCCACCATTCCTCTATGCTGTGATTGCATCTTTGACCTATTGCAATAATGCTAAGCTTTGGTATTCGCTGAAGTCCTTACACCATATACCACCCCTATGCGTCTATTAGAGTTTAACCAGTCATATCCCTTCCTATGTGTATTTAGTTGACTCTTATCACTAGTGTTTGCAGTGGACCTTTATACTCTCTACCACTCCTATGTGACCCTTAGAGTATTTCCAGTCATATCCCTCCTGTGTAGATTGAAGATAACTCTAATGACTAGGATCCTATGTGATTTTTAGATTGTATCCAAGTGTATCCCCTCCCTGTGTTTAGAGATATAGCTTTAACGACTAGTCGCCTGTGTGACTGTCGGAGTATAGCCAGGTGTATACCTTCCCTCGTGTGAAGAGATACCCTATTCACTAGAACAAAAAGAAATGTGGTCTTTATGTATTTGTAACTGATTCTATGTAAAGTGCATTGATAACATGTAACGGAACTGATGCTACGTAAAACGCTCTGATAACCTAATCGGTTCAAGTTCGCTCTATATCCAAGTGTATCCCCTCCCTGTGTTTAGAGATATAGCTTTAACGACTAGTCGCCTGTGTGACGTTCGGAGTATAGCCAGGTGTATACCTTCCCTCATGTGAAGAGATACCCTATTTACTAGAACAAAAAGATATGTGGTCTTTATGTATTTGTAACTGATTCTATGTAAAGTGCATTGATAACATGTAACGGAACTGGTGCTATGTAAAGCGCTCTGATAACCTAATCGGTTCAAGTTCGCGCTATATAAAACTCTAAAAATAAATAAAATAAAATAAATAAGTACCTCACCCTAAAGGAGCTTTTTAAAGCAGGCTGTCTTGCCAACCTGTGAAAAAGTTATTTGCTGGTTGCTGCAGCAGCACGCGTGCTCGCAGTGACAGGAGGACTCGCAAATACCTCCCGGATCAGTTCCTCTACTAATTGCTGCAGTGGCACGGGCACGTTGCAGTTACAGGAGCACTCGCAAATACCTCCTGGATCAGTTCATCTACTCAACGTTGTACTGGCCCACTTTTTACTAAGAACTCCCTGATGAAGTGTGCTAAACTTTTCTTGTTCTGCAACTGAGCTATTACTCCTGGTGGTAGTGTGCAATATATCCTAGTTGAATTTTCTTAGTCAGAAAGTACTCTACTCAAGGCTTCTTGTAATGCTATACTATTTAAATCTCGCATTAGTTGGTATTCTAGCTGATCAAATACTTCCTCAAGGTAAATGAGTGCGTCTTCGTTGTCTTCTTCACTGCTATTCTCAAAGTCAAAAATTGTTGTCAAAATATCTGTTAGGATAATATCTAATAGTAGTACTTCATCTATTTCCTGCAGAAGATCAGTTACCAGAATTACTGACATTTCATCTCCTTCTTCTTTGTAGACCTCAAATTGTACCTTTTTTCCTCTTTGATCAGTTCTGGTGTTGGCATGTGCTGCTGACCTGGGTCTTGGCTGGATGCAGTCTCAGGAGGTGCCCTCTTTATATGGCTGGCATGTATCCAAGATTTGTTGTTGGTGCACTTCACTGCTGTCTTTGTGGCGAGCGGGACTTGCTGCGGACCCTTCCAGCGAGCTTGGAGACAGTTGGACCTCTGGAATGCCTTGATGAGTACCCAGTCACCGGGCTTGAACTTGTGCCCCTCGACCTGCAGTGGCTCTGGAAGGGCCCCCTTCACGTGCTGGTTGATAGAAGCAAGAGTGCGTTAAAGTGACATGCAGTAATCATTCAACAATTCATTCGTCATCATAGGCAGAGCATTTTTGTCCGGAACTCCCCAAGCTACCATTGGCAACCCAGTAACAATTTTGTGTGCACTGAGTTTAGTCTTGGCATCTGGTGTGCTCCTCATGCTCATTAGGGCAATAGGTAAGGCATCCATCCAGGTCAATAATTTGTCAGCACATATTTTTGCTATCTTGCTCTTGAGCACGCCATTTTTTCTTTCTACTGCACCAGCGGCCTCTGGATGATAGGCGCAGTGTAGCTTCTGCTGTATTCCCAAGCCTTTGCATGCCAATGTTATTATTTCATTACAGAAATGACTGCCATTGTCTGAAAATATTGTTTTTGGGACCCTAAAATGTGGGATCAACTCCTTTATCAGGCACTTGGCTGTTGAGATGGCATCATTGTGTTTTACCTGGTATGCCTCTATCCATTTTGAATACATGCACACCACCACCAGGATATACCTATACTTATTTGTAGGGGGCATCTCCACATAGTCTATTTGCAGGGCTTCAAATGGCATTGCTGGTTTTTGAAAGTGGCCTTTGGGTACTGGAGCAGTCTTACCCACATTGTACTGTGCACATGCCATACATGTTTGACATATCTCCTGTGCTATTTTTCTTATGTTCTTGTTCACCCAGAATTTGTCCATACAGTTTATTATGGCATCCCTGCATATGTGTGCCGGGCCATGCATGGCCAAACACATGGAGTAGACCATCCTGTCTGGTAACATATATTTCTCCTTGGTGTCATTCATCCAACATCCTTGAACAAATGACCCGTCCTTTGACCAACCTATCTGTTCTTCTGCTGTTGCTCCTTGTTGCATTAGTCTTATACCTTCAGTTGTTAGATCTAGTGACTTCACTTCATCAGGTAATTCTTGGGCCGTTAGTACTAGTGCTGAATTATATCTTGCTGTCTGTTTTGCTGTTATGTCAGCAAATGCATTTCCCTGGCCTACCTTGTCTGTAACCTTCTTGTGAGCACTGCATTTAACTATGCCAATTTCTTTGGAAGTGCCAGGGAGTTAAGTAATTTGGTGATAAGCACTCCGTGCTGCATCTTTGTGCCTTGTGAGGTAATAAAACCTCTTTCCTTCCAGAGTCTTCCAAAGGAATGTGCCACATTAAAGGCATATTGGCTGTCTGTATATATGTTAACACACCTTCCTTCAGATAATTCACAAGCTCGTGTGAGTGCCACAAGTTCTGCTGTTTGTGCAGACAACTCAGGTATCTTACAGGACTCAACTACAGTTTTATTTGTTACAACTGCATAGGCTGCTGATGTACTTCCATCCTCTGTTCTAAGGCAGGAACCATCCACCCACAATTCTCCTTCAGCATCTGCATAGGGTGTATCAGTCATATCTATTCTTCCTTTTGTTTGCTCCTCAGTTAACAAAATACAATCATGGTCTGAGTCCGCTAGATCATCAGTGGGAATAGGTAACAGAGTGGCAGGGTTAAGCACATTACACTTGTGAAGTGTTACATGTGCTGCAAATAAACAGATCTCAAACTGCGTGAGCCTGGCATTTTTGAGGTGCTGCGTATGTGTCTTATTCAGTATCAGCTCTACGGCATGTGGAACATAGACATCAACTTCATGTCCCATTATTATGCTTTCTGCACGTTGCAGTGATAAGGCAGTTGCTGCAACAGAACGTATACAGGAAGGTAAAGCCTTGGCTACAGTATCCAAGGTGGCAGAGAAATATGGGCATTGGTCTTTTGTGGTCACCAAACTGCTGGCATAGAACCCCAAGAGCACTTCCGTCAGACTCATGAACATAGAGTTGGAAAGACTTAGAATAGTCTGGTAGGCCTAAAGCAGGAGCAGAGCAGAGAGCTTGCTGAATGGCAAGGAAGCCTTGTTCATGTTCTGGCAACCACTGAAGGGGTTCGGGCGTGTCCTTGTGGGTCAGGGCCAATAAGGGTTTTGAAATCAAGGAGAAGTTAGCAATCCAATGTCGACAATAACTGGCCATACCTAAAAAGGCTTGCACCTGTTTTTGGGTGCGTGGCACTGGTGTCTATAGAATCAATTTAATGCACTTATCATCCAATCTTCTCTGCCCTTTTGACAGGATGTGTCCTAGGTAGGATACTTCCTGTTGAACAAAATTGTATTTTCTCTGGTGAAACTTTGTGACCACGTTCAGCTAAGAAATTTAACAAATTAATGGTGTCAGTTGTACATTCTGTCTCAGAGATGCTACCAAGCAGCAGGTCATCTATATATTGTATTAGCACAGAATTAGGGGATTCTACAAAAACAGAATGTTCTCCCGCTTACAGAGAATGAAAAGAGGTACATGCTACCCTCATCTACTGGAATTGAGAAGAAGGCATTTTTTAAATCCACTACAGAAAAATATGCCATTTCTGGTGACAATGTTGACAATATTGATACTACATTTGGAAAAAACCCGGAACTGTGGCACCACAATTTTATTAATTTCCCTGAGATCAACTATGAATCTGTAACTTTTTTCATTAGTATTTCCATCGCTTTTTTTTAAGACCGGAAGAATAGGGCTGTTACAAGGACTGCCTGATATTTCTTTAACAATCCCTTCTTTTAGTAAGTCAGCTACTATATCCTGCAATCCCTTTAGACCCTCTGGAGCTATTTTGTACTGTGGTATTCTTGGTAATTTCACATTCTGTTTAACTGTAATTGTTACAGGTGTGATGTTCATTTTCCCTGTGTCATTTTTGTGTTTTGCCCATATCCTTGAATCTATCTGATCCATTATTTGTGCTGTAATGTTTTGTATTCCTATT
The DNA here is from genome assembly GCF_964263255.1 of Lissotriton vulgaris. NCBI lineage: Eukaryota > Metazoa > Chordata > Amphibia > Caudata > Salamandridae > Lissotriton > Lissotriton vulgaris. The sequence continues at coordinate 1,547,071,905 of NC_141689.1, read as the reverse complement.
GATAGGAAACAGTTGCCCATTTCCTCTGTCATTGGTCCATCTACTTCCAAGAAAACTCAGTCTGCAGTGCACTTAATTGTGGCATTCATCTTTTTTAGCAAGTCCAATCCCAACAAATTAAATGCACATTTGTCTGATATAAGGAATGAATGCGTGTCCTGAATTGGGCCTATACTGTATTTCAAGGGTGCTGAAATTGGGCTTGTTACAAGTATGTTGGTGAATCCCACTGACTTATTTATTTTTCTCAAGAGAGGAACATCTGGAAACTTTTTCTTTGTTAAGGAGGAATTGGTGGCCCTGTATCTATTAGTAATTCCACAGGTGTACCTTCAATCTTACCCCTCACATATAGTCCAGTGGGATCTACAGGGATTACCATCCTCTGTATTAACTCTCTCGGGCCTCCCTATGGTGCATAATAGTCCCATTCCCCTTGGGGCCCTTCCTGATATATTCCATCATAAGGGTGATGCACCTGCATTTTTGGTATTTGTTCATTATCAAAGAAATTTGTGTTGGGGGATACCCTGTTGGGCCATGTTGTGAGTCACGTCCTTGCTGTTGATATCCAGCTCTTCCCATGCTCCTTCCCCGGCCTCTTGATCTCCCCATCCCACCCCCTCTTTGTGACTGTTTGACAGGGTGTGGGCATTGAGCTCTCCAGTGATCATGTTCCCCACAATTAAAGCATCCCTGTGTGTGTGTTTGTTCATTTGTGGTGGTATGCTGTGTAGGGGGAGCCGAAAATGACCTTTGTGGGCCTCCACGGCCTCTTCCTCTCCCCCTGCTTCTTTGTCCTCTGCCGCTATACTGGTTTGCTTGCTGAATCAAAACCTTTGTTTTTAACTCCTTTATTTTGTTATTTTTGCTTTCCAAATCCTTTTTCCCTAGCATTTCATAATACTGTGCTAATTGTAAAACTTCTGTCAGAGGTTTGCATGACCAAGTAGGGTTGTACTCTAGAATCCCTCTTTTAATTGAAGGTTTTAAATTATTTACAAAACAGGAGACAAGTGCGCTTTGTGTTGCTTCCTTTTCAGTATCTAAACCACTTGAAGCTGTGAAGACTTTCTGTATTCTAGCGAAAAACCCAGATACTGTTTCTTCAGTATCTTGAATGCATGCATTTAATTTGGACCAGTCAACTTGTTTTCTTGGTACTAGTATATTTATTTTAGCCATTATTTTAGCCGGCAAATTTTTAATTTCCTCTGGAATATCTTCTCCTTGTTCCCTTTTCTCTGTAGTTATTTTTTCCCATTTTATTTTTAAGCATTCATCATCTTCTCTTCTTATCTTTCCCCAAAGGTCTGGTGGCAAAATTATGGAAAACATCTGTTCTATGTCATCCAGTGTTAAAGTGCCCACTCTTAATATGATTTCCGTCTGTCTATACCATTCTTCTCTGTCTTGTCTAATATCTGGAAACTGAAGTACAAATCTATGTAACTCAACGTTAGACCATGGTGTGTGCACCTTAATAGTAGTGTGTCCTGGCTGACTTCCTGGTACTTCTCTCAAAGGCATGATGTGATCAGGTGAAAGAACACAAGACTTAGATGGCTGTTGTAGTTCCCCCTCCTCTTTACTTTTCTTAAACCCTTCACATTTTCTTTCTATCATTATCTGTGCGTCCACCCATTCAGTTAATATCTGGAGTGCTTCTAATCTCTCTTTTTCTATTGCTGCTGTGTCTTCTAGTACAGTTAGTAATTTGTTATATATTTTATTAGGCAAATTTTCAACACATGGATATCCAGCAGAAGAGGGCCAAAACCTCTCCCAACTCTTAAATCTGTGAAACGCCTTGGTGTCCAAATCTATCAAAGCAAAATGTTGAAATGCTGGTGTGTAATGCGCTGGGAATGCGCACCTTTCATTCAACCACAATGAGGACCCTTTCTTCATAACTTCATCTACCCATGCCTGTACCTCACTCTGTTCTTTCTGTGAAAGTGCTAATTGTGATCGCAGACCCCTTTTTCCTATAGGGGTACCAGATACTTCTTTCTGTTGTATAGTAGTTGTGTATTTTTGTTCCTGTGATGCGTTTTGTGATGTTTGTGGGCTATATGGAGGAGGAGTCGTTAATAATGCTTCTATTACAGGATCCTCTGTATCTTCCTGTTCTAAGGGAGCATTAGGTAGAGTGGGGTAAACATCTGGTATTGGCTTGTGAACTGTAAGGCATTTGTCTATTTCCATTTCTTTTTCCCTACAACTTGTTACACATCTTTCTTTTGCCTTCTCCCTATCATGTGCCATAGATTTTCCTTTCGTTGTCCTAGGTTCCCCTGACCATCGATTAGCGGCATATGACCGCCATGCATGAAATGCATCCCATTGTAATAAACGTACTTTCTTCCCTTTCTTTTCACGTTCCCTTAAACAATCTTCTAAATAAAGCATTTTAGCTCTATCAAACGTGCCATATTCTGGCCATTGTAAATCAGGATTTTTCCTGGCATAATGAGTCCATTGATCAAGATGAACAGCTGTATGGTACCCTTTTTTCCGTGACACGTACCATGCTGGTGTGCCACGAGGAGGTGTCGGTTGGGTGACATCTAAGGCTGCCCTGCGGCCTTTAGCTGTGCTCAGAAATAATTTGCTAAGCATTTTTAATTTTATTCAGTTACTAATTTAATTATTTTTCTTCCTATGTCACTTTTTATTTCTTTTCTAGAAATACACTGTTGTACACCTTACTTCAACAATAAGCATATTTTTTAGACGTCTTTCAGAAGCATGCTCTGTCTTGAGGCAACCTCCCACGGTCTCTCTGAGGCAACCTCCCACAGTCCCTCTCCTGTCCTTGGGATCCTTATGATCTTTCACAGATTGGACAGTCCTCCTCAGGCACCTATCTTAAAGGCGCCCTCAGACCTCCCATAGAGACCCCTAATGAATCTCAGTGTGTACCCTCTGATGTATTTAGAAAAACAACATTCAATTGATAAAATTGAGTTCAGTGCAGTTAAGCACTGCCTACCTGATCATCAGACCAGTAATGCCGTTGTATGCGTCCTTCTTTGCTGTGGCAAAATCACCTGATGGCTCAAAGGAAGCTGGTGGTGTCTATTGTCAAAGGCTTATCAACGGGAGCCTTCTTGTCTGGGTTTGCAGGAAACTATGTCCAATCAGCAGCTGCGCAGCATACACCGAGACTGGAAGGCCCCTGAAGAGTCCTGAGACCGCAGTTCTTTACCCCCTGCAGAGACCATCAGTTCCCAGCGAGTCACGGCTCCATCTGTAAAAGCACAAAATTTGTGAATAGGGACAAGAAGGGCACATACAAGGTTTCAAAAGAAAATGGCTTTATTGCCAATAAGCTGCAGCTGAGACAATTTGCAGGACTGCAAAGTGATCTGGTTTTTCAGTGAGGAAATCAGTCTTTATATATGTTTTCACAGACCCCTGACACATTATTCATTAACTACTACATTGTGGTGTGACCATCTCAGCCACGTGTACATTACAACATCATGGTGCATTTCAGAAATATGTCTATGTTCACACTTTACATTATTCCTGACGGATCTGACCATGCAGATGCTGGTTAATCTTTACACCACTACCTCCTGACCCACAGCCTTTGGTTGGTTATCTTTGAAATGTCAATGTGCACTGTTTGCTCTTATCAGCAGAGGCCCGTGTTTTCTGCTTTCCCCATACAAATGCCGCACTTGCTATCTGTGCTGAGCAAACACTTTACCCTTTCACTTAACCGGGCAAGGGCAGAGCAAACTTGGCACGTCCTAGTTCAGCGAACCCTTTCTAGGATTTGGCTCTATACACAGGTGAAAGCTAGTGAATCATTAAACAAGTTGGAGTTACAGCAGAATGGGCACGTACACGTTCACTTGCCATTCTTTCTGGTTTCAGCTGAATTTCAGACAACTTAATTTTAACCATTTGTGCAGCATGGAGCTACCTTCCATTATGAGTGGCTCATATCATTTACAGGCAGATGTCAGGCATAAATTAATATAAACTACGGTTCATTTAAATGTATTCATTGAAGAGGGCCAACTAATTTTTCATCTTTTACAGGGTCTTCAGCAATTCTGCACTCTTCGGTTTGTGCTCAACGCTGTCTTTATCTGTCTCTTGCATTAGCTGGCGCTTGGTCTCTTGCACCTCTTGCGTTTGCTTGTCTTCGCCAATGTTTGTTTGGTCTTTGCCAACACTTGTTTTTCATTTACAAATGCTTGTCTGCTTGTCTATTGGCTTCGCCAATGCTTGTTTGGTCTTCGCCAATGCTTGTTCATTTGCTGCTTGCTTTTGCCAATGCTTGTTTTGCATCTAGCAATGCTTGTTTGCCTTCCTGGTGCTTTTGCCAGTGTTTATTTTGCATGCCTCAATGCTTATTTCTTAATGTCTGACACTGCCTGACTTTAAGATGTCCTCTTGCAATCCTCACATAGGGGATGTCCTGATAGCTGCCTGATTCCAAGATGGCCGCCGTCCCTGAACTCTCAGCTCACACGAGACTTCAATTTCCATTCATTCTCTCAGGGCTGATTCTTTCCAGGACTCACCGGCAGCCGGTTTTGGAGGCGGTGGGGCTTCTCTACGGCCTCTCACTTTTCTGCGTCGCTGCAGCATTCAGGTAAGATCGGGTGGGCCCCCGACTTACTTTCTCCAGTCGCGCTCTCGATCGGCGACCGCGTGCCAAGTCTCACGCATCCGGGGTGAGCTCCCGATTTTTGGCGCCAAATTGCGATCGGTTTCATGGCACTTTCACGAGGCTTTTGACAGTGCCTCAGACGCCTCTCACAGTGCCTCAGACGCCTCTCAGTCACTGGAGCAGCAGGCAGGATCGGGGTAGGCTTCTGATTTCATCTCCACGAGTGCATGCCGTTTTACACGCATCGGGGGTGAGCACCTTTTTGGCGCGCACCAGTGTTTTACATCAAACCCTCCCAGCGCTCGATGACGCTTCTCCCTCGGGGCTCTACGCGACCAGACGATCGCGGAGCGGGGGCGAACACCGCTGGCCTCTTGGTCTGGGCGGCGGCCTCAATGAAGACACACATGTCTTCAGCAGCGTTTTCCTCTTTCTGCGCTGCAAGGGACGGGGCGCTTCTTCGTGGGGTTCTAGGGATGGCAGACTGCATCATCCCACCCTCGTTGCCAGCTGTCGTGTCTTTGTATCAATAACGACAAACACTAATCATATTTAACAAGAGCTTTATTCTGTGCTTCTTGCTATGTCCCTGTCCCTGCTCTAACTGCTCTTTCCTTCCCCGTCTCCTCCTCTTCCCTTCACCCACTAACTCCGCCCACCCAGCTACTAGACTGCTCACGACATCACACACCTCTATTAATGAACTGTAATTGTAATTGTAATTGTAATGAAATTTCTAGAGCGCATGGCTGCCCGTGAGTGTCCCAGCGCTTCAAGATGCACCAGAGAGATCCGCCGAGTGCGGAGCAGATGGTTATGGGAACAGCCATGTCTTTAGTAGCTTTCGGAAAGGCAACAGATTGTGTTGGGCCCGAAGGGTATTCCACAGCATGGACGCGTGATAGGAAAAGCGCCGGCCTCCGGAGCGAGCTTTCTTTATCCTGTAAAATTTGGGTTAGATGGGCGTTCGATGATCGGAGAGTTCTAGACGTGGTATGCGGGACAACAAGGTCCTTAATGATTGACGGGGCTTTTCCATGGAGGGTTTTGTGGGTTAGGAACAAGGCCTTGAAATGCACCCTTTGCTCCACGGGCAACCAATGTAATGCTCTAATCGCTGGTTTAGCAGAACAACGGATCTTAGTGTTTGCAAGAATCCGAGCAGCAGCGTTTTGCACCACCTGTAGCCTGGCTGTAACTTTCTTAGGTGCGTCGAGATATAGAGCATTACCGTAGTCCAGTCTGGACAAGATGAGACCCTGTAAGAGAAGTTTTCTTGACTGAAAAGGGAGCAGGGGAAGGATCTTGCGGGTGGTACGTAGGAGACCTAGGCAGGTTCCAGCAGTTTTTCTTGCCTGGGTGTTTAGGGTAAGATTGTGATCGAGCCAAATCCCCAAGCTTTTGATTTTGGCTTTGGGGGTTGGGGGCGGGCCCATGCATGGGGGCCAGAGAGACTCCGGGCGGAAATGGGACTGGTTGCCCAACACCATTATCTCCGTTTTGTCGCCGTTGAGTTTTAGGTGGGATGAGTTCATCCAGCTGACTATGTCCCCCAGGCAGGAATACAGATCGATGGTGGGATTATCCTGCCGGCTGAGGGAGACAACCAGCTGGGTGTCATCCGCGTAGGTCAGGAGTTTGATACCATACGGGATGACAATCCCTTCCAGTGGCGACATATACACGTTGAAGAGCGTTGGGCTCAATGACGAGCCCTGAGGCACTCCGCAACGTATAGGAGTCTCCCTGGAAATGAAGTCACCCTCCGCCAACTGGAAAGAGCGGTTATGAGCGGCTTCTGTAGTGGCAGAATATATTCACTGACTCTTCAGAAACAATCCTTTCCTTGAACAACAGAAGAAGCTAGCTCTCATTCTGCCTTCCCCAAACAATGTTGAAATGAAGCAGATAGGACTTCCTATCTCGCTTCGTCAATGCTAAACATTGGCTATGAGAGTATAAATAAGGCCTTGCTTATCAAACTGCTTTTGTTTCTTCAGTGGATTGTTCACCTAGACCAGAGAGGTTTTATCCAAGGAAGAAGCACCTCTGACAACATCAGGTGCTCGTTCCATGTTATGGATAGGACAGTAGTCATGTTAAAAAACATTGAAAGGCATTTAATATGGGTTTTTTTTAAATTAAGTTTTCCTTATGCATTGAAGCAAAGTACATTAATACAGCAAAAAAACCTCATCAAAGTTCCCAAGGTTACATAGGTTACTGCAAGATTTACATTACATGCCTTAACGTGCAGTCAAGAACAGACAGATGGTTCTGAACAAACATGCATTTATGGCAATGCCATAGAGATTGTTTCCATGCAGTCCAGGTCTGGGGAGAGAGACCTTTGATCCATTTGGATAGCCAAGAATGTACTGAAGGGGCTCCAGATATCTTTGGGGTGAGATCTCGCAGGCATTAGTGCCTAGTAATACTCAAGGTCAAGTCAAGGTATGTTTATTATGACCGTAGTCTTTAAACAAACAAGCAGTGAGCATAACGCCATAAGGGGGGTGTATACAGTAAATACCTATCCTTATATTAAAAAGTTATTCTTTAAAACAATTCTACATTTCATTTCCAAAAATACAAAGTCCAATTATAAAATACTAATCACTGTTAAAAGTTACAAATGCCTTAAAACATGTTATAAAAATTAAAAACCTATTCACTTTTCTTACCATCGTAACAGTTTCAGTCAGTAAAACTTCATACAGTACTACATTTTTCCCTTGGTTCTCAATACACTCTGGGTCACCTTTAAAAATTTCCCTAGGGCAATTGCGATGTCAATGAAGGGTACTTCTGTTAGGAGGCTGGCTGCCTGCGTCCTTGTTTTAATTCCATATTTTAGGAAAACTGGGCGCAGCCATAATTTTCTCTGCTCTAGGAGAAACAGGCAGTCCAACAAAATATGCGGCCAGTCACCCTTAGTTCTCAGCTTACACTTGCAGCGGCCTTCTTGGTCTAGAAATGTGGCTTTGAGCTCTTTATTTATTATCCATGGGCTAATCCCAATTCGACACCTCAGGATCTCTTGCCTGAACCCGCGGTTAGGTAATCTATCAAGGTAGGGGAACCAGTTTTCGTTGGGCCAGGCATTTAGCATATGTGCCACTGATTTTTTGTTTGTTAGATAGCCTATATCAATCGCTTTAGAAACTTCCTTCCCCCTTTGTTTCAGCTCCCCTTTGGTACTTAGGACCTGCAGCGTTTCCTGGTCCCAATCGATCTCAAGTGAGTTGCAGATTCCTTTCAATTTGTCCCTACAGACTTTTGCCCATTTTAGCTCGCTTCTCAGTATTTCATTGTGACACCAGTATGCTACTTTTTGGCTAACGGGGTCTTCCAATCTCTTCCAGAATCTAATCACAGCCATCTGGGTTTGTATTTTCCAGGATTTTGAGGCTATTTCTAACCTGATGGCTTGTATCATCGAAGATTGAGGAAGGGATAAGAGTCTTTTTAAGCAATTCCCCTCTATCACGTCCCAGGACCCCTTACCGCTCAAATAAAGGATCTCTACGCCATATAGAATTTGAGAAGGTGTCATTGCTTCGAAAGCTCTCAGCATAGGTCGGTGTGACATCTCTCCATATACCCCATTAAACCTTTTTAGACCACATATGGAGGAGAGTGCCTTAGCTTTTTGGGTATCCAGATGGGAGTTCCAGTTTAGAGCTCTATCGAACCACAAACCCAGATATCGATATTCATTAACAGTCTCCAGTTTGAGGTCGCCTATATACCAAGTAAATTTGCTTATCTTTTTCCCAAAGCATAGGGTTTTAGTTTTATCTAAATTGATTGTTAGGAATTTTCTGGCACAGTATGTTTTGAAGGCGTTAAGCTTCCTTTGTAGGCCCCTCTCGGTCTGGTCTACTATCACCAGATCATCTGCGTACAATAGGCAGGGTATTTTATTGCCATCCATTTTGGGGCTGGTACTGCCCTCCACCTCTAGATGTGCCGGGAGGTCTGACAGGAAGATCGAAAAGAGCTGTGGGGCCAACACACACCCTTGTCTTAGACCATTCGCTATGGGTATTTTTGGTGTTAAGGAACCCACCTTATCCTTAATTACTTGCCCCCAGTTTTCCCTGTGGAGTTCTTTTATTATAGTGAGTAGGTTGTTGGGGATCTTCAGCCTCTCTAATAACTCCAATAGGCAGGCCCGATCCACCGAATCAAAGGCTGCTCTGAAGTCGACAAAACAGCAGCATAATTTGCCATTCTGTTCCGTCGACTTCATCGCCATCGCCCATAGTGCAAATCCGTGGTCTATTGTAGAGTGGCCTGCTCTAAATCCCCCCTGTTCTGTGGGTATTATTTGAAACTCATCTACCCATGCATTCAATTGTTTCAACAAAATTTTAGAGAACACTTTCTCGCCTATATCTAGCAGATTGATTAGCCGATAGTTTTGTGGCTCTTCTTTGCTCCCTTTCTTATGAATTGGCCTAATTATTGCCCCCTTCCAGGTTGGTGGCATTACCCCTTCTTTTAGGACTACCTGGAACATCTTGGCAAGAAATCTTGCCCAACATTTTACCTCGGATTTCAAAATTATAGCAGGAAGATTGTCCGGACCTGCTGCCCGAGTTAACTTGAGTTCTCTTATTGTGCGCTCAACATAGTCTTTATTAAATTGTAGTAATAAGTCATCTGAGATTTCTTGCCATACTTTATGCTCCACCACTTCTCTAGAAGTCCTTACCCCATATAGTTCCCCTATGTACCCTTCCCATGCGGCCTCACTCACCACACAGTTCAGTTCTCCATCTGGTGTTCCCGCTACCGACTTTACTAATCTCCAAAATTGCCTTAGATTTTTATTCTCTATGTCTTCTAATAGTTCTAGCCAGCACTTTTCTTTATATACCCTTTTTGCATTGGTTACCATTATCGTAAATTCTTTTTTCAGCTTGGCTAGCTGGTCCTGTCTCTCAGATGTAAAGTTCTTTTTTTGTGTTCTTTGTATTGCGCGTATCTCCTTTTTCTTATTTTGGCACTCCACAGAAAACCCTTTACATCGATTTGTGTGTTTAACCATTGTGAGATGGTTCCCTTTTAGCTTTATCTTTAGGCATTGGACCACCTCTTCTAATTTCCCTATAAACCATTCCAAATTCTTATTCTCACAATTTTCCCGTACTATTTTAGTTTGCATAGCCTTCAATTTTTCCATGTACTCCTCAGTTAGGCGTGTCGTCACCCGTTTGGGATACTCAACTTCCTGGGTGATCACCCTTTCCCTCTGTAGTTCACTTCCCCCTGCCATTGATATATACAGGAGTTTGTGATCACTCACATCTTTTTGTTCTAGCCTAAAATCCCTGATCTGGGTGAAATTCCAGGCCTGCAAGAATATATAATCAATTGGGCATTTCTGTTGCCCTTGGATGAATGTCTTTCCTGCTGGGGAGTCTGTCTCCATTCTCCCATTTACACAATGAAAGCCTCTACCTCCTAGGGTGTGTACAAGACCAACATCTTGTTTCGAGATTTCCCCAACTGGGAACTTAGCCGGGTTTATTCCATACACCTCTAACTGTTCCCTATTCCATAGATCTGCTTTTTTTGGATTTAGTTTATGGTTAAAATCCCCCATTATCATTATTGTCTCTGCTGGATATTTTTCTAAAATACTGTCTACATCCTCTTTGAAGCACTTCATTTCCCTTTCATATTCCTCCCCGTTATCCCACTGCATGTATACATTCATTAAAATCAACATTTTATATTTCTGATCCACCTTCATAAGTTCAATTCTGCATGCTTGTACCCATTTGCATTTTGTATTCAACGTTTCAAAATCCCTCATCGCTTTTGTTGATATCAAAGTCAGCAGCCCCCCCGAGGGCCGTCCATGGTTTTTCTTTATGGCTGACTGCTGTATCTGGGCATATCCGTCAAATGTAGGGGTATTGTCGCATAACCAGGTCTCTTGCAGGCAGGCAATGTCCACTTTATTTATGACTTCCTTTATATACTCACGTTTTTGCTCATTGCCTAACCCATTTATATTCCAGGTTAAGAGACCTAAATCTTGCGACCCCCCCTCCATCCTATTCAACGTCACTCAGAGCGCCTACTTCCTCCATATCCAGCAAATTACTTGAGTTACCTTCTCCCATTGGATTACTATGTGACGACCAGTTGCCCCATGAGGAGTCGTTCCTTGTGTTATCTATTACAACGTTCAGGCGGCTTAAATGCTTTTCCGTTTCTCTACAGAGAATCACTTGTATCTTCTGAAGCCCGGCATGGTGATTTAAGAAGTTATTATCTTTGGCGGTTTTTATTTCCCTCTCTGGGATAATCCTTATTCCCTGTTGAGTTATCTCAATTGAGGCTTTCTGGATTGCCCTTTTTACCAGGCCTTAATGGAGGGTAATTTTTGTTATCTCCTTTCCATACCTGTTTTCTACAAAGCCGACATGCTGTAGATCTTTAGTACCGATCCCTTTCAGGCTGTCGCATTTTTCAAATGCAGACAGAATCCGTGCCCTATTTAGGGGTCTTGGATTTCCTGTCGGCTTCTCTTTCCTCCCGGGAGGTATTGGGTCCAGAAATAACCAGTTGTTCTTATCTCTCTCAGAAAGATACGTGTTTGTTACCAACGCCTGTTGATAGGAAGTTGGTCTCCCCGTTTGCCGTCCGTTCCTTCTCGTATTGGGTTCTTCATGTACCTGAGGTCTTACTGTTCTTTGTTCAATAACTCGTTCGTCCCTATGCCTTACTTTCTGTTTCGTCGTACGGATGGAAGGGAGGGTCTCGATTGCCTCCTTGCATCTCTGCATTTTCCTTTGTACTCTCGGGGTCCTTGGTGTCTTTGGGGCTTTTGTATCTACTTGCGTGGGTCTAATTGTTGTAAAAGTTGGTGCTGATGCATTCAAGCCTGACTGAATCGCCCCCGTCACTGTTGCCTTCCCTTTGTTCTTCCCTACTTGATTCATTTGCCTGTTTTTTCCAGTCCTGGTCGTGGCCCCACGTGTAACATACCCCCGCGCCTTTTTATCAACTTGGGTCTTTTTGATATATATACATTGTCTGCAGACTCTTCTGCCTCCTTTGCTGTTTGTTTTGCGGGTTGGGGGTCTCTTCCCAGAGATACTCTACTTTCTTCTTCTATTATTACCATGTCACTTTTCTCCCTTGAAGGGGTTAAATCCATTGTCATTTCCTTGATTGGCATTTTGTTCTTTATTTCTCTTAGCTCTTCTTCTATTTTCTTTAGGTGTTGTTTTTGAGCTTTCACCAGACCATTATTTGAGAGGCTCACTTCCAGGATTCCTTGTAATGCCTTCTGGAGTAACAGGATTACCTCTATCAGCGAAGATGTAGGCGTTTCCGAGGTCGCTGAATCCTGTATTGTGTTTCTGACAGGGTTTACTGGATTGCTAGACCTTTTGCTCTCTTGATGCATTGATGATTTTTGCAATTGATAGAGCTGCTGGAATTGATCTGGCGCACCTCCCCAGATATCACTCTGGTTCTGATCTTCATTTCCCCTAAGATCTTCGTTTCTTAGTGACAGCTGAGAGAACAGTTTGGGAGATGATGATAGACGAGGCGCCGCGATTTGGTGATTTAAGCTTTGAAGAGTTAGATTTATAGTATTGTGGTTCTCCCCCTCCTCTTTGCTATCCGGGCTCACTTCTTCGTGGTTTCCTCCCTTTTCTAGCTGTCCTCGACTTTCGTCCGGTTTGCCATGGTTTCCATCGATTTCCCCGACAATTTCCACTATTTCTTCATCTATTTCCGATGTAATTGCTGGGTTCAATGATTTATAGTGTTTACCCACAAACTCCTTTATGGACTTTGTCCCTCCCATGTTCTCTTTCTGTTTGTTATTCGTTTGATTGCCACCTCTTTTTGCCTTCTGTGCATTCTTTGCTGCTTTTTTAACTTTTCTTTTCTTTCTTTTACCCTTACTATTGTCCAAGGATGATACTTGACTTTCTTGGCTCTCTTCCAGAGATTTTGAGCCCTCCATTAATTTACTCCTCCCTTGCTCGTCCCCTGTACGTAAGTTTGTTCCTCTTTTGGGGACCATTGATAGGTACGATAGCTGTTGTGTAGATGAAGGTGTTACACTTAATTATTAAATTTCTTTATTTCAAGTTAATCACTTACCTCTGTTCTGCCTAGGTTCCTTCCGCCAGCTTTCCTTCCGCTGTCCTTGCCACAATTGCCCTTTCTGTCGTATTTTAGTAGATCTCCTGCTTCACAATAGCTCCAGGCTTCTTTGGACCTATGCTTTTAATTACTTTGCTCTTCCTTCCTGCCTTGATGCCTTTAGGCGCCTCCCTTACAATATTGTGGGCTCCTATTTCCCTGTTTCCCTGCAGACTCTGCTGGTTGCTGCTCCAGCTAGCTGTCCAAGTCTGCTTAGGGTCTAAAGGGTACTACGGAGTGCTGGCGCTGAATAGAAGTTAGCGCTAATGGGTAGTTTGCGCTAATGGGTGGTTTTGCGCTAAATTGGGGCTGGCTGAGTAGTGCTCGCGGGCGAAGGTCACCTCCGATGCCCCTCTTCACTTATGTGACTCTTGGCGGCTCATGGGCTCGCGTCTCCTCCCCCCCGCGGGCTCCGCTGTGTACCCAGGCGGGGGACGGGATTTGTGGCGGTACGCTCTTTTCCCGCTTCCCGCTTGCCGCTTGCCGCTTACCGGTGGTAGATGAAAGCGGTCGTCCTGCGGCGGTTGTACAGCGCTCTCTCCGTGGCTCCGTCGCTCTCTGTGGCTCTCCTGCTCTCCTGCTCGGCTTCCGCTTCCTGCTCGACTGCTCGACTGCTTCGGTCTGGCGGTCTGGCGAGGGCGTGGCGTGGCGTGGCTCAGGCTAGGCGAACAGAGAGTACTCAAGGTGCTTCTGACAGTAGGCCACAGTCATTGCCCAATTTGAAATTTGGGGATGCCGCCAATGGACCACAGCCCTTCTTTTTTACAATGAGTAGGTTATCAGTGATGGAGAGGTTGGCAGAATAGAGACAGATCAGTCTGGCCCTGCGGCAGAGAGAGTGCCAGGTCCAGACAGTGCATTCAATTGTGTTAATGTTCCTGCACGGGCAACCCAGTGTCCAGAGGGTATACATCTACATTGCTTGTCTCTATCACAGTCTGCACATGTTTTGGATAGGGTGTAACCAATAGTGCACAAAGTATGCCTGAGCACAGTAACAATACAGTTCAATGTAAGGTGCGCACATGCCACCCTGGTCAAGGGGGAGAGTCAGTGGCAAACGTGGCTGCCTGCCAGCCTATGTCAACTGAATTAAGAGGGAGCAAATGCACTGAGGAATGCCCTGGTGAGTGGTATCAGAATGTTTACAAATAAGTAAAGACGTTTCGAGAGTACCACCATTTTTGCAATGACGACACATCCAGTGAGGGAAAGAGAGGCAGTCTAATCCACACTGAGAGTTGCCGAAACCTGAGTAAGATTGTGCCCCCCTAAAAAGCTGGGGATGATATCCACAAATGGATGACTGCACTTGAGAGAGGCTGCAGAGTACAGCAGATCCCTCAGGAGCAGTGGGCAGCAATCTTGTGGCTCTCCTTTGTAGGTAGAGGCCGAGACAGACTCCTCACAGTTAGTGATGGGGACTCTAGAAACTACCTGGTCCTGAAGAGTGCTCTGATTGATGGGTTAGGCTTAACCACTGAACAGTACAGGTTAATGTTCAGAGATACCCAGAAGACACAGCCTCAGGACTCGTCTGAATTTGTTGAAAGTGCCACTAAGGCTCTGGAGGGCTGGTTGCTGGGAAGTAAGGTTACAGACTATACAGGATTGTATAATTTAATTATGAGAGAGCAAATCTTAAGTAATTGTCAAAATCAGCTTCTACATCAGCACCTGGTGGACTCTTATCTGACCTCTCCACAAGAATTGAGTAAGAGGGCAGACAAATGGGTCAGAACCAGGATCAGGCCTAAGAACCAGGGTGGTGACCAAAAGAAAGAGACTACCAAGCCTCAAGAGAAAGGTGAGGATAAATCCAAAGAGAAGACTTCCCCAGGGCCCCAAAACTCCAATGGAAAGGGTGGGCCCCCCAACACTTCCTCTACAGAGAAAAAGCCTTACTGCCATACCTGTAAACAGGTTGGACATTGGAAAACAGACAGCTGTTGTCCAAAGAATGGTAATAAGGAAAATATACCTCCAGGTAAAGCTCCAACACCTCCTGTCACTGTTAGCAGTGGTCCCCCAGGTGGTGGGAACACCCCCAAGAATTTGGGTAGGTTTACTTTTGGAACTCAGGGGGATTCTGGCCTAACCAGGTCCCCTACCTCAGATACTCTTGTCTATGAAACAGGCATGGGTTTTGCCAACTTTACTGCTTTGCCAAACACTTTGAGCAAGTACAGACAGGAGCCCCTCATCAATGGCTTGAAATTTGAGGCCTTTAGAGACACAGGGGCTAGCATCACCAAGGTGGCTGAATGCCTAGTCCCCTCAAGGCAACTTTTACCTGATGCCACATATCAGGTGACAAACATTGATGGAATAGTAACCAAACATCCCATGGCAGTAGTCAATCTTTGCTGGGGAGGTGTCACTGGCCCAAAGAGAGTGGCAGTGTCAGCAAACTTGCCTGTAGATTGCCTACTTGGTAATGATTTGGAAATCTCAGCCCGGGCTGAGGTTGAACAGCAAACCCATTCTAGAATGGTAAATCTCCATGGAAAGGTTAGTGGGGCTGTAATGGCTACAGCCCCAATCCAAGATGTCCTTCCTGAAAAGGTTGGTAGGGCTGAGCAAACCTCAGCCATATCTTTAGCTAACTTCTCTCCTGAAAAGATTAGCAGGGCTGTGATGGTAACAGCCCATACCCAAACTGAGTCTACTCCTGAAAAGGTTGGTGGGGCTGTGATGGCCACAGCCCAAACTCAAATGGATTCCTGTGTTGTGAAGCCTGAAATGATGGATCACTCCACACAAACAGAGAGCATGGAGGAGGAAGAGGAATCTCCCCCTCACCAGACTTTAGGAAAGGATCAGCCTCCTCAGGGAACTGATCTTACCCCTGATGAAGGAACTGTCCCAGAGGTTGTTAGGCCTGGCCTGACAGAGCCTCTGATGGCAGTGGACCCTTCTCAGGTGGGACCCATTCTGGAGCAGGTAACCTGCCCCTCTCTAACTTGCCTTAGTCAGTCCAGGGCTGCAGAGGACAAGAAGGACAGTGAGCCCCAAAGGGCCCCCTGTCAAATAAAGCACCCCATCAGCAGATTGGGGCACCAAAACTAGCAGCCCTAGTGAGGTGAAAACTTTAAAAACTCTTGAGGGAGCCCCCTTAAAAGTATTTAGGGACCTCCCACAGATGGATTCTGTTGGGCACAGCCAAACCTGGGACCCCAAGGCCCCGAACCTGACCTGTCCATCCAGTAAGCCAAACAAAGGGACCCAGCCCCCAGCTTTAGGTAGCCAGAGGTTGACCCTGAGAGCACAGTGCAACTCAGACAAAGAAAGAAAGGCCTACATGGTGGAGAGTGATTGGAGGAAGCTGAGCTCTACAGAGGAATCTCACTTCAGTACTCCATCTCAACATCAGCCTTTAACTTTGCCAAGACACACCACAGTTAGAGATTCCCTATGGTGGAGACCCTCAGATACCCTTAGGGTGAGGGATTGCTTAGTGGACCATGAGACAGGGGGTAACCAAGCCAGAGCTGGTACTTCCTTATATGGCCACTTAGGCAATATAGGCTTACCTGGTCAAGGATAGCCTTATCTCCTTTTGTTTGGGGGGTTGTGTAGGAAGGTGGATATCTGACTATGGTTACCCCCAAACTTTTTGTCTGGTGTTTTGCTGGTTTTTGACTTAGTTGGCCTGGGATCCTGCTATTCAGGGGCCCACGCTAATTGCTCTCTCCTTAAAATGGACTCCATGTACCTTAGGTGCATACACAATTGGAACTGGTTCACCTTATAGGCCCCTGTAACAGTGTACCATAGGTACCCAGAGCATAGGTGTAGCCAAGGCGTACCAGGGGCTGCAGCATGTATTGTGCCACCCCTGGCCTGGCCTCCATATTTGACATAACTGGCTGATCACTCAGCTGGGGTAAGTTGGTGTAATCACCTCTTACTTGGATAGAGTATACCTATATCTAACCTAACTGGACACATGGTAACCTATAAGTCATTCCTATGGCAGGCCTTAACAATCCCGGAGGCAGCGTGCGTGGTTTCCTGTGAGATGGTGCTCTTGCAAGAACTGAGCCTGTCTGCAGCTGTCGGGAACAACTCCCTTAGCTATTCCGGGATATTGCCATACCATATACTCTTAAGTGCATAATAATCCTCGCGGTTACATGCTAACTTTTGTGTGGCTTTATCTAAACATGTCGAGTAAGGTGTCATACGATTTGGAATACTATCCCCTCGACAGTTCTGTCGACGGGGATAGCATTCCACCCTTCTAGAGGGACACGACATGTACATAACCTGAACCCCGGTTAAAGTTAACCAGAGCCTCAGCATCACAAAATGGATGCTGCCACCACAGACAGAAGTCTGACCTCCTGCTGCTGGGAGTCCTTCCAGCGAGGGAGGCTTGGACAAAGAGTTTCCTGCCTTGGGAGGTGCGAGCACCACCCCAGACAGGATTTTGTGTATTGGGTAGGACAGGGCTGAATAGAATCAGACATGCCCGGGGCACACAAGGTGTCCTCGTGCATAAGCCAGTCCAAACCGGTGCTGGGGCTTTCCAGCCCCAGTCCTGGTGCGGCACTGGACAAAGGAAAGGGGGTGTAACCGCCCCCCTTCCTGGTCCCACCCAGAGGAGGGACCTAGCAGGTGATTCACCCCTCAGATTGGGAATAAGAGTGGGAGCAGTGCCATAGCACCTCAGATCATCCTGAAATCAACTTGAAACTAAGAAGACGCCGGACTTCGACATTCTGCTGCACAGAAGACTGAAGAGCATCTCCCTTGTGGCCTAGGAGTGGCCACCCTGTGAAAACAGGCACTATCCAGCAACTCAACGTCTGCTTTGCCGCCGCCTCCTGCCGGAGCCCGAGCCCAGAGCCCAACGAGACCCAGACTCCCAGACTTCTCACAGCCCGATCCACAGTCCCTGAAAGAAGGGACCCATGGAGGCACCGAGAGACGTGGGACCGGACATCTTGAAAGACCCTCGAGAAGCTGACTGCGCAGCACCCGAGGCACCCTCGATGCTGTGCTTTGGGTGTTGAGAAGCCCCACAACCGAGAAGCATTGGCACCAAAGATCAGCCCCCCAGCTTCTCCACGATCTGCGTGGGGCCCTTTTGCACTTTGCCACTTGTCGCGCCATCCCGGCCACTTGCCACGTGGCTCGCGGCCATCTTGGCGACGAAACCTACAATTTACACTGTGGGTCTGGTTGCTCCAGACTTGCCCTCGCTCCTGTAAAAAGGAGCACCCGCTCTGACCTTGCTGGTCCGAGTGATAAGCTTTCTTCACTTCCTGCGTGGCTTGCATTAGCCACGGCCTGTTTGCTCCGATCAAGTTGCCGACACCGCCATCAGCTAGAGCCTTTGTGGGACAGCTCGTGATTGACTCCTGGATGTCCTCGATCTCTTCGTGTCCACGTGGCTGAGGAGACAAGCTGCACCTCATCGCCTGTTTGCACCCGACATCGCCTGGTTCCACTGTAGTCACTGGCTAGTGACTTTAAACATTGTCCCCTCTGCTTTCAGGTCTTCACCACTTCAGATTCACCCTTGGATCCACCGGAACTCTCTTTAACGACCCGCCTGCAGCATCTTCAGCTCCAAGCACCATCGACCTGCTTGACGAAACCCGACACTACTTTGCACCTGTGCACCCGCTTCCTGTGGGTGAGGTAACTCAGCAACGCCGGTGTTCCTACACTGGTACACACCTCTAGCGCCTAGGTCTAAAGTTTGGTCCTTCTAGGTCAGTTGGAAGGTTCCTTAAACACTAACTTTGTAACTTTTACGCACCATTGACATTGCATAGGTGTATGCGTGCACTTTAAGCGCTGCACCCGAGTCCCGCGGGCCTTTCCCGACTTCTTCACTGTTAGTCCCGAACAGCTCCAGCGATTCCCAAGGCCCTAGGCCTACTTCCTTTCAGCTAGGTGGTTCTTATACCACTATTTTAGCATATGGATTAGGTGGCCCCTAAGGCTCATCCGTATTGTGCAACTTTTGTATATTTAAACTGTGTTTTTTTTAACGCATTTGCTTCTGTACTCATAAAGAGTATAGGGGATACTTGTAGTAAATAAATATATATATATTTTCAATATATATCTGTGTGGTGTCCTTTCATTTGGTATTCAAGGGGATTGTGTATGGTAAAACAGCTTGCTTCACATGCCTTTACAGAGTTTAGCCTAAGACTGCTTTGTCCACGCTACCTCTAGGATAGCTGGTCTATAAGGTTGACTTACAACCAATCATCATAAGGGTTGCTTGGCATGGTACAAGATGATCACTAGAACTAGTGAGCATCATATACTAGGCCAACTTCTCACAGGGGTCATTTCACAAAGAACTGTCATTTTCGAAACAGAAGTGATAGTAAGAATGAGGTGAGAGAAGTACGTTTTCAGGTGAATGAGTGTGGTGTGGAACATCCCTCTCAGTGAGTCAAGGTGGGTGATCTTAAAATGAAGATGAAGTCTGACTCATGCTCTCACCTGACGTTTATCTCAAAGGAAACTTTTGAGAGAGAATTTTCATCTAAAGTTACATTATGGAAATCTGATGTTAGGCCTTCAGGCTATGGGGAAACACCTATTAAAATGGTAGGATATTTTCAGAGTTGTGTGGAGTGCAATGGAAGATTTACTGATGCAAAGGTTTATGTGGCAGAGAAAGGGGACAATTTACTCAGTTGGACTCACCAAGCGCGTTTGGGTGTCATGCTGAATCCTAATGGTAATCCCTCTGTGCAAATGCAGTCATTTGAAAATGTTGACAACAAGTTTGTAAAGAAGTTTGAAGGCTTATTTAAAGACACATTGGGTTGTTTAAAAGGGTATAATCACCTGATTAAACTGAAGCTCAGTGCCAGGCCCATCATAGCCAAGGTGAGGAGGATTCCCCTTAGTGTGCAAGAGGCTGTTCAAACAGAGATTGAAAAGTTACTTGTTGTAGGTGTGATAGAGCCTGTAGCTGGGAAGCTTGTCTCCTTCCCAGTAAAAGAATTGGCTTGGTAGTTTGGTTTGCCCTGTTCCCATCATACACTGGGACAGGAACAGACTAATTTACATGTAGCCAGGTTCTGAGCTGGGATGGTGCAGTGAGATAAAAAACGGGGATGGATCAAGCCCTGATCTCTTGACTGGGTAGGAGTATTCTGCATCATTCAGAAACTCTGTCCATCACCACCCCCTTTTCCAAAATCGATTTTGTCCACACTATGGGGTCGATTAGGATGGCGGACGGACTTGCGTCCGTCCGCCACCCCTGAGTAGGAGGGACCGTCCGCATGGGCAGCGGCGGTCCCTCCATGGCAATTAGGATGTGACCGCCACCCTGGCGGTCACATCCTGTATGTTTTACATTGCGGCGGGTGCTGCTTGAAGCAGCACCCGCCGCAATGTAAAAAATGAAAGCAGTGCATTTGCATGCACAAAGCGGCAGGCACTGCGCGGTGCCTGTCGCTTCGTGCACGCAAAGGCAGGGGGGTACCATAGGTACCCCCCCATGTGCACCCCCCACGCAACCTTCACCCAGGGGGCCCACAACGGGCCCCCAAAGTGAATGTCCGTATGCTTTTCCACGGCGGAAAAGCCGCCACGGAAAAGCATTACTTTCCCTACATCCTAATATGGCAGGCGGTGTCTGATAGACACCGCCAGCCATGTTAGTGCTTTTCCGCCGTGGTCGCCTTCCGACCGCGGCGGAAAAGTGGAGGACAGATCGTGAGACCCACCAGCCATCCTAATTTGGCGGTGGGTCTTTCAGGCCTCCTCGGCGGATTCCCCGCATACTCCGGGCCGGCGGTGGCTTCCGCCGGCCCGGAGTATGCGGGGAATCCGCCATCATAATGACCCCCTATGTGTGGGAGGGTATACTCAGACGTGAGTCCCTTGCTCATTGCATCATCAGGATTCAAGCAAGCCGGGCCGATGACGGCTGAAATGCCAGAAACCGGTCCCCGGAAGCTTGTCTCCTTCCCAGTATAAGAATTGGCTTGGTAGTTTGGTATGCCCTGTTCCCATCATGCACTGGGAGAGGAACAGACTAATGTGCACGTAGCCAGGTTCTGAGCTGGGATGGTGCAGTGAGCTAAAAAACGGGGATGGATCAAGCCCTGATCTCTTGACTGGGTAAGAGTATTCTGCATCATTCAGAAACTCTGTCCATCACCACTCCCTTTTCCAAAATCGATTTTGTCCACACTATGTGTGGGAGGGTATACTCAGACGTGAGTCCCTTGCTCATTGCACCATCAGGATTCAAGCAAGCTGGGCCGACAACAGCTGAAATGCCAGAAACCGGTCCCCGGAAGCTTGTCTCCTTCCCAGTATAAGAATTGGCTAGGTAGTTTGGTTTGCCATGTTCCCATCATGCACTGGGACAGGAACAGACTAATTTGCATGTAGCCAGGTTCCGAGCTGGGATGGGGCAGTGAGCTAAAAAAGGCGATGGATCAAGCCCTGATCTCTTGACTGGGTAGGAGTATTCTGCATCATTCAGAAACTCTGTCCATCACCACCCCCTTTTCCAAAATCAATTTTGTCCACACTATGTGTGGGAGGGTTTACTCAGACGTGAGTCCCTTGCTCATTGCACCATCAGGATTCAAGCAAGCCGGGCCGACGACGGCTGAAATGCCAAAAACCGGTCCTCGGAAGCTTGTCTCCTTCCCAGTATAAGAATTGGCTTGGTAGTTTGGTTTGCCCTGTTCCCATCATGCACTGGGACAGGAACAGACTAATCTGCATGTAGCCAGGTTCTGAGCTGGGATGGTGCAGTGAGCTAAAAAACGGGGATGGGTCAAGCCCTGATCTCTTGACTGGGTAGGAGTATTCTGCATCATTCAGAAACTCTGTCCATCACCACCCCCTTTTCCAAAATCGATTTTGTGCACACTATGTGTGGGAGGGTATACTCAGACGTGAGTCCCTTGCTCATTGCACCATCAGGATTCAAGCAAGCCGGGCCAACGACGGCTGAAATGCCAGAAACCGGTCCCCGGAAGCTTGTCTCCTTCCCAGTATAAGAATTGGCTTGGTAGTTTGGTTTGCCCTGTTCCCATCATGCACTGGGACAGGAACAGACTAATTTGCATGTAGCCAGGTTCTGAGCTGGGATGGTGCAGTGAGCTAAAAAACGGGGATGGATCAAGCCCTGATCTTTTGACTGGGTAGGAGTATTCTGCATCATTCAGAAACTCTGTCCATCACCACCCCCTTTTCCAAAATCGATTTTGTCCACACTATGTGTGGGAGGGTATACTCAGACGTGAGTCCCTTGCTCATTGCACCATCAGGATTCAAGCAAGCCGGGCCGACGACGGCTGAAATGCCAGAAACCGGTCCCAGGAAGCTTGTCTCCTTCCCAGTATAAGAATTGGCTTGGTAGTTTGGTTTGCCCTGTTCCCATCATGCACTGGGACAGGAACAGACTAATTTGCTTGTAGCCAGGTTCTGAGCTGGGATGGTGCAGTGAGCTAAAAAACGGGGATGGATCAAGCCCTGATCTCTTGACTGGGTAGGAGTATTCTGCATCATTCAGAAACTCTGTCCATCACCACCCCCTTTTCCAAAATCTATTTTGTCCACACTATGTGTGGGAGGGTATACTCAGACGTGAGTCCCTTGCTCATTGCACCATCAGGATTCAAGCAAGCCGGGCCGACGACGGCTGAAATGCCAGAAACCGGTCCCTGGAAGCTAGTCTCCTTCCCAGTATAAGAATTGGCTTGGTAGTTTGGTTTGCCCTGTTCCCATCATGCACTGGGACAGGAACAGACTAATTTGCATGTAGCCAGGTTCTGAGCTGGGATGGTACAGTGAGCTAAAAAACGGGGATGGATCACGCCCTGATCTCTTGACTGGGGAGGAGTATTCTGCATCATTCAGAAACTCTGTCCATCACCACCCCCTTTTCCAAAATAGAGCCTGTAGAGGCTACTGAGTAGTTGGCTCCCATAGTTGTAGACAGAAAAAGTAATAATGAGCTTTGTCTATGTGTGGATCTTCGCGCTCTCAACAGAGTGGTTGTAGTGGACAGGTTTACGCTCCCTAATATTGAAGAAATGGTTTCAACCTTGGAAGATGCTTGTTATTTCAGTACCCTAGATTTAACATCAGCGTATCACCAGTTCCCACTTAATAAGAACTCACAGAAGCTGACTGGGTTCACAAACCCCATGGGGGCATTTAAGTTTTTGAGGATGCCTTTCGGATTAGTGTCAGCCGCTTCTATTTTTCACAGGATCATCAATGATGTGGTCAAGGGCATCCCTGGTGTCAGATGTTACCAGGATGATGTATTGATATGTGGCAAAACCATTGAAGAACATGATTGTAGAGTAGTAAAGGTGTTAGAAAGATTACTTAAAGCTGGTTTGGCTTCACGTTGTGACAAGTGTAGATTTGTGGTAACGGAAGTTGATTATCTTGGTCACCATATATCTGGGAGTGGTATCAAACCTAAAAAAGAGTTGGTAGACACCATAGCAAATTTGAAAGAGCCGTGTTCGAAGGAGGAACTCTCTTCTTTTTAGGGCATGGCTGAGTTTTACAGAACTTAAATAAGAAATTTTGCGGATAAAACGAGTCATCTCAAAGGTTTGTTGTGCAAGAGGACAGAGTTTGTGTGGGATTAGGAGTGCAAGGAAGAATTCTCCGGAGTCAAGATGGATCTCAAGAGTGCTCCTGATTTACAGGTTTACAAACCAGATGATGTGGCAGACATTGTTACTGATGCGAGCAAAAAAGGTCTGGGTGCTCTACTTATTCAGTCAAGAAATGATCATGAACAGTTGGTTGCCTGTGCTTCGAGATGTCTTAAGGGTCTTGAGCTAAACTACTCGGTCATTGAACAAGAGGCTCTGGTCCATTTTTTGGGCGCCCAACAAATTTAGGAAATTTGTTTGGGGTCCCTCTTTTATTGTCAGATCAGATCACAAACCACTTAAAGAGGTTTTTGAAAGAAAGGGTCTTGACTCAATTTCCTCAAGAATCAGGAGGTGGGTTATCTCCTTGCAGGAGTTTGATTTCATTTTTGAATATATTCCTGGGATTTCAAATGTGTCTGCTGACTGTCTTTCGTGTCTATTGGACACCGTTGACTCTTCAGATCTGTGTTGTGAGGAAGGACTTGAGGATGAGTTTAATGTAAGAGTGTATGATATCACCTTAGGTGCGATTAAAGAGGATGAATTGCAAGAGGAATTGAAGAAAGATACAGGAATGTTGAGGGTGATGGAATTGTTGTCACAGGATAAGGGAAACAACCTTGAGAAACCCGGGTCGTTGGTGTGTAATGAGTTAGCTGTCATTAATGGCATTTTAGCTAGAGGCACAAGACTAGTGCCTCCAGAGAGTTTGAGGAACAACATTATTCAGAAGGCACACGAAGGACACATGGGAATTTCAAAATTCAAAGAACGTATAAGGCAAGATTTTTGGAAGCCAGGATTGGATCTCATGGTGGAAAGGGTGTTGCGTGATTGTGTTCCTTGTTCTTTGAGCGACAAAATTCTCAAGCCGAGACAATGACCCATGATGTGTACGAAATTACCCATGTGTACTTGGGATGAAGTAGGCATTGATATTGTTGGTCCTCTTAATGGTGAACACCAAACCCCCTATTTGATTGTCTTGTTGGATTTGTACTCTTGGTGGATTGAAGTGAGTTCTGTGAGAGATATCTCAACACAAAGGGCTCGATTCCGATCCGGTAAAAAAAATCCCCCGTACGAATCGTATTCGTAGCCGTTTCCGTACGACTCGTAAACACACCGTACGACCCGGCGAGGACGATCCGGACCGGGTGATCAGGACGCTATTCGTACGGTCCGCGTCAGGTAAGGGCGATTCGTACGGAAAAGCTCTCAATCACATACACACTGTACGCCGCGCCCCCCCATGATCGCCGGGGTATGCGCCGTGCCCCTGCGATCATGTGGGGTACGCGGCGTACACCCAGCGTACATGGGGTGCGCACCGTACACCCACCGTACATGGGGTACGGTGCGTACCCCATGTACGCTGGGTGTACGCCGCGTACCCCACATGATCGCAGGGGTACGGCGCGTACCCCGGCGATCATGGGGGGTATGCGGCGTCCCCGGCGGGGGGCGTTCTGTACTTGTTTTGGCGCGAACTATGCGTTTACGGCTGTTTCCAGCTCCCGTAAAAAAAAGGGTTGTACGTTGCGTACCCGACACGAATCGTACTTGCTGGGTCGTAAAAACCAGCCGCCAACCGTAGCGATGTCACGTACAGCGGGTTCCGAATGAGACTCGTACGGATATTTTAGTCGTACGGTCTTTGGCTCCTGGTACGGATCGTACTTCGTCGTACGTACGGGGACGTGTACGGGTACGATTCGTACGGGGAAAATTGCTCCGTACGACGATTCGGAGCGCATTTTACCGGATCGGAATCGAGCCCAATGTGTAATTAAGTTTTTGGATTCTGTATTCAAGCATGAGAGTCTTCCTTTTTCTTTGCTATCTGACAATGTGGAGAAGTGTGGCTCAATGGTTAGAGTGGCAGACCCTGATGCAGAGGTTTGGCCTGTTACCAGGGTTCAATTCCCGACGTGGCTCCCGACGCGGCAGTGTCTTGGGCTCATTGTCTGCGGACTCGATAATTCTCGCCTCGGCGCCTACAATAATCATGGGGTCCCACGCTGCAACTCTGGGCAATAGCTTGCTTAATCTCCACAATGACCCCTACAACACTGGGTTGCGTGGCTTCACCTTGGGGGTACCCAGGAGGGGCATCTCACAGGGAGAGCCAGGAAGGGTTCCACAGCATTATACAGCGCCAGGACGCCCCGGTGATGGGAAGCTGTGCACTTTACAAGTATTCTACATTTACATTTATTTACATTTACATTTACAATGGGCCTCAATTTTGTTCACGTGAAATGGAGGAATTGTTATTAAAGTGCGGAATTGAACACAAGAAAACCTCTCTTTATCATCCCGAGACTAATGGTGCCATTGAGAGATTGAACAAAACATTGAAAGAAAGCATTCAACTGGCGAGAGTCAATTGTTTAAATTGGAAGGATGAGTTACAAAGTCGTATTTCTACTTACAGATTTACACCACACATTCAACTGGTAAGACGCCTTTTGAGTTATTCAAAGGAAGATCTCCAAACTCGATCATGTGTCCAGGGTGGATGTTTCTGGATAAAGGCCTCAAGGATAATAGTATTGTTGAATGGAGGGTAAAGGGTAAAGGAATTAGTACTACAACAAAAAATGAAGATCTATGTTGACACTCGCAGGTCTGGTAAGGTAATAAAGTTCAAAGTTGGTAACAAAGTCAAGGCTCCAGTTGGATGTTGGATGTCAAAACTGGTCAAAATTCACTTGTGTAAAGAGTGTGGTGAAATTGTTCAAGAACGCTGTCAAAACCAACGATGGTCTTATCTGGAATCACAGTCATGTAGTTCTTGTTCGGTCGAGCAATAACAGTGCTGGTGATTCTGAGTCTTCTGCTGGAGTCTCTTCTTGTTTGGAGTGTGAGCCAACACATAGGAGTGTTGGAGCCTGCAGAAGCCCAAGTTATCCTAATGATTTTGTGAGAAATTTATTTAATATTTCTCACAAAATTTCATATTTACTGTGGGTAACAGATATCCTGTTTGTTTTTTTGCTTTGCGTTAAGGGACAGCAGCTTTGAGTTTTAGTTTCTTGCTTTATGTTCTTGTTAAATGTGTTTCAAATGTAAAGGGGAAGAAGTGTAATCTGGCTTTGTTCCATATTCCACATTCTAGCGTGGAATAGGTTTCTAGTATTGTTCTAAGGTTTGGCAGTTAGCCTGGGTCTTCGATGGATGGGGTTGTTAAATAAAGCTCATCTCTAATCTTACCATTTCCGAGGCCTTTTGACTTTGTTTCCCCGGGTCCCGTCCTGGCAATCATAATGTGGGCGTTGCTGTGGGCAAGGAAACCGACAGGTGACCAACCTGTGCTGTGTGCTGCAGTAGGTGCTGTTAGCGCGAGTAAATGTGAAGGTGGGGCGAGCTTGGGGATGAGTCCTGTAGGGGCCTGTTATCACTGAGGGGCAAAAGAAATGATAGACACTGACACGAATACTGGGACGGTTGGACAGGAAGTCCCGAGCGACCTCCTTCCGTTTATTTATAGCCTTCAGGTCATGCCTGACCTGAAGGTGATACAATGTGTGTAAGTGGTTCCGGGGCTCAGCCGAGACCCTCGGACCACTAGAACGCTACATCCCTTCCCAAGTTAGTTCTTTGTTTATTTTCTTGTTGTGTTTATATATTGTTCATGAGTAGCACATATATTCTGCTAGTCTCTGACTGGGCTTAGGATTAGGCCGGAGATGGTACGTCTGCCTTCCCCTCGCTGGTGTTGCTGTTCGCATAGGTGATTGTACTGGTGATATTGGTGCCGGTGGAGTCGGTTCCCTTTCATGTGGTGTTTCCCTGGGTTGTTCTTCATGTTGACCCGCTGGTTGTTTGATATTTTGGTTTTCAAGGCTTCCATCAGCTTCAGTTATTCCTGCTGGGATGCGTTTAAACCAGGATACATTGCGGGTCACTTCTCCATTCTTGTGCGCAGTGACTGCTGTGCCTTTGGTGTCTTTGATGATCCATGGTTCAGGCTCATATGGTGTTTTGAACTTGCCTCCTGGTCTTCGTGTCCGCAGTAGCACCGTATCTCCCGGCGCTAGTTCTCTACTCTGTACTCTCCTCTTTATGTTGATTCGTTCATTGTTCATTCTTCTCCTCTGCTGGGTCTCGCTGGGCATGTAAGGTTCTGGTGTCCAACCTTCGGTCATCGGGAGACTGTCTTGCCGAATTCCTCCTTCATCCGCCGCGTTCCTTGGTGTCCTGCATGCGCCAACATGGTGGCTTGCTCTTGCAAGCTGAGGGGCAGTACTATGCGACGTCCCCTGAGGATCAGTCCATTCTCTGCCATGCTTAGTTCGTTGTGGACTTTCCATATTTGGCCTATCCTTAAATGATCATCCTCTGACCAGTCATTATTGTCCTTTAAGAATCCACCCCACGTTCCTGTTCGGATGGTGTTTGCCACCTTTTGTAACACTTTGTCTTGAAGATAATGTTCGATTATCACTGGAATGGACATGGCTTGAGGGCATGCACTCTGAGCCAGGAGATTGATTTCTTCTTCGAACAGGATTTCTTGTTCTTCGGGTACCATTCCATCTGCGGCCGGATGGCGGGAGAGAAAATCAGCTGGGTTCTTTTCACCCGGTCTGTAAATCAGGTCCATTTGATACTGTTGTATTTGAATCGCCCACCTCTCTATCCTAGGGGGTGGATGTGGAGCGGTTCCTCTGAACAGTGGTATCAGTGGCTGATGGTCGGTGACCAGTCGAAACGGGCATCCCGCCACATATAAATGAAAATGGTTGCAGGCCCATTTTACTGCCAGTGCTTCTCTTTCAACTTGCGAGTACCGGGACTCTGTGGCTGTTAGTGCTTTGCTGGCAAACGCCAGTGGGGTCCATACACCTGGCTCTGCTTCCTGCGTCAGCAATGCTCCGAGTCCCACCGGGCTAGCGTCGACTAGAATTTCTGTTTTTCTGGTGGTGTCAAAATACGCCAGTGTTGTTGAGTCTAACAGAGCTGTCTTGATCATTGTGAATGCTTTCTCTTCTTCTGAACCCCACTTCCATGGTGCATCCTTCTTCGTCAAGTTGCGAAGCGGCTCTGCTATGGTGGCCAGTCTGGGGATGAATCGCGCACAATACTGTGCCATACCTAGAAAACTCCTCACCTCTGACGCTGTGGACGGGGCTGGCGCATGATTTATTGCATGTGACTTGCGGGGATCTACTTTTACGCCGTTGTTGTCAAATATGTATCCAAAGAACTCCACTGATTTCTGGAAGAATTTGCATTTTTCCTGATGAAGTGTGACTCCATGCTCCGACAGCCGTTTGAGTGTGGCACGTAACCGCTGATGGTGTTCCTCACTTGTCTTTGAGTGTATGAGGATATCATCGCTTACGTTCAGTACGCCTTGCAATCCTGATAAAATCTCTTTGACAGTGTTCTGGAAAATCTCGGCAGCTGACGAGATGCCAAAATTCAGGCGTTTGTAGCGCCGCAGGCCCAGGTGCGTGGAAAATGTTGTGATATAGCGGCTTTCCTCCGCTAACCGGAGTTGATGATATCCAGCATTGAGATCGAGCTTAGAGAACCATTGTGCTCCGTTTAGATCTGCTAGAATGTCATCGACCGTCGGTGTGATATGCCTCTCACGTTTGATCGCCTTGTTTGGCATGCGCATGTCTATGCAGATGCGTATCTTCCCAGGCTGACGGGGTTTCTCGGCGATCACCATTGGCGACACCCAAGGAGTTGGGCCAGTGACTTTTTCTATTACATCTTGTTTTTCCAGGTTTTCTAGCTCTTTTTCCACTGCCGTTCTGAGATGGAAGGGTATTCGTCTGTGCCTGAGAGCGATGGGTTGTATTGTTTTGTCAATATGTAGCTTTATCGGCGGTCTTTTGATCATGCCTAATCCTTTGAACAGTGATGGAAATTGCTGTAGTAATTCATCAACTTGGATGCTTCTGACGGCATTGGCGAATGCAATTAGGTGCAAGTCTTCGGCCGTGTGGCTTCCAACCAGAAGTTCGGCTTCTCTGTCCACCACGTGGAACGTTGCAGTGACTTCGTGTTCTTCCGCTTTTATTTGTACTACCATCTTGCCTCGCAACGGGAGTGGTTCTTTCCCACCGTATGTGAATATTCGGACCTTGGATGGAACTAGTTTCGGTTTAGGATCTAAAGCCTTATAGTGCTGGATGCCCATGACATTCACTGTTGCGCCAGTGTCAATTACCCCGGTTGCTGGGGACCCATCTATGAGTATGTTGCACTTGGGTTGTGGCCGCCGTCTTTGTTTCAGCTCACTTGTGAACGAAACGAAATAGCACTCTTCATCTTCTTCGTCCGAGGAATCGTCAAGCCTGTCATGTCTTTGATATGTTGACTTCACGCTTCGTGGTGATTGTTCTTCAATTTCTAGCTGGCGGATCGCTCCAGATGATGATTTCTTCCTGAACGATCCCCTTCCTCGGCCCCTTCCTCGACATACGCTGGAGAAATGATTCGGGAACCCGCAGTTTGAGCAGGTTTTTCCGCGTGCTGGGCAACTCCCTGCTTCATGTGCTTCTCGCCCACAGTATCCACATTGTGGTTGTCTCTGTGTTCTGGTTGGCCATCTGCCTCTTCCACCTCGGCTGGACTTGCTAATCGCATCAACTCTCTCTTCCTTGACTGTTGCTCCGGGGTTTGTATTGGTGTTTAAGGCTGCTTCCATTGCTGATGAGCGTACATCTGACAACTCATACGATCTAGCCAGTAGGAGGATTTCCTCTAAGGTGATGTTTGGTTGACGTAGGATCAGCGTCCTTAGGTGTTTGTTCTTGCACCCTTGTATGAGCTGAGCAGTGACTTCTTTGTTCGAGTCATCCTCTGTGCACGTGCTGACGAGTTCACGTAGGCGAGCGTGGAATGCATCCATGCTTTCACCTTCCCTTTGCCTGGATTGTCTAAATTTGAATCTCTCATAATGTGGGTTAAGTTAAGGATCAAAATGTGCATTGAGTGCTTGCACTGCGGCATCATAGTTGTTTGATTCTCCTGTGTTCGGGAGATGTGCAAATACTTTATATATTTCTTCGCCCCCAAAATGAAGTAGTAGTGAACGCTTCACTTCATTGTCTTTTTCCCTGGTGGCTATAAAATAGTTATTTAGTCTCCCTAGCCAAATAGCCCACCTAGGTGCTGCAGTCGACGGGTCTGCCAGTCCACTGAATGGTGGTAACGCTTGCACCTGCGCGTGTGATGATTGTTGGGTTGGCATCTGTGCTTGCACGTGTTGTTGGGGTGGAGGCTGCACTGCTGCATTTGGTGGAGGCGCAGCATCATTTACATTACTTGGATTGCCTCTTCCTGCGTCTTCCCCTGGTTGGTCAGACATTGTGTGTGCTGACGGTCTTTTCAGCTTTAGTTAATGTGTCTTTCAAGTAATTTGTAATGCTTTGCCAATGCTTGTTAGTTTGTTTGTTGGTTTTGCCAGTGCTTGTTAGCATTAATGTGTCCCTGTGATGTCTCTCTGTTGTAATTTCCTGTCAAAAGGGGCTCCCAAAACTAACTGTCTTCTTTTTTTTTTTTTTTTTCTCTTGCTTTTGCCAATGCTTGTTGTTTTGGTAATGTTCGTTTTATATATATATTTTCCTCTTGTTATGTGCCTGGGGCAGCTTGGCCTTTGTCGCACTTAAAATCGGCTTCACCGATGCTTTCTCTCGCTTGCTAGTGAGAGCGCTGCTCTGCGCTCGTGATCCTGTCAGTTTCAGTGCGTGTGAGGCCTAGTCAGGCGTCGGACCCCTGCTTCTGCGCATGCGCCGGCTCTGCGCGGCTCCTGAGGCGTTTCAGGGCCTCGATCTCGCCTTCTTCCTCCACCCGGTGCCTGATGCAGCCCTTGCTCACGCTGCTTACCGGGGTGTCTTTTCTGGGTGTCTTCTTCTCTTCGTGGGCTGAGGAGCGCCACACAGCCTCGAGCGGGGAACCTCCTCAACGCCCTCAGGGACAACCTCACGGGCCACTCGTCACTCTAGATCCGGACTCGCCACCGATAGACGTCGCCTGCAGGTAGGGATATGTGCGATCCCGCCCTCGTCGTCCATATGTAGGGGCCTGTTATCACTGAGGGGCAAAAGAAATTATAGACACTGACACGAATACTGGGACGGTTGGACAGGAAGTCCCGAGCGACCTCCTTCCGTTTATTTATAGCCTTCAGGTCATGCCTGACCTGAAGGTGATACAATGTGTGTAAGTGGTTCCGGGGCTCAGCCGAGACCCTCGGACCACTAGAACGCTACAAGTCCCACCCCAGCCGTGCAAGAAATTGTAATGGGGGTGGTGTCTGCAGGCAAGGAAACCGCCAGGTGAAGAACCTGTGCTGCGGGCTGCCATAGGCGTTTTAGTGTGGATGAATGTCCCACCCCAGCTGTGCAGGCAACAGTAATTCTGGTGGTTTTGCCAGCAAGGAAGCCAACAGGTGAAGAATCCATGTTGTGGGATGCCGTGGGCGCTTTTAGCACGAGTAACAGTCCTGCCCCTCTGGGCACATCATGAGCTGGGGGGGCCGAGTCCCACCCCAGCCAAGTTCTGAGGCAAGGAAGCCACCAGGTGAAGAACCTCAAAGGAATGCCAAAGAACAAGACATTGCATTAAGTGTGGGATAACTAAGGCAACTCTCCTCTCAACTGAACTCGGAAAACACTAACCAAAGGATGTTAGGAGTACAAGTCTCCACCTTATGTCTGCAGTGGATGCTTCCAGTCACGAACAAGTAAGCTCTTACAAAGGTGAGAGTTGAGAATGAAATGTAAAAAACAAAACAAATCTGACCAGTGAAGCAGGCCAAAACAAGCAACTTCAATTTTGTAAGGTGTGCGAGGAAGGGGTGGGATATTGCTAAGCTTTTTTGGGCACTTTTGTTAAGGTCAGTTGATAGGTTTTCAACTTTTTAAGGGTTGTAGATATTTTCACTTTGTCACTTATACAAAAAAAAGTACTTTCCCGAAATTAATGTCATGCATATATTTTGTAACACTAACTGATGGGTTCTGCATAAATATTCTTCACAGCAGAGGAGACTTGCATCTGCATTTAAATGAACCTTTACATGTTTGCAATGCACACAACAGTTCCTGTAGGTAGTACGTGTGGACCCTGTATGATGCACGGCCCAAAGAAATTATGCCAACCCGCTCGGGATTCAAGCTTGATGAAAAGGCACCCTCTAAAGCGAGAAAGTCAGGGTTCCCTAAATATGATGGCTGTCTTCAACAAGGGAGGGAAGGCCAGGGTGCTCCCTGACCTGATGGGTATCTGGACCGCTCTGCGTAGTAGAAAAAATGAGCCAAATATTTCCATGGGATTTACTTTATGCCAGGTTGTTCTATCATGAAGGAAAAGTGGTGTAAATAATAGCAAAAAGTAGGCGGATAGAGATCGGAATTTATAAGCAGGTAATATAAATAATACAATAAGCAAATACACGAAGGTGACAAAGTAAACTGTGTAATGACACAGTGATCAATGTGCATAAATGGATGGTTGCAATATTAATAACAACATTAAAACCAAATCATCAGTTTGTGGACTCACAGTTGTATAAACAGTATTTTTCACTTCATTTAGGAAGCTAAGAATCCGCAACTATGGTGTCACTGGCCTTTAGAATCATGTGCCAGAATGGATTCATCTTCCTCAGTACAAGACAGGTTTAGCAATGATTATGTTGAGGGATTTAAAGGCAAACAGGCAAAACAAGATGACTTTAAATCAACAGATTAAACAATGCACACTTGCAAATTCATCCGAACCAAATTCAAAACATGCTGCAGTGCAGCGGGCACCAAAACCATCAAATGTGTATGAGGTTTTTGCCCAGAATACTCAAAAAAATGGGTGTAAGGAAATAGAGCATCATTGTAAACCATGTCATTTCTCAAACCATACAAAATTTACACAGACACGAGAGACACCTCATGTAGACCAAAAATAGAAAATGTAATTACATTACTTTCAAGAAAGCCTAATAGACGTTTAAATAAAGGCTGAAGGAAGTCAACCAGAAACAAACATTCTGGAACAGCCTGATGGGTACAAAGGAGGCGGAAGTAACTATGATCCGCAGAGGTTCTAGAAAGGTTGGGACGCACAACGCCAATGAACTAATCATAAATTAAGGGTGGAAAAGCAGCAAGGAGACAATGCATAAGCCCTTCTAACACGAGGAAAACAAAACATGTAATGAATGGAATACTTGGATTAATCTCTGCCGCTGGTAATGAACTACAGTTTGTCACATTCCAGCCGATCGTGTTTTTGCCCACTGTACTAACTTAGATAGGAAGAAACCATATGCAAATTAGTCTATTTTCCCGAATTGGCAGGCTAGTCCCCTTCTGAACTGTAACTCAAGTAACCGCAGACCAGTATTTGTTCTATTCATAGCAGGACCAAGACTGATTTGCATATGGCTGATTACTGGTCTGCACTGCTGCCACTGACCTTGCTTGTATGACAGCCCATGGCCAGCCCAAAGAAGTCGACTGGAAAGTATGTAAAGTGCCAGATCAGAGCCTGGAAGAAGGCTGCCCAAGACCTTGGTAGTGCTGGGAAGCCCGATTCGAGTAGCCATGCGCTCAACAAATGCTGTTAATAATAAGTGCATAGGAGAGCTAAGTGGTAAATAGGGCTGACGAGGATGCTTGCTCCCTATTCCATTGTTTGCTTTAATTAGTCATCTTTGTGGGAGCTCCGTGCACTAGCCTTTTGACAGTACTCACTAGGCTCCATATGACATGTCATGAACACACGCTAACCTCTACTGTCATTGAAAGTAGGCGCTCAAGTTTGTGTAGCCAAACAAAACTAGAGGGTCCCCTGCCTTACTAAGCGGAGGTGTAGGGCAATATTGGAGTGTGAGCTGGTTGGGGGCAGGACTTCAAAGGGGGTCTGCCTTCTACTTCTATGAGTCCGTTGATTGGAAAAAGTCCCAAAATGCCAGTCAGATCTCTGCCTTTAATATCCCATCACACCCCTGGACCTTGCTTTGACAAACATTGTTGTCCCCTTAACTTGCAGACCTGCTTAATAAGCTGCCAATACCTCAATATCATCATGATGGGTATTTTGCAATTAATTTTTGGTGTTTATATAATTTACATAGCTTCACTTTGCTTCGCTTTCTTGAATTGCGTAGGTAGGCCCCTGGGTTTGTACATAGCAATTAATAAGCAATGCAATATAAAACCCCATGTTTTCGTGACGTTCACACTCCACTCTGGTCACCTTCAGTTCCATTATCTGACTTGTATTGGCACAGAACCATTGTCCTAGTAGTTTAAA
The DNA here is from genome assembly GCF_964263255.1 of Lissotriton vulgaris. NCBI lineage: Eukaryota > Metazoa > Chordata > Amphibia > Caudata > Salamandridae > Lissotriton > Lissotriton vulgaris. The sequence goes on along the minus strand of NC_141689.1, from coordinate 1,547,037,180 downwards.
GTTAGCAGCAAACAAGCAAGTGCGCAATAGTTTACATGTGTGGCTGGAGGAGATGTGTATATTGATTGCATACACAGAGAACATGGGTTTTAAAAAATAAAAAATAAACTGTCCTGACAAACTTCAGTGCAATGTGTTTAATGATGTTGCGTGTTAACTCCCCTTCAAATTTAAGAAACTTGTTTAGAGCCATTTTGGATGGGGAAGGTGGTTCATGGCAACAATAATCACAGTAGGAGGCCAAAGTGAAAGCATAGTTCTTCTGGTAACCCCTCCCTTTTACTGTTCTCTCCCACACCCAATCAGCACCATAATGGGTATAAACAGTTCTACTTTGATGAGCACCTTTTTGCACAGTTATTGAGATGTATTAGCAATCCTAAAGGTTTTTTTTTCTAGAGAGCTCTCATTTCAACTTTAATTACAAAGCTGTAAATGTCACTCTAAACAAACATTGACAAGTGCAGTAGGTATGAAATTAGTTACCAGTGGTTTGGCTTTGTCAGCTGGCGTTTTGTTATGGATTTTGTAAAACATTTCACTGAAGGAGCTGCTGGGCCTATGCCACTATAAACAAGAATAAAGTGTCTAAAAAATATGTTTGGGCCAGGGAAAAGAATACATTGCCATAGCAGTCCTGGCAGCTTTGTGTGTGAAAGTGATCCCTATAAAAGGGCACAATGCCATCACTCACAGTAAAGTTAGCCAGTGGATTTGACTGGGCTGACCCACTGGCTCATTCTCTATGCCGTGCAGACAAAATGAAAAAGTTCATGGGGAATTTACATAGAAAAATCTAAAAAATCTACTGGAAATAAATAGAGGTTTGTACTGTTCTTTTAAAAGCCTTCACAACAAGGAAGTATACCACAACGCTAATCTTCTTCTAAATTTAAAAACTTCAGGCAAAGACACAAGACATTTTAAAACAGCCATGCCAAGATATTTACAGATAGGAATCATGCTGTGATTTTAATGGTAACTTCAATGATCAGTGGCAAAAATTCATGTAATTTATTTTCTACAGACATGGGTTAGTAAAACTTCTAAGATTTATTTGAGGACTAAGTGATGGAAGAGACACACTTTTACTGGAAAGGGTGATTTTTTAATACAATGACAGAATAAATGTGTTTAAATGGTCAAAATTAACTTAGAATTCAATCAAGACCTAGTTTAAAAAAATATATAAAAAACTGTTTAATGATGCACGAATGTCATACTTTTCGGAGCAGTGTGAAGATTTAAAGATTTAAACTATTACATTGTCAAATGTGTCAGTTTCTGCTGTACCTATGGAGAACCCAAATGGGTTTTTTGATTTGGTAATCAAAGGTAGAATTTTGGTTGAGAGAGTTCAATTACAAAGTGCTTCACTTATTATTTCTTTTTAAGTTATTTCAGTATAGAACTGAACACGAGCTTTAGTATGTTTGTTCTGACACTACTAGGCAGTGGTTTCCCACACACAGAAGAAGACATCTTGGTGGCCAAAGAATTAATATATACACTGTATATACTTGCTAAAGAATACACCTGTCGGCTTTGGAGCTGGTGAAGCAGGTTCAAACTCTGAACTCCTTTTAACATCGTGTGACTCTGGGCATGTGACTGGATTACCCCAGGCCCAAAAACAAGCACTGGCAAAGTCAATGGTCTGGCCTTTCTCATAACTACCGTACATTAAGTCATTACCAGATGCTCTTGTTGAGTCAGAAGCAACAGTTCTAAGTCTCAACACGGCTGCAGACCTTCCAAACCTTATTAGACGTACCCCTCAAGTAAAAATAACTGCTTAACAAGTCTATTATAAAGCTGCAATAACTCAATTTGTTACTAAATGTACCTCGCGAATCAAATGAAACTGCTTCCCAAGTCTTTTACAACCTAGCAGGGGTGTAGCTCCAACATAACAATTTACATATGGACTTTTGCTACTCTAATGAAGTGTATAAACTTTATAAATAAATAAATAAATGTCCCAGTGCTGGTTTATGATGATGAATCAATGTTTTACTAGAGGTCCCTCTCGAATCAGATACAAAAGGCAGAACATTTTCAAAGAAGCTGCATTAAGTCAAGTCATTACTAGAGATACCTCCCAAGTCAGATACAAGTGCTTGAAATGTCAATCACGAACCTGAAAGGGTGTGGCTTCAACCTAGAAATTTGCATATACACTCTTGCTACTCTAATGATTTGTGCTTGTTGTTTTCTATAGGATATATATATATATATATATATATATACAATATTCCAATTGTTGCTGGCACACACCGTTGTTTGAGCAAGAAATGAAAAGTGGACCCACAACTCTTGTGCCAATTAAATCTTTATTGTTCCATATATCCGACCAGCCAGTCCGCTTTGACGCGTTTCGACCCCCACTGGGTCTTGATCACATGACGCATTGCCATGGAGGAGGAGGCTATTTAAAGTGCACCCAACACAGGAAATGGCATTTGACCCACTGGATCATAGACAGTAAAGAAATAATTAACATGTACTAGTGCACTAAATGCATGTGCAAAATTATGCAAAAGACAATACGGAATATTTGATACATACACCAGATAACTCATCCTTCTGGAATACATAGCTTTAAGGCATAAATATCAGTCTAAAACCATATCTTATGTGCAAATATCGCTGATGCAATGTAAACATGATTTGTGAACAATATAATAGCAGCAATGAATGGTAATAGCAGCATAATGCAAGTGCCAGACGAGCAGTTGTAATAATAAAACAACCTTTACCTAAAATCATAATATAGAACCATGCATATATAAATATATAAATAATTCCATTTTATAGGTATCAAAATTTAAAACCCTATACAATTATGCTCACATCCTGTTGAAAAACTGTATTATTTCAACTGGACATCTTATGGTCTTAATGCTTTTTTTGTGAAATTGAGCCCCAGTGGGCATTAGTATATCCCTTATTTGTATTTGGTCTGTTGGTATTGCCAAATTCCTGTGTATAAAAGTGAATATGAATGTGCTCAAAGTATCCCATTGATTCATAATGTGTAAAAGTGCAAGAATCCATTAAACTTGTCACCCGGTAACTCTAAGTGGACCACAGACATCAGTTATCTGCTCAGAGGTACCGTGTGCCCCCTCTTAAAAAGTGAATGTTCAACATCTATGTACAAAAGTATATATTTAAAAGTTCATTTGGTCAAATCCTTTTTCAATTAATGGCAATCAATTCATTTCTATACAGTATGAGCCCATACTGTATGTTTTACATCAAGTTCAAGTATCAACCAGCGAGATCAGAGAAAATGTATAAAAAACAGGAGAAAGGAAAAGGAAGGACAGACTATCCCATTCCAAGCATCATGCCCATTGCTCTAAAATCATATGAAAATGAGTAAATATCTCAATTTGCTTATTGGGTTATAGGCAAGTGTGGAAATCTTCGCTTGAGTTCAATCCTGTAGGGTGCTTTGTGTCAAGTTCTATTATGTACTGTGTCTCTACGAGACGGAGTTTGGCCTCTCAATTGCCTCCTCGCTTCATTGGGTCAACCAAATCTATCACATAGTACTACACCAAGTTGGGGTTGCTGTTATGTGACTGCTCGAAATGCCTGGCCACAGGGTACTTTTGGTCTTTACTCGAATTAGCTCTAATGTGCTGGAGTATCCTTTTGTGGGCAGGTAGTTTAAAACTACCAATGTACCCGAGCCCACATGGACACTCCAGCACATAGACAGCGAAGTCTGTCCTACAGGTCAATCTTTTAGTGATTTGGATGGGTACCGCATGGAATGGACTGGTGTACTGAGTTCTATTGCTGCCAAATTTACACACCTTGCAGCTCGGACATTTTCTAAAACCCTTAATTAGTGACATCCATGTTCCTTGGGTAACTACTTCTGGATTATTCTTAACAAGATTGTTTCCCATAGTTTGGGATTTTCTGAAAGTGAGGTTTGGTTTGTTCGAGACCAAACCTCCAATCACAGGATCCCCTTGTATCAGAATCCAATTGTGGGTAAAAATCTTCCGCAATTGTTGATGTTGCCTGCTATAAGTGAGTATAATTCTAGTTTGAACATTTGTAGAGCTTATGATTACCTCCTCCCTCTGTGCTTTTGGAAGCAGAGCCTCACCTCTAGGTAGTTGTTTAGTTTTATTAATAGCATTATCTACAACACCCGGGGTATAGCCCCTAGCCAAAAAGCGTTTTTTACTGGCCTGTTGTGCAATCTGGCATTCTGAATCTGTGCTGCAAATGCGTCTGATACGCAGCATCTCCCCATATGGGATGCTGCGTATCAGATGCTGCGGATGGTGACTTGACGCATGCAGCACAGTATTCCCTGCAGTGGGCTTCCTGTATAGACGAGTTGCCAGTGCGTTACCCTCCACGTATACCTCTACATCCAAGAAGACAACAGATGTAGAACTTATTGTGGATGTAAAGTTGAGGTTAAAGCAATTTGTATTCAATTTGTCCACAAATTGATTCGAGCTGACTTCTGAGCCTTTCCAAATGAAGAATAGGTCATCAATATATCTTAAATATACAACAACAAGACCTTCCATTATCTAACCATGTTCTCCCCTCAGGACCTGCTCCTCCCACAGTCCCATATGGAGACAAGAGTAACTGGGGGAGAAGCAGGCCCCCATCGCTACCCCCCTCACCTGTTGGTAGATTTGGTTGTTGAACATAAAATAATTGTGCTCAAGACATCCTCTAACAATAGATAGCAACATTTTGTTGTGGGGTGCGCAATTCATGGGTCTCAAATTCAGAAACGCTTTTAAACCATCTTGGTGTCTAATCGAGGTATACAAAGAGGTCACATCTAATGTCATTAGAATCATATCTGAACACCAGTCTATTTGATCAATTTTTCGTAGAAAGTCCGATGTATCCTGGACGTATGAACACAGATTTTGAACCCATTCCTGCAGGAAACAGTCTATTTACTTGGAAGTCTTTTCCATGATGCTCCCAATAGCCGAAATGATGGGTCTCCCAGGAGGCATAGTGACAGATTTGTGTACTTTTGGGATGAGATAAAATGTGGGGATGATTGGGTGATCTTTTTTGAGAAACTGGTATTCGGCATCACTCACCAGGCTCCCATTTTTCCATGCAAGCAATTTTAAATATTGTTCATTCCATGAGGTTCGTACTACATGGATATTGCTTTTTCTGTAGCATGATAGGTCTGATAATTGTGTTTCTGCTTCCGACATGAGGAGTTTACGTGGCCATAAGACCACGTTACCCCCCTTGTCTGCTTGCCTCACAATCACATTGGTATCAGTTCCCAATTTTTTCATCAAATTCCAATAGCACAAATTGAGCTTACTCGTCACAAAGTGTGATTTGTTGACAGTTGTATAAAGTTTCTTCAAATCCTGTGTGAACCTGAAAGGGTGTGGCTTCAACCTAGACATTTGCATATACACACTTGCTACTCTAATGATTTGTGCTTGTTGTTTTCTATATGATATATATATATATATATATATATATATATATATATATATATATATATATATATATATATATATATATATATATATATTTATACATACACACACACAAGCGTCATCTTCAAAGAAGGAATCACTCTCAGAGGTGAACCAGAGTTTATTCAGGAAGGTTACGCGTTTCGTCAGACAAACTGACTATATATATATATATATATATATATATATATATATATATATATATTTATATATATGTACAGCGAGTCCCATCCTGATTAAAAGGAAGCGGCACATCACTTCATCCACGAGTAATTTATTTTGTGCAAACAACGGGTTTCAGGTGAAAGAGCCTTTGTCAAGTTTACAAACTAGAAAACCGGAGCCACTATATATAACATCACAGTAGACATAGAAAAAATCCTAATGGATTGTTGCATGGATTGAAAACGATCATACAATGCAACGCAGTAGCAGTACATGTGAGAACATAAATAAATTAGTTGGGGAATATGTGAATATATGAATAATTATTTGCAAATTCATTATTGTGTGCGATTATGAGACCATAGATGGACTAGGCCGTATTCTGAACGTTATAATGAAAATAGAAGAAATGTTTCTGCACAATTCCTTCGACAAGTCAATCCATCAAAATGAAAAAACATATATATATCTGATGGAAATATATTAACATTAATAAACAGAAAAATTCCTCGGAGCAAATTGATCCCAATGCATATCAACATCATATATACTTTTAAAAAACACATACCAGTTGAAAAATTGATTAATTAGAATGACCTGTGATCTAGTATATGAACATCATGTTTTCATCATCAATTTATCAATGCTAAAAGCCGGCTCAGCAACAAAGCTGTTGTGTGAAATGCATAGTGGCTTGGAAATAAGTCAAACAATTGAATTCAAAGTGTAGTATGTGTGAAAATTAGTGTGATATATAACCCACGAGTATGCATCATATATTTATGAGGGGAAGTTCTCCCATATAGGCAATCATATTTTTCCCATAGTGGGATATTGGTATAACACATTCCAACTATATTGATCTGGACCATCAGACTCCCAAGCAACCTGATCAGATCCAAATATAATTGTACGGATCAAAAAAATAAAATCCTGGGCCAGTTCCCAGATTCAACAAATTTACATAAAGCTAGTGCCTAAATAAAATTAGATTAGATTCAGAAAGCATAACTATGCGCGGCATTTCCTACATGCACTCAATATTAAACTTAAATAAGAGAAACCCTTAATAAAAGAAATAAAAAAGGGAGGGGTGTTACAGAAGGAAAGAAAAATGAAGATTTAAAAAAGAATTTAGGATATTAGATAAAGTGGATAGAATACAGAGAGCGAAGAAATGGCTGAGAAGTTACGTTTCAATATGTGTTGACAATTCATCCTTCCTGTTCAGATCAAAAGGCATTCTGGTGTTGAGATGATATATCGAGATTCGAGGATGCATAGGTGCCTCTCCCTGTTGCCTCCTCTTGTATGTTTCATTACCCTGTCAATGTCACAGAACTTCAAAAGCGTATTACTGCTATTGTGCATGTTGTAGAAATGCCTTGCCACTGGGTAATTGAAATAATGATTGATTATTGTTCTCTGATGTTTTAAAATGGGTTTTATGAGTTGTAATTTGGTGCTCCCTACATACTTGAGACCCCTAGGAATTCTAAAGCATAAACCACATACTCAGCAGCACAAGTGATACATTTAGAAATAGGTTTATCTTTCCCATTGTGTGTCTGGAACCTCTTGCAATTCTGATTTTATTTACATGCTTTGCATGAATTGCATTTATAAAATCCTTTCTTTGTTTAAAGCCAATTGGTAGGTGCTGCCGACTGTTGAAAACTTTGGAACAATTTCTCCTTAAGGGATCTCGGCCTCCTATAAGTCACTGTTTGAGAATCTCCTACACTCTTGCCTACTATGGGGTCTGCTTGTATGAGACCCCAGTGTCCGATCATGATTTCTTTAAGACTATGGGATCATGAGTTAAATCAGGTAATCATTTTAGGAATATTGGTCAATTGATTCTCACTAGATGTTTTTTTACTGTTACTGAACAGAACCTCGGTCTGTTTGACATTCTGTAGCTTTGTGCGGGCTTGAGATAAGATCTTATCAGAGTAGCCCTGCTTGTTGAACCGTTCTTTTTTGTACCCAACATCTGTGCTGCAATTTCTGCGAGCATGCAATAGTTCTCATACAGTATTCTGTTTAGGAGGGAGGCAGGATTGTGACTACGTACATGCAAGGTACTGTTGCCTGCTGTCTCTTTACTGAAGAGATTTGTCACCAATTTGTTGTTCTGTGTTGTAATCTTCATATCGAGAAATTCACAAGATGTTTCGCTCATACTATGTGTAAAGCTCAAATTCAAGGTATTGCGGGATAAGAGCTCGATGAACTGTTGGGCTAGATCCCACCTTCCATCCCTAATGATGAAAAGATCATCGATGTCCCTTAGCCATAAAGGTACGTGTTCAGTATACTGTTCATTGGCATCTGTCCATACCACCTGCTCCTCTCAGCAGCCAAGAAACAAGTTTGCTAGGCAGGGGGCGAAGCAGGTGCCCATGGCAGTGCCTGATTTCTGTCAGTATAGTGTTTGATCAATCAAGAAGATATTTTCTTTAAGGCAGTATAACATCATTTGCTTCAACATGAAAGTATGATCAAACAGCTCAATTATAAATATCATTATAAAAATTCGGATTATCTTTTTCTCCAACATCTGACTGGAATTACGTGGATACACAAATTGACCTGTTTTTGTTTGTAAGGAAACTCATACTGATGAAACTTCACAAAATGCCCAAATACCAGGAATAGTGTAATCGTATCATCACAATTCAGCAGGTTGTAAATACTCCGACTAACTTCACCCTTGAAGATACATATTCCATTCTTGAGATACATGAATTAGACAGCAATATGGCTGCAGTTGACAATGAGAAAGTGGAGGTCACATTGAATATCATGGTCTTCCCCGCAGGAGCAACAAGAAGCAGTGGCTTAAAAATAAAATCCAGTTTCAACCCTAGCGTACGCACGATAATATGGAAGCATTTCACTCACTGATGGTCCATGAGTTGGTACGAAAAAGGAACAAGTGCAATTATCGCATCAAGGATAATTTAACAAAAGGGTGTATCAAAGGTTAAATTAGGGTGTGGGGAGGTGCATCAGATTATCACATGGATGATGTCATCAGTGATGTCATTGACCATGTCATGAGTGATGTAATATGTGATGTCATCAGCAGTGCATTGCGGGGCGTGAGTTATAGTTAGCTCAGCTAACCATAACTCACTGAATTTTTATGGTTTTGTAGGAGTGAAATGTCAGACTAACTATAACGTCTCTGAAACCTGTTTTTATTGTGAATATCTAAGGTTTTTTAAATGCTAATTTCTAACTATAAGTCCCTGAAACGTGTGTCTCTTTCAGTGAATATATATATATATTTATATCTATATCTCTCTCTCGCTCTCTCTCTCTCTCTCTCTCTCTCTCTCTCTCTCTCTCTCTCTATATATATATATATATATATATATATATTACCTACTGGCGTCTCGCCAGTAGGTATATATAGTTAGGATTTATTCCCTATGGGATTTTTGAAAATTCTATGTCTAATAACTTTGGCGTTTGTGGACGGAATCGGCTGAAATTTTCAGGAAAATGGCACATTTTGTTTCTGAGCAGCCCTTGAAAATTTGGGGGGGTTTTGTCGAGGGGGGGTTGAGAAAAAAGAGGGGTCCCAAAACGCGTTTTTCCCATGTTAATTTCCATAGGGCGGTTGGACTCACTTTTAGCTCGAACGGCTGAATGGATTTGCACGAAACTTGGCAAAATTGTAGGGACTGTTAGCCCGATGTGCCTTTGCTAGGTCTCAAGATATGTGCTCCAGTAGTTTTTGAGAAATTAACGTTCAAAACAAGATATATATCTGTAACAGCGCTCCGGGCTGCGGTCCGGTTCGCTTACTTTTCGCGAAACGGAACTTTGCGCGCAGAAAGCTGATTGGCTCTCCGGTGTCTGTCAACATTCTAAACAGTCCGGAGCGGCCGCCATCTTATCTCTCGGTAGGATCGAGAGAGAAGAAGAGGTGAAAAACAAAGGGGGAATTTATTGAAAGGGGGCAAGGTATACCCCTCTTGACCCCCTAGGAATGTTGTTGGGGTTATTAAAGGGTCCCGTGGGGAAAATAAAAAAAAAATGATTTTTCACGGTAGAAGCGCTTCACGGGCCGCGAACTGGGCCGCAAACTGGTAGCGAAACGGGAATTCGCCATTTTGTGCTTCGTTTTAATTAAATTACTAGGTATAAGGGGGTGCGGGAGACGTATCCTAATCCCCTATGTTTCCTGAGGGTGGCTGAGGAGGCTCATATATGTTGATACATCTCTTCCAGCGGCTGTGCGTGAGCTTTTTTTTTTTTTTGCTGCGTTAATGTTCGATTCGATGGAAATCAGGAAGTGTTGACCACCATTTTGTCACTGCGAGTAAATATTTTGTTATAAATGAATCCTTATTGATAAACATTGTCTGCGCCATCTTGCGTTTTTGTCCAATGCCACAATTTTGTCGTGCACGGCAGCCATTTTAGATGCCTTGACCAGGCCCACTCTCTGCACGCCGCCGATCCTCAGCATGGCTCCCCACCCTCGCAAGCATCTCCCCCACGCACTGGTCACCCCCGCTCTCTCTCTCATGCATGGGCCATATACTTCCCCCCATCTGCGCTGCTCTTCTCTGAGAATCACACCCTGTGCCCGCCCGACACCTCCCTTTCACCCTATTCACTAACGCACCCTCTGACACTCCTCTTCCTCTGTGTCCGATTGTCCAGGCCGGACCTAGGCTATCACCTAGCCCTGCGGATGTAGTTTATGGCCCCAGCTGTAGAGTATCCAGACATGCCAACCCTCCCGATTCAGGCGTGAGACTACTGATTTCAGTGCTAGTCTTTCGCCTCCCGATTCCTGCAAGGAAAAATCCGGGGGCATATTACCAACAACTAGCGATAATTTTTGTCTCTAACTTGTTTAGAGACAAAAATTATCGCCGCACATCGGCGAATTTTATCGCACATAAACCTTGCTATTAGCAAGGTTTATCGCAAATGCGATAAAAAACGGCCGCAATGCATGAATATCGTTGAAAAGTCAGCGATATTCATGCATTATCCAGCAAATGCTCTTAGCCATGTTATCCACTTCCCATTGGATAACATGGCTAAAAACTGCTCAGGGCAGGTGTTAGGTTTTGGAGATATTCGCGCTTAGCGCGAATATCTCCAAAAGTTGGTAATAGGAGATAGCGATGGTTAGGGACTGTTTCCAGTCGCTAAAATCTTGGCACGCCCACTTTGCATGTCATTAGTGATAAATATCACTGATATGCAAAGCGGGGCCCAAGATGGTCGCTATCTCCTTTTAGCTGTCACTAACTGGTGTTAGCGACAGCTTGGTAATAGGGAGATAATTTTATCTCTTTTTTTTTGGCTTTTAAAGCCAAAAAAGCGAGAAATATGCCCCATGATTTCTCGGGGGTTTCAGCTGACAGGGCTTGGTATTGTGTTACGTGCTAATTCTTCCAGGAAACGTCAGAGGGTCGATGCAGGGGTTCTAGAAGGGGTGATAAACCATTTAAGCCTCATGAACAAGCGCATGGTCTTTTAAAGATTTGTGAAGTACTCGGGGCGGCGGTGTGTGTGTGCCCTCTTTCAGGAGCGGGCGGGGGGGCACTGCCAGCAACTTGCCAGGCCAGGCAGTGTTCAACACGTGCATCACCCTTTCTCTGCCTGCTATTGCGCTCCATGCTTCGGAAAGGTAAGAAAAAGAACGTGCATTTGAGTTTGAAATGTCCGATCTTGTAGCAGTACACTTGCAAAGCCCACACATGACAATAACCCGATTCAAGGCCCCATTCACCCGATTTTTTAAACATATATAGCACTCCAACAAAGTTAGATTTTAAAACTTTATTAACTTTTAAATATAACGAACGCAACAAAAACTGTAAATATATTTAACCATTTTTTGAAATTAACCAGAACTATAACGATAACAACAACAACAACAATAATATAACTTTTATGCCTAAATTACGCAAACATTTAGCTAATCTGCTAAAGGGGGGAGTTGCCATTTCTTTACAATAATCAATAATGAAAAATCCACATCAATAGGGTTGTCCGTTTTCTCGATGCAGCACTATAGTGCAACATACACAGCACCTGGGGTGTCAAGAGTGAACAGGTCTTTCTTTGTTCCTTAAGATGTTATCTGTGTCAACCTCTTCCGAGAATGCTGATGCGTTAGGATTTCCTTGTGTTTCTTAATAGCATTGGTGTCTGCACACTTCTTTGTCAATTCTGTGAAGATGATAACTGCTTCATAAACAGACGATATCTTTGTTTAGTCATTAGTGTTAAGTGTGTCTGAAACTACAGTGCCCTTCTGTTTTTTTTCTTCAGGCTCTACAGAGTTTTGTGTGTTGTTCTTTTGAGCGACAATTATTCCAGAGGTTTGAGGTTTACTTGTTTTGTCCTGCAGTGAGTTAACAGCTTTAGAGACTTCATGTTTATTTGCAATGTCCTGCTGTTCGTCAACTGCTTCAGAGACGTCAGCCTCATATGTTATGTTTGACTAGATCCTGGACCTGCCCGGCCGCGCCCAAAATGGTGCCGGTGTAAATGGGACTCGTAACTGCTTGTTGTGTACTGGTTGCCCAACCTTGATATCACGAGATACATATGCAGTTTTGAAGCACATGGCGGAGGCTTGTCTGCTGTAGTGGGGCGCCCCTTTATCGTTTCAGTCGCCATTCCGCCCGCTTTTGCTACACTGTGCCTTTTCCGCCATTCAGCTGTTTAGCGCCCGCTCTTACGGCTACAGCGTCTCGCTCACCATGTAGTTGAGTTGCTCCCACTCTTGCGGTGCAGCGATAGGCGGCTTCCACAGGACTCTTAAAATGGCGGCCGGCTCTTCGGATTTGGGCCTGGTCCAGTAAACTGGCCCTGGGACACCTTGGAACTCGGACGCTTGTCTGCCAGGGCTTGGGTCCCATTCTCGAAAGCGTCCCCTCAGCCTTGAAGATTGTACAAAAGTCTTAGGGGCCGTCGACTCCCGCAGGCTTCCGGTGGGGAGCGGCTGCCATGATTGCTTGCGGAATGGCCACGACGGAGCTACGAGATGGTGGTGCTCTCATGGTGACGCCAGCTTCAGTCTGAAACATCCAGAAACAAGGTGGGGCTTTCATCGTTTGGGAAAAAAAATGTTTTAATCCAATGAAAAGTGTTATTTTTAGGTCACATGACCTAGTCTTACATCATTAGGAAAACAAAAGTAAAATGAACCAATGAAAAGTTTTATTAACAAGTCACATGACCTGTTATGCTTACGTTACGCGCTGCGCGGCGCGCTCTGGATCGTTTCCGGGAAGCTGCGCCTTGCGCACCGGAGCACTTCCGGGTGCGCTAACGCGTCGCGTCATATGACGCATTACGCGACAATGCAGGTCCAGAATATAGTCAAAATGTCTCCACCAACCAGCGGTCGGAATACAACCGCTTTCAGCAGTCCAAAAAGTTCGGTTAAATCTTAAGAGCGGGAGCAACTCAACTACATGGTGAGCGAGACGTTGTAGTCGCAAGAGCGGGAGGTAAACAGCTGAATGGCGGAAGAGGCACAGAGTACCAAAAGCGGGCGGAATGGCAACTAAAACGGTAAAGGGGCGCCCCACGACAGCGTGTCTTCAGGTCAAACGGATTGTGGGACAAGGTCCAGAATGGAAGAGTCATCAAAAGGGAAAAAATTCCGCCGGACCCCGGGAGCCAGCCGCCTATGCCGGGGGCGATCTCAGGCCACACCAGGGCAACACGACTTGGGGAGGGGGCAGGAGCCAAGCGCCCCCTCTCAGTCCGCGCCATCTCACCGCCCCTCGGGGGCCTCCATCAAGCGGTTTAGGGAGGCACCGTATCACATTGTTTTCCAATGCAGTCAGGTCCACAAATGGACCCCACTTACTTTGAATAGTGAAGCTGCAGCAGGTGCAAATAAGGTTTAAACAGTGTTACAAGAGCTGCTTAGAACTCTGAAGTATGGCACTCAACAACCAGGACTTATGCCATTTGTGTAAGGCAGTGACATGGAAGCAACTCAGGGACAAAAAGCATGAACGAACATTCACGTATGAAAATCTTATTTGGGGAAGGGGTAGAATCCAAACGCCCCCTCCCAGTTCGCGCCACTACACCGTATGTGGAAAATCTGAAGCCATCGTTCTACAAACTCTCAACCAGCCTTGGATGGAAAAATCTTAAAGAATGTACAAACTGAAAACCAGTTTTTGTCTGCATAGCATCAGCAGCAACGCTTGCTATCAGTGCATGAGTTTCATGCTCGATCGATTGAGCTAGCCGGATCGGGCAACAAAAAGTATAAAATAGTTATGTAAATAGTTATTTATTAAATTATTTTACCCTTTTACTTTGCTGGTGTGTCGTATCTATTTATAATATTTGCATAGGGTTTGTTGTTATTTTGGGCGGGGTGGGTGGCGGAGTCGATCTGTCTTGCAGCCATCATGGTGTGGAGCTTAGTTCATCTCACTATTTTCGTATTTCTCATGAAGGGTTGTTCCTAATGTTTGTATTTTAGCGAGGTCAAAAAGAGATCCAATTAGTGGTCTACTGATTTTGCTCGATTACTTTTATTTTTTTACACGATTTTTCACTATCTGCAAAGACTAAACAGAGTATTGCGACTTTGTGCTTGTTTGTAAATAGAGAATGATCCAAAGAGAACCAATTCTAAAACAGTAAATGCTTGGATAACAATCAATGAAATGGAGAGACAAGCAGGTACGACGGATTACAACGGGGGTAAAGGTCTGCGTTAACTACCCTTCACTATCTGCAAAGAGAGAGTATTACTAAGAGAAAAGAGGGGAGGGGGGGGGCAGCGTTCAAAGCACATCAGCGTGCATAAACACGAAAACGTTTTTACCTATCACATACTTGACATTTGACAGCTTTTGATATTTGCTATTAAAAAACCATTGAAATTCACAGAAAAAACCATAGGTTATAGTCCATATATAGTTAGGAATTTGCATTTACAAAACCTTGAAAATTCACTGAAAAAACCATAGGTTATAGACCATATATAGTTAGGAATTTGCATTTACAAAACCTTATTTTACTCGCATAAAACCATTGAAATTCCATATATAGTTAGATGCGCTAACTATATATCGCGTACCTGCAATCCACTGCTGATGATGTCACATATTACATCATTCATGACATGGTTAGTGACATCACTGATGACATCACTGATGACATCTCAAATGACATCACTGATGACATCACTGATAACATCTCATTTGACATTACTGATCACATCACTGATGATATCATTCATGTGATAATACCATGAACCTCTTCAGACTCTAATATAACCTTAGATACAATCAGTGTAAACAGACAGTCACAGACTGTCACTCATCCATGGAGTTACTCACACACCTAGTCAGTCATGCAAACAATCAATCAGACTTCCATTTCCTCAACTATACAGTTAAACACACCTTATTTATTCAAACATATACTAACACATATTTACTCTGTTATACAATCCCTGATACAAGTTCACAATGATCCATACAGACACTCACACATTCACTGGCTCTTATGCACATTTATTTATATATGTCAACTCTCACATGTACTGTGTTTTACATATGTAGTTACTTTGACATGTAGCACTGAGATATTCATTCACTCACTAATACACACAGTCATCCGCCCATACAGCTGTTTCCACATGCAGTTTTGAACCCATACATATAGTGAATCAACTACTCACACATCTATGTACAGAGTCACACACCGCCCAGCTACCCATACACACTCACTCAGTGTCCCATACAAATACTTGGACAACCAATCAATAACCCATACAGTTATTCATATAGCTACTGATCAACACATGCAGCAGTTTGTAGAACAACAGATATAATGATGCACAAATTAAGATAGTTTAGTCACTAACCCATGCTCTCATTAAGACACATTTAATCATTCTCTCATACAGTCAGTTATGCACCTACTAAATCCTTTTTCCAGACACTTATACGTCCACTCATTCTTCAATATGTAAGTCACATTTTAACTTTACAGAAACATACAGTCACTGGATGTTTGATCAGTGATGTCATCAGTGATGTCATTTGAGATGTCATCAGTGATGTCATCAGTGATGTCACTAACCATGTCATGAATGATGTAATATGTGACATCATCAGCAGTGGATTGCGGGTGCGCGATATATAGTTAGCGCATCTAACTATATATGGAATTTCAATGGTTTTATGCGAGTAAAATAAGGTTTTGTAAATGCAAATTCCTAACTATATATGGTCTATAACCTATGGTTTTTTCAGTGAATATATATATATATATATATGTAACAATCCCTGCTACCTCTCGCTCGGAGCCCAGTCCTGGATACCGCTGCGCAGGAAGAAGAGAGGAGACCTCAGGTGCAGTGAGCGATAATTTTTATTTCCTCGAGGAAGCGGCACACCACAGCATGACGTTTCGGCCTACTCAGAGGCCTTGATCACATGACGCACGCTGGGGAAGAGGCAATTTTTAAAGTGCTAGTGCTCAGTGAAAATACAATCTCATTGGTGGGTTATGGTCACATGTCACGCTGAATCATAGACAGAGACAAAAGGTTGTGAGCAAAACACATCACGGGCTAATCCCTGAATTTGGCACATAATGCAAAAAATACACTCAATAATATTTAAAGTGCAAATGCTAACTGATTGTTATGGAAAATACAGAGCAGGGGTCACTGGGTAATCCAATGAATGAATAGTGCAAAATATGCGCCATTGTGCAAAGTGCAAATAGTGTCGTGCGGATGAATGATATAATAATCAATATATACACTATATACAATACACTTCATGTACAAAATCATGTATAACAACGAATTTTAAAGAAATGTATAAAAATAAAAATCCATAAATGACGTGTCATAAATATATAAATATATATGTTAAAACCATGACTGTACAAGCATATTGACAATAAATATATATGTAAACAAAACACTATTTACACGGGATGAGACCTCAAGTGAAATTGAAAGCTATGACTGCTTAAATGCATTAAAGCCATAACACAAAGATCGCAGCATCCCATTTATATTGCACATACTGTTTGCTCATATGCCTACGCAGAGCTGGATGGTTTGGGAGGAGAGGAGATGTTAACCCACCGCAAGGAAAGGAAACCATCGCAGCCTCTACCCCCCAAACCTCCAGTTGGCACTGATAATGCCAGGTTGGACTTTACCCTGCCATGGATGTATCTAAGTGAGTGGTGAGAGAAACGAAAAACTGTGCACGTATTTTTATGTGAAAGTTTTTTAGTTTTATGTGTATCTGTGGGTTTTTTTCTTCTTCTTCAGGCTCTTTTTCTCTATATAACCTTTCTTAATAGTTCTCTCAGTCTTGTAAAGTCAAAATATTAAGCTCTTAGTACATCCACGTGCAGCCTAAGCCTAGGCTGCACTTCACACTGAAACCATCCACACCTCTAGATTTATGCTGGTAAGAAAATGCATCTTAGAAGGAAAACAGACAGGTACACTAAGATTACATTATGGAGGGCAACAGACTACAAGTGGGGGGAGGTACACAGGTATACACGATGGTTTACTTTTGGTATAGACACGTGTAAAAATCTTCTGTGGAATTCAACCCCCCTGGGGCTCGACTGTCCATATCCAGTATATATCTGGTCTCCAATTTTGTTAAAGCTCCGTCTCTATCACCTCCTCTTTTGAGAGGACCCACACAGTCAATGGCATAGTAGCGCAACAGAGAACTATCGTTGTTGTGGTGTTCTTTAAAATGGCGGGCCACCGGGTATGCTGGATCGCTTGTATTGATGGCCCTGATGTGCTGGAGTATCCTCTTGTGCACCTGCAGTTTGGTACTACCAACATACCGCAGGGCACACGGACCACATACACCACATACTCGCTCTTGCAAGTTAGTTGTTTTTTAATCTTGCGTACATTGGAGGTGAAGGGGATTGCATACTCTGTTTTGTTCAGTCCGTGCTGACATGCCTTGCAGGATGAACACTTCCTGAAGCCCTTGCTCTTCCCTAACCAATTCTTACTAGTAGGGACTTCTGGACTAGATTTAACTAGGGCATTTTGCATAGAGTATGCTCTCCTATATGTGATAGACGGGGTGAAATTTTGTCCCCTATCACTGGGTCACATTTCACCAGATTCCAATGTTTGGAGATTATTTTCCCCAGTGCCCCATGTTGCTTATTATAGGCCCAAATCAATCTGACTGTTTGGTCCTTGGAGGTGGTAGGCGTACTTTGGACTTTAGGCTGCAAAGCTTGGTTACGGGACAGGGCATTGGCTTTGGTTATGACCCTATCAACCACCGTAGCCTTGTACCCCCTAGCCATGAATCTGGCCCTGCTTTCTTGCTGAGCGAGATTACATTGGGCTTCTGTGCTGCTCAGACGTCTGATACGCAGCATTTCGCCATACGGAATGCCGCGTATAAGATGAGCCGGGTGATGGCTACTGGCATGGAGGATTGTATTTCCAGCCGTTGCCTTACGATACAACCTGGTTTCGAGTTTTGCTCCTCCTGGTGTGACTGTCATATCTAGGAAATGCACTTGGTCCCTGCTAATGGTTGAAGTAAAGTTCAAGTTGAAGTCATTACTATTGATTAAATCAACAAAGTGTTCAGCTTCTAGACGAGTGCCCTTCCAGACTAAGAACACGTCGTCTATATAACGATACCACCTAACAATAGAGCGCCTGGCAATGTCAGAGTGTGTGCCAAAGAGGACCTGTCTCTCCCAGTAGCCCATATGAAGACAGGCATAACTGGGAGAGAAACAGGCACCCATGGCCACACCCCTGACCTGTTGGTAATACCTATTGTTAAACATAAAAAAATTGTGGTGTAAACAGAATGAAATCATAGAAAGTAACATGCGATTGTGGTCAGCCATGATGATCGGTCTCAGCCCTAGGTAGAATTCAATGGCTCTCAATCTGTCTTGATGGTTAATGCTAGTATATAAAGACGTGACGTCTAGTGTAATGAGCCATAAATCCGAGTCCCACTCTATGTCCTGTATCTTTCTTACAAAGTCATTGGAATCTTGGACAAAAGATGGTAAACTCTGAACAAATTCCTGCAAGAAAGAGTCCACATAAACAGTTGTTTTTTCTAATAATCCCCCACAGGCTGCGATTATCGGTCTTCCCGGGGGTTTATGTGGGTTCTTGTGGATCTTCGGGATTAGGTATAGGACTGGCATGACTGGATGATTGTTCTTAAGATATTTGAGTTCATCCATGCTCAGTAGGCCAAAGGATCTCCACCCCATAAGCAGCGAGTAGAAATCTTCCTGAGCTTTTTTGACCAACGAAATGTCACTATGTCTGTAACAGTCCAAGTCATTTAATTGAGAGAGGGCTTCTTCCAGGTATAGTTGTTGTGGCCACAAAACTATGTTCCCTCCCTTGTCAGACTGTCTGACAATTACATTTTCATTGGCCTGAATCTTTTGGATGAGTCGCATGTATATATATATATATATAGAGAGAGAGAGAGAAAGGTTATCAATAAAAGCAATATCTTGCCTGAAGCCGTGGGGTCTGTTTCCTTCTTTCGCCACGCCGTTGGTGTGGAGGTTTGGGGGTTTTCATTGAATATATATATATGATCACACTAGAACAAACCCCTGCAGCGCAAAACATAATATACACGTTCTAAACTTGTTCATGAACATAGAAGACGGTTGCTCTTAGCATTCACTACTAGATCTGAAACAATTGTGTATTTGGACGCCATCTTTGAATGGTGTACATTTAAATGTTTATACATGTTTTTCAGAGCAAAGTGGTCACATTTAATGGTCACGATTAAACTTTCATACACATATAGGATCATATTAAAGTGTGTTGACCCCTATATGGTCCTTGTCATACTCCAAACAAGCGAATACTATCGGTCTAGTGCCAAACCTTTATACGCCTCTAAGAGGGAGGTGACAATGCAAGTATTAGATAGTAAATAGATAGTAAAACCATTGTACGGTCTAGTGCCCATGATCCAAAAGGATGTGACATTATTGTGAAATTATTAATTATTTAATGCCATTACTGGCATGTCCATGTTTAACGTGAGTTAAATTAGTAGAGCTGAAGCGATTATGTTGGTCTAGTGCGCATAATCAATACTCCATATGGGAATCCTCTATTCAGAACAAGAACTGAATAACGTACACATGCATATAACCTGCAGGGAATGGTGCAACGAAAATTATAAAATAGAGTGAAAGAATGTACTTTCATACAGGTGCTTTGTGTCTCTCATCCAAGATTCAAAAGGGTCCAAAGACCGTGAGATAGACGTGACAGGAGTGATAAAGATCTTCCAATCCTCCTAAAAAACACATAAAAACTTACAGTTAAAATATGCATTAAAATCAGTTGAACATTTTAACATTTTAACTTTTTCTTACACACAGTTTCTTCGTATCTTTTCTTGTTAGTTGTACATAATCCCTCATTTACAACATAGTGGCTCTAGTAATTGTCTAATCCTCATGTAAGTGGGTAGCAAGCTTTTCATCCCAGTTGTGCCTCCCAGGGAACTTAGTCTCGAGTTCCATGATCCAGTGTGATTCTTTCTTCCTCAACACTAGTTCACGGTTCCCCCCTCTCCTCCCAATATTCACTTGCTCAATACCATAGTATCTTAAAAGGGAGTTGTCGGAATTGTGATGTTCCAAGAAGTGTCTGGGTTTGTTCACGGTGATCAAGACAAGCATTATTGTCGAAACTCGTAGCGTGTTAACTGGGCAATGAACTCTATCTGCTGCAGTATTTCTGAGTGCGTCTTTTGCCTTTAGGCAAACTGTTATTGAAATTCATTCTTCGGTCGGCGTAGTCCGCCGAATCTGAGACGCCACCTGACGCGGGAGGAAGGATCCCGGAAGGACCTAGCTGTTGTTTTTTAATATATATATATATATATATATATATATATATATGTACATATATATATATATATATATATATATATATATATATATATATATATATATATATATATATATATATATATATATATATATATATATATATATATATATATATATATATATATATATATGCGCCAAAGCTTTTCTCTAGTGATAAGTCAGCTCTGAAATAATAAATGACTTGAGTATTATGGAAAAAGCTGTTGATATCTTGCCAAACATTAGGACTAGCACTCATTGAGAAATGCAAGTGTCTAAAACATTCTATTTTTGGGAAACTATTGTTTGCTTTATATATACATGTGCCCGGGCAAAATGCAGTTGCTCAAAGTGAAAGCATGCAAAGGCTGAAGTGTACTGGTCCATTGACTTTTACTCTATGCTGTGGCGAGAGGGAGCATATCATGCATGGCAATTGAACAGACCAATGGTAAAAGAGTATTTTGTGACACACACACACAGCATTGTTCTTGCCAATTATACAATTCATTGCATTGTACATATAGTTATGTCATAACAGTTTAAATACTGTTATGTACATAGAAACAAGAAAAGAAACTGCTTAATACATAATTTACACATTTCTCCACAAAATCCAAACTTTTATATTCTCAGACATTCGTGGCTCTATTTTCAGAGAGCGGATTCTAATTCTCTTGCTATAATGCATTGTTGATAGAGCATTCATAAACTCAAATCTTTGTTCATAAACTCCATTACATCCCCAAACCTATCTCAAACATCATGTTTACTATTACTATTTATCGGCACCCGATGTCGTAGACAGTAGCCCATTCAAATGTATGCACACATATATAAATATATAAATAAACACATATATACATATAATACATATGAGTCTCCACTCAAGCCTGATCCTTAAACTCAGCACAAAATTTTCATTTAATCAGTGCAAAGGACGCTTTTAAATAGTGCAAACTAACAAACGACATAGTACATATTTCTGTGCCTTTTCAAACTTGGGGCTAAAGAGAACCAGACAATATTATCCATTAAGTCTGGCCTTACCCATACTCCATATTGCCTTCATCTTATCCTTACACTATACCGAACCTAATCCCATATGATCACCTTCACATGTTGTTTCTTGATTTTTGTGGATCCTATTAATCATCTATCAGATATAACTTGAATATGAGCCAGGGAACAACTGCCGTATCAAAATTAATAAAGTGCCTGGTGCTCTAAAGTGCATAATAGTGATGGCCCTTCGGTTAACCCTTAACCTAAGGAACCTTGCTAAAAAACATATTGTATAAAACCTATGGTCAGCATAGGATCAGAAGTCCCAGTTATTCTATGTAGCCAAAGTCAGAAACAACATATTGGGCAAAGAAGGCCTGATAATACAAAGGATTAAATCCTAAACATGTTCTTACATATTTCCAATCTGGAATGTAATTAAACCTAACTATATACAGCTAAAAATTGCTGATATGAAAAACTGATGCATTCATTTTCATTCGCAAATTTCTATATACAGAGATTGTTCTTAGAGCCATGTATGCAAGTCCACTCCATTAGGACTTTTACAATCCAACTACAAGGTATACTTGGTCTCCAAGCGCCTGAGAATTGCCTCCCTATTCCCACCGCGCTTGGGGCAGGGAACGCAATCAATAACAAAACATTTCAAATATTACAAGTCATTCGAATGTACTTCCCTAAAGTGCCGTGCAACAAGATATGACTCGTCTGAGTTGGTAATGGCCCTTAGGTGCTGGAGCACTCTCTTGTGTACCTGCAGCTTAGTGCTGCCCACATACTGCAGGCCACAAGAGCACTCCAGCACATATATTGCATATTCAGATTTGTAAGACAGACACTTGTAAATAGTGCAAGGCCTGTCTATAAATGGTGTGGAATATAATATTTTATTAATTCCATATTTACAGGCTCTACATGTTTGGCACTTGAAAAACCCTTTCTGATTAGTTAACCAACTGCTCTTAGATTTTATTTCTGGGCTATTATCAACCACCAGTGCCCTTCTATAAGTAACTGTGGGAGAGCATGGTAAGGTCCCTCCATAATAGGGTCACTTAAAATCAGATGCCAGCTTTTCTTTAAATATTCTGTACAAGTTGTCTTATCTTTCTGTCTGTTGTAGGTAAGAATGAGTCTTGGACTGTTATTCTTTTTGTCCACCTTGGTTTGTGAGGATATTGGGGGAGTGCTCATTGTACCCTTAGTTGTTTTCATTAATTACTCATTGTGGGACATATTTTGTGTACGTTTTATCGCCTCATCAAGAATGTGCTCAGCATATCCCCTCTCGGAATCTGTCCTTGCATTGCTGCTGACCTACCACCAAGTCCTCATCCCGACTACAGATTCTCCGAATCTGTAACATCTCCCCATAGGAGATGCTGCATATTGTGTGATTCGGATGGAAACTCAATGAGTGTAGTATTGAGTTACCCGCTGTTATTTTGCGGTGTAACCTAGTTTCAAGTTTGTTATTGGCTACAAAAACCTCCACATCTGAAAGCGTAATACAAATGTCACTTATATCATGGGTAAAATGTAAATTCAATTCATTGACTTTTAATTTAGCCACAAACTCATCTGCACTCCTTTTATTCCCATGCCAAACTATAAAAAGGTCATCGATGTATCTGACCAACTTAACTACATTTTTAGAAAAGTTTTGGGCAAATTCTGTTGCAAGTATCATGCACTCCCACCATCCCATATGTATGCAGGCGTAGATAGGGGAAAAACTGGGCCCCATAGCTACGTCTCTTACTTGATGGTAAATATTTTGGTCAAACATGAAATAATTATTCTCCTAACAGAATCTTGTTAAATCATGGAGCATTTTGTTGTGTGTATAGAACTCTATGGGCCTATTACGAAGGAAATAGCTCAGAGCTCTCAAACCATCTTTATGTCTGATTGATGTATATAGGTTAGAAACGTCCATTGCCAACAGTAAATCTTCACTATTCCATTTAAAACCATGAATTAGCTTCAAAAAATCTGTTGTATCTTCAACATATGATGGCAATTTTTTTCCATGCTCCTGTAAAAAAGAGTCTATATACACACCAAAATATTCTCCATCAAGCCCTGCTTGGCTAAAAATTATTGGTCTCCCTGGTGGGCTGGCAATGTTCTTATGTACCTTAGATAACCTATACGTGATAGGTAAAACAGGGTAATCATTCTTTAAATATTTAAATTTATTCTGATTTAAAAGACCCATGCTCTTCCAAGCTAACAGTTTGGTGTATGACGAGTTTTGCACTGCTTTTGTTATTTGTCAATTGCTAATCCTATAGCACCTCCGGTCCATTAGTTGGCATGACGCCTCCTCCTGATACAATTTGAGAGGTCATATGACTACGTTACCGCCCTTATCTGAGCCACGCACTACTAAAGAATCATTGTCCCTCAATTTCTTAATTATTTGATGGTATTGCCACTGATGTTTATTTCTTCTGATTGCCATTTCCTTTTCAATTTTGAAATTCAAGTTCTTTACTTCTGTCGTGACAATTTCATGAGATGTGTCTACAGAGTCTTTAGGCATCATAGGAACAAATTTTGATTTAGGTTTAAATCCTGTTTTGGGTGTAGCATTCATCAAAATTGATTCATTTTCCAACCTTCTTTGGGTGGACACCAGCTCATCTGGGCCACCGTCTTGTTCTAAAGCACATAGCTCGTGCAAAGTTATATATATATATATATATATATATATATATATATATATATATATATATATATATATATATATATATATATATATATATATATATATATATATATATATATATATATATATATATATATATATATATATATATATATATATATATATATATATATATAACATTGTTTTGCAAGATATTTTTGGGAAAACATGTAGAAACAAGACACCTCTTGTTGTCTTTAGCCAGACCACAAAATGTGTATTGTGATCTGGTACCTATGTAAAGTTCTCATGTGCCCTTGGGTCACCTTCCAGCTATATAAAACTAAAAAAAAGGAAAACAACTGTCTTAAAATCTATGCTACATGGAGGGTCAAAGAAAGGACATTGTTAAAAGTGTACTGGAAATGTTAGAACCAGCCTTGTAACGAACACAAAATAATAAATGCATTGTTTATTGCAATGCAACATGATTTTGTGTTTCATGGCCCCAACATTCATGCTGAGTTGCCATTTGACCTTTTCAGGTGATTGAAAGCTAGATCCTCAATGTAAAGCCTTGAAAGCGAATGTAGCATTACCCCTTCTCTGTGTTCATGGTTTGTACCTGCTTGAGATTAGTGCATGATTCTGGTCTTGTGTTGGGACTATAACTGGAGAAGCAAATCTCACAGGCTCAAATGTACTAAATCACATAATTTTACCTGGGTTGCTCCATTTCAGGTAATTTTTTTCTTTTTTAATAATTGGCTGTAGAGTAAAAGCATACATAAACTGCTTTTGTAAAGAGGAACTGCTAGTACACTTGGCCCCTGTCCACCCTGGCTGAATTTTAGGGCATTTGCAGAAAGTAATTAAAAAACAAAATTATGTTTTTGTGGCATCACACGTTTAATATGCAGCAATTAAATCTTTTTTTTAAATTTTTTTTATTGAACATAGCAATAGGAAGTCAATGGTACAGAATAAAAAACACAGACATCTTTCACATCAAATTTTAGCAATTAGACAATTTTTAGACAATTAACAAGAGACAAAAAAGGAGTAAAATGTGAGGATTAAAAAAGAGGAAAAGAAACACAGCCGGTTCCTATTATAGAAACTTACGACTGCCCTTGTGCAAAAACCGCAATTTTAGGTAAACAATACCACTGCAGAAGTGCAAAACAGCAATAAAGTGCAACTGCAAAATGTAATATAATCCAATAAATTGCAATTTTTAAAGTGCTAGTGCAAAATAGTGCAAAAACAGCTATTATAAATATGCAATAATTCAATAAAGTGCAAATATTCTGAATAAAAACTCTACTACTTTCATTAATGAGCTGGTACTCTCTTTCAGCTCTCCTTCCTCATCATCTTCCCTTGAATAAATCCAAATTCTCAAAATATTTCCAAATTCTTTCAAATCTTGCGCTGGCTCCCACCCTACCTGCATTAGCTCTTTCAAAATTACATGTTCGCCTCATTTTATTAAACCATTTTAGCTGAGATGGAATCTCCCTGGATTTCCAGTTTTGAAGAATCAGAGACCGAGCCACTACACAAGATATAAAAATAAATACTTCTTCTGTTTTGTAAAACCTGCTCCTCTCTTTACATATACCAAACAGGGCTACCTCAGCTTCTGGAAAAAATGCTTTCCCAATTGCCAGCTCAATATCTGCGAATATCCCCTTCCAAAAAGATTCTAACTTCAGGCAGGAAAAGAAAATATGACACCATCCTCCCTGGTCCATAGCTTTGCATCTAAAACACTTATTCTCGACTTCAGGGTACATTCTCTCCAAGGCCTCCGGTGTATAGTACGCCAGCCAACGCGATAAAAAGGACATTCTCTTGTAGTTAGCTGCCCGGAGTGATTTATTTCCCAGATGGCACAATACCTCCCAATCCTTATCTGAAACAATACACTGTGTCGAGAGGCTTATTTTCTCTAAATGTCTATCTATTACTGGAGATGGTCGGATAAAGTAAAGCTTTTTATACCAATATCCTAAGCCTTTATTTTTGTCTCCATACAGGGCTGTTATCAAGGCAGTAGGAACATTAGGGAAGCCACCTATCTCCTTTCTAATAAAATAGACCATCTGCAAATATTCAAAGAACGTGGGCCGCCTGGGATTGTTCGTTCTGGCTAAAACCTCATGCCAGCTAATTACCCTATTTTGTACAAATAAATGTCTCAGTTCACAAAACCCGGAAAGTTCCCAGTTGTTCAAGTGATTTGAGCTTATCTTAAGACCCATTTTGGCACATTCTGTCAAACTCAAATAATTAGAACCATTTTTTAAAAAGGAGCAGAAATCTTGATGTATACGCTTTCATCGTCTTGTATCTTTATTTCTTGGGGAGCTTTGCAGTTTTTAAAAAGATAGGAATTTGAGAACCTGCTTCCTGTACCATTATTTCAAGAAAGAAATTATCTCTTGTCTGTTTAGTCCTTAGTAATCCTGCCACAATGTCAAAAAAGGCTGCTTCATAATATGTCTTAAAATGGGGAAGAGCCAGGCCACCTTGATCGATAGATAGTTGAACCACCGGAAGCTTGACTCTTGAGGCCTTCTTGTTCCAAATAAAACCTCTCAGCATTGTTTCAAGTTCTTTAAAAAAAACAGCATTGACTTTAATTGGGATAGTACTAAACAAAAATATAAGTAGTGGCAATACTGACATCTTGACCAGTGACACCCTACCAATCAATGACAAAGGAAGTAAACACCATTGATCTAGCAGATTCCTTATTTTGTTCTTCATTTTAGTACAATATAAGGCATAGAGTTTATCATAGTCTCCGGTCACAAAGATACCTAAGTACCTAATTGGATCCCTTTTTACTGCTTGAGGCTGAAGATAAATCGGAAGAAAATCTAGACTGGTGTTTAATGCAAGAACTTCCGGTTTTTTCCATTAATTTTATACCCCCCTATCTTCTCATAGTCCTTGAGCTCCCCCATGAGGCGCTCGATGTTTTCTTTTTCAGGAGCCAAATAGAGGATAATATCATCGGAGAACAATTTTAACTTAGACATCCCGATGATGGGGGCAAAATAGCAACATTGTTCCTTATTTTTGTTACTAAGAGTTCAATAAAAAAAGTAAAGAGCAAGGGCGACAATGGGCAACCTTGCCTTGTTCCGTGCTTTATTTTAATCTTCCCAGCCTGCTTAGCGTTGATAATTACCTGGGCCGATGCACCCTCATAAATATTATGTATCATTTTAATATTTGGAACAGGGAATCCAAAATGACCCAAAGAAAAAAAAAGCGCTGACCAATTAACCAAATCAAATGCCTTTTCTGCATCAATCATTAATATACATGCAGAAATCGAATTAATATTAAAATAGTCTAATGCCTGTATCAGAAATTCAGTATTAGCTGCCTTATACCGACCCGCAATTAACCCTGTCTGGTCTTGATGGATTACCTCCTGAGCTGCGAGTACAAATCTTTGCGCCCAAAATTTCATAAGTATCTTGTAATAAGAATTTATTAAGCTGATCGGCCTATAAGAATTCACATCCTCTGGGTTTTTATCCTTTTTGACGAAACTTATAATTGTGGATTCTTTGAATTCTGCAGGGACCTTTCCACCTAATCTAATATGGTTAAATAGTTTTTTCAATGGTGTTTCGAGTTCTTTGGTAAAGACCTTATAAAATTCGATAGGAAACCCATCTTGTCCAGAAGCCTTTGCTCCCGATGTTGCCTTTATGCTATCGTGGATTTCAGTAGAACTTATTTCATGCCCAATTTGATTACTTCGAGTTTCAGAGATTTTGGGAATTTCTAAATTATCAAAATATTCCTGAATCATTACTTCCACCACCTGATATTCCGTGGAGTAGATTGTCTCATAATGATCCAGGAATACCTTTGAAATTCTTTCACTCTGTGTTTCCACTCCACCTCAAGGATCTCGAATTTTCAAAATGATGGATGACTCCTGCTTATTTCTAATAGAGTTAGCCAGAAGCTTTCCCACCAGTTGACTATCTTCGTAGACCCTTTTCTAAAAGGCTTTTGAGCTATTTATTTCCTCCAGAGTGAAAAAAATCCCTTAGCAGTGCTTTAGCCTGCTCCCATTGATTCGGCTGCTGATGAAGTTTTAGAGTATATTCCTTCTCTGCAGCAGTTTGAAGATCAGATATTTTTAACTTACGATTGTTTGCTTTAGCACTAGAAAATGCAATAATCTGACCACGGGCTGCTGCTTTGAATGCACCCCATACCGAAAAGGGCTCAGCTGTGTCTTTATTCACTGCAAAAAATTCTGTCAACCACTCTTTAAATCTAGAAACCCAATCCTTGTTTTGGAGAAGGGTGCGATCCAGCTGCCACCTGGGGCGCTCCCCTTCCATTCCTCCTAATACAAGCTCGACTTCAACCCTCCCGTGATCAGAGAACGGATTACATCCTATCAAAGTTCTAGAGATCTGAAGACATCTAGATATAAAAAAAAAATCTATTCTGGTGAGGAAAATCAGCCCAGATTACAACCGATGCCCAGGCTGCTGGCACAAGACGCCTCTTAGTTCCCATCTTTGAACAGTTACCAAATAAAGAGACAGGCGCTGGGAGCAGGGACGCAAGAACAGAGTTTTATTTCTCATGAGGAGAGCCTGTCATTTCAGACACGCACACAGTGTCTTCAAGAGGTGCTCTAACAAGTTTCTCTGAGGCTTTGTCTTTTATACACAGGTTTATGATGCGCAAACATTCCTTATTGCAATAAAAGGCACTTTGAAGTACGTAAAGGCATGTTTGGAATCCCAGCTTCAGGCCTATTCCCATACCAGTCGCTCGGATGTCGTTCCCCCTCCTGAATGTAACAAGTGATTGTAATCTTGCAGCCGGACATTCCAACAGGACACGAGGGCGAGAGGGGGTGATCAGGTCAAAGGTTGGGCAGGTGATAAGATCGGGCACTTCGGTTGGTGTGTCACGTTTTGTTATGCTGGGCAAAAAGAGGGGGGTGTACATCCACGAGGCTCGGTCTTATGACTTGGGACCGGGTCGAGAGGCCAGGTGTAGCCGGGAGGGGGGGGTCATCAGAAGAGGGGAAGGGTGTTCCTGAGGGGAATTACAGGGGGTGTGGGCGAGGCGGGGGGGTGTCACTTCCAGAGTAGGGTCGCGCGGAGGAAGGGTTTTATGGTCTATGCATGAGAGAGCGGGAGAGAGCTCTCCAACCCCAACGCCGGAACCAACGACATCACCCCATCGCAAGACCTCTGCAACTCCCTCGCCTCCTACTTCCACAACAAGATCGCTGACATACACAACAGCTTCAGCACACAAACAACGCTCCCCACGACCTCACCAACGCCCCTCACCACCACCCTCAATGCCTGGACACCGATCAACCTCGAAGACACCATCAGCACGATGAACTCCATCCACTGCGGATCTCCAACCGACCCCTGCCCTCACCACGTCTTCAACAAGGCCGACGCTGTCATCGCACCCCACCTGCGGGACATCATCAACACCTCCTTCGAAACCGCCACCTTCCCTGAGAGCTGGAAGCACGCCGAACTCAGCGCTCTACTAAAGAAACCAACGGCGGACCCCACCGAACTCAAGAACTACCGCCCCATCTCGCTCCTCCCGTTTCCAGCCAAAGTCATCGAGAAGACCGTCAACAAGCAACTGGCAGCCTTCCTCGAGACGACTGGATCCCTTGACCCATCTCAGTCAGGCTTCCGGGCCAACCACAGCACCGAGACCGCCCTCATCGCTGCCACTGACGACATCCGAACCCTGCTGGACAACGGAGAAACAGCGGCCCTCATCCTCCTGGACCTCTCCGTGGCATTCGACACTGTCTGCCACCGCACCCTAGTGCAGCGCCTCAGCAACGTCGGAATCAAGGAGAAGGCACTGGAATGGATCATCTCCTTCCTCGCCGGAAGGACACAGAGAGTCCGCCTCCCCCCGTTCAGATCAGAAGCCACGGAAGTCATCTGCGGCGTCCCTCAGGGCTCCTCGCTCAGCCCCACCCTCTTCAATGTCTACATGAGCCCCCTTACGGCCATCGCACGCCAACACAACCTGAACATCATCTCCTACGCCGATGACACCCACCTGATCCTCTCCCTGACCAACGACCCCGCCACCGCCAGAGCCAACCTACACGAAGGGATGAAAGACGTGGCCGAGTGGATGACGACCAGCCGCCTGAAACTGAACACAGACAAGACGGAAGTCCTCATCCTGGGCTCCTCACCCTCCGCCTGGGACGACTCCTGGTGGCCCCCCGCCCTGGGCAACGCACCCAAACCGACAGACCACGCACGCAACCTGGGCTTCATCCTGGACTCCTCCCTCTCCATGACCAGACAAGTCAACGCCGTCTCCTCGTCCTGTTTCAACATCCTGCGCATGCTACGTAAGATCTTCCGGTGGATCCCCACCAAGACCAGGAAGACGGTCACCCAGGCCCTCGTCACCAGCCGTCTGGACTACGGCAACGCCCTCTACGCCGGAACCACCGCCAAGCTCCAGAAGAGACTCCAGCGTATCCAGAACGCCTCGGCGAGACTCATCCTAGACGTCCCCAGACGAAGCCACATCTCTAGACAACTGAGAGACCTGCACTGGCTCCCGATCAACAAAAGAATCACCTTCCGGCTCCTCACCCACGCACACAAAGCCCTACACAACCAAGGCCCGACTTACCTCAACAGCCGCCTCAACTTCTACGCTCCCAAACGCCATCTCCGCTCGACCAGTCACGCCCTCGCCGCCGTCCCCCGCATCCGCAGAGCGACAACAGGAGGAAGGTCCTTCTCCCACCTGTCCGCCAAGACTTGGAACTCCCTCCCTCCCGACCTACGCCTGACCCAAGACCACCTCTCCTTCAGGAAGAAGCTCAAGACCTGGCTGTTCGAGCAGTGCGGACCCCCCCCCCCCAAGCGCCTTGAGACCCTCCGGGTGAGTAGTGCGCGGTATAAATGCCTATGAATGAATGAATGAATGAAAGGGGGTGTTCAATGCGCGGGGGGTGCTGGGGATTTTAACAAACGGGCAGAGAGGCCATGGTGCCTAAAATGGCTGTTGCGTACGTGCGTGCATGGGCCTACGCGGGCGGGATGATGCAGTCAATGCTTCGCGGTATTCGTTTTGCTTACAGAGAGGGGTATGGTGAACACAAATGAACGCCTATGGTGAACACAAATGAACGCCGCTTATGTACATACATATGTCATTTTCCACAGTCGCCGCTTTTTAACATAAGTTAGTTCATTTCCGTGATTATCCTAACTGACGGGGTGTGCATATAGTCATGTGTGGTCAATGAAATAGCGTTTGTCAATACTGGCGGATCGCGTATAACCATGGGCAGTCGATGCAATAGACGAGATGCAGTACATATGAGGTTACATTTGTTGGGTTATACATACAAGTCTTAGTGATAGGTATATTACTCAGTCGGGGTCAAGCAAGGAAAAGCTCCGACACATTATAGAACCATGTTCTGACTTTCTCTCTGGTGGTATCAACGTACAGTTAAAAGTGACCGATAAACATTTGAAAGCAATACAAAGTGGTTGAGGGAGGAATCCAGTTCACTACAAGCAATTAGTCAAATAGAGGGGGGGGGGGGTCTTCGTCACAGTGTCTTTTTAGCAGCGAGCCATCACTGGTAGGCTCTAGTAGTCCGTCTTCTCCCGTTGGCGCTGTTGAGCACCGGCGGTGGAGCTATAGGTCCAGCTCGGATCCAACCTTACGCGTTGCAGGGTGTGATCTGTCCTCTGCTGTTAGACCACAGTCCTGTTTCCTAACTAATCTTCTTAGGGGTGCCTCATGCTGGGCACCTGCATTTCTTTCTTCTTCCGTGGCAAAACCCTATTCTACCTAAATGCTGTTCTTCTTTTCTGAGTCAAAATCCATGTGGAAAAAAAGGGGGGGGGGTGTTGCTGGATAACCGAGGGAAGAGAGGGCGGAGTGGGATTAGATATTTGAAGCAAACCAAGGGAGCAAAGGATAACGAGTAGGCAGGCCCATTGATCGGGCTCAGAGGGGCGGGGGACTTCTGGCACAATGTGGATCAGCAAAACAGAGGGCTTCAATGCAGCCCTTCATCCTTTTATTTTCCGTGTTTGAGAGTGGTGCCTCGTCCCGCGTCTCGTTGCTCTGCGGCTCCACCTTTGGTCGAGGTCACATGTGCTTCACGAACTGTGGCCAGGCTGGGCGTCACATCCGATCCCTCTCCTCCGGTGATTGTGTATCCTTGAGTGGGTACAAAACAAGCTTTAGAGAACTGGTAGGAGAAGACATTTATACATTTCAATTCCGCCCCCAATCCTTAAGTAGTTGGGGATATGTTCATCGGTCACGGTCAGAAGTTATCACTATGGAGTATGTAGGAGGGCATTTCTACTGAATTCGTACGTCTATTTGGCGTTCATTCGTGACGTATATGGAGAGAAGTCAGACTCCTATCGACTGTGTATTCTATCAACCTCAAAATCGAATCCTTTGGTAGAGACTCGTCTTTCTAACCCAAGTCCTGACAGTCTTACATTTCCCTTCAGGGTCGGCTACTCTTGCAAACAGGGGGGGGGGGAATACTATTGTCATGAGAGAGGGACAGAGGCTAAACATTCCTGTCTCGGAGAGCGACGGTTAATCAGGGTCATCAATTATACTCTGGGGACAGCTGATATGGAGCTGGGGTCAATCGGGAGAAGCGAGGACGCTTTGGACATCCTGTACTTGGGTGCAGAGAGGTGGGGCAATCTGGACATTGGAGATTGTTTTCTAACGAACTGAAAAACAGAAAGCCATTGACGTATAGTCCCCTTATAAAAAGGCCAGATTAGGGGACATCAGTCGTCTTACCTGTCCTTTCCTTATTGCCAATTCAAGTTCCATCATTTTGCAGAAAGGAGAGGTAGTAATATGGCAAGTTATAATCGTTTTAGTTTCTGTCAATTTTTTTTTAATTTTTTTTTTCCGAACACCTTTGTGTTCAAAAACCAATTAGGCTGGTGCCGGCGGGGCACAATGTTACCACAAAAGGAAGAGGGAACAGGGGACCCTCAGAGAGAGAGAGAGAGAGAGTCGTCCGCATTGTAAACGAGCTATTCGGTACACGTATGACATGGAGAGGGAGAAAGAGAGAGAGAAAGAGAGAGAGAGAGAGAGAGAGAGTCGTGTACAATAATAGGCCGTTTGGTGTGCACACAACACAGAACAGTAGGGGTCAAGTTATATAGAAACACAGGCTGAAGGACGACGTAGAACCATACATTACGTACACACGAATTCAGGCGGGGAAGATAGTACATGCATTATATACAAAATCCAAGACAAAACATAGAGTAGTTTCTGGCCCAAAAAGTTTCTACCTGCATGCTGCGCATCCTTAGTATCCTACTTAATTCATCTGGGGGCTGAGCTTTTTACCTTTCTCTTCCTTCTTATCGTAGGTTGCCCTTGCTGGTGGCTTTGGTTGCAAATACTTACAGCTTTGTCAATTGGTCGGAAACTAACCTGGTCGGGCTAATACTCACGGTGGGATCTTTGAGTCATTTTTAGCGAATGTGTTTCCAGGCTGGGGCAACGGAGGGTGTCAGTCGGGAGAACAATGGGACAGCTTCGAGTTTCATGTCTACGAGGGTGCAAGAAGGAGGTGGTAAGTCTTAAACGTTGGAAACCTTCCTAGTCTTCCAGGTGGAGGTGCTTGGGTAAACCTCACCCCAGAATATTCCTTAACCTTTCCCTATTTAGTTAACGTATTATTTTACTCATTGGTGCACGTCATTCTTGGTTGCCTTATTTGGGGTGCCAAGTGAAGTCATATTTTGTCATCCTGTAATAACCCGTCAAGTTTCTGCTTCAGGCTGCCCTCTCAATTGCTGGATTCAGAGAGAGAAATAGTCATTTCTAAGTAAGAGAGTGCTATCTCTTTGTTTGTTCGTCGTGTATAGGCACCATGTTCAAACCCCCTTTTTCCATTCCATCGGCCGTTTCGATCATCACTTAAGTTTATACATAAAACATTTCTCTCATCAATCCAGACGTGTACGACGTATATTCGGGCGAGTCATACACATCAGGGCATGCACGCGTGCATTCATATCATTCAAATTCGTCACGTTCTCAGAGGCAGTCCCCATAGATAATATACATTTTTCGTAGTGCTAGCCTGACTTCCGCGCGAGACCATGACGTGTTGCTTAGGTCTTTTCCGTACTTTAGTCGACGTTCCGATGTGACCTGCAGAAAGAAGGGAAGAAGAAGGGGTGGGGGCAGCGTTTTAAAACATATCAGCGCGCATAAACCCGAAAATGCTTTTACTTACCACATACTCGACCTGTTCTCCGAGGGATGCAGTCCCTACCATCTCGGCGTTTAAGCCCAGAGGGACCGGCAGTGCGGGAGAGATAATTATTGATGGACTGTGTATTGCATAGATCGCCCAAGTGTGGCATTACGGGTCGTGTGTAGGGAAGGGTCAAAACCAAAGGGCAGTCAGTTTAGAGTGGGGGCGAACTCATATTCTCCTCTGAGGAAGAGGGACGGTCTACAGTGGTACAGGGTCGGTTATGTTCGTACTAGAGGGGCCTGGTAGCAATCCTTCGGAGTGGCTTAGGGGCATCTAAAACGACTTCCCTGATACATGTGGCATATAAAGTAAAGGCTAAATACCGGGATCTCTATCGATTGTTTTACGTTGCACAAAAATGAAAAACACATACAACAAACCTGAACCATTCATATTTGCAATATTTCCGTGCACTATATTATTTAACCCTAAATTAATCGAGCTGCTTCATTTCACAAACAGTGGCCAATTATTCGAAACTTACCAATGTAAGCGCTACAATTTATGTTTGCTTTTTCCAAAAAAAAAACCTTTAATAAAAATGTTGATGCACAAGTATGGGCCTACAACCACGTGGGCCGGCCACGGAGCAGACTGGAACTGTACATGAGGGGATATTTATTCGTGGAAAGCGTAACGGAGTCGGTGGTCATTGAGTTCATAATAAAAGTGCGACAAGTGCAATAAAATCATATCGGAAATTCATTGTGAGCAAGTACCATAAGTGTCGAAAATTCGAGCTTTCAATAACATGATGCGTCAAAACTTAATATCAATTCATTGTCCGAATGTTCAATTAGTACCCATCCTATATCAATTCATTGTCCGGACATATAATCAGTACCCATCCCCTCCCGCCATGGGCTAAAAACTGCATACATATCTCATGATATCAAGGCTGAGCAACCGGGACACAACAAGGAGTTGCGAGTTTCATTTGCACCGGCGCCATTTTGGGTGAGGTCAGGCATATCCAAGTATAGTCAAAATGTCTCCATCAACTCGTGGTTGGACCAGAACCTCTTTCGGCAGTCCAAAAGTTTCGTTAAAGGGCAGAAGAAGGGACTGGCGATATGAACCATCAGTCAAAGGGGGGAGGGAGGCAACAATCTTTCCTACCGGGTCATACTGGTGTCCCACCGGAACTGATCAAATTGGTAGTCTGCAGGATTTCGGTCATTCAAACTGAGGCTGGCGCCGGCATGAGAGCACCAATGTCTCGTGGCTACGTCGTGGTCGTTCCGTGGGTGATCATGGCAGTCATTCCCCATCAGGGGGGTGCCCGCGGGGGTGGGGCCCCCACGCGGCTCTCATAGAATCTTCAAAGTCGAGGAGAACACTTCTGGTCGTGGGACTCATTTTCTAGCTGACAGGCGACCGGGCCATCCTTTCACGCCAGGCCCGCTCCTGCAGGGTCGACCGCCCATTTCATGAGCTCAGCTGGTTCGGGCGAAGTGTCGCTGTACCGCAGCAGTGGACGAGGCCCCGCTGGGCGAGTGGAGCGCCGCTGCACCGCAAGAGTGGGAGAACCCTTGTCGGGTGAGTGGAGCGCCGCTGCACCGCAAGAGTGGACGAGCCCTTGTCGGGTGAGTGGAGCGTTCGGGGTGCAGCTGGGGGCCTCCACCTGGGGAGGTGGGAGAGGCTCGTCCGCGCCGCCTCTCCCTCCCAGCGCCGGCATGAGAGCACCAATGTCTCGTGGCTACGTCGTGGTCGTTCCGTGGGTGATCATGGCAGTCATTCCCCATCAGGGGGGTGCCCGCGGGGGTGGGGCCCCCACGCGGCTCTCATAGAATCTTCAAAGTCGAGGAGAACACTTCTGGTCGTGGGACTCATTTTCTAGCTGACAGGCGACCGGGCCATCCTTTCACGCCAGGCCCGCTCCTGCAGGGTCGACCGCCCATTTAATGAGCTCAGCTGGTTCGGGCGAAGTGTCGCTGTACCGCAGCAGTGGACGAGGCCCCGCTGGGCGAGTGGAGCGCCGCTGCACCGCAAGAGTGGGAGAACCCTTGTCGGGTGAGTGGAGCGCCGCTGCACCGCAAGAGTGGACGAGCCCTTGTCGGGTGAGTGGAGCGTTCGGGGTGCAGCTGGGGGCCTCCACCTGGGGAGGTGGGAGAGGCTCGTCCGCGCCGCCTCTCCCTCCCAGCGCACCCCACGCCGTTTCCCGGCTCCGACATTCATGATGGCCGGACCAGGCGATAAGAGTAGGGGGGGTCGGAGGCAGAAGCAAGACACCCCCCCGTGGCCTGCAGGGCGCCAGAAGAGGATGGGAGGACCAGTACATTCCAGGCCGACCATCCCACGACCTCTCCGGCTGATGGCGGTTAGCCGGGCCCCGCCCTGCACGTGTCGAGGCCTCATCTTCCGGATGGGCGTAACCGTGGACCTATTGTACTTCGGGAGCTTCCGGAATGGGGGTAGGTATCTGCTGATTTGTACCTATCTCATGTTACCGTTTATTGGGCGTGGCGGGCGGTGGGACAGACATGTTTGGAGCAGTGAGGAGCGGCAGAGCCTAGCTACCTCGTGGCTGCCGTGATGTCAGGCTTGGCTTCTCTCACCACTTTCGTGTTTCTTATTGCGGGCTATTTCTAACGTTTCTTATTTCTAGCGAAGTCGAAAACTCATCAGTGGCCTACTGATTTTGCTCGATTTCTCTTTCCTTCCTTTTGTAGTGTGTTTCATGCTAAAGTTTCTGTTAACAGGGTACGGTGATTACTTCGTATTTTACATATGTCCTTTTTATTAGGGGTGCCCTCCGGTTGAGCCAGATGATCTACCTCTAATAAATGGTCCGGGTGGAACTAGTTTACCAATCAGATAGGTATGACAGATTACAACGGGGGACAAAGGTCCGCATTACCTACCCTTCACTACTTGCAAAGACTAGACAGAATATTTCTATTCACGTTATTTGCAAACAGGGAATACCTCAAAAGAACTATTCCTTTAACAATAAATGTCCAGACAATCAATCAATCAGTGGGGAGAAAAACAGGCATGACGGATTACAATGGGGGACAAAAGTCTGCATTACCTATCCTTCACTATCTGCAAAGGGAGACAGAATATTCCTATTCTTCCCCGTTTGTAGACAGCGAATGTCTCGAAGGGCAATAGAGCGACCAATCAATCAGTGGGGAGAAAAATAGGCATGACGGATTACAACGGGGGACAAAAGTCCGCATTACCTATCCTTCACTATTTGCAAAGAGAGAGGAACGTTCCAATTCGTCGCTGTTTGCAAACAGAGAATGTCTCAAAGAGAACCAATACTTCAAGTAGCAACCAAGGCTAAATGAACCAATCAATGAACAATACCAGTATTTAAATACCGATTCCAATACAAACAATCAATCAATCAATCAGATGGATAAAGCCATCCTACCAATCAGACGTAAAAGACGTCCTACTTAACCTTACCCGGACCAGACCGTGCTGACAGTTCTTCGCCTTCCCTTTCCAGCGCCCGATCGTTCTCTTACTCCATGTTTTTACCGCAGCATTCCTGTGGGATTCCAGCCAGGACAGTAGGTCACTTGAGAGAGGTGCGTTCGGAATCGGTGAAGTTCATTCAATCGGCAGCCGGACGAGGGTCCTCTCAAGGCAGGTATACTCCAATCGTTTAGATGTTCACCCCATCGTCTGGACCTCTCTTACCGGACCTTATGTCGCTGATGGGCCCCGCGTTGGGACGCCAATTGAGGAAAATCAGCCCAGATTACAACCGATGCCCAGGCTGCTGGCACAAGACGCCTCTTAGTTCCCATCTTTGAACAGTTACCAAAAAAAGAGACAGGCGCTGGAAGCAGGGACGCAAGAACAGAGTTTTATTTCTCATGAGGAGAACCTGTCATTTCAGACACGCACACAGTGTCTTCAAGAGGTGCTCTAACAAGTTTCTCTGAGGCTTTGTCTTTTATACACAGGTTTATGATGCGCAAACATTCCTTATTGCAATAAAAGACACTTTGAAGTACGTAAAGGCATGTTTGGAATCCCAGCTTCAGGCCTATTCCCATACCAGTCGCTCGGATGTCGTTCCCCCTCCTGAATGTAACAAGTGATTGTAATCTTGCAGCCGGACATTCCAACAGGACACAAGGGCGAGAGGGGGTGATCAGGTCAAAGGTTGGGCAGGCGATAAGATCGGGCACTTCGGTTGGTGTGTCACGTTTTGTTATGCTGGGCAAAAAGAGGGGGGTGTACATCCACGAGGCTCGGTCTTATGACTTGGGACCGGGTCGAGAGGCCAGGTGTAGCCGGGAGGGGGGGGTCATCAGAAGAGGGGAAGGGTGTTCCTGAGGGGAATTACAGGGGGTGTGGGCCAGGCGGGGGGTGTCACTTCCAGAGTAGGGTCGCGCGGAGGAAGGGTTTTATGGTCTATGCATGAGAGAGCGGGCGGGGGGGTGTTCAATGCACGGGGGTGCTGGGGATTTTAACAAACGGGCAGAGAGGCCATGGTGCCTAAAATGGCTGTTGCGTACGTGCGTGCATGGGCCTACGCGGGCGGGATGATGCAGTCAATGCTTCGCGGTATTCGTTTTGCTTACAGAGAGGGGTATGGTGAACACAAATGAACGCCTATGGTGAACACAAATGAATGCCGCTTATGTACATACATATGTCATTTTCCACACTGGATGCCGAATGAAACCGATTGGATTAGCATGTATAGGCCTCCTTATCTACATTCATACAGCGCCAGAGATCCCGTAATTGGTATTCTGCCAAAAGTACTTCGAACACACCTTTTGTCTTAGGTTTTAATTGCTTCTTGTTCTTATTAGAAGTATCCCTCTTCAAATCCTGGATATAATTGAAGTCTCCTCCTAGTATAATCTGCCCTGGAGTGCACCTGAAAACTCCACTAATCTCCATCAGGCCCGAGATATCGTCGAGGATGGGGCCATAATAATTCACAAAATTAAATATTTTCCCCAGCAGCTTCGCTGCAACCCATAGCCACCTTCCTCTGGAGTCTCTTTGAACCTGTAAGATTTTCCACCGTAAATTTCTTGCAAAATAAATAGCTACTCCCCTCTGGGCAATCCCTGCAGAAGAGAAAAACACATGAGAAAAATATTGCGGCAAAAACAACTTCGGGGCATTTGACTTCAAATGTGTCTCCTGGATAAAGACCACCTGAGGATTAAATGTTATTACCCTTTTCAAGAAAGCTCCATACTTCTGCTTATTCAGCAATCCATTCGCATTAATGGACAGGATATCACATGAATTATATTTCATCTAGAAACATGTAAAATCTCCTCCATATTCCGTACCAACCATTAATAGATATCAATTTACTAATCCTACTGCACATGTTCATTTTTACTGCGTTTACCCCCCACCACCCTGAACCCCCCCCGGAAAGGGGATCCCCCCTCCCCATCCATGCTACCCACATTCCTCCCTCTTCTTTCTTCTTTGGGTGTCCTCTTGCTACACCCTGTTGTAACCTGTTAACCCTGGATCGTCCCATTCTATCCATATATTTCTGTTCAATCGGACAAAGGTATAAGAGAAATACATTCTTTCCCCTTCAAGAATTTCAAACATTAGTCCCTGAAGAAATTTCTTTAAGGAGGGATTAAGCATCTTCAATATCAGTAAACATATAGAACTGCCCTTTTACCAGGACCTTCAATTTTGATTGCTGTGCAATCGATGCTTGGGCGCCATTGGCCTTGAATAAATGCAAGATTTTAACAAACTCCTTGTGCCTTTTGGCAGCCACCGCAGTTATATTCGGGAAAATCCAACATTTTATTGTTTCTGAAACAGAGAATTGCCGTTGTTGATAAGCCTTGGACAAAATCTTCTCCTTGATCCTAAAATCAGAAAAATTTAAGAGTATCGTTCTAGGAAATGGTGAATTTGCGAAACGCTGTGCTGGAACCCGATGAGCCCTTGTAATAGTCAAATCACCCTCGAACTCAGGCAGAACTGCATGTTGAATAAAAGAGGTAACCCACTGAATAGTATCGGAGACTTCTGTTCCCGCCGGAACCCCTACTATTCTGAGATTCGATCTTCTCAATTGATTTTCAAGCTCTTCAAGTTTCAAGACCTTCTTCTTAGCTGCCTCCCTAGCCTCACCCACAACCAAGTTTACCTTGTCTTCAAGGACGGAAATCCTAGTCTCCGCCTCCTGTAATCTACTGGGAAATGCCAGCATAGATTCCTCGAATTTATCCATTCTAGAGTGAAGGGTGGCAATCTCTACTTGTTGGTTGTGTTTTATCTCTCGAATTTCGTCCAGAATCAGATTTAGCAACTCGCGGATATCCATTCTATATCTAACTTCTGTCCCTGAGAGATTCATTTCATCTGCTGCGGGGTCTACATTGATATCCCTTGGGCTCTCATTAATACTCCGTTGGACATTCTCTTTTGCTGCCACCTGTGCACCCTCTTGTATATTCAAATTTTGAAAAGAGATCTGACCAGGTGTTCCCTTATCTACCAAGTCATTTGACACTATTTGGGAGGAATGCGCTCGGGATACGAGTAAAGACTCAGGACTCTGATCTTGGGACTGCATCATGGATGAATCAGGCCCCTCGGGGGGAGTAGGAACCAGCGGTACTTGATGGGGAATCGATTTTGGGGTAATTCTCTTTGCAAAAAGAAGAGAATCCTTCCTCTCATTGCTTCCAATACCGCCAGATCCATTCTTATTCTTCCCTTCTAGATCCGGAGATGCTGTCTCTGTAACTGTAGAAGGAGAAATAGCTATTGGTGTTTCTGGCTTAGGGGATAGCGAAATATTTTGAATGTTTGCTTTGTCCGTGGCTGTTTTCTTTGACTCTACGACATTCAGAGAGGAGGATGAAAAGTGACCATCATCATCAGAGGATTCGGGAAGAGTATCTTCCTCTGAGTTCTCCTCTTTATTTTTCTCTTTGATTCTGTCTTTATCTTAATCTTTAGCTGCTTTTTGAGCAGCTTTCCTGGCTAGATCGAGGCTAGTCTCTGTTTTCTGGCGGGGAGCCACTTCTGTTTTATTCAGCTTTAAGGGCTCCTCCCCCTCCTTCTGCGGTTTGACCATTGGAACCTTTAAACAACAGCCACAGCTCATCTTCCCTGTGTTTCTGCACCTTTCTCAACAGGATAAAACCACTTAGGAATAAGTACTTGTCAGGTACTACTCACTGTGAACCCTGGTCCTGCAAAGAACTAGAGTTTATCCGATGGTCCAGGAAAAGCAGTAGTAGCAAAATTCGCCTGTCTTTGCTGGCAGACAATCGGGGCGCAGAAGGAGCTGAAATCCGCCTTCTGTATCAGGATTCCAGTCACACCACTAACATATTAAAATATCAGCGAGCCACAGCAGCAAAAACCTCACCAAGCCTCCATCCGGATTGAATGTTGAAAAGCCTCCTCCTCTCTGAGCTACGTCTCTGTTCAGATTCCCTGAGACATCGATCCAAACTAAAAGACGACTCCTCCGGGACGGTCCGACTTCACCCGCAGAACTCAGCATAGCAGAAAAGCAGAAGACGCGGCCACTCCAGCTTGACTGTCTCGCGTCCTAGACAGTCCACTCCGCCATTCCTGGGGGCGGATCCTTGGGTCACGGGTCACGGCCGGCTACTCGGAGTTAGTAATTATTGATGTAGAAGTTAACATGTTGGAGATGCAAGTTGTGAAGACCCATCCTGCTCCTCTAGTTTCTATTTATGAACTGATTGACACAGCCACTTAACTATCCCACTTCTCCATACTTGATAATATTTGGTTATTAAGTTGGAGTGTACAAAGTCGTATTAGTTATAGGACATATGGTCGATTAGATCGGGACATTCACTTTCAAGCTGAGAAAGATACAAAAAAGAACAGCAGCAGACCAAGGTCAAGCACATTAATTCTGTCTGTTTCAAATAATATACGTTGGTGCAGCTTCTCCCAACACCCGCTTCCAAAGGATGTTTAAGAAACAGAATGTTCATAGAAAAAAGGAAGGTGCACTCCAATAAAGTCAGTTGCGCGAAAGGATTTTTTGAAAAATCTTATCTTATCTTCTCTTATCTCACAGTGTTCTAAAAGCCAATCAGAGTGCAATGGCTTTAGCCTTTAAGTTGGTAAAATGCTGCTTAAAAGACACTGTCATCAAATGTGATTCCTAAATATTTATAAAACTCTACAGGGCATATCATCAAGGCCCGCGATAAAATTATTGCTGCTTTAGCGTCTGTTTTCGGGATAAAAGCGGCGACAATTTTATCGAACTATCAGCATGGACGTGCTAACGCTTGTTCTCATGCCTCAGCGCTGGTTTCCCTAACGCCCATCTTTTCATCGCCAGTGAGGTGCAAAGTGAGCGTACCCTGCCAAACTAACATGAAGAATGTCGCTAACCGACATATCTCCAATTATCAATGTAATCGCTAACCGGTTTAGCAATCATAATAGTAGCGCTAATCATGCCTAACGCAGGTTTCTTTATGCCTGCTTACAACCGGACTTAGCCATAATATCCAATGGAAGGTGGATATTATGGCTAAGTCTGCCTGCCCTGCCCTATCATCAAGCTATCACCATTCCCGGTGCGATTATCACTGTATTACCAGTGATAATCCCACAATTTTCAGCTAACTCTGGGATTTTTATCACTTTTGAGATAAGGGTAGCTAATAGCGTGCTATCTCAGCGATAAAATCCAGTGTTAGTCGGCTATAATTTTCCTCGCACTAAGCGCTCTGAGCGATAATTATCGCCGGCCCTTGCTGATATGCCCCTACCGATTCAATAGTTAGCCCATTAATTTTCAATAGTCTTTTATCAGATTTAGACAGTCCTATCATAATAGTTTTTGGTTTTTTTTGTGTTCATTTGCAGACCATAAATATACTTGTAGAATGACTCTATCAATCTTTGTAATCCTATGGGAGTCTGTCTAAGCAATATAGCATCATCA
Organism: Lissotriton vulgaris; assembly: GCF_964263255.1. NCBI lineage: Eukaryota > Metazoa > Chordata > Amphibia > Caudata > Salamandridae > Lissotriton > Lissotriton vulgaris. The sequence continues at coordinate 1,546,993,621 of NC_141689.1, read as the reverse complement.
GCATACCGCAAGTCCTTTCTTTTGTAACCAACAAAGTAAGGAGAATTAGCATTGACATTTTGCAGATGGTGCAATAAATTGGCCATAAAAAGATTAAAAAGACATGGGACTAAAACGCATCCTTGTTGAGACTAAAACTCATCCTTGTTTGAGACAACTATGGGTTTCCAGGAGACGAGTGGTGCCGCTGCCATCCCCCAACTTTACCTGGACCTACTCATTTGAATATAACACTATAATCATATCTAATAGTTGTTTAGCTACACCCCAAGCTGATAACTTTGCCCAGAGTAAGTTGCGGGGAACAGAGTCAAAAACGGCTTTCAATTCTACAAAATAAATATATCATTTTTGTTTGTTTTGTCTTGCTCACTCCACCAACAGTGTGAGTGACAGCAAATTCTTGACTGTTAACTGATCTCTACAGAAACCAGTTTGGAAATTTGGAATAATGCCCCTTATCATAGCCTACTCTTCCAAGTCTTTTAGTAGACATGTAGCAAAAATGTTCGCCTGTATATTGGTTAAGGTTATCAGCCGATAGTTAGCCGCATTATCTGATGGACCATTTTTGTAAATAGGCTGTTTTATACTTCCTGCCAGGATTCCGGGACCAGTTTAGACGATACAATGTTTTTGAACAGTGGGGTTTATTTATTACAATTTTCTTTTTATTAGATTTCGCAAGGAACAAAGAACAACAAGACACATTGCTAACATTCTGATGTTCTCAGGCAAAATTAAGCAGGGATATCAAGCGGTGGTCATTGGTCCCACACACTATAACTTGGCGAAGGTCCAATTAGCATTTAAAGTACAGCTTTCTTTTATAGCAACTGGATTCCCTGGAGGAATTCCAGGGTGCAATACAAACTTAATTAAAAAGAGAGAAAGAGACAGAAGAAATGAGAAGAGGTGGGGGGTGGAGGGGGGAATGGGGGAACTACTCTCTGGCCCTCACCGTGCCACTTGTGCCAGCCACCTCAGCATGCTCGGCGCCCCTTCAGGTGGTTCTGAGATGGTCTCCCTCTTGCCAAGGGGGTGATAACTGAGATAGCTCCGCAATGGTGCCCATGTTCTGCGGGTGCGACTGTGCGGGCATTAATTCCCAGTAATCAGATAACTGGTTGTGGCAGAATGCTGCATCCCTGAGCCACTCGATCATTTACGAGCTGCGCCTACGGCTCCAACAAATTGCTACCCTCCGCTTTGCCAATAATAGTACCATAGTCACCAATTTCCTGTGCTCCACAGACACTCTGCACACATACCCCAGAAGGGCCACCAGAGGGGAGTGTTCAAGTATGCAACCAATCATCGATTCCATCACATCAAAAATGCATTCCAATATCTTGCCACTTAAGGACACTCCCAGGCCAGGTGCAGAGAAGAGCCCTCCGGTGCTCGGCAGTGCGCACATTGCGCATCCTCACTTAATCCAGCTCTAGTAATCCACACAGGGTTCCTGTAGAGCCTATGAATAAACTTGAAATAAATAAATCGCTGTCTATAGCTGAGTGACATCTTTTTTTTTTTTAAACATCTTTTTATTGAACAAAAAGAAGGACATTACACAACTCAAAACTGACCAGAGCGCATTGAGTGACTGCAAATATACACATAGAGAACATAGACCTCCATATAAGACAAATAAAGCAAAATGTTAAGAATGGGCTTAGGCATCTTTTGATTCCACACTGGCAGGATCCACGTCAGGTGGTGTACAGATGTCCCCACAATAAGCGTTCCAGGCTCCCCAGACCTTACCCCACTTGCGGGGTCGCCCCCTCGACACATACACAGACCTCTCCCGGAGCATACACCAGTCAAGGTCCTCCATCCACTTCCCGACCCGAGGCGCCTGAACAGCACCCCAGAGTTGTGCAATATTATGTTTGGGAATCGCACAAGCAAGAGTGACCCTGAGTTCGCCATGACTCGAGAGGTCGTCGGGCCCCCAAACATTCAGCAGACATCGACGTGCCTCTAACTCAATCCGCACACCCCATACTTCACTCATCTTCCTATGTATCCTCGTCCAAAAATCACAGACCTTCTCACACTCCCACAGAATATGAAGGAACGCTCCAGGCATTCCACACCTTCTTCGACAATCTGCAGACACGGCCAACCCCATCCTCAACAATCCAGGACCCATGGTGTAGGAACGGTGCAGAATCCTGAGTTGGAAAAAAAACGAAGTCTCATCGGGACCGCCACTACTCTAGGGGATAGGGGATGACACCGCCTCCCTCCAATCTTCCACATCCAGAACTAATCCATCCGCCACCCACTGTTCCCTCAGCTGCACCAGGGGGTCCTCAGTATGGTTAATGAGTTTTCTATAGGTCAACGATATTGTTTTGGTAGGCAAATAATCATCCAACAGTCGGTCCTCCAGCGGGGAGGCCTCAGGAGGTGTCTCGCCACTGGGGATTACAGCACTTTAAACATGACTAACCTGAAGGTATCTAAACCGTTCAGTATCATGCAGCTGGTACGTGGCCTGCAACTCCTCAAATGTCAACACCCTATCCTTACCCCACACATCTCGCACCTGTGCAATTCCAATCAAATCCCAAAGGTCAAACCCTTTCATTTTCCACAGATTACCCAACATTTCCGAACTCCACAAAGGCGTAGCCAGTGTTATTCGCCCCGCCCATTTAAGGGCCCTGTTAGGCTCGTGCCATACCCTAGCCGCCGTCGATAGAGGACCCACCAAAGGAAAGCGAACACTCTTCGCATACAACACTCTAGTGTACTCTCCCCCGGGTACTTGGCCACGCTCTATCGCAAAGCCCGGGTCTACCGGCGATCTATAAATTGCATGATTGATAGGAGCCAACTTGGACGCCCAATAGTATTTCCTGATGTTAGGCAGACCAATGCCCCGTCATACCAGGCTAACATCAATTTTGACAATGCAATACGCGGCCTCCCCTCCCACAGAAGGCCGCGCTGCAAAGATTCGATCTCGTTAAAGTACGATGGAGGCACTGGGTCAAGGAATTCTGCAGAGCATATAAAAAGCACGGGAGGGCCAACATCTTAAAGAGGACCTTGCGGCCCATCAAGGAGAGTGGTAATGCTTTCCACCTAGCGACATCACCACGCAGTCTGGTCAATGGGTTAATAAATTCAAACTAAAGCATACCTTGGGGTCCATCGATATCTGAATACCCAAATAACGAAAGCTGACCAATTCCAGCTTCACCGGGCAGTTCACTGGCACTCTGGGTGTTTCACCACTTAACACAAAGAGGACCGACTTTGCCCAATTAATAGCGAAGCCCGAGTGCCTCCCGAAAATAGCAAGGATGCCCATAAAAACCAACAGGGAATTGTGAGGGGAGGTCAAATATAACAGGATGTCATCAGCATATAGCGAAATCTTATCCTCCCATTCCGACGTCCAACGCAGTCCTCTAATCAAACGGTCCCATCGTACTCAGGCCGCGAGCGGTTCCAGGGCAAGGGCGAACAAGAGTGGTGAGAGAGGGCAACCCTGACGAGTGCCCCTCGGAAGTGAGAAGTCGCGGGACCTATGATTGTTTACAACCACATGAGACAGGGGGGCAGAATAGAGAAGGCAAACCCAACCAATAAATTCGGGGCCAAACCCCAACTTCTCCAGGACCGCAAAGAGGTACGGCCACTCCACTCGATCAAAAGCCATAGTGGCATCCAGGGACAACAACACCGCTGGTTCATGGATGTGGGACGCACCCGCCACCACTCCGTGGAGCCGACGGAGATTAAGGGCAGTGTTCCGACGCGGCATAAAACCGGACTGGTCCGGATGCACCAGCGTCGTGATAACCTTCCCTAGACTGGTGGCAAGCAGTTTGGCTAGCACTTTAGGCTCTACATTTAAAAGGGAAATTGGACGATACGACGAACACTCCAGATGAGGCTTACCGTCCTTATAAATGACCACAATGTTTGCAAGGCGTTGATCATAAGGCAACTCACCACGGTCTCTACTTTCAAGATACATATCTTTCAGGTGTGGGGCCAAGCGGTTGGCGTGAAGTTTAAACAATTCAATGGGGAGACCGTTTGGGCCAGAAGCCCTGCCAGACTGAACCCCCCTAATGGCCATCGCAACCTCATCGTTCGTGAGGGCAGAGTCCAGAAATTCCCTGTACTCGGCAGACAGAACCGGCATCGGAATGTCCCGAATCATATTGGCGTTTTCTCCCTCCGTAAAGTCCCCTGCCAAGATATAGACCTCCTCAAAATATTGGGCAAATTCATCCACAATCAACTGAGGATCCGCCGAAGCCGCCGCACCCGCAATACGAGACCCCCAATCAACCTTTTCCAACCATGCTATCAGCTTCCCGGCCTTGTCGCCATGTTCATATATTCTTCTCTGCGTAGTAGCATGTTGTGTCTTTGCTCTGTCACATGTCAGGGTCCTGTACTCGTTCCGGAGCAATCCGAGGCGGTGCCCCGAGGAGACAGCGGCTTCCAAGACTAATAACTCCACCTCCACCCTGTCTATTTCCGCCCTGCTCTTCTTCTTCTGCCCAGATACTAGGGAGAGAACCTCCCCCCTTGCCACAGTTTTATACGCTTCCCACAGGGAGCACTTTGACGTAACTGACCCTTCATTCTCCTGAAAATAACAAACCGTGACACGTACAAGTTCCTTCCTGACAGCGGGGTCCTTCAGATGCCACGCATTAATCGGTGCAACCCTACCCATATCACCCTGTCCCATCCGCAGACAAAGACAAATCGTTGAGTGATCAGACACTCCCCGTGCCAAATGAGTCACCTCCTTAATAAAGGCCGCCTGAGACCCTGGTAATAAGACACAGTCTATCCTAGCAAGTGAGTGGTGCGCCTCAGAGGCGTGTGTATAACCCACTTCACTAGAGTGAAGAAGTCGCCATTGTGAGAAGTTGGCCTGATATTCAGTGTTCACTATTCTAGTGATCACTATGTATCAGTCCAAACAACCCTTATGGTGATTGGTTGTAAGTCAACCGATAGACCAGCTATCCTAGTAGCATGGACAAGAGCAGTCTTCGGGCTAAACTCTAGAGGGCGTGTTAAGCCAGCTGTTATACCATCACATATACCCCTTGAACACCCAGTGAAAGGACACCACACAAGTGTTATGAAAATAAACTGTGTATTTATTTAGATCACAACAGCCCTGTACTCTTTATGAGGACAGGGTACTAAGCACACAACAAAACTCTTACGAAAATACTTTAAGTTGCACAATATACACAAATGCCCGAGGGGCACGAAAAACCATATACTATGGAAGCGGAATGCGAAATTACTAGCAGGTAAGTACTGGACTAATAGGCTTTGGAATCGCTAGGACTACGTTACTGAACCTTCAGATTACTAGTAGGAGGCCTAGGGGACTCGGGTGCAGAGTGTGCACTCTCACGCGGGATGCGGGACAGAGTCTATGGAGGCTAGTAAAAGCAAAGTTAGTTTTCTCGGGCGAACCCGATAAGGTAGGTTGAAAACGAAAGTGGATCTGGACCCTTGGATAGTGAGGCTATGCTGGGGCACCGAAATGCCGAAGTTACCTAGCCCAGGGGCGGCGGCTGCATAGGTCTGAAAAGACGTCGGAAACCTTCGTTGACGAACCAGGAGCCTGAAAGAAGGAGTTGCTGGGAGGCGACCAGTGAAGATTGTTCGATGGATCCAAGCCTGGATCGAAGATGGAAGACACCTGTAAGCAGAGGGGACCAAGTCCTGAATCTAGCCAGTGATCAGATGGGCACTAGGATGGCACCGGATGGAGTCACCTCGACCAGGTGAGTGGGCGACGCTGGGCTCTGCAGTCTCACGGACCAGGAGGCGTTGTCGGCGACCAGGATGGAGGTGCGAGCTGTCCCACGATGGTTGATGCTGTCGACGTCGCTGGACCCAGGATTGGGGCAACAAGTCTTGGCAAATTCAAGCCCACGCGGTGGACCTAAAATGGCGTCTGGAGTGGACCAGGAGGGTCCGGGGTGCTCCTCTTTTGGAAGGGAGCAAGGGCCAGTCTGGAGCAACCAGACTAGCAGTGGTGATGTTGTCGGTCGTCGTCGGGAAGGCCACAAGCCAGCGGGCTAGTAGCTAGACAATGCGGTGAGCAGCCAAAAAGCAGAAGGGCCCGACGCAGATCTCGTGGATGCTGGGGGGGCTGATCTTCGGTGCTGGAGTTGCTCAGGGTCGGGGCTTCTCGGACCCCAAAGCACTCACCAGAGGATCCCTCGGCGGTCGTGCTGGATAGAAGTCGTGCAGTTCTGATGATGGCCGATCCCTCGAGGTCTCGTCGCACCTATGGTTCTCAGCTTAGCTGTAGAGGTAGGTAGAGGTCAGAGGTGCCAGGGAAGCCGGGTCTCGTGGAGCTGGTCAGTCGGATTCCGGAGGAAGGACGTGCAGCAAACCGCAGAGTTCTTAGATGGTGCCTGCGGATGCAGGGTGACTACTCCTTAGCCACAAGGGAGAAATCTTGAGAAGAAGTCGAGAGTTCCTTTCGTAGAAAGTAGTATCTTGATTCAAAGATGATCTAATTTGGAAGGGTCCCCGCTCCTGCCTTTATCCTAAAGAAAGGGGTGGGTACGCGACTAGGTCCTGCCCTAGGGGTGGGACCAGGAAGGGGGGTGGTTACACCCCTCTCCCATGCCGGACTTTCCCCAGCTCAGGGGCTGGTGTGCCCCTGGAACTGGTTCTAGCCGGCATATGCGTAGTGTGCACCGGGGTGCCACTTGCAGTCACCTTCCTGTAAAGCCCTGCCTACCCAGGATACACAAAACCCTGTCTGAGAGGGTGCTAGCACCACCCCTGACAGGAAACCCTATGCCCAAGCTCCCCTCGCTGGAAGGACTCCCAGCTGCAGGGGGTCAGACTTGTGTCTGTGGTGGCAGCATCCATTTTGTGATGCTGAGGCTCGAGTTAACTTTAACCGGGGTTCACAGTTACATACATGTCGTGTCCCTCTAGAAGGGTGGAATGCTAACCCTGTCACCAGAATTGGTGAGGGGTTAGTATTCCAATTCGTATGACACCTTACTCGACATGTTTTGATAAAGCGATACCAAAGATAGCATTTACCCGCGAGGATTATAATGCACTTAAGAGTATATGGTACGCGTTATCATGGAACAGCTATTAGGACTTGGTTCCGCAAGCTGCAAACGGGCTCAGCCCATGCCAGAGCACCATCTCACACGATTCCAAGAACTCTGCCTTCATGATTGTCAAGGCCTGCCATAGGAGTGACTGATAGGAATCTGTGTGTCCAATTTAGGGTTAGATATAGGTATACTATATCTAAAGCAAAGGGTGATTACACCACCTTGCCCCAGCTGTCGTGCAGCCAGTTGTGTCAGATTTAGATGGCCAGCCAGGGGTGGCATAATACATGCTTCAGCCCCTGGTAGGCCCTGGGTACACCTATGCCCTGAGTTACAGGGTCTGATAAGGTGGCCCAGTACCAATTGGTAAATGCACTGAGGGTACATGTTGTAATTTAGTGAGAGAACAGCTAGGCTGTGGGTCTGATTAGCAGGCCCACAGCCAGAGAAAGTCGTAAACCAGTGAAACAAAAGCAAAAAATCTGGGTGATTATAGGATTGCAGACCCTACTCTCCTACAGCCATCCGTCCACCAAACCCGACGCAAAGATAAAATCCGCCAGCCATCTACGGGAAGGCAAAAGCACACGGGAGGGGTGCCTGTCTAGCTCACCATCCAGTACTGCGTTGAAGTCCCCGCCCAGTACCATTGTCCCGATGGGCAGAGTCAGAAACACCCAGCCCAAATCACAGAAAGTATCCACCTGTAATGCTGGAGGGACATAGATAGACAGAAATGTGACAGTCCTACCCTCCCAAAGCCCCGATATTCCAACATATCGGCCTCTGTTGTCAGACCACGTCGACTGAATAGTGAGAGGAAAGGAGTTTTTCACCAGGATCCCTACTCCTCTAGAGCCAGAAGTAAAGCCTGCATGAGCCACTAATTTGTAGCCCCCTCTGTGAAGCGCCATACAACGTTTTCCCAAGAGATGAGTTTCCTGCAGCAACACCACGTCGGGCGAGTGCCTTCTAATCAGCTGACTCACCATAGTGCGCTTGATCCTATCACCCAAGCCATTCACGTTCCAGCTGAGGACGGAAAACCCCAAACCCAACCTAGCGGAAGCCATTCATATATCCGAAATAGAACAGGATATCCATAGGCACCCATAGCGAGCTCTGGTCACACAAAACAAACAAATCAACAAACAAAAAAACCCCATTCCCAATCCCCCAACCCCCTCCCTGCACCCTTGCATGTAGCATGCGCACATCCCCAACTTGCAGTGTGCCTGTCACCCCCAACTAACTACAAGTATCTAAAAGTAGAACTACGGAGGAGGACCTTACAACAGGCCGCCCGCCCCTACCACCCCAAACCAACCACAGTCCCCCCGCATGGTAAAATACAAAAAAACTGCAATAAAAATAGTCAGGGGGGGAGAAAAACAACCCCGACCAGTCCCACTGAGCCACCAATAATGTTAATTTGACACAGACACGACGACAAGTAACTGTTCTTCACTATCTGGCCGGGACTGAACCCCGGAGTCCGGACCCTCAATTCGATCCAGCCAGTCTGCGGCAACCACAGGATTATCAAAAAACCAAGTCTCCCATCATGTTCTATCCGAAGACGAGCAGGAAATATCTTCGAGTACTTCATGTCCCGGTCCCTCAGCCGCCGTTTGATGGACATAGGTTCTGCCGCTGTTTCTGTACCATCTGGGTGAAGTCCGGGAAGAACAACAATGAAGCGTTCTCATAGGCCAGCGGGCCCAAGGATCTTGCCGTTTGCAGGATAGCATCTCGGTCCTGAAAATTCAGGACCCGGGCAATAATGGGACGAGGAGGCACACCCGTCTTTGGACGACCACCGGGAACTCTATGGGCCCTCGCCACTGTAAAAAAGTTGCTGAGGCCCTTTGGCTTGAGATGTTGCAGAACAAGTTCCTCGACAAAGAGATCCGGAGTCAACCCCTCGGACCTCTCCAGCACTCCCAGAATGAGGACGTTATTGTGGCGCGCCCGTCCTTCATATTCATCGAGCTTTCGGTCAAATTGAGTCCGGGCCGCCCTAAGGTCTCCCACCTCTTTCTGCAGCTCCGACACATCCTCGATAAGACTCGCCGTCTTAATTTCCAAGTTCTTAACTTTCTCCGTCATTTTAGTAAGGTCAGCCCTTATGATGCCCACTTCAATCGACACCGAGTCCAGTTTAGTGTCCATCTTACCCAAGGAAGATTGGACCCCAGTGATCGCTGCCATCAAGTCTTTCATAGTAAGATCCTCCACGACTAAATCGCCATCCTTACCCCCATCGGGGTACGTTTCACATCCGCTGGGGACCCCTTGGAGATGGCGTACTTGTCCATTTTGTTAGACTGGACCTGACGAGTATTCTTCGACGATTTCATCTGGGGCTTCTCAACGTCCCCTCTCGACGCAATTGCCACCTCCAATCGGGTCCAGGCAGCTTCCTCAGAAATGCGATCTCAGACCAGGATAGATGGACTCAGCACGCCCCAGCTGCAGCTCTCCTGCGATAAACCGAGTTCCGACCAGTCACTTCCGGTCCCAGAGGCCGATGTTGTCGCACTCCACTGCGGACGGCGCCACACTCGGGGTCCCGGTATCCACGCCCGTAGGCCCCAAAGTTTCGGACAACGATAATCTGTCGCCGAAGCAGCCAAACGAACCAGAATTTCACCTAGTGACTCAAGTGCTGTTCCCCCACCCGATGGTAGGGACGGGGTTCAGGATAATGTGCTGGATGGCTGGTCAGGATGTGGTGGCTGGCGGAGCCAAGGCTCAAGCGGCCATCTTGGTCGCTGGCGCGGCTCCTCCCCGGGTGACATCTTCTTAATCTGCGAGCAGCAATAAGCCCACATACCCTCCTCAAAGGGGCCTCCCAGGATCTTCTCACATTCCACACTAAATGGTCCTTCTTCTCTCTTCTATAAATAGGGCTTCCCTGTCCATTGCGCTTTTCTCCCCCTAGTCATTCTCAAAATTTGGCTATCCCTCCTCCTCCCTTATTTCTCTGCACCGTGTTACTCCTGTTGTCTTCCTTCCTTCGGTTCTCCTTGCATTTTCCATCCATAGGCCTTCCTTTGTCCTTCTCTCTGCATACCTTGCCTTTTCAGTATGGGTACACCAGGCATCAGTCAACCACCATCCTTTTTAAATGAAAGTGGTGAACCAGAGATTTACTAGAAAGAATGGACCAAATTATTCGAATCATATTTGATTGCAATGGGTGGAGAATGATTCTCAGCAGTGCGCAAGCAGCACATTCTTCTACACAATTTAGGAGTAGATGGTCGCAAAGTGGTAGAAGAGGATGATAACCTAGATGTGTACGACATTACTCTTATAAAGTTATAAAAACATTTTGGTGACAAAATAAATGTTGTTCTTGAGCACCACAAATGTTTTCAACCGTGTACAAGAGAAGAAAGAATCTGTCAAGAGTTACATGGCAGTGTTAGGAGGTCTTACCCAACTGTGTGACTTTGGCAAACTTAATGACTCTCTGATAAGAGACCAATTAGTCAGATGCACAAGTAACAGGAAAAGCTATTAGCCAAAACCCCACACTTGAAGAAGCGATTTCCCTAGCTCAAGCCGTTAAACACACGGCAAAATGCATGAAAGAAATAAAAGTAACTGACAAAATAGTTGCCTCTGTACACGTGGATCAGTCTAACAGTAATGTTCCTAAAGTAGAAAACAAAGGGAAACCCTACAACAAACCGATGAGAGAGCACCTTGGCCTAAAATGCTACAGATGCTACAGATGTGGAAGTAATAACCATTTAGCCAACAGCCCACACTGTTCTGCCCGTAATGGCACTTGTAAGAAGTGCAACAAGAGAGGTCATTTAGCCAGAGTTTGTAGGGATGGAGATAATAGCCAGGTCAAAGCAGTTAACGTTGAGAGTGTACAAGACCAGAAATGAAGTGAAAAGCGAAAGCAGTGGCACCAGACCTGAATATCCCAAATGTAAAGTATTACTTAATAACAATACCGTAGAAATGTTTGCAGACTCTTGTTCACCCTTTACCTTGTTAAATATTGAGGATTATAAAATATTTCTGGGAGATCAAAGTTCCGAAATAACCAAACCTGACATTACTCCCGAAGGCTACACCAAAGATCCTATTCCCCTGGTAGGTATGATGGAAGCACAAATACATTTTAAAGTTAGGTCCACTGTAGGTAAAGTGTATCTGGTAAGAGAAGGATCAAATCTTCTAGGCTGACAACACCAGAAGGAGTTGGGCATTATACTCAACCCCAACAATAAAGAGCAAGTTATTCTGGTGGATGATTCTGAGTGGGGCAAGACCCTATGTGATGAATTTCCGAGTCTTTTCTCAGATGAACTGGGACTTTTGAGAAACTTTCAACATAAGATAAAAGTCAAACAAGGAGCTAAACCAGTGGTCCACAAAACCCACCCTGTTCTCTTCTCATGAGACAGCCTAAGAAGGAGCGAGAGAGGTTGTGTCAATTGGGCATCATACAACCCATAGACTCATCTGAGCGGTATAGTCATAGCTTCGAAGGCCAATGGGGAAGACATCTGCCTCTGCATTGATTTGCTCAGCCTTAATGATAATATTTGGGTCGAGAGATTTCCCCTTCCCAATATAAATGAAATGCTGAGCACTATGGGGAAAGCCAGGTTCTTTTCTGTCATTGATTTGTCTATGGCGGACCATCAGGTAGAACTACACCCTGAGTCTAGACCTTTAACTGCATTCTCTTCCCCCTTTGGAGCATATATGTTCATAAGGATGCCATTTGGACTTGCTTCAGCTGCCGCTGTTTTCCAAAAGATGATGTAGCAAGTGCTTAGTGGCATCCCGAACACTAAGTGTTCCCAAGATTATATATTGATTTATGGGTCATCTGCCGAAGAACAATATACTGTTTTCAAAACTGTGTGTAAAAGTCTATCAGAGGCAGGGGTGGCAGTGAAGTGTGACTAATGCAATATAAAAGTAGGGGAAGTAGACTATCTGAGACACACAATCTTACAAGAAGGACTTAGACTGAAACATAGTTTAATTCAAGCCGTGAGAGATGCCCCACACCCCACTAACAAAGAGAAACTCAAGTCCTTCTTATGACTGATTGAGTATATGTCCAAGTTCGTTCCTCTGTTTTCTGAGAAATGCGATGGATTACGGAACTGTTGAAGAAATATCAAGAATTTATATGGGAGGAGAAGCACTGTTAGATGATAAGCAAACTAAATCAAGAAATCATTGAGTCACCAGCCCTTGGACCTTTTGACCATAAGAAGGAAACCATACTAAGCACTGATGCTTCCAACAAAGGTTTAGGGGCAACTCTATCACAAAAAGGGAAAGGTGGCAAGACCATCAAAGTCTTCGCATCTCGAACCTTGAGTCAGACAGAACGTAATTACTCTGTAATTGTGAGGAAAACCTTGGCGTGCTATTGAGCCATTAAACATTTTAAATTCTTTCTATGGGGGAACAAAGACTGCTGTCCGCACAGACCACAAACCCTTAACATTCATGTTTTGACTGAAACAAGTGCATTGCGATTCTCCCAGAATAGCAAAGTGGGTCCTGGGACTAGAGAACTTTTTTTTTAGATTCGAGTACTTGCCAGGACAAGAAAATGTAGTAGCAAATTATTTATCGAGGTCTCCCCTAAAAACTACCGACCAGGCAGGCTTTTGGACTCTCCCATCCGAGCCATCCAACTACCGTCCCTTATCAAGGAAGAATGGGAAGAAGGGATGAGAAAAGAAACTAAAATGAACGTGATTAAAGAACAGATAAATAATGGTTGGCGAGAAAGATGCAGTGAAGTTGATGAAAATATGAAAGAATATTGGGAAGTTGACACAAATTAGCCTCTTCTTCCATGCTCATGACGGCTCCCGGCCGTCATGAGTCACGGTGGGCATGTGCTCATAACGGCCGGGAGCCGTCACGACCATATCCGCGATCGAAATGTCCAGCACTGTGGCGGAATTCGCGCCGCAGTGAAGAGGTTAACCATTATTGACGATAAAGTATATCGCAACAAGAAAATAGTCCCACCATCTAATCTCAGGAACAAATTAAAAGACTTAGTCCATGAAAGGGAGAAGCATTACAAAAAACAGAGTGAGGAACAATTACTGGTTCCCTAAGATGGACTCAATGGTGGAAGTGAAAATCAAAGAGTGCATCAGCTGTGCTAGAAGCGACAAAACAAAGATCTTATGCAAAGTTCCTTTGTCTCCAGTGGAAGTACCCAAGGTACCATGGACAAAACTTGCTATGGACTTAATTGGCCCTATGGAAACATTGGGGTCCCAAAAAAGATTTATGTTCGTACTGGTAGACTACATCTCGCACTGGGAAAATGTCAGATTGACATCGACATCGACAACTACAGCTAACAGTCTCATCATATTTCTAAAATCTGTCTTTTCAAATAAAGGTATACCAGCAGGTCTTGTAACAGTCAACGGGGTGCAGTTTACATCCGAAGAGATGAAGCAATTTCTAGAGGAATTAAATATCAAACGTGAGAAAACTGCACTCTACTGCCCAAAAGTCAATGACTTAGTGGAAAGAACGAACTGCATGATTAAAGAACAAATACAACTGGCCATCACTAATGGCCACAATATAGACGACTGTCCCAGAGAATGCATATGGGCTTACCACACTACGCCTAATCTCATCACTGGAATTTCGCCTTTTGTGGCACTAAGGGGAAGAGAGCCAGGCACCAAAATGAACCCTCTCTGGCTGTAAGATGGAAAGGAAGTGGTAAACAAACACAGAGAAAGTCAAAGGAAAGTCCAGCAACACTAGGTATGGGCGGAAAATCCGTTTCGCTCGCGGATTTTGCGGATTTTCGGGAAATTCGCAATCCGCGAGATTCGCGAATCTCCCGCAAAATCCGCAAATCCGCGAGCAGCGGATTTTGCTCGCACTGCTCGCACTGTTCGCGTGAGTTCGCGGCTTCCCAGTACAACTTCGCGCCCCGCGAATAAGTGCTAAATTGCAGAAATACGATCTTAGCAAAACTGAAACTACTTACCAGGTTCAAAAGTTCAGGCTCATCATTAGTAGCCATTTCCTGTAGTGCTTCCTGAGGGGCCCCTCCAGAGTTCAGTTGCCAGTTGCAACTATTATGTGACCCTGCTCTGAACCTCAGAATAGTTACACATATGCCACAAAGGTCCTGAATTACAGCTAAGGGAGACAAGCAGGAGCCAGGCTGGAAGTTAAAATCCATTAATCAGCCCCTAATTCATTATTGTCAGTTGGGGCAGGGCAGGTGTTGTAACTAATTTTGCAACAATGAAAGCACTTAGCAAGTGCAAAAGATCACTAATCAGGGCGCACTAAGGAAGCAGGTGCCAGCTAAAAAAATATTCTGTGACACATTAATCAGCCCCAAATTAATTCAGGTCACTTGAGGCAGGGAAGGTGTGCTTTGCTTTGCCGAAAATAATGTACACTGGACAACCAGAGGGTGTGGTGATGAAACAGAGGTTGGCATGGGTGGGCCAGAGGGTGGCATGAGTAGTCAGAGAGTGGCAGTGGCGACAGAGAGTGGCAGTGATGAAGAAGAGTGTCTCAAACAGGCTGGACACGTAGAAACAACAAGTTTGCAAAACTTGCGACCCGACAGGTAAGTTCGCAAATTGCGAAATTGTAAAAACCCTCGCGAACTGGCAGAAACACGGGCGAACACAAAAAAAAAAAATCCGCAAATTCGCGGGAATTCGCGGATTTTGCGGATTGCGAGTTCGCAAATCCGCAAAATTCGCGAACGCGAGATCCGCAAAATTCGCCCATGCTTAAGCAACACCAAGCTATTTACAAAAATTGGTATGACCAAAGACATGGGGTAAAAGAACATAACCTCTGAATCAACAACTCAATTATGGTAAAGAAACCTACCCATGTCCAGGCTGGGTAGAGCAAATTCTACCCCTCCCAATGATTAAGAAATATAGGCAGAAATGTGGTACACCTTGAGAATGGGCAGACATGAAGTGGGGACAGACTTGTAATTGCTGATTAGTTAGTTATAGTTAAGCTCACAGGCTCCAATGCTGTCATGTTCATCCCTCCCTGTGTAGGGAGATGTGTTGTAACCTATTCCAACCCTTTTCCTTACCTCTTCTTTATTCCCCGTGGTACGTTCCTTCCCTACCCCCTCCTCTCCAGCCTAATGTTACGTTCTGGGAGTTCATGTTAGAATGTTGGGGAGTCTGTTGATTGTGTAGAGTGGATAACTAGAAAAAAGACTTGTACTTACTTCCTACGCTTCATCATCATTCATTTATATTTTTCAGCACAGTAATTACTGATTCCTCTTCTAATGGCTCATTTGCTAGTGGTTGATTTTCAAGCAAATAATAATTGCCTTGGTACCCACAGCTTGTATTGGTTAGAGGAGCTAACCTATGCTGATAGGTGTTAAGTCATGTATCATTTACTAGAGAAGCCCTGTACTGTTTGGAGATGAAGGACCCAAATTGGATTTGGAAATATTGGCATTGTTGGCTCTCCTGCTGCAGTATTCAAGTTTATTGATGATTCCTCAGAATTCTTTCAAGTTATATATGTTACAAGAGTAAAGCAACTTTGTCCAGATTTCCTCGTGATATGCCCTTTTTGCCTTTGAAATCTCATTTTTGTATTCTTCTCAAGTGATTCAAAGAGCACAATTTTGAATATTTAAAAGCACAGTTTCATTGCCTTTGATGCTTTGTTAAGTGCTTTGTTTTGGAGATGTAATCTATCTGAGTACTACCTTATTTTTTCCGGTCTTATAGGGTTGCCCCTGGTCATTGTTTATACCAAAAAGTAATCTATTAACGAGGCACAAATACAGGGCTAGATTTTAACCATGGATTTTCCTTGCCAGGTCTCACAAAGTGCAGATTCCATTGTATGTTCTACAAAGGCCAAGATCTCCATTTGTTTTGATGAGTGCCATATCAGCCATCTCAAATTATAAGCAGTCCCTCCAAATTCCAGGTTTCTTGACTTTGGTTGATAATCAACTGTCAGGGATAGTGTCAAAGTTTGAGGATTGTAGTAATTTTGCACTTAGGGGGCAACAAATCCTGATGCTAATTCCTTAGAGATGATGATGTAATCTATAGTAGAATATTACTGTGCATTTTTAAATGTTGATGCACTTACAGTGTCATGTTGGGAGTACTCCTGTAGCAACATGAGATTGTATTTTTGGAGTTTGAAATGGCACATCTGAATTGTGGCTATACTTAGTTTATCTGAAAAGTTCTTGAAAAGCAGATGCATGTTAAAATCACCTGATATAATTAGGCTTGTAGCAGGATGTTGGTAGGACAGAGTTATAATAATGTCCCATTGGATAGTAAGATGAGTCATTCTAACTGACCTTTTTGTGCTCAAATATACATTAAAAAAAATAATCGGAATATTGAAATCTATTCTAATGCACAATAGCCAAGTTAAATGGAAATCAATTTTGTGATTCTTGGTATCTAGGTCCAACAACACATAGATAGAGAGCCCACCTTCCACTCCGCCATAGGTAGATGAATGGGTTGCAAAATTAGTACACTCTTGATAGCCAATAACGGCCTCCTTACACATTTTCCACGTTTCTTGAAACATTAAAACTTCAAAATTCTGTATTAAAGCTACAGTGTCATAGTCTGCTACCAGTCTGGTGAGGCAGTGGACATTCCATGAGCAGATATTCACAAATGTTTTTTCAGTGACCTTACGGTTCAACCATCAGTCATTCCTTTCTGATTTCCCTTTAATAAGGGATTTCAGAAGTCAGGAGCAGTCATCACTCATCACTCATCCTTATTTCTTCACACATATGTGGGCCTGAAGTGCAACTTATCATTTTGATACTGGAAGATAACGCAAAATTGGATAATGGGCCAATTGCTCCTTTCATGGTATTTCCTCTGCATTTTCTGATTATCATGTGATTTGTCTGAGCACTTCTCGTTGTGGCGGGCTTGGATATCAATTGGGTCAGATAACAACTATCATGGCATTTCCCTATGTCAATTCACCATTTCTCAAATTGTGGACTGTTTCCTAGAATTTCTTTGGTGGTCTCCTCATTGTGCGATGTAGTACTGGTTATTTCTTGTGTGAAAATGGAAGGATCTGTTTAAATTGGACTGATTCTAAAGCATCTGATGTTAAGTTACTAAACACTGGAATTGAGGATAATAATTTTAGCATGTTGCCACGATTTAATATTCATGTGTGCCCTTTGAGACGTACCGTGAAATAAAAAAAGGTTTTGCGGAAGGAGTATGGCATTTAGTCAATATTTTGACTTCTAAATCTTAGCTAATATATCTAAAATATATGATGTTGGACTGCCATTCTGCAGTGTCAAATGGTATTCCCGTACACTACAGAAGTTTACCTTTCCCCATCATAGATACCCTTATTCTTACTGAGATTTAGCTTAAACCTGTGCTAATTTCTCCAATTCCCTTCTTACTTTTCCAAGTTACTCAATATAGCGGGTTGAAAGAACAAGCAAACTGGTGCCCTGGCTGTCATATTCTGCATCTACCTTAAGTTCTACCTTGCCAGTACTGCTTTTCCTAACAAATCTGAATTGATTAATTTTCCTTTTTTCTCTCATTAGCTGTTGGTACTTGTTTCTCATTCTAAATAATCCCCCCAAATGAGGCCTCTCGTATTGATAACTTATCAAACCTTGTGATTCATTATTCCACTGTGCGCATAGTTATTAACTTTGATGAATGTATCTCTATTGGAACAATACAACTGACCCTCTAATGATATCTTTCAAGATTTCCTGAATGATCTGAAACGTATTCCGTTTTGAGCTCATATTGAGGTATGAGAGGTTGTTATTTTTGTCAGTTTGGCAAACAAAATTGCAAAGTGTGTTTCCACCATAAAACTTTGGCTGCTGTTACATTTTCAGATAAACATTTTTTTCATGAGATTTTTGGACAAACACTAGAATTATTTTCCATAAAAGTAGGGTTTGCAGGGGGTTTCTCATTTAAACCTTACTTTGAAAAAATGTTGACAAATTTGTGAAGTTGGTGAAGTTGCTGATGTTTTATGCAAATATTTCGTCAAGTCAAATTTCTCCAGCTGCACACATTATAAAAGTTATCCATCCCCAAATCATGCAATGCTATACATATACATTGTTGCTAAAGTTGCATCTCTCTGATCTGACTCCCCTTTATCTTGTGACTAGTTTGTTCACTAGTATACTTCTTTTACTTGCAGTTTTACAAGCAGTGTTTGTGTTTGCCTCGGAAACATAGGGGTTTATTTGTGAGAACCCTGCATCACTTTTGCCCCACAGTAAAGTGATGCATGGGTGACACAGGGCTCTCATTTTGATGTATGAAGCCATTCGAAGCCAACCAGCTTGGCTTTGAGTGGCCTCATAAATCATGAGTAAGGCGATGCAGCGCAAATCGAAGCATTGCGTACTCTGTGCCCAGGAGGCGTTCCATGGGCGTTGCAGTGGATTTTTCCATGGAACACCCATGGATTTTGACGCTGCCCAGATTTACAAAGTGATGTAAACCTGGAGAAGTGCCAAATCCGTCCGCCTCCTAGGGTGAGGCGTAACGAGGAGAAATATGTTTATTTCTCCATTGTGCCCTCTTTACAAGTGTGCTGCATTTTGCAGCACACATAGGAAGAGGATGACACCTCTTAGGATTGTTTCTGTGCAGGAAGTTACCCCTTTTCTGCACAAAAACAATCCTGCTTGCAACGTAGGCACTCTTGCACCATGGTGCAAGGGTGCCTACGTTGGTGCTAGGCTTGCGAAACGGCGCCAGGGCAGGGAGAAAGGACAGGAATGCACCGTATTGCTTAAATACAGTGAACTCCTTCCCTTCCACTTTGACATAGGGCAGCACAGCAATGTGCCATGCTGCGCTGCCCTACGCCAAAATCCCACTAATAAGCCCCATGATTCCGAGAGTCTCCATTAGTAGTACCCACAAGCAATAGGACATTTTTATATTGTACTCACTGTTTTTGTTTAACATTTCGTTATAGAATGTCAATTTTAATCGTTTCATTATTTTGAAATTTATATATTAAAATCTCTAAGCTCCCTACATTTTAACTGTTCTTCAGAATGCATTCATTTTATGCACCCAAAGCCAAAAAATATTTCTACAATATCAAATCTTTAAGCAATAGCTTCAAACAAATTATCTATATCCATAAAAACGAAAGTATGTCTGTTTGTCCTTTATGCATTACTACACCATTCATTCGATCGCCATGAAACTTTGGGAAGCTGTTGAGTACACTCCCGCAAAGGTTTCTGGCAAAAAAAAGAAAAGAAATGTGTTAAAAGTTGTTGAGTACACTCCCGCGAAGGTTTCTGGCAAACAAAAAAAAAAAGAAAAATGTGTTAAATATCGGCCCCCCCGGCCCCCCAGGACCCTCATAATCTTTCCAATACTTAATGTTTACAGTTTACGGTGCGATTCGCTTTTGCAATGACCATCAACAAAGCACAAGGACAATCGCTGTAGGTGTGTGGACTACATTTGGAGAATCCGTGCTTCTCACATGGACAACTGTATGTGGCCAGCTCACGCGTCGGAAAACCTTCTGATTTATTTGTGTATGCACCAGACGGAAAAACACAAAAAATACCATATATCCACAAGCACTCGAATAAATAAACAGAATTAAAACAACACTTTAAAATGTTTTCCATATTAAAATGAATAAGTTTCAATAAAAATGACACAATGTAAATTGAATGTTATCATAACAAGTTTCCTTAAATTTCCTTTCTTCTGAGATCGCAGCAACATGCGACAGGTAAGCTAGTTATCAATAGATTTCAGTTGCATTATTCTGTAATAGAAATAACAAGCGAAACACTTGCTTATCAATAAAAAGAGCATTGCTATTCCATAGATCATTACAAAATCATTACCATGTCCACAGTGCCATCGCCGCCATTGTTACCTTTGTCACTTGAGTCTCTAGCAACATTTTCTTTTCATGAGCAATTCCGAAAATTACAACTAATCATATTCAAATTTAAAGGCATCGTACATGTTCTTGTAAATTTCAAATACTCTTCTAAAAAAGTCTTGTCCAGTTCTTCGTCGAACCCACTGATGAATTGGTGTTCAGCAACTCCATCTAATAGCTTCTCGTTACATAAGTACATTTTTGTATATTACCTCTTCTAAGTGTTACTTTCTCATGTTCACATATTTGGTAACGAATGGGCAATATTTGATGTCACATGTCGATTAGGTATTTTACTACACGTGATGGCATATGTCTATTGGAAATATTAGAATTACATCTTTTTATAGTATTGAACTTAATTGTAGTTTGGTTAACATGAGCCTTTCCGTGAAGCCTCTTGATGCAGTACCTGACATTTGCTGTTTCACAAACTGCAAGGATGTATATTTTCCAAAGATACCCTGCTTTTGGATACTGTATTTCAAATCCCTTAATTATTCTCTTTCTATTTCTCCAAGCTAAACATGGGGAGGCAGGGCCGAGTTTATTGCTGGAGGAGCCCGGTCTGGCAATGCTTGTTTGCGGCCCCCAATGACCTCCTTCTCAGGGGATCCCTTCCCTTCACTTCCACCCTTTAATAGTCCTCCTCAAGTTTCCATTACCACGCCTCTCTCATGCAATCTGCATGTAGAGCTTTGATGACAGTTAATAGCTCACTGTTCTGTCTTCGGATTTTGACTTATAAACGGCATGCAACAAAAGATCTCTCTGATAAAAAAAAATGACCAACTGACTTATTTACGTTATGTGATCTGCATGATTTGCGATTCCCTATTTTGCAATCGCATTTAAGGAATCACAAATTTTGCGATTCCTTAAATGCAATGTATGAAGCAAAAAAAATTTGCAAATTGACCTTAAGGAATCGCAAATTACCACCAACTTCAAGTTGGTGGTAATTTACGAATTCCTTGAAAAATGCACATTTTTGCATTTTTAAAAGTGCCATGTGGCGCACATACATGCCCTTAGGGCATGTATGTGCGCCACATGTGCACCCATGCTTATTTCAGGGGTGCAACAGGGTGTACTTTGGACACCTCTGCACCCTTGAAATTATTCTCAATTTGCGATTCTCAAATTGCCAATCGCAAATTGAGAATAACTTCCTATTCATTCTTATGGGCCTCCTGGCCCATAGATATGAATGGGAAAGTATTCCTTAATTGCGATTCGCAATTTGCTAATCGCAATTAGGGAATACTAAGAATTCGCAAAAAAATGCGAATTTGTACATACATCCCAATTTGCGATTCTGAAATAGCGATTTCTAAAAAATCGCTATTTCAGAATCGCAAATTTGGTTGTTGATACATATGGCCCTTAATCAATTAATGCCACCATTAATGACATGTAATTTATCTATCCTAATGATCGCTAATAACCAATTCATTGCAAACTGATCCGCTTCTCTTTTAAATACTACGTTCTTGTTACTCAAATGATCTGAGACTGAACCATAGACACTTTTTGCTTTTACAGGCACTGGGGAAAACCCATGACTTCACAACAGAAATCAGCGGTATACCTTGAGTTGTTCTCATCATGTCCAGAACAAATCTTTCCAGACTTCCCAAAATGAGTAGAGAGAACTATTTCATGCAATTAATCAACTCTAACCATGCTCCAGTTATTCCACACTGCTTTAAGTAGGTCAATGAGATTCATATTTTTTTGCTTCCAAATTCACATAATTTTCTGCAATGCTGTTGCCAAGCAAATACTCTGGCAAGTCGAATTTCTCCAGGTTAGCACATTTTAAATGTTATCCAACACAAAATCGTGCAATGCTATACATCATATAACTAAATTACGTTCTGTTGTATCTTACCACAGGTTGCCCAATTGTCTTTTAAGTATTTCTTTATTAGTCTTGTAGTTGCAGGATACTAATAATGTACATTTGTCCATCAGCAAGGTGTTCCTTATACTCCAACCCCATCAGGAGCAGCTTTCCTGCTGCTCAGACCCATCTTCCAACTGTCATCACTCATCCACACAGTCACCCAAGCAATCCAAGCATCACAGTCACACCAACATTCCACTGTCAATACTCACACTGGCAGAGCAGCTAGGAGATAGGTAACCAGGGATAGATATGATAACATAAGCAGGATATAACACTTTCCTACCTGGAATAAAGGTCTACTACTTCTCAAAGATATAGCTCTGACCGGACGCTAGGTTTATTGAGTGTACTTACACCACATCTGTTACAATCCACTTGTTATCTTTTTCAGTAAATCTTGACTTTCCACCTTTCTGCCCATGAGGGTCATGGATACACAGAGAAAGTCCAATTAGAGGTGTTAAACACTTGTATATGAGTGGTAAACAATAGTACCCACTATGGACACAGCACTCTTTTAGCTGACTGTCCCCGCAATTTGAGAAATGGCCTGACAGTGTCCGTGTTCTTTAATATATATATATATATATATACAACCCACAATAGGATTTGGGGGAGTTCACGAACATCTCAATAGCTTTCGAAGTTGTCTCTTTTTTATATTTATTGTCTGAAAGACTTTCTGGACATCATTGAGAATTGAATGTTGCTCCTTTTCTTTATTTAACAGCTTTATTTAACATTTTCAAACTCCAGGTTGGGTTTTGCTGTGAAACGCTGGTACCATACAATGACATCAGAAGCTAAATCTCAACATGTTGCCACCTACAATGTTCGAGCCACATGTTTTTGAGATATCTAGACCTTGTTTTCCTACACTCAGCCCATCCCCATGAATCCCTTCCCTCGAGCTCACAATTCGGTCAGTCCTGTAGCTCGCTCCCCTACCAGGTTAACCAGCCCGGTTGGGAACTGTGACCTTCCATTGGGTTTGACATATGTGTGGAAAGGAGCCCATATCTTCGTGTATTAAGGCATGGTGTGTGGCACAAGGGCTGTAAGCAGTTTCATGGCATGAACATTCCAAATCTTGGTCCACTACATTCCCAGGGTCAGGGAGGTTGGGGCGCATCAGCGCTGTGTAACCATAAGAAAAGGCATTCAAGAGTAGGGAGATAAGCAATATGGTCATGAAGGTGGAGAGAGGGGATACAACTTCATCATCTACTTTATCCAGTAGGGCCAGGGACGGTTGTGTGCAGAGCTGGACATTCATGATATCCCTTATAACCTCTTTCACCTGAACCCAGAATCGATGTACCTGTGGGCATTCCCGCCAAGTACAGAGATACATCTCCCTTGCCCCACAACCTTTCCAGCATGCGCCAGTAATGTTTATCATGGCTTTGAGGCATACAGGGGTCAGGAACCAAATACAAACATAACATGTTCTTAAAGATGATCGTCCTATGTTGAATGCACATTGAAGAGTGAGAGTCCTGTTTCCATATTAATATCCAGTTTCCCTCCGTTAGTTGTGTAAGTTTAAGTCTCCCACCCATTTTGCATGTATATAGGAGCAGTGACACAGTGGTAGTGTGAGGAGCCAAAGCTTTGTATAAGCATGACAACAGTCTGGAGGTTTGCCCCTCAGAGCAGGTCTTCAATGATCTTTGTATTGTGTATGCCTTGTGCACAAACCACCAGCTGTCTTGCCCAGTGTAGAAGCTGTGTAATCTGGTACAGATTTGAGGACCTAACTGTAAGTATTTTAGGCATTTTTCTCTCACCTTGGGTAAGCCCCTTGTGTATAGCTATTGAAAACATAATGTCTCCCGCCACCCCAGGATCAATAGTGTTTGTTCATTACCCCCAGCAGAAAATCTGGGTTCACTACCAGCGGGATAAGGAGCGAAGGGTAATCTCCCTTGTCCTCTGGGCCTTTGTCGAGTAGTGAAGGGTCAATTTGAAAGACCATCTCAAGGCAAAAGTATGGCCTCAGGATAGTGGCGGTAAC
The DNA here is from genome assembly GCF_964263255.1 of Lissotriton vulgaris. Classification (NCBI taxonomy): domain Eukaryota; kingdom Metazoa; phylum Chordata; class Amphibia; order Caudata; family Salamandridae; genus Lissotriton; species Lissotriton vulgaris. The sequence goes on along the minus strand of NC_141689.1, from coordinate 1,546,969,623 downwards.
TATAAAAACTGGTAAAGTGGGAATGGGCAACTGTCCTGCTCCATCTGGCACCAGGGATGTACGCATGTGGAGAGCACCACACTAGGGCTGCCAAAAGGTATTGCTCAATGTCAGGCACTCCTAGCATTTACCTTGTCATTAATAAATCCCTGGCTACCTATGGTGGCCGACATCCCACATGAAGGCCTACATCATCCTGGTCAAAGTTTCAGAGTGTCAGGGGAATCTGGAATGGGAGGGAGCAAAAGAGGTACAGGAGTCGGGCAAGAATTTAATTTTTACACAGTTAATTCTGCCCACACACGAAATCACTAGCCTTCTACATCTATATAGGTCTTTAAACAGCGTGCCCATGAGTGGAGGGAAGTTGCATGAAAGTTGTTCTCTTTCTGTAACTAGCCACCTAGTTTCTTTTCAGAACTTCGTCTGGCATCTTTTAAATATTCATATTTGGGCTTGGAGTAACAAGAGTGTCCTGCCTTTGCCTTGAAGGTTTAAGAAGAGCATGGCAGGGCAAAGCAATATTCTTAGTATTTTCAGGTGCTTAATGTTAGTGTGGAGAAAAGTGACAGCATTCAACCAAAGCTAGTAATCAAGCCCTAACTATAGTGCAAGGGTTTTGGTAGAAAAAACACAACAACAGACTCCTGATCTGCATTTAATGTCCTTGCCTTGCCAAGGGACTTACATCTTGCAGCACATACGATTTGACAATGGTTTGGTACCCTTTTCAGGCACTAAACAACTCATTTGCCTCCCTCTTCCATGTTCCTAAGTAAGGCCCATGAGGCACAGGGTCAAGACTGATTTGCATATGGCTGGGACTGAACTGGGGTGGCATGGTGAGCAAAAAAGTTATGGATTTTAGCCAGAACACTTGACTGGGAGTGAATGTTTGATTTGCTTTGCAGTCCATCCATCATCTGAGTGTTTTTTCCTTTTTTTATGTTCCTAAGTAAGGCAAGAATTAAATGTTACTTGTGGGCCTGCAGCATTTATTATATCATCCACTTAAGTAGCCATTTTAAACATGTCTCAGATATGCCATTGCAGCCTGTGTGTGCAGTTTTAAACTGCCTTTTCGGCCTGGCAGAAAAAAAAACTTTTGCACGGCCTGAACATTCCTGTTTAATAAATATGAGTCACCCCTCTGGTAAGCCCTAAACAGTCCATAGGGCAGGGTGCATTGTATTTAAAAAGTTGGACATGTTCTTTCAAGTTTCACCTGTCCTGGTGGTACCTTATTACAGTGATAACTTTTATGTGGGAGCAGGTAGGAATAGTACGTTTGGTGTCTGAGGTATAGTAAATTGAGAAACCCTTTTTAATGGTAAAGTCGAGTTTTAAGTCACAACTTTTAAAATTCCCCTTTTAGAAGGTTGTAAAAAGAACAGTTGATGAACGGAATGCTGAGCAATGTCAAACATTTACTCCCAGTACAGAGATCGGGCTTAAATCCATTGTTTGTTTGCTCATCATGCCAATCCATCTTGGATCAAAGCATATGCAAATCATTCTTGACCTTATTCCCATGGGAACAGGCCAGGCCAGGTCCTCCTTGGATTGGAAACAAGCCTCCTGGGACGAGTTTTGGGTTATCACCCCTCATCAGCTATGCAGTTGCATGGCGAGCACGGAACCCATGTCTGGTTATACCTGTGCCACTTGGGGGGGACAAATGCAAAAATAACAATTTATGGACGGGATGCTGGATAATGTCAAACTTTCACCCCCAAGATATATATCTGGGCCTAAATCCATTGTCTTTTTGCTCCCCATGCTTTTTTAGGAAGTTGCCAGGCTGTTTCCTAGGTCACATTACAAGGTCTAGATGGTTCTTGGCCTTCGTGTATACCTCCACACAGTTGCACAATAGGGGGTCTCGGTATTAGCAAGATAAGTCATTCTGACTTGATAAGAGGTGCAGAGCTGTCAACTCTCACACTTGCACTTCAAAGACACTGCCTCAACGGCCCATAAAGGACTTCACACTAGCCTATTGTGCCTGCAGACAGACCGGGACCAGGGCAGGGAGACAGGAATTTCCAGACCCTTCTGTAGGGGAAAGACTCCAAGTGTTTCTTCAACTTCAAAGTGGGCACTAGGTATAAAAAAGGTGATCCTCAGACGCACTCTTCAATTCACTTCTGGAACAGCCGAAGGAGTATCAAAGGATTTCCTTGCTGCATGTTGCTTGCTGTGTACTTTGGAGGACTTCCCTGCTGCACCAAGAAGACCTCCCTGCTGACTGAAGCCTGCCTTGTGCCCTCAGAAGACTGCTCTGCTGATTGAGACCTGCTTTTCTGCTTGCACCCAGGACTACCACTGTGACTCAAAAGCTTAGTTGGCCTTCTGATTAGAGCCTCATGGACAGAAAAAGGCTCAAACCATCTTGAATCTGCAACTGAACCCAGCCTGAGTTTGTCCCTTCCAGTTCTGAGCCCTTGGAAGTGGGTTTAAAGGTGCTGTACCAGCCTAAATGAAGGCTCCACTAAATCAAGCCTTTAAGTTAAGTCTACACAAGGAGATGATAGACGGAGCGCTGAAACTTTTTAGACACTCACCCCCAGTCACAGATCTGGGTTGAATCCACCATCGTTCTGTAGCTCACTTTGACATCTCAGTTCAGACCCAGCTATATGCAAATCAGTCTTGACCCTGTGCCTCATGGGAACAGTCCAGCCCAAACTGCCAAGACAGGTCTTCCCTGAACCGGGAACACGCATCCTGGGACCGGTTTCTGGGTAACACCCTTCATCAGCCAGGCTAGCTTGAATCCAGTAGCAACGTGAGCAAGGGACCCACGTCTGGGCATACCCTGCCAACTTAGGGCGAACAAAACAATCACAAGGAGATGATGGACAGAGTGCTGAAACTTTTCAGAAACTCACCCCAAGTCACAGATCTGGGTTGAATCCATCATCGTTAAGCGTGAGCGCAAAATCCGTTCCGCTCGCGGATTTCGCGGATTTTCAGTAAATCCGCAATCCACGAACTCCATGCGAATTTACCCGAAATTCGCGAATCCGCGAGCGGCGTATTTGGGGGGCAAAAGTTCAAGCCTTCAAGCTTGAAGTTGTTGTTGTAACTATTTTAGGATGGCGCCAGCAAGCTGCCAGCGCCATCCTAAAATAGTTACTAAGTTAGCTTCAACAGGAAGCACAGGAAGCACTAATAGATAAAATAAAGCAGGTGCTCGAGCACCTGCTTTATTTTATCTATTAGTGAAGCTAATTTAGTAACTATTTAAGGATGGCGCTGGCACCATCCTAAAATAGTTACAGGAAGATAATGGAAGGACAGCTCACTCAAGGGAGCGTCGTCGAGGCTGGGCAGGTGTGCCTTCTTCCCAAATCTACCGTCGAAAATCAGCTGTGATGCTGGATAGAGACCTTTGTATCCTTGACTTTCACGAGCGCAATCCTTGTGCTGTTCCTGTGACCAGGAGCTTCTTTCTCTTGATCTGCTGCTCTGATCGGTCTCTGACCTTTTATACACACAAGAGGCTTGTGAACTCGCATGGAAGCCCCGCCCGTTTGGTCCCGCTCACACACTAGCGGTGTGCACCTTCTTCCCGCCATTTACCCACTATGATGGACAGCTCACTCAAGGAACCCCTGCACCCTTCGGGGCGATTGCATAGTAACACACACATGGTCACTGGAACTAGTTGAAGCTCAAATTCAGTGACTCATTCATCAGCCCAAAAACAATCATGAGCGTCGTCGAGGCCGCACAGAAGACCCCCCCCATTAAGAAAATCTGCAAAATCCGTGAATCCGCAAATTCGCGGATTTTGCAGATCCGCAAATCCGCAAATTCGCAGATCGTGGATCCGCGAAATCCGCCCATGCTTAATCATTGTTCTTTAGCTCACTTCGCCACCTCAGTTCAGACCCAGCTATATGCAAATCAGTCTTGACCCTGTGCCTCATGGGAACAGTCCAGCCTGAACTGCCAAAACAGGTCTTCTCTGAACCGGAAACTAGCATCCTGGGACCGGTTTCTGGGTTACACCCTTCATCAACCAGGCTAGCTTGAATCCAGTGGCAAAGTGAGCAAGGAACCCACGTCTGGACATACCCTGCCAACTTAGAGCAAACAAAGCAAACACAAGGAGAGGATGGACGGAGCACTGAAACTTTTCAGACACTCACCCCAGTCACAGATCTGGGTTGAATCCATCATTGTTCTTTAGCTCACTTCGCCACCTCAGTACAGACACAGCTATATGAAAATCAGCCTTGACCCTTTGCCTCACGGGAACAGTCCAGCCCTAACTGCCAAGCCAGGTCTTCCCTGAACCAGAAACAAGCATCCTGGAACCGGTTTCTGGGTAACATACTTCATCAGCCATGCTAGCTTGAATCCAGTGGCAAAGTAAGCAAGGGACCCACGTCTGGGCATACCTGCCAACTTAGAGAGAACAAAGCAAACAAAAGGAGATGATGGATGGAGCTGGCCTGGCCTGGCCGTTTGGGCTGGACTGTTCCCATTGGGCGCAGGGTCAAGACTGATTTGCTTATGGCTGGGTCCAAACTTGAATGGCATGGTGAGCAAAACAAAGATTGATTAAGGCCCAGATCTCTGTACTGGGTTGAATGTATGACATTGTTCTGCATTCTGTCCATCAATTGTTCTTTTTGCATTTGTCGCCCCGAGTGGAACGGGTATGACCAGACGTGGGTCCTGTGCTCTCCATGCCACTGGAGTCAAGCTATCCTGGCTGATGAGGGCTGAAAGCCCGAAACTGGTCCTAGGATGTTTGTTTCCAGTCCAGAGAGAACCTGGCCTGGCATTCCAGGCTGGACTGTTCCCTTTGGGTGAAGGGTCAAGACTGATTTGCATAGGGCTGAGTCCAAACAGGAATGGCATGGTGATCAGAAATATGATGGATTTAGGCCCATATCTCTGTACTGGGGTGAATGTATGACATTGTTCTGCATTCTGCCGATCAATTGTTCTTTTTGCATTTAAGTTAAGCCGGACTGCTTTTGTGCCGAACTACTAGAGGGCTAAGCACAGTTTAATTTAGTGACTTTTGTGGTTCACCCTGAGAAGGATTGTGGCTTTTGCTTGAGAAGGGCTCACACCCCCTTCAGCTAACAGCTTGACTTTTCCCACTTTCCTGTAAATTTCCTTTATTCATTCTTGGGTACTTCATCTAAAAAAGAAACTTTTCTTTAACTTTTCCTTACTTAGTCATTGCATTTTTACTGTATTTTTATTTAATTGATCAACATCATTCGACATCTCTGACAAGAAACTTCACACATGGCTGTGTGTGAGACTAGCCAATCAAAACTTTTCCCCGGAGTACTGGATTTGGTCATACAAACATTTGATTTTAAGTTTAATATTTTTGTGGAAGAGCAGACAACGTTGCATTGATCCCTCTCAACTGGATTGAAGATCCTTTTCAGTATTCTGTCAATGCAACATTGTGCCCACTTTCATCAGCCCTTTCAGTATAGAGTGATCATGCCAGGACAGCACAGTGCCCATTCATTCTAGTACCTCTTTAATAACTATCTCTTCGGGTAATGCCCGCCTCAGCATAATACCACACTTCCCCACAATGCATCAATTGTGTGCTTCTTCCGCAATATTTGCTCTAGTCTCTGTACTCCACCCCAGCAGTAGAGTGCCTTCTCAGAAAAGGAGCCCCTCACTAGAGTACAAGCGCAATATAATGTCCATTGTGCTACTATAACTCACCTTCATTTCTTAGTAAAATACCTTTGTTGCACGAAGACATTTTAAGGCCCACCCTTTATTACAATACCTTCTCAGAGCAGACCCTCAGTAATGCCTCTTTAATGCAAACTTCACTTACAGTATTGCCAGAGTATAGTGCCAAATCAGTACAATGGTTCACAATAGAAGAGTACCTTAGCCTTATATGCCCATAGCACATTTACATACCCTTAGTAAAGGTATGTTTTAATGATATCAAAACTGAAACCACCATATGAAATGTTTGAAAATTGAAAGTATTCATTAGAACTAAAAGGAAATAATGCTAATGTCACACCCCCAAGAGTTCAGGTCACCTTCACAGGTCATAATTTTGGATAAAAGGTACTTAAATTAGACCTTAGTTGGATCAGATACGATCTACATTTTGTGAGTTAGGTCTACTGTATTTCTGAGGGGATTTGGGGGGTAAACAGGTTGAGATCCATTAGCTCTTTGTGAGTTTAATCCAGCTACTCCAGTATAAACTTGTATCATTATTTTTTCTGTAAGGGAACACAGCAATTCCCTTTTCATTCCTTCACTCTCTGAGGCTTCTGCTGAAACCTTTCCCAATTCAGTGCCTCATACACAAATGTGAATCAATTTTCTGCTGCTCATAAATTACAAACAATGGAAGCCACTAGGAGTAAAAGTTCCCAATATGAATGTGCCATGATAGATTACCATTCAGGGATCCTTAATAAGAGCTATGTAATTGAACTGTGCTGTAGTTGTTTAGTGATCTATGTTTGTAGAATTTTTAGTGTGTACCCCTCAATGCTCTGAAAATTCATTATAATGCACCACAGAATATTTTCCCTCGGTTTGGTGATTACTTAGTAGAGTGTCTTTGTTTGCTATGCCACCGAAGACCAGTGAATGTCACTTTAGAACATTCATTGCCAATGTAGTGCTCCATGAATACAGTGATTTATCAATGCAAAACAATTTCAGGGAATCTCAGCAGGAGTCCACATATATACGGTCGCCAGTACGTATATATAGTTAGGACCTAGTTTCCATAGGAAATCCGCAACATTCTATTGGGAATAACTTTGCCGCTGGTTGATGAATCTTCGCAAATTTCTCAAAGAAGATGGCCTGCTGGAAGTTTTGGGGGGATTCGTCAAGTGGGGGCTAAGAAAAAAGGGGGTCCCAAAACGTGTTTTCCCAATGTTATTTTCGATAGGAGGATTAGACACGGCTACAGCCCGAATGGCTAAACGGAATTACACCAAATTTGGCAGAGAGGTAGAGTTCGGTTTGCAGATTGCCCTTTTGCTTAAATGGTGTAAATCCCTCCAGTAGTTCCTGAGAAAATCAAAAGGAAATAAATGTATATATCTATAAGCGAGCACCGTACGCGCACGGGTCGTACGGTGTATTACGTACGTGCGCGGACCTTCGCGTGCGCAAGCTGCATGCTGATTGGCTGCCAATGTCTGTCAACACTCCAAAACAGAAATTGTTGGCAGCCATCTTGTGCCTCGGTAGACTGAGGCACAGGAAAGCAGAAAAACAAACGTGTAGAACTCAAAAAAGGAGCAGGGTAGAAGCACCCTGACCCCATAGGCCTTTTTTGGGTGGAAAAATTGCGGGACCGTATGCGTACCTTAGCGGAAGTACACGTACGGTGCGCGTACCCCGCAATTTTCCAAAAATATTTTTTTGGGGCCTTGGGGGTCCTTGTGGGACCCCCTGAAAAGGCCCAGGGGGTCAGGGTGCTTCTACTCTGCCCCTTTTTCGTGTTTTCCACCATTGTTTCACTGCTTTCTTGTGCCTTGGTTCTACCGAGGGACAAAATGGCTGCCAACACTTCCTGGTTTGGAGTGTTGACAGACAGTGGCAGCCAATCGGCATGCCTTCCCGAAAAGCAGCATGCTCATTGGCTGTCAACACTTCTAACCAGGAAGTGTTGGCATCCATCTTGTGCTAGGTAGATGGAGGCACAAGAAAGCAGAAAAACAAACGTGTAGAAAAAAAAGGGGGCAGGGTAGAAGCACCCTAGGCCTGCTCAGGGGGTCCCACAAGGACTGCCAAGGCCAAAAATATATATTTTTTAAAACCTGGAATGTTTATTCAAAAATTATCCCCTAAGGGGACCTAATTGCGGGGGCTTAGTGATAAAGAAGTGTGGGGGCTGCCCAATCCCCCCCACACTACCCCGGGGACCGCCGCCCTCCGGGGCAAAGCAGCCCCCTGGCGCATACTGGAGGCTCCTGGTGGGCTAGTTGCCCCCCAGGGTCCTCCAGTATGCAAGGAGAATTAGTTCTCCCTCTGCAAACGCGCCCGGGGGCTGCGTTGCAGAGAGGTGTAAAAAAGGGTGTGGCATCATTACACCTCTCTGCAATGCAGCCCACTGGATTATACTGGAGGTTTCAGGTGGGCTAGTTGGCCCACAGGGACCCCCATTATGCTAGGGGAATAAGTTCCCCTCTGCAAAAAACGCCTGGGGGCTGCGTTGCAGAGAGGTGTAAAAAGAGGCGTGGCTTCATTACACTTCCCTGTGGCGTGTTTTAAGTTGGGAAATTTTATTCTTCTTCAATCCAGAGGTCCCCTAGAGGGCAACTAGTCCAACAGGTATCTCCAGTAAGCGCCATGGAGCTGCGCTGCAGAGTGTTGTAAAAAGGGGGCGTTCCCTCTGAACACCTGCCAGCAAAAATGTAGTAAATCAGTATAAAACAAATAACAATTAATACATTTAAAAATTGTCATTTAAAAAACCTTCAAAATTAAATGAAAAAACCATAGGTTTCAGGCCTGATATAGTTAGGAATTAGCATTTAAAAAACCATTGAAATTCACTTAAAAAACCATAGGTTTCAGGCTATATATAGTTAGGAATTAGCATTAAAAAAACCTTGGAAATTCACTGAAAAAAACATAGGTTTCAGGCCTTGTATAGTTAGGAATCAGCATTTAAAAAACCTTGGAAATTCACTCAAAAAACTATAAGTTTTAGGGGTGTTATAGTTAGCTGGACATTTCACTCATACAAAACCATTGAAATTGCTCATATATATTTAGTTGTACTAACTATATTTCGCGTATCCGAAATCCACTGTTGATGATGTCACATATTAGATCATTCAAGACATGTTCAGTGACATCACTGATAGGCCATCAATGAAAGTGTCTTTTTGTGTCCTTCATTCCCTTAAAACTGTTTGACCATGGAGCAGAGCAGAGCTAAGAGTGGTTTGAGTGGTTGAAATCGAAGCTGGAGAACCATGTTCGAATCTCGGAAGGAATGCTCAGCATCCTGTGATTTTGGGCAATCCAGCTTCGATTTCAACCGCTCTAACCACTCTTAGCTCTGCTCTGCTCCATGGTCAAACAGTTTTAAGGGAATGAAAGACACAAAAAGACACTTTCATTGATGGCCTATCTGATTTACCCAAGATATTTTGGGGGAGAGGTGTATTAGAACGCAAGCTTGAAAATGCTACAGTTGACTTGGAATATGAAGCCCGGTTCTTGCATTTTGTATTTAGATCGAACTCAGATTAACCAAGCCTGTTTCTCTCCCCAAGGGGTTTAGACATCTCCAAGCCCCTTTTGTCCATCTTGTTAGTTTACATGGGCAAACTATTAAAGGAATGATTTGGCAGATCTCATACTTTGAATTCTAGCGGTTGTAAAGATATTTGAAGTTGTTTTATAAGACTCCTCAAACCAAGAGTTTTAAAGAGCAGTACTCTAGACCAAGGAGAAAGCAATGGCAAACCAGTCCAACCAACAGAGATGAACAAGCAGCATTCATCTGTTTTGTTGTCCTGGCAAACCTGACCTTTCCCCTTTTTTAATTGATCAAGTAATGATTGGACCTCATGCTCTAGGAAAAAACAAACAAATCTTGATCAAATACTGGAGGGCTCCATCAACTCAATCTTTAAGGGTTATAATGAGCAATATCTTTAGGGGTATGAGAGTCAGATTAAGTGGAAAAAAGGAGAACAAAAACACTCTTTGCTGAGTTCGATGACTGAGGTTCCATGCATTACCAACCATTGTGTGTTTGGTTAAAGATATAATATACCTCCAACTTAACTTCTGTTCTCCTCCTACTTCACCTCTTCATCACTCACTCACCCTCCCTCTCTTCCCACTACTCCCATTGATACAGCTAACTACTCTCCCCTGACTTCTCTTCCCTGATACCCACTGCCTTCATTGTACTATTCAAAGTCCCACCCTCACCTCCTTTCCTTGCTACCATCTACCCACCAGCACCTAACAATGGCTTCCAGCCTCTCCCTCCCCCACCTCCCCCTGCATACCGTACAACTCTTGTGTAGATTGTTCTTGCAATATCACTTTGTGGCTAGGATTGTACGTTAAAGATCCTATTCATACCTACATGCATACATTTTATATACCATTTATCGATTCTCTTATGTTCATATTAGCTGTCTCCCAGAAAATGCCTGCATTGTGCACCTGTTCACATATGCACATATGAATCCCTTGTGAAGGATAGCACTGGTTATTTAAATTCTTTGCTTTCCCTGTGAGACTGCTCACGATAAAGTCAATGTTAGACCTGCGTATTAATTTCATAGAAGGAGCAGTGGCACAATTGGTACTTGGGGGAATATAAGGCTGCCGAGTTCGCCCCCTTCCAGGGATATCAGGGAGGTTGTTCCTTCTATGGTGGAGAGGAATAGTTAGTTATAGGCAATATTTGGTGATAGGAGAGTAGTGAAGCTCACATATCATAGCCCAGAGGCTAATTAATAGGAAAGAAATATTGGGGGTAGGGTAAGAAAAAGAGGGTGAGAAGAGCTTGTGGGGTGATGCTGGGTGTGGGAAAAATGATTAAACCTGCAGATAAGGTATGTATGTAAGAGTATGGGGGCTGGTGCGTCGTGCTTTAAATGAGGCTAGATGGTAGAAAGAACAGGAACAGGTATATGGCTGAGAGTTTAAAGAAGAAAAGGATTCCAAAAAAGGTTTGGAATTGGTCTGGTGCAGTACTGGCAGGCCTTGAGCATGCTGATGCACATGATTTGGGTGGCTGTGAGGTGGGAAGGCAAAAAGTGCTTGCGTTGGAGGCAAATGAGAAGTTCCTCCCACAGGCATGGTCCAAGACAGCTCATGGGTACCACCCCTAAATAGATGGAATGATTATATGTGACTTTTCTGACAATGAAAACTATGAGCAGACAATGCCATTAACAGGGTTACAATAAAAACTATAGATTTGATTGTGGTGTGATGCTGGATGAGCTACATTATGATGAAGATTAAGCATGAGCGGGAAATCCGTTACGCTCGCGGATTTTGCGGATTTTTGAGAAATCCGCGAATTTTGCGGATTTCCCGCAAAATCCGCAAAAAAAAATCCGCGAGCGTAACGGGTTCAAAAGTTGAACCCCCACTCATGCAACTATTTTACAATGGCGCCAGCAAGCTGCCAGCGCCGTTGTAAAATAGTTACAAAGTTAGCTTGCACAGGAACCGCTAGATAAAACGAAGCAGGTGCTGCTTTATTTTATCTAAGTGCTTCCTGTGCAAGCTAACTTTGTAACTATTTTACAACGGCGCTGGCAACTTGCTGGCGCCATTGTAAAATAGTTACAGGCACAGCCTCACACAGGTCACTCAAGGGACCCCTGCGCCCTTCAGGGCGATTGCATAGTAACACACACATGGTCACTCGAACTAGTTGCTAAAATTCAGTGACTCATTCATTAGCCCAAAAACAATCCTGAGCGTCTTCGTGGCTGGACAGGTGTGCCTCTTCCCAAATCTACCGTGGAAAATCAGCTGTGATGCTGGGTAAAGGGCGGCCTTTGCATGGTCGCTCGAACTAGTTGATGCTCAAAATCAGTGACTCATTCATTAGCCCAAAAACAATCATGAGCGTCTTCGAGGCGGGACAGGTGTGCCTCTTCCCAAATCTACTGTGGAAAATCAGCTGTGATGCTGGGTAGAGGCCTTTGCATCCTTGACTTTCATGAGCGCAATCCCCGTGCTGTTCCTGTGGCCAGGAGCTTCTTTCTCTTCATATAATTGTGTTCGCACGGGTTGCTGCAAGTTCGCACGCGTTTTGTACAATTTTGCAATTTGCGAAATTGTACAAAATCCTCGCGAACTTGCAGAAACCCGTGCGAACATAAAAAAAAATCCGCAAATTTGCGAGAATTCGCGGATTTTGCGGATTGCAAGTTCGCAAATCCGCAAAATTCGCGAACGCGAGATTCGCAAAATTCGCTCATGCCTAATGAAGATCAAGATTACATTTTGGAGGAAGCAGAATGAGCAGATGCGCCAGAAAGGCATGTGGGAGAAGGAAGTATAAAAGGAGAAGGTGAATGAAGATGGTGAGAGTACAAGTCAAGGATGAGTTGTTGCAAGGGAAGATATTAGAGAAGAAGAGAGTTTGGGGTTTTCAGAATGGTGAGACAAGCAGGAGTCCAAGAAATGTGGGTAACCCATGGTGGAAAATAAATTGGGACTGAACAAGCAGAAGGACAAGTTGCAAGAAGAGTACGCAGGGGTGCATGCCCAGTTAAAAAAGATTAGTGGGATTCTTATGGCATATGGAAAGAAAAAACAAACAATTGAAGTAAGGTTGAAATAGGTCGGCGTAGATAGATCTAAGGTAGAATGTTTTTCAAAAAGAAAAAAGGCTTTTGGAAGAAGGATTGGGAAAGCTGAAGAGGGTGAGAAGGGAATAGAGGTAAGAAGAAGAGCTTGGAGGATATTATTGATGGAAAGTGAGTAAGTTGGGGGTGCGGATCACATTAAGGGAGGGAGTACAGAAGAGAAAGCTGGAAAGTGGGAGAGATGGGGAAGGAAAACAAAGAAGACTTTGCTTTACTTGGGCACAACAAAACAGTTGGGAGCATAACTGATGGCATATATGCAAAGGGCAACATGTTTATGTGTTTAAATTGCTGCACAGCTAATGTTGGACACCCAAGAGTAGGAGCATGATTTGGCTAAGAAGCAAAGAACGCCTGTCACTGCTGTATGTTAGAATACAATTGACAAAAATAGTATCAGATATAAATATTGTGTCCTAAATATCATTTCCCAAAACCTTATTCAACTTGATGTAAATTTTATATTATTAACTCTTAGTATCTTTGGAGATTATATTTTGGACACAATATTTTGTCTGATGATATTTAGTCAATTATTACTAGGATGCTATGCCGACGGCCACAATAAAAATGTAAAGGTCGTCCTTCCTCTTTTATGACCCCCTTTATTCTGAAAAAGTCATCCAGCAAGGGTTTAGTTTATAAGGACCAGATAAAACTAGCTAGAATGGCATGGTTGAAATATGATGAGGAGGTCAGAATTCTTATGGCAGAGGATTCACTAGAATAATGAAAGGTGTTGGATAACGATTTCCAGCTGAAATTGATGGCGCCCAAGAGACCTGTGCCTACATTGCATATGGTGAGAAGTTTACCAGTGAGGTACTAGCCATTCTTGAGCATTCCATCTGTAGTGTCATGAGACTATGTGCACTAGGACCGTAGTGGTTCTGGGTGGACTCAACAGAGGAGTTAAGTAAATTGCTGTAAGGTGTTAAGGTGTGGTTAATAATGGTTATGACATGATGAGAAAGCAATGTATGATCATATGCCGTGGAATAAAGTCATCTGTTACAGAGCTCCATGTTTGGTGTATTTATTTGCATACTCCCGGCTGGGGAGGATGCTACATCTGGCGAGGAGTAGGGGATATGTGCACCAAAGAAACAAGCCTGCTTTCCCTGAGAATTTGAATGGTACAGCAAACTGCTTGTGCATTCCACGTGCACCCATATCGATGAAAAGCAGTTCAAAGTTGGCGTACATGGAATAAAAGCCCAGCTCCACTGTGTCACAACGAGAAGAGAAAACGAGTGCCAGAAGGTTTCAGAAGCATTATAGCCACGCCCACAAGGCCAAAAAGCAACATCAGTTTAGACATTGGAAGCAAGACAAAGTTAATCATCATCAAGTTAATCCTACAAAAGCGTCATTATCAAGTGTTAGTGAAGAATTTGGAAATGCGATGATGATATCAACCACAGAAGGCAAAGGCCTCGCAGAGGAGCACCATCAGAAAACCCACCAGAACCCGAGGATAACACTGAAAAAAGAGATACTGAGCTGCCCCATAACTCAGAGTCATCATCCATGCAAAGCAAACGCTTGAGGCAGCGACAACCAGCTATGAAAGTACAAATATACTTACCAGCACGAGAGTGGGAAGTGCCACCTGACCTCAAATTGGGTGTGATGACCAAGACCCAGTTGAGGGGCTGGTGAATACACAGCGGCCGGTGGCATCCAGCACAATGAAAGCCAATGGAATTGTAAAATCTTTCAGTGGCTGCAAAAGGGAGAATAGAATACACGGCAGCTGTGTTCCTGGAACCACCACTGCTATTACCAGCATCAGGAAGCATAATATTGTCACCAGATGGTCTGCATGGATCGAGATGTTCAATGATTTTATAGACATGCTGGAAGAAGCAGATAATAAGAAAATCATTAGGTACTTAAAGAACCCTGCTGGCAATGAAGTGAAAGAAGTGATAAAGAAAATATCACAGGCTGATGCAGTATCATACTATCAAATCAAGGAAGCATTGGAAGCTAAGTTCAATATAATGTCAAATGTAGACTATGAAAGGTACATTTTCGGTCAAGCGAGACAGCAAGATGGTGAAATGATGGACGAGTTTGTTGAGATACTTGACATGATTATCAAACACTGCAAGTTGAATGAGTTTAATGACGAAGAAGCCATACGCCTCAAAGTCATCAATGGCTGTTTTTCAGACTCATTCAGAAGACGCATGTTGAGTGAGGTGCTCAGGTTGGTGAAAGTATTAATGGCTTCAAGAGCAGATGAAAGAGCGTATCGACAAGCGGCTGAAATGGAAGCTGGAACAGCGAAAAGTGAATCAGCATTGGTCATGAAAAACAGGCACAAATACAAGGTACATGCACGCAAGTCGATGTCTCCAAAAAAGAGTACGTTGTTTTCAATGTGGGTTTTTGTTTCCCAATGAAGTTAAATGTCCAGTCATAGGACAGATATGCAAAGGTTGTGGGAAAGACAACCACTTCATAACAGTTTGCAAGGCAAAAGAGAAACCAACTGTGTCACAGCGAGAAGACTAAACTAGTGCCAGAAGGTTCCAGAAGCATTCTAGCCACGCCCACAAGGCCAAAAAGCAACATCAGTTTTGACAAGTGGAAGAAAGACAAAGGTAATCATCATCAAGTTCATCCTACAAAAGCGTCATTATCAAGTGCCAGTGAAGAAGTTGGAAATGCGATGATGATATCAACCGAAGAATTATGTCCACATGTAGGTTTGGCTGCTTCTGGAAAAGAACAAAGGACAAAGACAAACCAACAAACAAAACGAAAGAATTCATTTGGACACTGCCCCAAGATTACAATAAAAGTCAACGTTTGCCCCATAACCTTAATCATAGATAGTGGTGAGTCAATTAACATCATGCCACACGAAAAGTTTAACAGCCTCTCTCCTGTGCCATGCCTCAACCCAACAAACACAAGGGTGTACAGGTGGGCTGCTACTAAATTGCTTCAGAGTCAAGGGTCATTCATAACACTCATGTGACATAAAACAACATCACTGCAAGCGCAAATTCACGTTCTTCAAGGTGCATGCCTACTCATGTTTTCCGCTGCTGCGAACATGGGACTGATATCACTCAACTATTACCTTCATACTCAATCTGAAATTCTGAGTCAATTCCCATCATTGTTTCATGGCCTAAGAGGGCTTAAGAAAATAAAAATGTGCACATTCATATTAACGAGGACATTCACCCTGTTGCCCAGCGGCATTGCAGAGTCGCTTTTAACTTGCAAGAAGCCATTGAGAAAGAACTGGAAACGCTGTTAAACCAGTGAGTTAAAGCATGACATCATTGAGCACTCCATTGGTCCAATGCCCTGGGTCTTGCCCATATTGGTGTTGTCAAAAAAAGACAGTGGAGGTGTGGTAGGCATTTGTGTTGATATGCACCAAGCCAACAAAGCAATTGAGAGAGAAAGACATCCTGCTGCACACATAGAGGAAATTATCATGCAGCTGAATGAAGCCAAAGTCTTCTCCGTCTTGACCTTAAGAAAGGATACCATCAACTCGAGCTAGAAGAAAGCTGAAGTTACATTACTACTTGGTCAGCTCATGTTGGTTTGTTCAGATACAAAAGGTTGCGTTTTGGAGTGTTGCCGGCTGCAGAAATATTACAGGATTTCGTACGTCAAATAATTCAACTTGTCACACATGCTTTTAGGTACAGTGATGACATACTGGTAATTGGGACATCGCAAAAGGAGCGTGACAAGGGTCTTACACAAGTGTGCAAGCTACTTGCAGATGCAGGTCTCAATCTGAATGCAGAAAAATGTGAGCTTCACAAGGCCAAACTTAAGGGCTTTGGTCAAATATTCTATGATGGGGAATGACTCCTGACCCAGATAAAGTGCAAGCACTGTCAGGTACCTGGCCCCCACAAGATGTCGCCATGCTGCAATCCTTCTTAGGAATGGGCGGTTATTGCTCAGGGTACATTTGTGACTTTGTTACTTTGAGTGCCCCTATTGAAAGACATGACCATACACAATATCCATTTTCCGTTGTCTTCTGAATGTGATCATAGTTTCAAAAGAATAAAACATGTGATTGATAATGCAACCGAGATGGCCTATTTTGACGTTGAACACCCAAGAGGAGGAGCAGGATTAGGCAAAGAAGCAAAGAATGCCAGTCACTGTTGTATGTTAGAATACCATTGACAGAAAATAGCATCAGATATACATTTGTGTCCTAAATATCATTTTCCAAAGCACAGTTATTGCAAGCCCAGTGGGGCTGGGGCAATCCTTCCTCAACATAATGGTCATCCAAATGGTCTGCTTTTGTGGCCTATGCCAGTCGAAGCCTGTCTGACACGGCACATTCCTATTCTCAGTCAGAGAAGGAGAGTATGTCTGTTGTGTGGGCCAGAAAACATTTTCATGTATTTCCACATAGAAAACTTTTCACTATCATTACAGACCTCCAAGCATTACTCATTATTTTTGGAAACCCCAGAGCCAAGATGCCCCCTCGCAATGATAGGTGGGGGCTGTGACTACAAAAGTTTTAGACTATGAAATCATACACAAGCCAGGTAAAGATAAGGACCCTGCTGATTATTTCTCACGAGTACCACTACACCATCATATCCAAAATGGAGGAGGAGTACATCAACTTCATTTTAAGGGCCAGCATGCCGGCAACCCTCCTCACTGAACAGATCATTGCTGCAACTAATGGTGACAATAACATGCTTATCCTCAAAAACATTATTTCAGCTCAGTTGTGGAAGAAGAATACTTGACCCCTTGCTGACGATGTTGTATTAAAAAATTAAAAAATGTACAGGTGAACTGTCAGTTACCAGGGAAGGTGTCATATTCAGCGGCTCGAGTATCATCATACCTTAGACCTTAAGACAGCAAGCCATTGAACAAGCCCATGAAGGACATCATGGCACTCTAGCCACCAAACGAGCACTAAGAGAGCGAGCGGGGTTCCAGCACCTAGATGAGTGACTTGAGAGGGAACTAAAAGAGTACCATCTTTACAACTGCCTTTCCCCCAAAGTGACACAGCATCCAGTGACAATGTCTGACCTTCCTGAATATGCCTGGGAAAGAGTTGCAGTAGATTTCTTTGGACCCTTAGGAAATGGACCTCGTATCCTGGTCGTCATTGATGATTATTCACACTTTCCTTTAGTAGAGGAGTTATCATCAACAACCCAGGACAAGGTCATTAAGTGGCTCAATTACAACTTTGCAGCATGGGGTATCCCCGTCATTCTCAAATCTGACAGTGGTCCACCATTCAATACCAAAGAATTCAAGGAGTTTCTAGTCAGACTCAATAGCATGCATCAGAAGAGTACACCTCTGTGGCCTCAAGTCAATGGCATTGTGGAATGATTAATGGGTACCCTCAAAAGGGTAGTTCAATGAGCATCAATGGAGGGAATCGAGCTTAACCAGGCCCTGTTTCAAGCCCTCTGTGCATATTGTTCAACTCCTCTCTGTCCAACTGGTGAGAGTCTGCCACTTTCCTATTTAGGAGAACCAAACTGCCACAGTGGACAGCCGACCGATCCATGAATGCTTTTCAGGTTCGTGCCACAGACACTTCTCGAAGGTGCAAAATTAAAAAAGCATAGGCCGATCGGCGTAGACAGGCTCACGAAACAGTCTTCCATGAAGATGACTGGGACCTGGTCAAGCAGAAAGGAAAGCAGAAAACAGACACTCCATTTGCTGTCGATCTTCTGAGGGTTGTGACGTGCAAAGGCCACATGGTGATGGTGCATAGTCCAAAGTCCCTAACGGTCCATCACACGGGACTCATCACACTTTAAGCACCTACCTCGATGTCCGTCAGCTCCTGCAATAATAAATAAGGTAACCCCCCTAATTGCCTAGATCAAGCATCAGAACCTGTGCCTCAGTGCATAATCAGAGTCAATCAATCAATCAGTGACACTTATAGAGTGCGCTACATACCCGTAGGGTCTCAAGGCGCTGGGGGGTGGGGGGGGGGGGGGGGGGTGCCGCTACTGCTCGAACAGCCAGGTCTTCAGCTTCTTCCTGAAGGAGAGGTGGTCTTGGGTCAGGCGCAGGTCGGTCGGGAGGGAGTTCCAGGTCTTGGCGGCCAGGTAGGAGAAGGACCTTCCTCCTGTAGTCGCTCTTGGGATACGGGGGACGGCGGCGCGGGCGTGGTTGGCTGATCGGAGGTGGCGTTTGGGAGCGTAGAAGTTGATCCGGCTGTTGAGGTAGCTCGGGCCTTGATCGTGTAGGGCTTTGTGTGCGTGGGTGAGGAGGCGGAAGGTGATTCTTTTGTTGACGGGGAGCCAGTGAAGGTCTCTCAGATGTCCGGTGATGTGGCTGGTTCGTGGGATGTCAAGGATGAGTCTGGCTGAGGCGTTCTGGATCCGCTGGAGTCTCTTCTGGAGCTTGGCGGTGGTACCGGCGTAGAGGGCGTTGCCGTAGTCCAGTCGGCTGGTGACGAGGGCCTGGGTGACGGTCTTCCTGGTCTCGGTGGGGATCCACCGGAAGATCTTCCGTAGCATGCGTAGGATGTTGAAGCACGCCGAGGAGACGTTGTTGACTTGCCTGGTCATGGAGAGGGAGGAGTCCAGGATGAAGCCCAGGTTGCGTGCATGGTCTGTCGGTTTGGGTGCGGTGCCCAGGGCGGGGGCCACCAGGAGTCGTCCCAGGCGGAGGGGGAAGAGCCCAGGATGAGGACCTCCGTCTTGTCAGAGTTCAGTTTCCGGCGGCTGGTCGTCATCCACTCGGCTACCTCTTTCATCCCTTCGTGCAGGTTGGCTCTGGCGGAGGCGGGGTCGTTGGTCAGGGAGAGGATCAGCTGGGTGTCGTCGGCGTAGGAGATTATGCTGAGGTTGTGTTTGCGTACGATGGCCGCGAGGGGGCTCATGTAGACGTTGAAGAGGGTGGGGCTCAGAGATGATCCTTGAGGGACGCCGCAAATGACTTCGGAGGCCTCTGACTTGTACGGCCTCTGACTTGTAGAGTGCATCTCAGCTACCTAATACCACTCGAACTGGCAGAGTAGTGCAAGTGTCTCAACAACCTTTTGACGTACTATGATGTGACTCTTGTTTATACTTTTTATTTAGCAAAGGGGGAGATGTCGTGCCGTGAGACTATGTGTGCTAGGACCCTTGTGGTTCTGGGTGGACTCAACAGAGGAATTACGTAATTTGCTGGGAGGTGTTAAGGAGTGGTTATTAACGGTTATGACGTAATGAAAAAGCAGTGTATGATTGTATGCTGTGGAATAAGGACATCAGTAACAAAACTCTGTGTGTGGCGTATTCATGTTGAAGGCTCCTAGGCTGAGTAGGACTCTACACAATCTACTTTGGGTGGATGGTCTAGGGCACAGTTTTCAAAGGAGGCATGTTTTCTATTAATAGGGGATTCTCCCGCAGAGCTTTCAGTAAGTTCCATTACAAGTGCACCAAATGTGGGGATAAGCATCCCATTAATTAGAGTTTTGGGGAAGAATGGAGGGAGTACACTGGGCCACCTGGAGGCAAGGGTCTTAAGATAGGCCGAGGAAAAAGCTCATATGTCAGTAAAGATGGAACAATTGAGTTTTTTGTTAGCCAAGTCCTGGAAAAGCTAATTTACCTGTCAAGATGGAAAGATTGATTCTTTTATTAGCCATTTTTCTGAGGTAAAAAAAGTGTTTTTACTGGGATGTAGGAGATACAGGGAGAGGGGAAAGAAGAAGAAATTGAAACCTGCATTAAACAAGCCCGCGTAGTAGGACAAGTGAAGGAAAAGGTGAACGAAAGCAAAGGACAATGTTCCTTTAATAAATATGAACAATAGTTATTTACCTGTAATCTGTGGTTCTCCAGTATTGGTGTATTTCATAGATTTACATGCCTGAATCATTCCCCGTCGTTGGAGTGGGAGTCCCACAGTACATAAAAAAGCAATAATTCGCATAGAAGAAACCAAAACCCTTGGTAATAAACCTGGACGTAAAGTAGCCCTAAGCTACAGTGAAAAAACTCCCACACTCATGACTATCCTAGTCATTTTATATAGACCAAACTGTAGCCAATCAGGCAACAGCACCCACCAGGATGTTCTCCTCAGAGGCTCAGGCTCTCAGATTTTCTCGCACAGGAGTGAAACCAACATTATCACCTGAGGAGCCTCTGAGTGGAGGTGGGCGGGTGCATGTGAATCTATGAAAGACACCAATACTGGAGAACCACAGATTACAGGTAAGCAACTATTGTTCTGCTCCAGTATTGGGGTGTCTTTCATAGATTCACATGCCTGAATCAGAGTAGATAGCAGTACACACCATCCTTATATCATAGTGCATACACATGCTTTGCAAACTATAATGACATGTAAAATAAGCGTCTAAAAGAGCATAGAGGAGGAGGGAGAACAGAGGCTCACCTTATTTAAAAAGATTGCAAAGCACTGCTCGTCCAACTGAAGTATCTGCATCGCTGGCAGCATCTAAGTAGTAGTGCCTGGTGAAGGTATGCTTGCTGGACCAGGTTGCTGCTCTGCAGATGTGATGGAGTGGCACTCCAGCAAAAAAGGCTGCTAAGGAGGAGACCGCTCTCGTAGAATGTGCCTTGGCAATGATTGCAGTGGTCTTCCTGCTTGCTGATGACATAGACTGATAGCTGAGGACACCCAGCGGGCTATGGTCTGTTTAGATACAGCGCATACTTGACGTAACCTTCCGTATGCTACAAATAACTGGTCAGTCTTACGCAATGTAGCAGTTCGTTGAAGATAGAATTTAAGACATCTTCTGATGTCAAGGGAATGCAAGGCTTTCTCCGCTACCGTTTGCGAATTAGGAAAGAATGTTTTCAGAATTATTGGTTCGTTAAGATGGAAGTCAGATGGAACTTTAGGTATGTAGCTTGGATTGGTAAGAAGCACCACTGAGTTTGAAGTGAATTGCCAAAAACGGAGACTTGATGGTAAATGCTTGAATGTCACTGACTCTACGTGCCAATGTCAGTGCTAGAAGAAGAGAAACCTTCCAGGTAAGGAATTTGAGATCCACTTTATGAATAGGCTCAAAGGGGTGGCGCCTGAGCTGAGTAAGTACTATATTCAAAAGCCAGGATGGAGGTGGACGCGAATAGGAGGAAACATTCAAATGAGTCCTTTAAAAAATTGCTGAATCGCTCTAGTTAAATAGAGAGAGTTAGAGCCATCTTGACCGAACCTCGATATGGCTGCCAAGAATACTTTCAACGTGGAATGTGATAACCCCGATCTAGCCAAATGAAGAAAGAACAGTAAGATTTGTTCTGGCTTGGCCTGAATTGGATGTAAGTTAGCAGAATGACACCAAGCAAATCTCTTCCATTTGAGTTTGTATATCTGAATCGTTGCAGGTGCTCTAGCATTGGCTAGGACTTCTTGTCAATCCGCAGGAATATCTAAGTGTGCGAACTCAAGGTGTTGAGGAGCCAAGCTGCTAATTTCAAGGAGGCTGGGTCCGGGTGACAAACTTGACCCCCTTGAATGGTTAAGAGGTATGGTATTGGTGTAAACTGAATGGGTTCGCACTCCGAGAGGAGGAGAAGCTCGGTGAACCAGTATTGGCCAGGCCATCTGGGAGCAATGAGGATGATGTGACACGGTTGTTTCTTCATTTTGCGGATGACTCTGGGAACCAACGGAATTGGAGGAAAGGCGTATGCATATATCTGAGACCAATTAATCGAAAGCGCATTCCCGATTGATTGCTTGTGGGGAAGCCAGCTTGCAAAGTGTGGGCATTTGTGGTTCTGAAACATTGGAGGTTGAGCTCTTCTTGTAGAGGTCTCATTGTGAGACGACAGTTGGGTATTAGAGGGATGCAGGATGAGATCATCCTCAGGAAAGATTTGTACTTTCGAACTGAAACAAACTCTTTTTCTTGTAGTTGGCGAGCCATCCTGCAGATCTTGTGTTGCCTTTCTCTTGAGACAAAGGCTTGAGCGAGATGGGTATCCAGTGTGGCTCCCAAGAAAGGCTTTCTTTGAGATGAAATGAGATGAGATTTGTCAAAATTGATGGAGAGACCTAGAGACTGGAAAAGAGACAGGCCTCTCTGAACATGTGCGTTTGCCATTGCAAAAGAACTGGCCTTGATAAGGCAATCGCCCAGGTAAGGGAAGATTTGAATGCCCTTTAGGCGGAGATGTGCTGCTACCGGGGCTATCATTTTTGTGAAAACACGGGTCGCTGAGCGAAGTCCAAATGCGAGAACTTTGAACTGAAAATCCCTGACAGCCACTCTGAATCGTAGAAACTTTCTGTGCTTTGGGTGGATTGGCACATGAAAGCAAGCTTCTTGAAGGCGGCCATGTGATCCCCCATTGAAAGAAGCTGGAGTATTTCTTGAAGTGTTAACATTCGGAAGGTCAACTTCTTTAAGTATTTGTGGAGGGCACGTAGGTCGAGGATGGGACGCCATTCCCCCGATTTTTTCCTTATGAGGAAGAATCTGGAGTAAAAGGCCGTTCCCTTTTGCAAGTAAGGACCTCTTTTGATCGCTCCCTTCGGAATCATTGAGTGTATTTGGGTGAACAAATCCTTGATATGAGCTGGAGGTGGACCCTTGGGAGGAGAATTTGGCGGGATTTTCACTAATTCTAAACTGTGCCCTCTGGACACTATATTCAGGACCCACTTGTCTGTAGTAATTGCGGACCAATTTGAGTAGTATTGGGATATTTTTCCTCCAACTTTTGACTGGGGGAAGGGTAGAGATGGTGTCAGGCAGCGTGTCTCACTGTTTTTTATTCAAATCTCTTCCACGGTAGGAGGACTTTCTTCTGGACTGCGTGTAAGAGTTATCTCTTTGTCCGTAAGACTGCTGTTTGTAGGGTTGATACTATTGGTTGGATTGTGAGGTTTGATAAGACCTCTGCTGACTGTAGTTTCCTCTGTTTGAAAAAGATCTGCGTCCTTTAGCTCCTCAAAAGGACGACTTCCAAAATTGCAGGCTACCCAAAGATCAAGTTGTTTCAGTGTCTTTCTTTATGACTTGTAGAGCCTCGTCAACATGCTGGCCAAAGAGAAACTCGCCACCAAAGGGCATGTCAATTATTTTGGTCTTGACCTCTTGGCGAAACGATGTGGACTTCAGCCATCCTTGTCTTCTTAACACCGCAGCACCTGCTAGCTGTCTGAAGCCTCTAGACGCCACGTCTACTGCTGCATCGATTATTTCTGCTGAAGCAAGCTCACCCTCTCACAATACCTGATTTGTTTCAGTTCTTGCAGGTTCTGGTAACATTTCAGCATAGGGGGAGATGTCAGACCACATCTGCCTGTCGTATCTCCCTAATATTGCTAGGGAGTTTGCAGCTCTTACAGTGGTTGCAGCCATCGTGGAGACCTTCTTTCTTTTTTTTTTTTTTTAAATATTTTTATTGACGATTTTTACAACAATTTTTTTACCCCCCACCCCCCGCACCAGTCAGTATCTTTCAACAGCAGGTAAATTTCTGAATAATCACATAAAACAATTCCATTGCGTACTTGCATACTTCCATAATATGTACATCTTATAGCAAAACAAAACAAATTGGGGAAGAAAAAGAAGAACACAGTAAATAAGAAAACATTAATAAATCGCAGTTAAAGGGAAATATAAAGGGGGACAGAAGATACCCCAAAGAAGCATATGTAAGGCGTATAAATATTTTTTCACATCCAGCTCTGCACCCCCCTAGGCAGTTGCCATCCTACTTTTCCATTCTAAAATGGGCTTCCACAGCTGTAGTCCCAGTGCTCTACCCTTTTTCCCCCTTCTGGCATAGATAGCTTTCTCCAGATTATACATATGCAGTAACCTAGCCAACCAGTGCTGGAACGGGGGTGGTATCTTATCTTTCCAAGCAGCTGCTATACATAGGCGCAAAACAGCCATGGCCACAAACAAAAACCCCCCATTTTGATTTTGCTGTGAGTTACTCCCCTCTAGTCCTAGTAGTATTACTTCTGGTGTCAGCTTCAATTTATATGCCAAGGAGTTATCAAAAAATGTTTCAATACTTTTTATTAGCGGAGAAAGGTTTGGGCACCCCGCAAACATATGCACTATTTCTGCCTCCGTACTGTCGCACCTAGGGCACCTAACCCCCTGTGTTCCTCCCCACTGGGCAATTCTAGCTGGTGTGTAGTAGAGTTTGTATAGCGTCTTGTAGTGTTGTGCCTGCAGTGCCGCTGAACACAGGGTTTCCCGTCCTAATCTTAGTGACCTTAAGAATACGCCCTCTGTTACTCCTATTGCTTCCCTCCATTTAGTCTCATATTTTTCAAGGTCATCCCCTCGATGTTCTATTAGTTCAGCATACAGCCTTTTGATTGAGCAAGATTGGCCCCCCTCAACCATCTGTATTATCGGATTTGCTTTAAAACCCATCGGTCCACCTCGTTTATTACCTAGAAAGCTTCTTAGTTGTAAATATTTAAAAAAGGTCCTATTGCTAACACCAAATTCCTGCTGGATTTCTGTGAATTGCCTTACCCCTGCCTCCCCTATTAGATCTCCCAAGTTCTTAATTCCCAAACGAACCCATTCCTTAAATATAGCATCCGCAAATATTTCTGTGGGCAGCATTGGATCCTCCATTAATCTAGTGTGTGCATGAAGTCTTCCCAAGCCAAAACTTTTCTTGAATGCTTTCCATATTTTACCAGCAGCTTCTAGCGTCTTGAACCTGGTCCGCTTAAAATAGCTTGGCTCCGAGTATCTAAGGAAAGCATTGTTTGTCTCCCCGCCAAGTATTATCCCGTACACCTCTGTTGATCCCGTAGGAATCTCAATTTCCCCCTCAGCACCACCCAATAAACCCGTCATCTGCTGTAATGCTGCCGCCCAGTAATACATTTTGAAATCTGGCAACGCCCATCCCCCCCTGTCTCGTGGTAATGACATGTATTTCAATGCTCTTCTCGTCTTCCCCTGGGACCAAACAAATCGATTTACCATATTCTCCAACTTATTGAACCAACTCATACTAAAAAACAGCGGAATTGTTCTAAATAAATACAGAAATTTCGGCAACAAGTTCATTTTTACGTAGTTTACTCTACCTACTATGGACATATGTAAATTATTTACCCTATCCAGATCTTTCTTTGCTTTTGTAATAATGGGATTAATGTTAATTTCCACCAATTTTTCCAGTTCAGCCGTGATCGTAACACCTAAATACATCCCCTCCTCAACCACCCTTGCATCTGTACATATTGTGTAGACATTCTTTATAATTTGTGACTTGCTTTTGTTCAGAGCGTACCCTGCTATTCTTCCGAACCGATCTGCCTCTAATTCTATTTCCCTTATTGCATCTATTGGGCTAGGTGTAATGACCGCAATGTCATCTGCATATGCTAGGACCTTAATATCTCCCCTGCTAGTGTTTATTGGAATAATTCGATCGTTCTGCTCTAACCTCAATATCAAGGGGTCGATGTACATAGCAAATAATAGGGGCGAGCAAGGGCATCCTTGCCTAGTGCCCCTTGTAATATCCAGGGGTCTAGTGCGGCCAGAGTTCACCCTAACACAGGCAGTAGGGTTCGTATAGAGTGATTGAATGACTTTGACAAAAACCTCACCTACCCCTCCCCTTCTTAAAACCGCCCACAAATACTCCCATGCCACCCTGTCAAAGGCTTTTTCTGCGTCCAATAACATGGCCGCTATAGGTTTCCCTTCTACTTCCTGAACATCAAAAAGTGTTATCATTTTCCTGATATGAAGTGTAGTGCCCCTTTGTGGTATAAAGCCATGTTGATTAGTGCTGACTAATTGGGTTATTATCTTAGCGAATCTATCTGCCTGTATTTTCGAGAATATTTTAGTGTCTGCGTTAATTAATGTTATGGGGCGGTACGACCCTGGTTCTGTTGCATCCTTTCCTTTTTTCAATATTATTACGATGTCCGCCCCGGCCCAACTTACCGGTATTGCCTGGCCATGTTGCACCCCCCTAAATGTTCTTGCTAAATCTTTAAATATTGAGTGCAGAAATACCTTATAGAACTCTCCTGGTATCAAGTCTGGACCTGCTGCTTTCCCCTTTGGCAAACCCAATATAGCCTCCTTAATCTCCTCATCTCTCAGGTCAACATCAAGAAACTCTCTATCCTCCCTGTTTAAAACCTTGCCCGGAATATTCTGTAGGTAGTCCGATATTTCCCCCCTGTCCCGTACTTGTTCTTCCTTGTATAGCTTGCTGTAAAACTCCCTAAATACCTCTGCTATACCCTTCTCATCCGTGATTAAACGCCCAGTGTTGTCTTTTATTTCTTTAATCTCTCCCTTAGCCACCCTTTGTCTTGTACGTGCTGCTAAGGTATGTCCTATCTTTTCACTAAATTCGTAGCACCTTTCTCTCTGTGTATCATATAATCTAGCAGCCTTAATTGCCACCCCTTCTACAGCCTCTGCTCTTGCTATCGTTACTTCCAAAACCCGCTCATTGTATTCGCACTGAACTAATGTGGCTTGTTCCAATCTTGCTTCCGCTATTCTCAGGGCATTATTTACCCGTTCACCCTCTATTTTTTCCTTCCTTCGTTTGGCGATAGAGTAGCTCAAAGTTTCGCCTCTTACCCCTGCCTTAAATGTGTCCCAGTCATTCCCAATGGTGGTGCTCCCCCTATTAATGTCCCAAAAATCCCTAATCCACAAGTGCATATGTGTAATATAGTCATCATCTTTCAATAATCCCCTTTCAAATGTCCATGATCCTGTCACTCTCTTGAACCCGCTTCCTTCTATAGTTAACTTTAGGGGATTATGATCTGACAATATCCTTGGCATCCTATCTATCGCTGAAGTACCTAATAGTGTCCTAGATACAAAAAAATAATCTAATCTAACGCATTTCCGATGCGGAGCAGAAAAAAATGTATAGCCAGGATCAGAAGGTTTCTTGGCCCCCCATACATCCGTCAATGCGTTATTTCTGGCTAGATTCTGAATTGCCCTACATACCCTCTTTTTCCTCCCCTGGTATTGTCCCATAGAATCTAGTCCCAATCCCCTAGCCCCATCAATATTAAAATCTCCTGCCAAGATAGCTCTTGGTGCCCACGCGGGTAGTTCGATGTCTAGAAATTCAAACAGCTCTGGATCATCATCTGTCGACCCATAGATAGAGCCTATAGTGACCCATTCTTCCCCTATGAAGCACTCGATCAAGGCGCATCTCCCCCACTGGTCCTCGAATTTCTTCCTCGTTCTTATATTTGAGTGTTTTGTCAGGATAGCGACCCCTCTAATTCTGGCCCCCTGTTTGGAGTTAGCTAGTAACCTAAATCCCATTTGCTCCAACAAAAATGACCTATTCCCTTCGACATGTGTTTCCTGTAAGCAAAAAAAATCCGCCCCGGTGTTTTTCAGTAATAGAGATACCCGCTGCCTTTTTGTTCTGTCGTTCAGCCCGCATACATTCATCGTCACAATTTTAATGTTTGTGCTCATAGGAAAATTTTCAGATCTTCCAGCATTCTGAACTGTCCATCTCTTAGCCCTACTCCTATACCCCAGTGACCTGCGCAGCTCTTATTTTTGTTACTTGTCCTTGTTTTCATCAATTTCTTTGTTTTCCCCCACTGTGAATTGAAATCTTGTTTCCCTTCTTTGCCCACAACCTGCCCGTACCCCCCTGTCTCTCTCTTTCTGGTGCTTCCCCCCCCTATCCCTCCCCCCCGACCCCCCTTTCCACAGGCAACTAGGTCAATCCTGACCTACGTATGACTGGTTCCCAACCCCCTTGAGTGATGCTGTACCCTCCCCTCTCCCTGCATTTATGCTCCTTTATTAGCCACGAATACAAAAGAAAATAGTATAGCTTTTAAATATGTCCACACAAGCCCCTTCTAAGTGTTCCTTCCCCCCTACATTGTGTCTCCCCAGAGCCATTCCCTCTGTGTATATACAGAATACTATGGTCCATCACCGCATTGTGTCCTTTCCAATCTAGTCAGTTAGTATCTCTTCCTTTGTTATCTAATTCTGTTTTCTTCTATTTTCTATTTTCTCTTTTTTTCCCTTAGTTCAGTCAAAAAGCTCTGTGCTTTAATTTCCGAAAAAAACATTCTAGTACGCCCCTCTAGTATTACTTTCAGCCTTGCAGGGAACAGGAGGTAGGCCTCACATCCAACTTTTTGAAACGGATCTATCATTTGTCGTAATCTCCATCTCCTCTCCACCGTAGCGTGACAAAAGTCCGGTCGAGCGAAGAAGGAATTTCCTTTAAAGGCCCGGTGATCTTGTGGCCTAGCCTTGTCCATAATCTCCTGTCTGGCCAGAAAGTTCCCAATGTATATGAGCATAGCTCTTGGTCTCTCATTCTGAGAAGCCCCATATGATTTCTTCATTGTCAGAGGAAATCTGTGGGCCCGTTGTACCTCAACGTCCCAATTCCAGGCTGTGATCTCCGGAAATGATTCTTTTAACAAGGTGACCACAAAGGCCCTAGGGTTCTGTTCCTCGACCCCCTCTGGAATCCCCAGTAACCTAATATTATTCCTCCTCTGCCTGTTTTCCGCATCTTCTGCCTTCCATTGTAAATCCTCGTTAAATTTTTCCTGCGCCGACTTGAACTCCTTCCACTGAGAGACTTCGTCCTCCAATTGGCCTGTTCTTTCCTCCACTTCTGCCATACGGCCAGCCATCTCCGCATACATCTTGTTCACTTTGCTCAGTGACCTCTCAATTTTCTTGCTTGCTCTCTTCGCCCTCTCGGCTTCAGCTCTACCTTCTCCCTGCATTTGCCTAAGAGTATTGTAAAGCATCTCTATTGTAGGGCCCTGTCCTTGTGTCTGCGGGCCTGAAGAGCCATTATTATGCTGGGACCTACTCCCTCCTTCGTCGTGGTACAGCTTAGAGGTTGCGGAGTAATCCCAGACCAGTTTACTAGGCCTCTCCCTATGTCTAGGGCTAGACCTTCTTTGCTGTTTCCTAGTGGTTTGTTGTTTCTTTCTTACAACCGTTTGCCTCTGAGTACTGTCATCCAGGGAAGATTGAGTCAGGCCCGTCTCGGACTCAGGGTCCGACTCAGTGTCCAGTTCCGAAGTAGATACTTCCGTTTCTTCAGGGCTCGCATCCGAATCATCTGTTTGGGTCTCAGGGGATATTCCCTTGTTTTTGTGTACGCCCGAGGTCTCATCTGTTTCGTCGGTCTCATCATTCACTGAGTAAAAAATTTCTTCCCCTGGGGTCCCTAGTAGCGGGCCTGGCAATAGACCTGCTGCTCCTGCTAGAACTGGAGCATTGAGCCCCCCTGAAAGCGCAGACGCATCTCTTGAATGTTCCTTACTTTTGTTCAAGTTTGAGCCTCTTGCAATGGCATTGGCGTTGGCACTTTTCCCCATAGTCTTATCAGCACTATTGTCTACCCCGCCCCTCTTATCCACTGCTGGTATGCCTTGAGGTCCTGGACATAAAGGGTCGACCAGTGTGAATGCTTCTGTCACGCTCTGACTGGCGGTGTTTTCCGAGACACTATTACCCTCATTGTGGGGCGGACGGTTAGTAGTAGCCTTGTCTACTGGTGCCCCTGCCCCTGCTCCTATCACACTCACTTCGGGGCAGATCGCAGGGCAGCCATTACTCTGTTTGCTGCTGCTGCTGCTGCTCTGGTTGATAGCTCCACTAACGTTGCTGTTGCCATTCTCCTTGGCACTGTCCTTTTTTTCCCCCCCCTCAAATGCTCCAGATGTATCGCCTGCTTTGTTTCCCTCGGGTGTTGCCATGTTTTCTAGTACTAATGATGTAGGTCTTCCCCCCCCCAGTTCTGCACTTACTGCATTTCCGCTTGCTGCACCTACATTGTCCTCAGCACTGTCTTTTATTTCCCCCTCCATTGCTCCCAATGTATCGCCTGAGTTATTCCCCTCGAGTGCTGCCATGTTCTCCATGTTCTCCAGTCCTGCTTCACCGCTTACTGCACATACCTCCAATACGGCGCTGGTCACAGTTAACAGCTCTCCCGGGCCCAGCTCTGTAACTCCTGCCGGCCTTTGTTCCTCTGTACGAGTCTCGTCTTCCACCGGTGCTCCCACTCCTTCGACTTGTTCTGACTCTGCCACTGCTTTCACTGCGTCTCCTGAAACTGGAGCTGAAGCTGGTTCTCGTGGCGGCGGCGTCATGGTGTCCTCAGCATCAGCCTGTACTCGCCCTCTGCTACGATCCATCGAAGCCTCTCTGCTGTTATTCCCCCCACCGAAGGATTCCGCCAAGGTAGGCTGTCTTAGCCCCCCTCTGCTGACTCTGGGGGTGATTTCTTTCGCTGCCATCTCCGCTCTTAATGCTTTCTTTTCCGCTCGTCCAATGCTTGCTGCCGCTGCCATTGCCCGGCGCTCAGCCTTCTGCTCTGCTTTAAGTCCGGCCTCGCGCTCCTTCTCCTTTCGCTTCAGCTCTCTCTTTTTTGCAGCTGAATCCATGTCTGCTTCCAAGTCCGGTTTCTTGGACCTGGCAACCTGATTCCTCGTTGCAATCTGTGAGGGCATCCTTTCCAGATTGCTCTGCTCTCCTGCTCCGTATATCGGTCTTTTTATATTTTTCGCCGCCTCTTCAAGCCCCAGGAGTAAAGCTATGCCCTTTACCAGCCGGGTCACTAACTCTACGCGATGAAGAATCTTTTGCTTCAGCATTAACACTTTTAGTGTAATGCCTCCGTGTTTCCTCTCCTTTAGCTGCATGGACGTATGTAACTACGTCTTTTCTGCTCGCATCTATTTTCCTAAACTGGAGATAGGGGAGAGGAGAGATATCAGCCTCTCACTCAGCGGATCGGTCCGCGGCCATCTTGCCTCCTCTCCCATCTTGCCTCCTCTCCCGTGGAGACCTTCTTTCTGATGAAATCTAAGGGCCTGCCATCTCTATCAGGGGGAGCTGAAATAGGAAAAGAGGTGTTCCTGGCACGTCTTTGCGCCACTTGAGCGGCGACAGAATCAGTCTTAGGTTGCCCTATTAGAGATGTGTCCGGTGCCTTGTACTTTTTGTCTAATCGGGGTAATACAGCTGGAAGGGAATTGGGTGTTGCCTTAATTTTTAAACCTTCCTTCCATATGAAGTCAATGATGGGAATCGTTCTGACTTGTCTTCGCGGCTGATCTTTAAGATCATAAAGAAAGCACTCGTCTTTCTTTGTTTCCGTTGCGATCGAGAATCTCTTAGTAGCCCTCTCCATCAGTACATGAAATCCCCCAATGTCTACTGGAGGCGAATCAGCCGCAGCTGGAGCCGAAGGTGATGGCGTCTGAATCTGATAATCATCCCACTCCAACAGACTAGATTTATCATTCCTTCTTCCCTATCCTCATCAGTGGTTTTCGCTCCTTGAGAGTGATGAGAAGGTGCTGGAGATTGTGGTCTTGGATATCTCAAAGTGGGTATAGAGGCCTGAGGCATGGGAGTGGATGGAAGGGATGCCGCCGACTCCGAGGGAGGAAAACCACGATAATAATTGTGTAACATATACTGTAAATTATCAAGACGCGCCAGAGGCATCTGTGCTGAGGGCACCGTGGCCGGAGCTTGATCTACAGATTCAGAGAACTGTTCGTTGTCTGAATCCTCCTCTTGATATTTTATGAGCAGTTCCGATGGACTAGTAGCAGTGCAGAACCTTTCATCAATGTCAGATTTCTCCTCTTCGTCATCTGAATCCAGCAATTGGTCAGGCAATTTAAGCGGTGATAGAGCCTGTAATGAGGAGCCACATCTCTGAAGCAAAGGTGACGTAATTGGTTGGGCAAAGGAGGTCTTAGATGGTGTAGAAGACCATACTTGTAACTCAGTACATTTTGATAAAAGTGGCGTCGACGGTTTCTTCGTAGACGGTGCTGTCGTCGAAGACGACGGCGTCGTCAAGATAGTCACTTTAAGCGATGGTGTAATCTTCGTCGACGATATTTTCAGCGATGAGGAATCTTTCGTCTACGATGATATCGTTGACGGGACATTTTTCGTCGACGATGAAGCTGTCGACGACGAGGCAGTCTTCATCGACGGTGGGATATTCGTCGTCGAGGTAGCCTTCATTGACGGTAGGGTTGTCGACGTCGAGCCAATCTTCGTCAACAGAGCACTCGTCGACGATGTAGTCTTCGTCGACGGTGGAGTCGTCGACATCAAGCTGGTTTTCGTCGATAAAGCACTCATCGGTGGCGGAGCAGCGACGATGGGAGGCATTATCTTCGCTGACGAAATAGGCCTTACCATGACCGAGACCAGCATCGACGGTGAAGAGGCCAATTAAATAATCATCTTGGGCTTAGGAGATGAGAAGGTTTACGTCGGCGTTGAGGTGGCGTCGATGATGGTAATCGACGACGATGGAACCGACGACTACTCCTTCGACGGAGTAGACTTTTTCTTCTGAAATAAAACCTTCTCAGGAAGCCGCTTAGAATTCAAAGACTTTCAAGGATAAACGGAGCAGTCTGTAGCATGAGCACGCTGCGCGTTCAGTTACAGATATGCCCTGTCTCACCGCGCACCTTATGCGACTTACCTGATTCACGCTTAGTCCCTCTCTAGACGAGGGTACTCGGCTCCTTTGCTTGTGGGGTCAACAAGTTCTTCTCTCTGGACGTCCAACGCCTTCCGCTTCCAGGTCACGGCACCTGAATGAGCTCCTCTTCAGGGTTGCTGTCGGGCTCTGCGTTCCCAGGTCAGATCAGAGGTTCCCGCCCGTTGTTGTTTCTCTTCATGCCTGCCACAACAACCTCTCGTGCAGCCTGAAAGGTGAACTAGGGGAAGAATTATTCATTTTTAAAGAATCCACTTTTTACTGAAAAAACAATAGGACAATACAGCATGAGGTAAACTACCTTCTTTCTACGTATCTGAAGCATCCTTTCCCCGGTGTGTGGAGATCCGATTATTATTTTATATATTGCAATAGCTAAAAATATAAAAATATATGTTAGCTTCCTGATGTTACAAGGAGACACAAATATAGAAATTCCAGGCCCTGCACCTTTTTTGTGCATTTATTTTTCTTTATCATTCAGACTAGTAGAATATGCTTTTTGTTTTTTTCCTAGTGCATATATAGATATATATTGGATGTATTTGTGGGCCTAATTGGATTGTTACATGTTATGACATTCCTCATCTTTACGTATTCAATGTAAGTTAGATTAGGCTCATTATCTAACACTTAATTTTCAGTCCCTAGATATAGTACTTGATATCTGTTTCCTGCTTTACTATACATGATTCTCAAATGGAAGAGGGACGTTAACCAGGTAGTTATACATAGAGAGCATTAAATGGCAGATATAGGTAAAAGGCCTCCGTACATATATATAGGGTAACTCTTAAATTTTATTTCCACCTAGGAGGTGTATGCAACCAGCCCCACCCAAAAGCTATGCAAGACGTACCACTGTGACACATCTCCTTTTCCCTTTCCTTGTTTTGTTTGCCCTCTTTCCCCATCTCCACCTTGTTGACTTTGGCCTGGTTGAGCTGGCTCTGGTGGGTGTGGGAAGTTGGGATCCAGCTTCAGGCCTTGCATTTTGCTTCTGCAGAAAACACCAGGCGAGACTTACATCTAGTATAGTAAGATTGGTGCGGGTATTTGAGCTGGATGGCTTTGAACTGGGAGGCGATTGCATATTCACAAAGGGAAGCAAGAGCTTCTCTCCAGATATCGAACATGCCCATGTCCAAAAACCATGTTTCCCTCAGTTGAGCAAAGGTGTCTAGGTCGTTAGCCACCAATGACTTGTACATGAGAGAAATGCTGTATTGTTGTTGTGCATCATAAAAACCTTGGCCTCCAGAGGGTTGTGTAATGGAATAACATCCAGGTCAGAGATATGGTGGGCAAATGCATATCAGATCTGAAAATAGCAGTAAAACTAAGTGTGATGGAGATTGAATTCCTCTTGCAGGCCAGTAAGGGATTTTAGCATAGACTCATGGATGAGGTTCCCCAGCTTGACTATTCCTACTAGGTGCCATCATCAAAAGTACAACAGCATTAAAACCTGCTAAGGTGCCAAGAGGAAGACTCTGTCCTCCACATTCAAACCCTCATATTTGGGTGCACACTCTCAGCCATTCAGTGAGCAGCTCAATCGCAAGTGCAACCAGCAGGGTTGACAGCAGACACCCCCTGCATTTGCCCCTATGTAGGCATCAATGGCTTCAGTAAGAAACTGTCGAAATTCATGGGCTGCCATTCTCTAGACTCCCAAGCTCCAGCCCTTTTTGCCCCTGTTCAGACCTGTGTGTAACACCAGTTCACCTGGAGAGTGATCAGATAACCCTCAAACTAGGAACTGCACCACGCACACTCACTAATGATCTGCCCTGAGTAGCAGAAAATAATCTAGACGCAAAAACAAATTGTGTACTCCCAAGAAGGTGAAGCTACAGTCAGCGGGGTGACAAAGCCGGCATGCAGCCACTCCCCCCAAGGATTTTATTAAGCTGGCCCAAGCAGTTCATCATGGTGTTCCCAACCCAAGTGAGGTTGCCCCCCGCACCCCATTCATAGCCACGTCGGGTGCTGCAGCAGTACCTTCCCCAGAAGTCAACGGAGAGGGCACAAAAATGCTCATTAGGAAGAAAGGGGTGGCTACCAAGGTTCCCGCCACTGCAACATATTGTTCCAATTCAGGGATACTTGAAAGGGCAGTCAGCCACGAAGGAGAATCTCAACCTCTCTAGAGCCTCTAGTAATTTCAGCAAGGAAAACACGTGCAAACTACATGTGGGGAAATATATTTCCTAACCAATAGGCCTCTTGAAGGAAGAGCATGCCTGGAACCAGTCTGCGGGCCACCTTTAATACTGCCTCTCTCTTTACTTTAGCAAATTGACCATTTACGTTCCATATGATCAAGTGTAGGTGGCCCTGTGAGTCAGAAGCATTATGTGTCCATATCTACAAAGGGAAGTTGAAATGTGAACAGAGTGATGTGGGGTTGAGTGGGGTGAGCAATGGGGTTGGAATGAGTGTTTCCGGTCGATGTTGGTTGAAGCTGACTGCTATGCATAACCTTTCCTACCCCATCCCCATACTTCAAAAATGCAAAAATGGGAAGTACCTGTCATGATGTTAACTGGGAACCATTGCCAACATGGTAATTGTGAGGAAAAGACCTCCAATTGAACCAAAGTGTCCTTACACTCTCCCAAAACACAACCCATGAACAACAGTTAGCATAGGGGCAAGGTAGACCTATTGGAATTCCACCAGAGACCTAAAAAGAAAGGATTGGCAGACTGGTGTGTACTGTCAGGGTTCCTTGTAAGGGGGCATGGGGTGGCTTGATAGACCCTGCATGGCTGCATGGGGCTGGTGGGGATCTCTGCTTCGTCACCCTCCGAAGACTATCGCCCACTTGTGAGCTGTCTCCCAATATTCTCTGCAGATCGGGTCTGGCATCTTCTTTTGTACTTCCAGCACGGCTGGTGCTGTCGAGCACCTGGAGATTCTCTACTATCAGGGCTATCTCTATGTGTGGGGGACCCTTGTCCGCGTAGGTTAGGCAGTTCTCCCACTCACTCCCAGGTGCTCTTGGGTTGTCAGAAAATACGTTTTCATCCTCGGAAAGGACTTTTAAGTAAGCCTGGAATACCAACATGTGTTTAAGTTTCTTCACCTTCACCTTTTGTTTTACAGCCTGTACGTAGCTGCATTGTTACTGGAGTTTGAGGATTTGTTCCGGAGAAACCACCACTTTTAAGGAGCCATACGTCAGGTTGTCCAGTCGCTAGGAGGCTCTCAGAACAGCATCTCTGTCAACAAAGCTAAAAATGTTGGTAATAATTGGGTGGGGCTCCCCAAGTAGGTGTGGGAGCAAGGGGACTGTGGACCCGCTTTCCAATGAAAGATACCAACACACCCTCTGCCGGCACCTATTATTTTGACCAGTTCATTACGAATTGGGGGAGCCTGGTTTCTCAGCTGTGCCCGCTTACATTCCCAACATATAGAGATTATTGCATTTGGATCTCACCCCTGCACTTCTGCTCCTGCTTCCTGTAGATGGATAGTCTTTTGGAGAGTTGCGATTTGAGATTGACAGGTATGCATTAGGTCCTCGCCCTCTGAAAATCTGCCCTCCGTCGCAATACCTCTCTCGTGCGGTTCTGCAAGTCCTGGCTGAGCAACGACAGGTTGAGGAAGAGTTTTCAGATCTTTCCCACTAGCAAATTCCTACGTGTGGTTGAAGGCTGGTGCGAT
The DNA here is from genome assembly GCF_964263255.1 of Lissotriton vulgaris. NCBI lineage: Eukaryota > Metazoa > Chordata > Amphibia > Caudata > Salamandridae > Lissotriton > Lissotriton vulgaris. The sequence goes on along the minus strand of NC_141689.1, from coordinate 1,546,933,076 downwards.
CGGGGGTGGCTACGCTCCACAGGAGGCTGCACATGGAGCGGGCATTACCCTGTGAGGAGAGGAGAGGAGAGGAGGGGAACGTCTGCCCTTCCCCATGATGACAAGGTTGTGCGGCTGACATTGGCCACCGGATTCGCAAGGGCAGCTTTTCAATGCATGCTGAATTGACACGATAAAGTCCCCTCCCCCATGTGTTGAGCACCCCCGAATGTGGTATCACAGTGTCCCTCACTGTATTGGTGCATGTAGGTAATTCAGGAGATATTCCTTGGACAGATGTTGGTCATTCCCAAAGGGGACCAGCATGGGTTGTGGGGGAAGGATTCTTGTTTCCCCACAGCCAGGGCTGAGGTGCTGGGTTTTCTGTTGCTGGGCCACTAGGGGCAGTGGAGTACTAGAGACCGCTGTGGCATAATATGCAGCAGTAAGTGGAGGCCTCCTTTAAAAGGTCACCCCCCTACTTCTTGACCAGCAGTAATACAGTGCATCCCAGCACTAGGCTGGCACGAAGATTCTGGCTCCTACACCAAAGGGTAGGGCACCCAAACGACTCAGAGGCTTATATATGGGGCTGCGCAGCTCATGGGTCAACATGACTTTGCCACCCACCACACGTCTAGAGGCAAGGCCTTGGCAGGGGAAGGAATCTGGGCCTAGGCAAAGCCTGTACTGGTGTGCAGTGTACCAACATTGATTCATCTTCACGGGGTGCCCACCTCCAAGGGCCGATGAACCAGCAGGCCGCTGGGCAGTCAATGGGACTCACTGTCCCTGGGCATTGCTTCAGCCCAGTACTTCTGTCATGGGTCATTGTGATGCTCGATCCCCTGGTCCAGCAGGGGATTGTCTCAGGCTTCCCAGAAGGCCCGATTCACAGAACTAACTTAACACAAAATCCTAAACTTACTACCATTTTAGTATTCACAGTTGACACTTACTCATTTTGGTATTCACAGAAGGCACTTACTCATTGATGAGTGAGTGCCTTCTGTGAAAACCAAAATGAATAAGTGCCTTCTGTGAATACCAGAATGGTAGTAAGTTTAGGATTTTGTCTTAAGTTAGTTCTGTGAATCAGGCCCCCTGTCTTATGAGGCAGGCTGCACTTCATTTGTGTGATATGGCGTGGCTCCTCAACATCTCTGGCTCAGAGTTTGGCATCCCAAGGTAGATGGAGATGCCAGAGGCTGTTTGTAGGCCATAGATCATGGCAGATCGAGGTATGTCTGGGGAGGAACTCAACTTTGAGTGTCTGCTATTGATCACAGCAAACCCACAACCCAAAAGGGGATACTTAAATTTTGTGAAAACAATGTACATAACCAGATGTGCTTTCTGTATACGTCTGGATTTTGCAATGTCCGGGGCTGTTGTCACATCATAGGGTTAGGCAGTATGCAGGAGTGAAGGAAGATCTACATAGAGATTTAAAGGGTTGACCATGTGATTTTTGTATGAGGAAACAAGTAGCAGGTATACATTTCTTCAAATGCATCAGGAGCCAGGGACTAGGACTTTCTTTGGCAGGGAAGGTGGTGTGCCTAGCAGTGGCAGAAAAGGTGGCTGAAGAAGGACAGGAGTATTGCATTTTTAGAGTTCTCCCACTGGTCCTTGCCATGGTCTTGTGGGGTAAAGAGCTTGTAAATAAAAGGGTGAATTTTTTAATGTGAACAACAAGGCAGTAGCATTACCATTCCGAGCCTAGTACTGGAAAAGATCATTAACAATCAACTCATGACACACCTGGAGCAGAACCAGCTGCTCAATGTCTCCCAATCCGGCTTCCACAGCAATCACAGCACCGAAACCGCCCTGATCGCCGCCACCAATGACATCCAAACCATCCTCGAATGAGGAGAAACAGCAGCTTTGATCCCCCTTGACCTCTCGACAGCCCTCGACACTGTATCCCACCACACACTGATCAAAAGACTCTATCATATTGGCATCCAAGTGGGCGCACTCAGATGGATCACCTCCTTACTCACACGAAAAACCCAGAGGATCCACCTCCCACCTTTCACCTCTGAATCCAAGGAGATCATTTGCGTTGTTCCCCAGGACTCACCCCTCAGCCCCATGCTCTTCAAAGCATATATGATGCTGCTGGCTAACATCGTCAGATCCCACAGTCTCAACATAATTTCCTACGCAGACAGCACCCAACTCATCCTCTCATTCACCAACAAGAGCACTGTTGTATATATTTAACGTGGTGAGTTTGGCAGTCACAAGCATGTCTTTTCCTTCTGCTCATGGTTGTCATGCTCTACACACAGTTGTTATGTTTTCAATGTAGCTCCAGGTGGGGAGGTTAACGGATGATCAACCATACGGCATTGTATGGTTACTCTGGGCTTGTGAGGCACGATTATACTCTGCTTGGATTTACCTCTGCATTTCCATTATTATTCATTGAATTTCGTAATTACTTTGCAACACTGGTGACGAGCGGGCACGGATTCATTGCCCTTACCTTTATTGAGGGAATTTATCCCAAAAATTGGAATTATTTTTTTATTTTTTTTATTTTATTGTTGCATTGGATTCCTCGTATTGACCATCTACGCTAATTGAATGTCTCATCGGTGGTGCTGCTGAGGCAGATCTTTACAGATCTCATTCCGGATTAAAACAACAACTTTTCTCTGCTTTGTGTTTTGCGCGCTTGTATCTACGTGGGGCAAAATTGCGCACCATTCTTATGCAAATGATGTTGTGAAGTCGGAAAGATCAACAGAGTAGAGGGTTTCTTTTGTGGTTCAATTTGTTTGAGTATTGAACGTATTCTCGCATTTTTTAAATCTGCGAGCCGGTTCACTCACCTCCATTCTACACAGAATCCCCAGATTTTCATGACAACGACTCACAATCTTGACATCTTTCTTCCCATAATCAGGAAATACGTAAGCACGTAAGCACGTTCATCAAAGGAAGACGCACCCTGACAACGTCACGCTGCGCACCTTCACCTTTGAGCTGACATGCCTCCATTTTGGAATTTACATTTTGCACATGTTACGACGAATTAACCACCGTTTATTTGAAAGGCAAATTTTGATATTTCACTAAAAGGTAACCATCAGTGACACGCACACCGTGTGTTTATGATTTATATTACTTGATATTATTATTTTTTTCTTTCTCTCTTTAAGAAGAACATAAATTACTAGACAATTCATTAACAAATCCTTAAGCTAATCTTTTATGAATTTATTAAGTGTATTGTATCTAATTGCACTATTTCTTTTGGGTGACATCCCATTTTCAGGATTACATCCAGCATCAGTTTGTCCTGTCATATTATTTAATAATTTTAAATTCACAGTATTACTACTACTATTCATCCTTTGCCATGTCTGGCATTTACCTCCTCCTTCTTTCCTTAAATCTTCTGGTGAACCTCAAATGGCATGGAAGGGTTGGAAACCTGTTTTTTTAGCCTATGTAAAGGTTTTAGAAGGAGATGATTGTGAGCCTAAAAGGAAATTATCCTTGTTAAAACATTGTTTAGGAGGTTTTGGATTAAAAGAGTTTAAAACTCTACCTGCTTTAGTCAACCCTGGGAGAATTAATGTACATCAGTATGCTTCTTCTCAACTCAATCTACGTATCGGAAAAAAAAGGAATGTAGTCATGGAAAGATTCATTTTTTACTCCTGCAAACAAACAATCTGATGAATAGATTAAAGACTATGTATCAGCACTCAGATCCATGGCTGTTTCTTGTGATTTTGAACATATATCATATGAACAAGTCCTAAGAGATCAAATTTTAATGCGAACAAATAGTAAAAAAGTTCAGGAAAAACTGTGGTCTACCTCTGATCTATCATTAAATGCTGCTATTGACATTGCCAAATCCATCGAACATTCAGAAAAATGTGTAAAAGAAATTAGAGGCAATGAAAAAGGAGATGTATTTATTGTCAACAAAGAAACTAAGGATTCAGAGAAACACAAAAAGATATCTACCCAAAGGAATGACAACTTCAATAAATTTGAAAGCAAATATAAGAATACCAACACAAAATTTGAAAAACGGAATTCACAATTACTTTATTTCAGATGTGGAAGTAATGGCCAATTAGCAAATTTTAAAGGATGGTCTGCTAATGATAAAGTGTGTTCTAAATGTAATAAGAAAGGTAATTTTAGTAAGTTCTGTAAGACTTTACCTAGGAAAGTGAGCGTTATACAATGTGTAGAGGACAATGACAACTCTTGTGACAACGAGGAAAATCAGATCAACACAGTTATCAATGTTTTTGGTGATGAGAGTTTTTCAAAATTTCCTTCATGTTTCATTAATGTAGATTGTATTAATTTGAGATTTTTGGTATACTCGTGTGCATGGTACTCTATTATTTCTTCAAAGATTGTTTTATGACAAATGGCCTAATAGAACTTTGTTTCCTCCTGATGTGTCCCCTGGGGGTTATACTGGACACACAATCGACTTAATGGTTATTTTTCTGCAAATCTAATTTATGCCAGTCATCATACATTCAGTAAATTTATGTCGCAAAGTCAGGAAAATCACTTTTAGGATGGCCATATCAACAGCAATTAAGCATCAGACTCGATACCAGATCTGACCCTCATGTTTATGCTATTGATTCTCTTGCTCATTATGATTCCAGTTCCATTGACACATTAATCATAGAGTTTCCCTGTGTTTTCAGTGGGAAGTTAGGGAAATATCAAGGGTTTGAGCGTGTTATCAAGCTACATGAAAATGCTGTACCCATACGTCATAAAGTAAGAAACGTTCCACTCATTTACAGTGGCAAGTTGAAAGCCTTGCTTAAAAATCTATGCAATGAGGGCATTATAGAACCCATTGAGTCTTCTCCATGGGTTTCTCCTATTGTTATTTTGGTTAAATCTTCAGGCGAACTAAGGCTTTGTGTGGATTTACGCAGTTTAAATCGTGCTGTTTGGGTAGATGCTCACCCTCTTCCCAATTTGCATGACATGGTATCAACCTTGGCTGATGCACAAGTATTTTCTTGCATTGTTTTAGAAAGTGCGTATCACCAAGTTGTCCTTGCTGAAGAATCTAAAAACTTGACTGCCTTTATAGCACCCGAAGGTCTTTTCAGGTATTGTCGCATGCCTTTCGGCCTTGCAAGTGCTGCATGAGTCTTCCAGAGATTAATGAAAACAACTCTGGAGGGGTTATCTGGTGCCATCGCGTTTCAGGACGACATCTTAGTATACAGCAAGAATGATGAGGAGCATGATTGTAATTTACATAATGTTATTGCTGCCTTATCTAAGAACGGTCTCACTCTTCATCTGGACAAATGCAAAATAAAAGCCAAAGAGGTAGAATATCTTGGACATACTATCAGTGGAAAGGGCATTAAACCTAAACGTAAACACATTGAAAGTATCGTTAATGCTCCTGGTCCTTCTTCCAAGGAACAGTTAGTTGCCTTCCTTGGCTTCATTGAATTTTATGCAAAATGTATTCCTAATTATTCAGCAAAAGTTGATCCTTTCAGATGTTTGCTTAAGAAAAATGCTACATTTATTTGGTCAAATGACATGTCTGAAGCTTTTGAAAAATTGAAGAAATTTATTGTAAATGCACAGTGTTTAAGACCTTTTGTCTCTGGAAACAAATGTATTGTAATGGTTGATGCCAGTAATTTGGGGTGGTGTATTAATACAGAAGGACGATGGTAATGAATGGATTGTAGCTTATGCCTCCAGAGCATTAAGAGAAGCAGAAAAACATTATTTTGTCATAGAAAGAAAATTACTTGCCTGTATATGGGGTGCGGAACATATTAGAAATTTTCTTGTGGGGCACTGAATTCATTATCAAAACTGATCACAAACCACTTGTATTTCTAATGTCTCCAGGTGGAGGTCGATATATGTCTGTACGGTTGGCTAGGTTATCCTCAAGGGACTTTGTGGCTTTAAAAGAAAAGAAGGTGTTCCTAAAGGTTCTCAGTGTTGGTCAGATCCAAAGAAAGTTATGGAAGTTTTCAGCAATGCTCTGAGAATTGAGGGTGGAAGTGTTTGGAATCTTAACAGGATTTTTGTGTTCAAGGGTATTCCTCATTCATGTAAGGTTTCAAGCAAGAATGTATTTTTGGATGACGAGTACAGTGAGGTCCCTGTCAAACAAGATCTGTGTCGTTCCCACTACAGTAGTGCTTCTACTAGGAGGATGCGTGAACATCATTTTCCTGAGAGGTTCAAAGATTATGTTATGGATTAATTCTGTAAAAAAAAAATTTTAAAAAGGGTGAAGATGTGTTGTATATATTTATTGTGTTGAGCGTGGCAGTCACTAGCGTGTCTTTTCCTTCCGCTCGTGGATGTCACGCTCTACAAACAGTTGTTATGTTTTCAATGTAGCTCCAGGTGGGGAGGTTATCGGATGATCAACCGTTGGGCATTGTATGGTTACTCTGGACTTGTGAGGCACGATTAAACTCTACTTGGATTTAACTCTGCGTTTACATTATTATTCACTTGATGCCGTAATTACTTTGCAACACCCACCACCACCAGAACCAACTTCCACAGATGCATGACAAACATCACAGAGTGGATGAAGAACAACTGCCAGCAGCTGAACACAGACAAGATAAAAGTACTGAACTTTGGTGACAGCAGCAGCACATGGAACAACACCTGGTGGCCATCAGACCTAGGACCCGCACCCACTCTCCCCAACCACACCAGAAACCTTGTAATCATCATTGACAACAAACTCACCATGAAATCACAGATTAACGCCATCTCCTCTGCCTGTTTCCTCACTCCGCGCATGCTGTGCAAGATCTTCAAGTGGCTGCCCCTATACATGAGACATCCCATGACACAAGCCCTAATCACCAGCTGACTGGACTACAGCAATGCCCTCTATGTAGGAATCTACGCACACCTGCTACAGAGACTTCAGATCATACAGAACGTCGTAGCCAGACTCATCTTTGACCTTCCCTGACAAACCCACATTACACCCCACCTCAGGAAACTCCACTGGCTCTCCGTTTAGAAGAGATGCCAATTCAAGCTGCTGACCCTCGCACACAAGGCTCTACACAACCAAGGACCCTCCTATATTAACCACTGCCTGAACTTCCACCAACTATCGAGAAGACAGCACACTGCCTACCTTTCATTTGCCCTTGCTTCACACATCTACCGAAGAAGAAGTGGAAGGCGCTCCTTCTCCCATATCGCAGCAAAGGCCTGGTACAGCCTCCCCACGCACCTCTGGACCATCACCTAACTTCCAGAATTCAGAATGGCTCTTAAGACCTGGCTGTTCCAATAAGCCTCGGGCCTGCAAGAGCCTGAATACCCTATCAGGTGATTAGCCGTGCTTTATAAATCCAAATAGATTGATTGGTTGATTGATTGATCACCAGTAATAAGATGAAAGCGGTGTAGAGATTTTTATGCACTTTTGCACTGGGTTGCCTTAGACATAACATTATTTTAAGGGCAAGTCATATACCGAAAGCAACATTGTGAATGCTTTATCGTGTTTGTAAGTCGGAGAATAATGTGCTGGTACTAATGTGCTAAAGTGAGGACTACAATGCCATATGAACCTTGGGAAATAGGAGACTGAGGTTACCTCAATTGATTGAGCACACCCAGACCCCAGCTACGAGGGCACACCCAGACCCCAGCTACGAGGATGAGTTATAGGTAGACAAGGACAGAGTTTATCACATGCTGGGTGCAAAGAAGAGGATCAGTAAAAGGTCACATGAAAAAGAAAGGGGAAGATAATGCCACTTTCACTTTGAAGTTAATAGATAAGGGGTGCCATTTGTAATGATTTCTGGCAAATTAACTTGCAAATTAACTTAAGTGACTTTTTAAAGGCCATGTTTCCGAGGCTACGAACCCCCGGTAGAGGAATTGGGGTGCAAATTCTGGTGGTGAGAATGAAAAATGATCAGAGGAAATTGGTGCAAACACTAAGGGGCCCATTAGGATTTCGGGCGAATTGCCAGCGCCATGTGGGCGGTGATGATCTGCCTGACATCCTTGTCCGCTCGCCACCCATTTCCCCCTGCCATATTACTATGGTGGGGGGGGAACGGGGCGGACGGAAAGACCATCTGCCGCTTTTCTGCTCCGGTCGCCTTGCGACCGGGGCGGAAAAGGTTTAATATGGTGGTGTGTCTATCAGACACCGCCAGCCATATTAGTACGGGCTTTGGGGAATGCCTTTCCGTGGTGGCAATGCTGTCACGGAAAGGCAGGTGGTCTTTACTTTGGGGGCCCGCTGCGGGCCCCCATGGTGAAGGACAGGTGGGGGGTGCACATGGGGGGTACCTGTGGTACCCCCCTGTATTTGCATACACAATGCGGCAGGCACCGCGCGGTGCCTGCCGCTTTGTGTATGCAAATGCATCACATGCATTTTTAGCATTGTGGAGGGCGGTGCTGAGAGCACCACCCACCACAATGTTAAAAATGTAGTATGCGCCCGCAACTGTGGCCGGTGCATCCTAATACGTCCCCCGGCACCCCCGCCCTTATGGCAGGCAGTCCCATAATCCGATAGGATGGCGGGCAGACTAAGCTCGCCCGTCATCCTAATGACCCCCTAAGAGTCTTTGGAGAGTTTCAGGGAAGTAGGACTGTTAAAGGGGAAGTGATGTTTTTTAGAGTGGAGACTGGGTGTTCAAAAAATTGTGCAAGGTGTGTTTCTTTTATTAGAACTTTTGAGGTCGTTGAGTTTTTAGATTGTAAGAGTGATACCGGATTACCTGGAAAATGTGTGTGTAGAAGGATCTGTTGTTCAGATGTGGCTTAAAAATACAAGATGTATCAAATTAGAAGGGGGTAGAGTAGTGCATTTGTAGAAGTCAGGCAACAGGAGGGTTTGTCCAGCATGGGACAGAGAATGGTGATTTTGTACAGAGCAACTTTTTATTTTCAGGTACAAAGGTACTGCACATTACTTGTAGGGAGGTTAGGTGTTCTGAGTGGACAATATGGTACTCATTATACAGCAGTGATGGAGGCTGACAATGTAGGGTTTAGAGAAAGTGCAATAAGAGGCATTGGACAAGGGAGAATAAACATTTATAGCTGAAATGAATGGCCAAGGAGGATGACAGAAGGTCTTTTGGCAGGAATACCATGCTGTGGTGGGAAAAAAAGAAGTGGGGTGAGGGCAGTTTTTACTGACCTTAGGTGAACTGTTTATAGGGTGGGCATGCCTTAACATGGGTGTTATTAATATGTATAAAAACATTTAATGCAGTTAAATTGGGATAATGGTGTTAACCCCTGAACTGCTGAGGCTTTTCCAACCCAGGACTAGGTCTTTTTTTGGCTATTTGAGGTACTTCGTGATTAGGCTGCCATAATTTTTTTCAACAAAAAATATCCACCCCCAAATGTGCACCCTTTTTCTCCCCAGCATCATGGGGATTCTAACGGTACCCGGGGTTTGTGGATTCTAAGTATGGTCTGAAAATCCGTTCCGCTCACGGAATTTGCGAATTTTTGGCAATTTCACGGTCCACGAATCGCCCTAAATTGTCAAATATTTTGCAATTCGCAAGCTAGCGGGTTTTTTTGCTTGGTCGCACTTCAAAAATACAATCTCTCGCGTGCGGCGTTGACTTACCATGATTCTGAGTTCGCCAAGTTGTGTTTTTTCTCTCGGTTTGCATGCGCTGTGCCATTTTGGATCTGGCTGCATGATCGCGCGAGACTTTTCGACCGCGGGTATGTCATAGCAGCCCGCCATCTTGCACTGCAAGAGTTGCTGAAGGCGAATGCGTCATAAGGGCCCGCGATCACGCACCTGCGCGAGAAAACTATTGCGAACAAGTAGATGCGCCGCGCAGCTGACATCCGGCAAGAGATTTGAACAGCTCGCTTTTCCGAACTTTCAAAAATTGCAATTCTGCACAAGAAATCTACCACAGGCAGCATAAACCTTCTGAAAATTATGATTTGGATCAGAATAACTCCTCAGATTGACATTTGGCTGCACTTTTTTGTGCAAGGAGTCCATTTTTGGGGGGGTGGGAGGAAGGAAGTGCTCCAGAATCTCCAACTTCCTGTTCCTGTCCAGCAGGCTCCTCCCAGTGCTTTGTCCATGACCTGGTCACTTTTCATTTGGATCTGGAGCTGGAAGGATTACTTTTTGTGGCTGCTGCTGGATATTTGTACTTGAGGACTTTTTTTGGATCAATTTTGGACTACTTTTGGATTTGAGATTTTACAAGTAAGTTGGTGTTGTTTGTTTGGGGCACTGCAGTTGCTGCAACTACAATTTTTTAACTTTTTCACAACTTTAAAAAAAATATATTGTGGGTTGGCACAGTATCCAGTAGGCCCAGGGTTAGTCATGGGTGCATGATACAACTGTTTCTGTGAGTTTTGTTAAACTTAAATATCATTTATGTCATGGAATTGAATAGCTCACTGTTATATGTGGATTTTTTTTTAAATTTTGGGGTTGCGTGTAAAGCCACACTAGCCAGTAGGCCCAGGGGGTAGTCAGTGGTGCATGGACCAAGGCTTTCTGTGGGGTGTCTTGAATTTAAACATCATTTAAGGCATGGATTGCATTGGATTGTGGTGATTTTTGTGTGTGTTTCGATTTTTTGGGGTGTTGTTGGGGCCTGGCCATGTGGGTGGGGTCATTTTGAGGCCTGGTCCAGGCAGGGCCTGGCCATGTGGGTGGGGGTCAAGGGGCTATTTTGAAGCCAGGTAGTGTGCTTTGTGCCATAGGCCTGCACCCAGTCTGCCTTGCTTTCATCCATTATGCCGAAGGGTACTCAGTGGTGCATGGACCAAGTCTTTCTGTGGGGTGTCTTGAATTTGAACATAATTTAGGGCATGGATGGCATTGGATTGTGGTAATTTGTGTGTGTTTTCTGATTTTTTGGGGTGTTGCTGGGGCCTGGCCATGTGGGTGGGGCCATTTTGAGGCCTGGTCCAGGCAGGGCCTGGCCATGTGGGTGACGGTCAAGGGGCCATTTTGCAGCCAGGCAGTGTGCTTTGTTCCATAGGCCTGCACCCAGTCTGCCTTGCTTTCATCCATTATGCCCAGGGGTAATCAGTGGTGCATGAACCAAGTCTTTCTGTGGGGTGTCTTGAATTTAAACATGATTTAGGGCATGGATGGCATTGGATTGTGGTGATTTTTGTGTGTTTTTTGATTTTTTGGGGTACTGTTGGGGCCTGGCCATGTGGGTGGGGGCCATTTTGAGGCCTGGTCCAGGCCGGGCCTGGCCATGTGGGTGGCGGTCAAGGGGCCATTTTGAAGCTAGGCAGTGTGCTTTGTGCCGTAGGCCTGCACCCAGTCTGCCTCCTTTTATCCATTGTGCCCAGGGGTACTCAGTGGTGCATGAAACAACTCTCTCTCTCTCTGTTGTCTCTCTTCTTTTAATGTAAACATCCATTTTGATTAGAAATAATTGCAATTTTTATTTTTGGTCTTTCCGTTTTTGGGTATGTTGTAATGATAATATATGCCTAGTTGCAAATATTAATTGAAGCACGACATATGCAACATTTATTTAACTGATGTTCCTCTGGCTTCCTTTGCTTTTATGTGCACAAAGAGAACCACAAATCATCCTCATCGTTCATCATCATTGCCAGGAAGGAGTCCTGCTGCGGTGTGTGCAGCACAACGTTACGTGACATCACGTGTGGCAACAGACAACTCTGCAACTCGTGCAACTGCGGCTTGCTGTTCTGACATCTGGAAGATGGGCCCAAAGAAAGGTGGCCGTAGCTCCTCTACAAAGAAAGTTGCCAGTAAGAAGGAGCAGAAGAATCAAGTGGCGCCACTTACCGAGGAGACTGGTGTGCCTACAGACACTTTTTTTGGGAGAAAAAAAACTACGCCTCCAGCAGACAGACATTTTTACCCTATCCCGAATTGCTGCTGAGCGGGATGTGGGCGGCGTGGCACTGGTACCACCAACAACACAGGTAACTACTACACCAACACGACCTACAGCTGCCATATTTTCTCTTCAGAAGGGCCGGCAGGCACCTCCACCCAGCTCGACCTCTGTTACCTCAAGTAGTGGTGCTGTAACTGTAAGTGCACAACAGAGTCAAATTCGGCCACGCCCATTCTCCACTTCATCTGGCATTGAAAGTAGCACCTCCACCACCACCACCAGAAATCTCAACTCCCCAGTTTGGGACTTGTTTAGTATTAGCAAAACGGCGGAAAACCTAGTTGTTTGTTCGATTTGTAAATATGTAGTTAGTCGGGGTAAGCTTGGTACGAACTAGGGTACCGGAGGCCAGAGAGGTCATCTCCAAAAACACCACACTATCCAATGGGAGGCGCACCTACGTAAGATCCGGGAAGCCAAAAGTACAACAAATCTAAATGTATCCATTGATATTGCATCGGTGACCCCTGACCCTGCTCGCAGGGCGGTCGTTCCACGCACCGCACAGCTCGCCCTGTGTGACCAGGACCCCTGCCCCTCTCCGCTGCTGCCGCGAGTTCGCTGCTGCACCACCTGCTACAGTCCTGTGTTTTTCCTGAGTATTTTTGCCTCTCTGTACCCAGTTTTGTTCACTTTGTGCCCTGATTGTTTCTTGATTGCCAGTGTTTGTTCCAAATTTCTCCCTGACTGTTTCCTGCTTCTGTGCCCCCCCGCTTCTTGCTTCCCGCTGCTGCTCCCCTGCGGCCCGCCCCTTTCGCTTCTGTACCACGCGCCTCCTAAACACCCATTGGCCGCCCGCTCCCACCTCCCAACTGCTCCTCCCTCCCACTTGGCCATATATGGAGGACGCCGTGCGGGTGTGAGATGTGACCCCTGACCCTGCCCGCAGGGCCGGTCGCTCCACGCACCACACAGCTCCCCGTGTGTGACCAGGGCCTTTGCCCCTCTCTGCTGCTGCCGCGATTTCGCAGCTGCACCACCTGCTGCAGTCCCGTGTTTTTCCTGAGTATTTTTGTCTCTCTGTACCCAGTTTTGTTCACTTTGTGCCCTGATTGTTTCCTGATTGCCAGTGTTTGTTCCAAATTTCTCCGTGACTGTTTCCCGCTTCTGTGTCCCCCCGCTCCCTGCTTCCCGCCGCTGCTGCCCTGCGGCCCTGACCCTTTCTCTTCTGTACTACGCCCCCTCCTACATGCCCATTGGCCGCACCGCTCCTGACTCCCAGATGCTTCTCCCTCCCACTTCGCCATTTATGGAGGACGCCAAAGGCGCGCCAAAGACAAGCCCGTCCGCGCCTGGACCGCGCCCAGCGCCAGACCCCCTGGACCCTGTGCCCCATTCACGCCAGACTGCACTACGACTCCAGCACCCACCACACACTCAACACTGGTCGTGCCCACCCCTGCTACTGGGCCACTCCAAAGCGCACCCAAGGACCCTTCACCTGCCGGAACTGCAGCTACACCAGCAACCAGCCCACCAAAACGCCAACCAGAGAACAAAACCACCTCCGCTGCATCCTCCTCAACACCCGCTCCGCTCGCAAGCACGCCATCGAACTCTGGGATCTCCTAGACTCCACCGCCCCGGACGCCGCCTTCCTGACGGAGACCTGGCTGAACGCCACCTCAGCACCAGACATCGCCATAGCCATCCCAGAGGGCTACAAGATCTCCCACAGAGACCGCACCAAAGGAGTGGGAGGTGGAATCGCCATCATCCACAAAGACTCCATCAGAATCTCAACTAACACCGACGACACCCTCGCCACCGCCGAGCACATGCACTTCCAGATCCACACCGACACCAACACCACCCTCAGAGGAACACTCATCTATAGACCTCCCGGACCTCGACCACAGTTCTGTGACACCATCGCCGACCTCATCAGCACCCACGCCCTCGCCTCCATCGACTACATCCTCCTCGGGACCTGAACTTCCACCTCAAGAACGACAACAACGCCAACTCCACCGCCCTGATTGACAACCTCGCCAACCTCGGACTCAAACAGCTCGTGGCGACACCCACCCACGCCGCTGGACACATACTTGACCCCATCTTCTCCGCAAGCCCCCATGTCTCCTTCAACCACACCACCGAACCCCACTGGACCGACCACAGATGCGTCCACTTCACCTTCAGGAAACCCACCACACACCACTGCACCCAACAGCTGCCGCGCCGCTGCTGGGGCAGGGTCACCGAGGACCAACTGACGACCAACCTTGCCCGGAGACCACCCACTGACCCCATCGACCCAGACACCGCCGCAACCAACCTCACACAGTGGATCAACAACTGCGCCAACACCCTCGCCCCTCTCAAGATATCCACAACCAACCACATCAACAAGAAAGCCACCTGGTTCACCAAAGACCTCTGGATTTCCAAGCACACCTGTCGGAAGCTGGAGAAGATATGGCTCCACGACTGAACACCAGACAGCCACACAGCCCTCAAGAGCGCCACCCGCAGACACCACCAATTCATCAGGACCACCAAGAGGACCGCCTTCAAGGACTGCCTAGACAGCAACACACACAACACCAAAGAGCTCTTCAGCATCATGAAAGAACTCTGCAACCCCAGCTCCAACCCCATCGACATCCCACCATCACAAGACCTGTGCGACTCCCTGGCTACCTTCTTTCACCGCAAGATCATCGGCATCCACAACAGCTTCAACTCCGACCCCCCGCACCCACCACCCAGTCCACCACCCCTGTGACTACCACCCGCACCAGCGCCTGACCAACTGGTCCAGCGTCAGCGACGAAGACACCATCAAAACAATGAACTCCATCCACTCCGGATCCCCTTCGGACCCCTGCCCTCACCACGTCTTCAACAGGGCCAGCACAACCATCATGCCCCACCTCCGGAAAACTATCAACTGTTCCTTCGAGACAGCCACCTTCCCGGAAAGCTGGAATCACGCCGAGATCAACGCCCTTCTGAAGAAGCCCAATGCGGACCTCAAGGACCTCAAGAACTTCCGGCTCATCTTCCTGCTCCCGTTCCCGGCAAAAGTGACAGAGAAGATTGTCAACAAACAGCTAACCCGCTATTCGAAGACAACAATATCCTGGACCCTTCCCAATCCGGTTTTTGCAGCAACCACAGCACAGAGACTGCTCTCATCGCCGCCACTGATGACATCAGGATCCTGATGGACAAAGAAGAAACAGCCGCCCTCATCCTCCTGGACCTATCAGCTGCCTTTGACACAGTCAGCCACCGCAACCTATCAGCACGCCTCCATGACGCCGGAATTCAAGAGAAGGCCCTGGCCTGGACCACATTCTTCCTCTCCGGCCGAACCCAGAGCGTCCGCCTCCCACCCTTTCGCTCAAAAACCATGGAGATCATCTGCAGCGTGCACAGGGATCCTCCCTCAGCCCGACGCTGTTCAACATCTACATGGCACCTCTTGTCCACGTCGCACGACAACACAATCTCAACATCATCTCATACGCCAACGACACCCAGCTGATCATATCCCTCACCGAAGACCGCCACACCACCAAAGCCAACCTCCACAGAGGAATGAGGGCCGTAGTCGACTGGATGAAGGACAGCCGACTGAAGCTATACTCAGACAAGACGGAGGTCCTCATTCTCGGAACCGCCCCATCAGCCTGGGATGACTCCTGGTGGCCCACATCGCTAGGCACAGCCCCGAAACCCACGGACCACGCACGCAACCTGGGGGTCATCCTCAACTCCACACTCTCCATGACCAGGCAAGTCAACGCCGTCTCCGCATCCTGCTTCAACACCCTCTGAATGCTCCGCAGAATCTTCAAATGTATCCCTACCGACACTAGGAAAACCTTCACCCAGGCCCTTATCACAAGCAGACTCGACTACGGGAACGCCCTCTTCTCAGGAACAACAAACAAGCTCCTGAGATGACTACAACGAATCCAGAACGCCTCGGCTCGACTGATCCTTGACGTCCCCCGCCGCAGCCACATCACACCCCACCTGAGAGGCCTGCACTGGCTCCCGGTCAACAAGAGGATCACCTTCAAACTCCTCATCCACGCACACAAAGCACTACACAACACCGGACCTACCTATCTCAACAACCGACTCAGCTTCCACACCCCCACCCGAAGCCTCTGCTCAGCCAACCTCGCCCTCGCCACAGTCCCTCGTATCCGGAAAACCACAGCCGGTGGAAGATCATCCTCCTACCTTGCCGCCAAGACCTGGAACACTCTCCCAACCAGCCTATGACAGACTCAGGACCTGCCGGCCTTCAGAAGACTCCTCAAAACCTGGCTGTTCGATCAGTAGTGCCCCCCCCCCCCAGTGCCATGAGACCCTCGCGGGTATGTAGCACGCTTTATAAATACAATGATTGATTGATTGATTGATGATGATGAGGGGCTGATGATCGTGCGGGGGCGGTGAAAAAGCGACAGACATTTTTTCTGGTACACACAGTACCCCTGGCAGCAGCACTGCAGTGGTGGTGCCCACACCCTCTACCCCAGCAACATCTATGAGGCACACTAAGAGTATGGGATTGGGATAGACACCAATGCGAAAAAGTACATCAATGAACCTAACTGGGTTGAAGAAGTCTGGATCATCATCATCACATATGAAAACGGTCCAGACCACCATTAAAAGCATGTTTTGGTCGGAGGTGCCATTAGAACGCAACCACCCAACAGCATGTCTTTATAATGTAATGCTGGCTAAAATGTTAGCGCTGGACCTTCTCCCTTTTTCTTTCGTGGAAGGAGTAAGTTTTCGAGAATTTGTGGCAACAGTCTGCCCTAAATGGAAGGTTCCTAGCCGGTCCTATTTTGCCAGAGTTGCGGTTCCAGCACTACATCAAGATGGGCTGGAAGAGATTGGGGCAGCTTTGCAGAAGAGTGCTGTTCACACTATCCACCTGTCAACAGACATGTGGACCAGTTGCCAAGCCCTTGATTACATGTGCTTTTTTTAAATAAAAAACAAGGGGTACCCGAAGGGTAGCTGGGGACCAAGGGTATATACTATTATCACAAAACAAGGGTCCAGAGCAATTTGACAAATACAAATAAATGTAGTATAGAACACAATGGTACCATACAAAAAATCCTGTCCAGCCGGACCAGGGATTTATTTTAATAAAGAGATAAAATTAAATACAAGTAGGTAATTTGAAAGTGAGGCACACTCCTGTGCCGTACTTGTGAGAGGGAAAGTAATAGAAGAAATGAAAGGGGGGGGAATAGAGTATACAGGCAAAAGGAAAGAGCAACCTGGACACTTGTTATATCAATGAGATAGTGTTCTTCAGCATAGACTATACATAGCGGTACATATTAGTTACATGTATGTCTATTTATACAAGTCGACGGCGTTTCGATCCATTGCTCAATTTAAGGGATCATCATCAGGACTAAAACAGTTTAAATTTTGCCTGCTTAAATTCAATACGCCTGTGGAAAGAGTAGAAAACAGGAAAATAAAAGGCAAGGTCTTGCAGACACTATCAGCAGTTTTACATTTTGCATTTTCGGAAGCGCAGTGCACCTGTTGAAATAAGGCAAGCACGGAGTACGGCAGTGAACACACGTTGTGACTGTGAAGGAGCATTGAAAAGGCAAGGTCTTGCAGACACTATCAGCAGTTTTACATTTTGCATTTTCGGAAGCGCAGTGCACCTGTTGCAAAGAAGGCAAGCTCGGAGTGCGGCAGTGAACACACGTTGTGACTGTGAAGGAGCATTGAGCATTATGAATGGGCAGGCATGGCATGTGCCTAATGTGAACCACCTCAGAGATCAGTGGTGTCATAGCGTATTTACGATGACCACAACAATGAAGAATAGTGGCAAATTGGAGTTTTTGGTACCGTGTGAATATCATGCAGAAGGGATTATAGCAGTCACGGCATTGACTGATAACTAAAAGTTACCTTGAAAACATGCAGAACGGCGGAATGCGACTGGCATGCGTGAGGAATTGGCATTCGGCAGTAATGTGAGCTTACCTCGGTTCCGAGGGTACTAGTTATATGGTTTACATGCGGTGCTTGGATTGCTCGTAATTACAGGGTGGAGCAGCCGGTAACGCTGGGGGAAGAAGAAATGAAAGCTCGTAAATCAGAAATTAAGTGAGCTAATGGCTTGACCGTGGCCAAAGGTATTGGTGCTTACCAATGATTGGCGCTCGAAAATGAGCCAAGAAGTTAAAATTTGCAGATACGATTTCCTCCGTTCAGGCGGACTTACGATAAAGAGATCCGCTATGAAAAAACGAGTGGGATTGTTAAAACAGTGGCCAACTAGGGTTAGTGCACAGGAACCTATGCGAATTACGAAGCTGTACCGCTTAGCAGCAATTAGTCAGCAGGAGCAGCGAGGTGGCTGGAGACAGTCCGGATGCTCGTGCTGTTCTGTAAGAACGGGGGTCAGGGCGTCGCAACATTAACGCGCTGGTGTCAGGTGGTGGTCACGTGACCTTGCGACGCGAGCCGAAGATGGCGGCCATCTTGGAGTGGTGAAGTGCTCGAGTGTTGGAAGAGTTAGTGAAAAGTGGACCCCAAAGTGACTTAATGTAAAGCATTACACAACATCACAAACAACAGTTCACATAAATGTACAGGGTTGTAGTTAAACACTCAAATTTCTCACTAGCAACTGAGTTGAAGGCATAAAAATTGCACGTGATCACAAGCAGCAATTATAGGCATGAGGCTTTGGGTAAAAAAACATTTGTCCATTTGAGTGCTCTGTATGAAAGTTATTTTGTTCTAACTGAACACTTCATAGTAGTTTATTCCAATCCTCATTCCTGTTGAGGCCAGTCCGTATTGTATCAAACTGAATGATACTTTTAAGTTCTTCGCGATTCAAAAGCTGTGCCAGGTTGCCGCCTCTGGGTGGTAATTTGACAACCTTGAGTATTGTCCATCGAATGTCATCTTCCGTATGATTCTTTTCTGTAAAGTGTTCCACTAATGGTGCATTGAGTGTCCCACATCTGATCCGACTGCGATGCTGGCTGATCCGAGTCTTTGCTTTTTGTTTGGTTTGACCCACATACATTTTTGGACAAGGGCATAGTATTGCATAAATAACATTATTGGTGTTACAATTAGTCAAAGATTTTAGCTCAACATTGACACCATTATGCATGAAATTACGGGTCTCAATTGTGTACCCACAGACATTGCAACCTCCACATTTCACATGTCCTAGGACTGGGGGAAGATTCCAGTTGGATTCAATGGTAGACCGTGGCCCAGGCGCAGGTAATGCCGCTCTGACCAGGTGGTCCTTGAGATTCTTACTCTTACGGAATGCAAAAATGGGTCTCTCTAGGTTAAGGGGGCCTGCATTGGTTACTGGCCAATGTCTAAGAATGGACTTCCTGATTTGGTTAGACACAGGGGAAAATGTGGTGACGCATGCTATCCTGTCTGATTTCTCATGTACTTTTGGTGTTAGTAGTACCTCTCTCTGACAATACCAGGCTCTTTTAGAAGCATTTTTACCAACTTTCTGGGGTAACCACGATGTTTAAGTTTGTCTCACTAGCTTCCCTAAAATAGTCTAATTTACATGAACAATTTCGTCTTATTCTCAGAAATTGAGAGTATGGCAGGGAGTCCTTCAATGCCTTAGGGAGATTACTGTCATAACTTAGCAGTGTGTTCCTCTCAGTGGGTTTTCTGGAGAGATGTGTCAATATTTCGCCCTCTTTATGGTAGATTGTTAAATCCAAAAAGGCAATCTCTGATTTATCATGCGAGAGTGTAGATCTTAAATCAGCACAATTGTTATTTAGCCAATGTAAAAATTGGTCTAGTTTGTCAATGTTATGGTTCCATATAAGGAAAATATTATCGATGTAACGACGCCATAACCCAATGCTTGAGTAAAAAGGATTAGTCTAATTGAGGATAGAGTTAGTTTCCAATGCACCCATGAACAGTATTGCCAAGTTGGGGGCAAAAATTGCCCCCATGGATGTACCCTTTATCTGTTGGTAGAAACACTGTCAAAGACAAAGAAATTTTGGGTCAGGCACAGCTCCAACAGTTGAAGAATAAATACAGTGGGAACCTTATGTGGGCGTGGACGTGAATCAAGTTTTCTCTGAATGACTAGTAGAGCAGCTATTTGTGGGATATTTGTGTATAGCGACTCTACGTCCAATGTGCACAGGGTATTGATTGCAGGGTCAAAGGGACAATGTTCCACTAGATTGACCATAGACATAGTATCCATAACATAGCAAGTGGTCCCAGGTACGAAATCCTTAATGAAAAAGTCAACAAAGGCACCCAAGGGTTCAAGGACCGATGCACAAGCAGAAACAATCGGTCTGCCCGGAGGGTTTATAGTGCTTTTATGCACTTTAGGGAGGGTGTATATCACTGGGAGTCGAGGATTTTTGACATTCAAAAAATTGAACTCCTTCTTACTCAGATATCCCTCTGAACAGGCCTCAGAGGTAAGCCTTAGGATAGTTTGTTGGATGTCTTTAGTGGGGTTAGTCGCCAATCTTAGATAGTGATCTGTATTGGCTAATTGTCGATGAATCTCATCTTTATACGAATCAATATTTTGAAGGACACGTGACCACCACCTGACACCAGCGCATTAATGTTGCAACTCCCTAACCACCCGTTCTTACAGAACAGCGTGAGCATCCGAACTGTCTCCAGCCACCTCGCTGCTCCTGCTGACTAATTGCTGCTAAGCGGTAAGCTTCGTAATCCGCATAGGTTCCTGTGCACTAACCCTGGTTGGCCACTGTTTTAACAATCCCACTCGTTTTTTCATAGTGGATCTCTTTATCGTAAGACCGCCTGAACGGAGGAAATCGTATCTGCAAATTTTAACTTCTTGGCTCATTTTCGAGCGCCAATCATTGGTAAGCACCAATACCTTCGGTCACGGTCAAGCCATTAGCTCACTTAATTTCTGATTTATGAGCTTTCATTCCTTCTTCCCCCAGCGTTACCGGCTGCTCCACCCTGTAATTACGAGCAATCCAAGCACCGCATGTATTTTTATTTATTTATTTATTGCAATTTTTAAAGCGCGCAAATACCCCTACGGGTGTCTCGGCGCTAGTGTTTACAGAGCTCGCTGATGGTGTGACGGGGGAGTTTAGGACAATGAAAACAGCCATGTTTTAAGGCTCTTTCTGAATTTGAGGAGCGTGGGGGCAGTTTTAATATGAAGTGGTAGGGTGTTCCACAATTTGGCCGTGGCGGTTGTGAAACATCTGTCTCCCCAGCTGGCCTTTCTTGTCCTAGGGACGTTCAGCAGGTAGGCAGAGGAAGATCGAAGGGTCCTGCGTTGTTCCAGTGGGCGGAGAGCTCTTTTTAGAAACTGTGGTCCTGCATTGTTCAGAGTTTTATAGGCTATGCATAGAGCCTTAAATTTAATTCGGCTCCTAACCGGAAGCCAATGTAGTTTCTTGATATGAGCTGAGGTTGAAGTGAACTTAGGAATGGATAGTAGGGTTCTGGCCGCCGCGTTTTGTACTGTCTGGAGCTTGTTGAGAACCTGTTCTTGGGCATTCAGGAGAAGAGAGTTACAGTAATCGGTTCTCGAGAACACTAAGGTGCTGATGAGTGTTTTGCCCGCGGACTGTGGTAGGTAAGGAAGTAATTTTTTTATTTTTTTTAGAGTGTAGAAGGCAGATTATACAACAGCGTTGGCGTGGTGTATGAAAGTAAGTTTATTGTCAAAAATGACTCCGAGGTTTCGGACCTTGACCGCCGGTTGGGGGGGGGACCCCATCTGAGGTGGCCACCATTGAGGGGACCATGCTGGGTG
Organism: Lissotriton vulgaris; assembly: GCF_964263255.1. NCBI lineage: Eukaryota > Metazoa > Chordata > Amphibia > Caudata > Salamandridae > Lissotriton > Lissotriton vulgaris. Next base: position 1,546,911,344 of record NC_141689.1, on the reverse strand, counting down.
CAAGCTCCCGAATGTCATCACCTCCGTTTTGTCGGAGTTAAGTTTGAGGCAGTTTGATGACATCCAGGAGCTCATGGCCTTCATTCCCTCCTGAAAGTTGGCGGCGATAGATGCTCCGTTGTTGTGCACTGATAGTACTAATTGGGTATCGTCGGCGTAGGTTGTCAGGGCAATTCCATAAGATTTTATCACCCTCGCTAAGTCCGATACATAGATATTAAAAAGCGTTGGACTTAGCGAGGAGCCCTGTGGAACGCCACATGGGAGGGAGAAGGTCTGGGAGGTGAAATTACCCATCTTGACAGTCTGGGGGCGATTAGCTAGGAAAGAGGCAATCAGGTCTTTAGCTTTGCCTCTAATTCCTAGAGCTGAGACACGGTCGATCAGAGTGACATGATCGACCGTGTCGAAAGCCGCGGAAAGATCTAGGAGTATTAGGACTGCCGCTCCTCCCATGTCCATTGTCGTTCGAATTTCGTCGGCGGCCTTTAGCAGTGCTGTCTCCGTCCCGTGTCCCTGTCTGAAGCCAAACTGAGTGTCATCAAGTAGATTGTTGGCATTGATGAATTTCGAAAGTTGAGTGTTCATGGTTTTTTCGAAGAGCTTGGCTGGGAAGGGGAGACATGCGATGGGTCTGTAACTAGAGGGGAGCAGAGGGTCCAGGGTTGGCTTTTTTAGAAGTGGCTTGATGATAGCCTCCTTCCAAACAGAGGGATATATTCCTGTTGAAAACATGGCATTGCAAATAGTGGTCAGCGCGGGGGAAATGGCTTCTGGAATGAGGTTTAGGATAGCAGGGGGACATGGGTCTAGGGGGGATCCGGATTTCGTGCTGGTTATCAGGCGTTGAATATACTTCTGGTCAATGGTGTCGAAAACTGATAGAATGGGCGAAGTATTCATGGGGAGTGCCATAGGCGAAGGTGAAGGGGAGGAATGAGAGAAGGTAAGGAAGATGGAACTGACTTTTTCCTCAAAGAAGCTGGCCAGAGCATCTGTTAAAGACTGGGAACCTTCTAGGCGCGGGGCAGGGGGGTTAGACAAAGTGGTAACCACCCGAAATAGTTCTCCAGCTGAATTTTTCGCCTGATCGATTTGGGAAGTATAGTAGCGACTTTTTTCAGCAACTATTAGTCTTTTGTAGATGGTGAGAGCGTTTTTGTAGGTCGTTTTGTCTGCGGAGTTGTAGTTGCGACGCCACTGCCTTTCAAGATTCCTGCAGTACTGTTTCTGCGTCCGGAGGGCTTTAGTGAACCACGAGGCTGAACAAGGTATTTTCCTGTTTCGATGGGAGGATTTTATCGGAGCAAGTATTTTACAGGCCGTATCTAGATTCGTCAAATAATTGAAGGACGCTATAATGGGATCCTGCTCACCGGGAATATAATTCTCCTGCATACTCTCTGCTAACTGAGCTGTGTCGAGGTTTTTCCAGTCTCTATAGGAAGATTGGTTAGGGGCAGTAGGAGTGGGTTTGGTATGGTTTGTTTCAACTGTAAAACAAATCACTGCATGGTCTGTCCAAATGAGGGGGATAGTTTGGGTGACAGTTACAAGGGGACTATTGGTGAATATACCGTCTAATGTATGGCCTGCCTGATGCGTAGGAGAGTTTATCAGTTGTAACAGGCCAGCAGCTGATAGATCTGTGAGTAGCTGAATGGTATCGTGGTTGTTGGTGACTTCTAGGTGAAAATTAAAGTCACCTAGTATGGTGAAGTGAGGGGTGTCTGCGGCTGCTTCGATTAGATTGCCTATATTCGCGAGAAATTTGGCTCTTGACCCCGGAGGGCGATAAATTAGCATGCCTTTGAAGGATGATTTAGCCGAGAGGCATAGTGTGAAAATGAGAGACTCATATTCAGAGCAAATATAAGGTTTCGTCGTAAGTTTAAAGTGGTCTTTGTAGATTATAGCAATGCCACCCCCTTTTTTTATTGGCCTGTCTAATCTACAAACATTGTAGTTAGTAGGAGTGGCTGCTCTAAAGTCTGGTCCGGAGGCTTCGTTCCCCCAAGTCTCTGTGATGAATAAAAGATCTAGGTTATGCGCATCAATCAGGTCGGCGATTTCTAATTTGTGCTTGGGGAGGGATCTTGCATTTATTAATGCAGCTTGAACCAAAGGGGGGTCGGTTGTAGAGTGGTTCGCAGCAGCTATTGTGCAAGTAGAACATGGAACTGGGCCCAGGATTGGGCTGGAGTATCTGAGATGAGGTAGGATATGAGGTAGGGCAGCTGTAGGCCTAAGTTGTAGTAATTCGGCAGAGGTGTATGTCGGTCTCGCCGTGTTAGTAGGTCGTGGTAGTGAAGCAGCAGGGGGGCTGGCCCCGGGCCCGTCCTCGGCGCGGACGAGCGCAGACGAGCTTGCCTTAAGCGCGCCTTCGGCGCGCCACCGGCGCGCCCGCTGCGCTTCCGGTATTGACACATGTTAAATAGTGGGTGCTCTGACATCAGAGGGGGTGTGGCCAGCCGAAGTGGGCGTGCCTGGTGACTCCCTCTAGCGAGGTGATGGCGGCGGTAGACAAGCGTTTGCAACCGAGACCGCAATTTGATCAGCTGCTCGGTATGCTCAGGGTGGTTGCTGGGTCAGTATCAGGTACAGGGCAAGTTTAAAATCACATTTATACAATTTTAAAAAATCGAGTAGTTCCCTTTCCGAACTCCCGGCTTTCCGCCTCAGGAGACTTTCTGTAAATGGAGCAGCGCTAGCGTTCAGCGCGCTCTATTTGTGTCGATAGGAGGGGGCGTGGCCAGCCGAAGTGGGCGTGCCTGGTGACTCCCTCTAGCGAGGTGATGGCGGCGGTAGACAAGCGTTTGCAACCGAGACAGCAATTTGATCAGCTGCTCGGTATGCTCGGGGTGGTTGCTGGGTCAGTATCAGGTACAGGGCAAGTTTAAAATCACATTTATACAATTTTAAAAAATCGAGTAGTTCCCTTTCCAAACTCCCGGCTTTCCGCCTCAGGAGACTCTCTGTAAATGTAAACCATATAACTAGTACCCTCGGAATCGAGGTAAGCTCACATTACTACCGAATGCCAATTCCTCACGCATGCCAGTCGCATTCCGCCGTTCTGCATGTTTTCAAGGTAACTTTTTAGTTATCAGTCAATGCCGTGACTGCTATAATCCCTTCTGCATGATATTCACACGGTACCAAAAACTCCAATTTGCCACTATTCTTCATTGTTGTGGTCATCGTAAATACGCTATGACACCACTGATCTCTGGGGTGGTGCACATTAGGCACATGCTATGCCTGCCCATTCATAATGCTCAATGCTCCTTCACAGTCACAACGTGTGTTCACTGCCGCACTCCGAGCTTGCCTTATTTCAACAGGTGCACTGCGCTTCCGAAAATGCAAAATGTAAAACTGCTGATAGTGTCTGCAAGACCTTGCCTTTTCAATGCTCCTTCACAGTCACAACGTGTGTTCACTGCCGTACTCCGTGCTTGCTTTATTTCAACAGGTGCACTGCGCTTCCGAAAATGCAAAATGTAAAACTGCTGATAGTGTCTACAAGACCTTGCCTTTTATTTTCCTGTTTTCTACTCTTTCCACAGGCGTATTGAATTTAACCAGGCAAAATTTAAACTGTTTTAGTCCTGATGATGATCCCTTAAATTGAGCAATGAATCGAAAAGCCGTCGACTTGTATAAATAGACATACATGTAACTAATATGTACCGCTATGTATAGTCTATGCTGGAGAACATTATCTCATTGATATAACAAGTGTCCAGGTTGCTCTTTCCTTTTGCCTGTATACTCTATTTCCCCCCCCCCCCCTTTCATTTCTTCTTTTTCTTTCCCTCTCACAAGTACCGCACAGGAGTGTGCCTCACTTTCAAATTACCTACTTGTATTTAATTTGATCTCTTTATTAAAATAAATCCCTGGTCCGGCTGGACAGGATATTTTGTATGGTTACCATTGTGTTATATACTACATTTATTTGTATTTGCCAATTTGCTCTGGACCCTTGTTTTGTGATAATAACTTGATTACATGTGCATCACTGGACACTGGGTCTCTTTTGCAGGGGTTAGAGATAAGATGTCTGCAGGTGTTGTTGACACCGCCACAATTTTTCAAGCTAGTTGGAAACATGCAACAGTAGCCCTGCTTGCCATGGAGAAATCTCATACTGCAGTAAACGTTTTGGAGGAGTTTAACAGTAAGGTATTTGAATGGCTGTATCCAAGAAAGCGCATGATTGGTTATGGTTCGACGGATAATGTCAGTAATATAGTTAGGGCCATGAATGATGGTGGCTATTTCAGAGTGCTGTGTTAGGCGCACAGTATTAACATTGTTGTTCAAGATTTCTTGAAAAAAGACAACACAGTCAGCAAGTTACTGACCACCTGCCGAAGAATCTGCACACATTTCAGCCATTCTTTTAAGGCCCGGAAGCAGCTGAGGATCATTCAACGTAACCGTGGAGTGCCAGTCAGAGGACTCATCCAGGAAGTGGTAACACGTTGGAACTCAAACTTCTATATTCTTGAGCGTCAGTCTGAGCAGTGCTTGGTAATCAATGAGTATGTCTTTGCACGGGGTTCTTCTACAAAAGACATGAGGCTAGAGTTGGAGGAATGTGACCTAGTTAAAAGCCTGACAGACATGCTTCGTCCTTTTGAGGTCTTCACGCGTGAAGTCAGCAAGGAGGACTGTACTTTGGGCAAAGCTATCCCATTGTTGAGCATGCTAGACCACCAACTGAAGGCGGTGTCTTCAATGTTCAAAGATGATACTGACAAGCAAGACGCATATCTGTTGGCGGAGAGCTTATTAACCCGCCTAATTGACAATGAAAGGCTTAAAAAGAACAACAACAACGCCAACTCCACCGCCCTGATTGACAACCTCGCCAACCTCGGACTCAAACAGCTCGTGGCGACACCCACCCACGCCGCTGGACACATACTTGACCCCATCTTCTCCGCAAGCCCCCATGTCTCCTTCAACCACACCACCGAACCCCACTGGACCGACCACAGATGCGTCCACTTCACCTTCAGGAAACCCACCACACACCACTGCACCCAACAGCTGCCGCGCCGCTGCTGGGGCAAGGTCACCGAGGACCAACTGACGACCAACCTTGCCCGGAGACCACCCACTGACCCCATCGACCCAGACACCGCCGCAACCAACCTCACACAGTGGATCAACAACTGCGCCAACACCCTCTCCCCTCTCAAGATATCCACAACCAACCACACCAACAAGAAAGCCGCCTGGTTCACCAAAGACCTCTGGATTTCCAAGCACACCTGTCGGAAGCTGGAGAAGATATGGCTCCACGACCGAACACCAGACAGCCACACAGCCCTCAAGAGCGCCACCCGCAGACACCACCAAATTATCAGGACCACCAAGAGGACCGCCTTCAAGGACTGCCTAGACAGCAACACACACAACACCAAAGAGCTCTTCAGCATCATGAAAGAACTCTGCAACCCCAGCTCCAACCCCATCGACATCCCACCATCACAAAACCTGTGCGACTCCCTGGCTACCTTCTTTCACCGCAAGATCATCGACATCCACAACAGCTTCAACTCAGACCCCCCGCACCCACCACCCAGTCCACCACCCCTGTGACTACCACCCGCACCAGCGCCTGACCAACTGGTCCAGCGTCAGCAACGAAGACACCATCAAAACAATGAACTCCATCCACTCCGGATCCCCTTCGGACCCCTGCCCTCACCACGTCTTCAACAAGGCCAGCACAACCATCATGCCCCACCTCCGGAAAACTATCAACTGTTCCTTCGAGACAGCCACCTTCCCGGAAAGCTGGAATCACGCCGAGATCAACGCCCTTCTGAAGAAGCCCAAGGCGGACCTCAAGGACCTCAAGAACTTCCGGCTCATCTTCCTGCTCCCGTTCCCGGCAAAAGTAACAGAGAAGATTGTCAACAAACAGCTAACCCGCTATTCGAAGACAACAATATCCTGGACCCTTCCCAATCCGGTTTTTGCAGCAACCACAGCACAGAGACTGCCCTCATCGCCGCCACTGATGACATCAGGATCCTGATGGACAAAGAAGAAACAGCCGCCCTCATCCTCCTGGACCTATCAGCTGCCTTTGACACAGTCAGCCACCGCAACCTATCGGCACGCCTCCATGACGCCGGAATTCAAGAGAAGGCCCTGGCCTGGACCACATTCTTCCTCTCCGGCCGAACCCAGAGCGCCCGCCTCCCACCCTTTCGCTCAAAAACCATGGAGATCATCTGCAGCGTGCACAGGGATCCTCCCTCAGCCCGACGCTGTTCAACATCTACATGGCACCTCTTGTCCACGTCGCACGACAACACAATCTCAACATCATCTCATACGCCAACAACACCCAGCTGATCATATCCCTCACCGATGACCCCCACACCACCAAAGCCAACCTTCACAGAGGAATGAGGGCCGTAGTCGACTGGATGAAGGACAGCCGACTGAAGCTATACTCAGACAAGACGGAGGTCCTCATTCTCGGAACCGCCCCATCAGCCTGGGATGACTCCTGGTGGCCCACATCGCTAGGCACAGCCCCGAAACCCACGGACCACGCATGCAACCTGGGGGTCATCCTCAACTCCACACTCTCCATGACCGGGCAAGTCAACGCCGTCTCCGCATCCTGCTTCAACACCCTCTGAATGCTCCGCAGAATCTTCAAATGTATCCCTACCGACACTAGGAAAACCTTCACCCAGGCCCTTATCACAAGCAGACTCGACTACGGGAACACCCTCTTCTCAGGAACAACAAACAAGCTCCTGAGACGACTACAACGAATCCAGAACGCCTCGGCTCGACTGATCCTCGACGTCCCCCGCCGCAGCCACATCACACCCCAACTGAGAGGCCTGCACTGGCTCCCCGTCAACAAGAGGATCACCTTTAAACTCCTCATCCACGCACACAAAGCACTACACAACACCGGACCTACCTATCTCAACAACCGACTCAGCTTCCACACCCCCACCCGAAGCCTCTGCTTAGCCAACCTCGCCCTCGCCACAGTCCCTCGTATCCGGAAAACCACAGCCGGTGGAAGATCATTCTCCTACCTCCCCGCCAAGACCTGGAACACTCTCCCAACCAGCCTATGACAGACTCAGGACCTGCCGGCCTTCAGAAGACTCCTCAAAACCTGGCTGTTCGATCAGTAGTGCCCCCCCCCCCCCAGTGCCTTGAGACCCTCGCAGGTATGTAGCACGCTTTATAAATACAATGATTGATTGATTGATGATGATGAGGGGCTGATGATCGTGCGGGGGCGGTGAAAAAGCGACAGACATTTTTTCTGGTACACACAGTACCCCTGGCAGCAGCACTGCAGTGGTGGCTCCCACACCCTCTACCCCAGCAACATCTATGAGGCACACTAAGAGTCTGGGATTGGGATAGACATCAATGCGAAAAAGTACATCAATGAGCCTAACTGGGTTGAAGAAGTCTGGATCATCATCATCACGTATGAAAACGGTCCAGACCACCATTAAAAGCATGTTTTGGTCGGAGGTGCCATTAGAACGCAACCACCCAACAGCATGTCTTTATAATGTAATGCTGGCTAAAGTGTTAGCGCTGGACCTTCTCCCTTTTTCTTTCGTGGAAGGAGTGGGTTTTCGAGAATTTGTGGCAACAGTCTGCCCTAAATGGAAGGTTCCTAGCCGGTCCTATTTTGCCAGAGTTGCGGTTCCAGCACTACATCAAGATGGGCTGGAAGAGATTGGGGCAGCTTTGCAGAAGAGTGCTGTTCACACTACCCACCTGTCAACAGACATGTGGACCAGTTGCCAAGCCCTTGATTACATGTGCTTTTTTTAAATAAAAAACAAGAGGGACCCGAAGGGTAGCTGGGGACCAAGGGTATATACTATTATCACAAAACAAGGGTCCAGAGCAAATTGACAAATACAAATAAATGTAGTATAGATCACAATGGTAACCATACAAAAAATCCTGTCCAGCCGGACCAGGGATTTATTTTAATAAAGAGATAAAATTAAATACAAGTAGGTAATTTGAAAGTGAGGCACACTCCTGTGCCGTACTTGTGAGAGGGAAAGTAATAGAAGAAATGAAAGGGGGGGGGGGAAATAGAGTATACAGGCAAAAGGAAAGAGCAACCTGGACACTTGTTATATCAATGAGATAGTGTTCTTCAGCATAGACTATACATAGCGGTACATATTAGTTACATGTATGTCTATTTATACAAGTCGACGGCGTTTCGATCCATTGCTCAATTTAAGGGATCATCATCAGGACTAAAACAGTTTAAATTTTGCCTGGTTAAATTCAATACGCCTGTGGAATGAGTAGAAAACAGGAAATTAAAAGGCAAGGTCTTGCAGACACTATCAGCAGTTTTACATTTTGCATTTTCGGAAGCGCAGTGCACCTGTTGAAATAAGGCAAGCACGGAGTACGGCAGTGAACACACGTTGTGACTGTGAAGGAGCAATGAAAAGGCAAGGTCTTGCAGACACTATCAGCAGTTTTACATTTTGCATTTTCGGAAGTGCAGTGCGCCTGTTGCAAATAAGGCAAGCTCGGAGTGCGGCAGTGAACACACGTTGTGACTGTGAAGGAGCATTGAGCATTATGAATGGGCAGGCATGGCATGTGCCTAATGTGAACCACCTCAGAGATCAGTGGTGTCATAGCGTATTTACGATGACCACAACAATGAAGAATAGTGGCAAATTGGAGTTTTTGGTACCGTGTGAATATCATGCAGAAGGGATTATAGCAGTCACGGCATTGACTGATAACTAAAACGTTACCTTGAAAACATGCAGAACGGCGGAATGCGACTGGCATGCGTGAGGAATTGGCATTCGGCAGTAATGTGAGCTTACCTCGGTTCCGAGGGTACTAGTTATATGGTTTACATGCGGTGCTTGGATTGCTCGTAATTACAGGGTGGAGCAGCCGGTAACGCTGGGGGAAGAAGAAATGAAAGCTCGTAAATCGGAAATTAAGTGAGCTAATGGCTTGACCGTGGCCAAAGATATTGGTGCTTACCAATGATTGGCGCTCGAAAATGAGCCAAGAAGTTAAAATTTGCAGATACGATTTCCTCCGTTCAGGCGGACTTACGATAAAGAGATCCGCTATGAAAAAACGAGTGGGATTGTTAAAACAGTGGCCAACTAGGGTTAGTGCACAGGAACCTATGCGAATTACGAAGCTTACCGCTTAGCAGCAATTAGTCAGCAGGAGCAGCGAGGTAGCTGGAGACAGTCCGGATGCTCGTGCTGTTCTGTAAGAACGGGGGTCAGGGCGTCGCAACATTAACGCGCTGGTGTCAGGTGGTGGTCACGTGACCTTGCGAAGCGAGCCGAAGTTGGCGGCCATCCTATAGTGGTGAAGTGATCGAGTGGGGGAAGAGTTAGTGAAAAGTGGACCCCAAAGTGACTTAATGTAAAGCATTACACAACATCACAAACAACAGTTCACATAAATGTACAGGGTTGTAGTTAAACACTCGAATTTCTCACTAGCAACTGAGTTGAAGGCATAAAAATTGCACGTGATCACAAGCAGCAATTATAGGCATGAGGCTTTGGGTAAAAAAACATTTGTCCATTTGAGTGCTCTGTATGAAAGTTATTTTGTTCTAACTGAACACTTCATAGTAGTTTATTCCAATACTCATTCCTGTTGAGGCCAGTCCGTATTGTATCAAACTGAATGATACTTTTAAGTTCTTCGCGATTCAAAAGCTGTGCCAGGTTGCCGCCTCTGGGTGGTAATTTGACAACCTTGAGTATTGTCCAGCGAATGTCATCTTCCGTATGATTCTTTTCTGTAAAGTGTTCCACTAATGGTGCATTGAGTGTTCCACATCTGATCCGACTGCGATGCTGGCTGATCCGAGTCTTTGCTTTTTGTGTGGTTTGACCCATATACATTTTTGGACAAGGGCATAGTATCGCATAAATAACATTATTGGTGTTACAATTAGTCAAAGATTTTAGCTCAACGTTGACACCATTATGCATGAAATTACGGGTCTCAATTGTGTACCCACAGACATTGCAACCTCCACATTTCACATGTCCTAGGACTGGGGGAAGATTCCAGTTGGATTCAATGGTAGACCGTGGCCCAGGCGCAGGTAATGCCGCTCTAACCAGGTGGTCCTTGAAATTCTTACTCCTACGGAATGCAAAAATGGGTCTCTCTAGGTTAAGGGGGCCTGCATTGATTACTGGCCAATGTCTAAGAATGGACTTCCTGATTTGGTTAGACACAGGGGAAAATGTGGTGACGCATGCTATCCTGTCTGATTTCTCATGTACTTTTGGTGTTAGTAGTACCTCTCTCTGACAATACCAGGCTCTTTTAGAAGCATTTTTTACCAACTTTCTGGGGTAACCACGATGTTTAAGTTTGTCTGACAGAATGATAGCTTCCCTAAAATAGTCTAATTTACATGAACAATTGCGTCTTATTCTCAGAAATTGAGAGTATGGCAGGGAGTCCTTCAATGCCTTAGGGAGATTACTGTCATAACTTAGCAGTGTGTTCCTCTCAGTGGGTTTTCTGAAGAGACGTGTCAATATTTCGCCCTCTTTATGGTAGATTGTTAAATCCAAAAAGGCAATCTCTGATTTATCATGCGAGAGTGTAGATCTTAAATCAGCACAATTGTTATTTAGCCAATGTAAAAATTGGTCTAGTGTGTCAATGTTATGGTTCCATATAAGGAAAATATTGTCGATGTAACGACACCATAACCCAATGCTTGAGTAAAAAGGATTAGTCTAATTGAGGATAGAGTTAGTTTCCAATGCATCCATGAAAAGTATTGCCAAGTTGGGGGCAAAAATTGCCCCCATGGATGTACCCTTTATCTGTTGGTAGAAAACACTGTCAAAGACAAAGAAATTTTGGGTCAGGCACAGCTCCAACAGTTGAAGAATAAATACAGTGGGAACCTTATGTGGGCGTGGACGTGAATCAAGTTTTCTCTGAATGACTAGTAGAGCAGCTATTTGTGGGATATTTGTGTATAGCGACTCTACGTCCAATGTGCACAGGGTATTGATTGCAGGGTCAAAGGGACAATGTTCCACTAGATTGACCATAGACATAGTATCCATAACATAGCAAGTGGTCCCAGGTACGAAATCCTTAATGAAAAAGTCAACAAAGGCACCCAAGGGTTCAAGGACCGATGCACAAGCAGAAACAATCGGTCTGCCTGGAGGGTTTATAGTGCTTTTATGCACTTTAGGGAGGGTGTATATCACTGGGAGTCGAGGATTTTTGACATTCAAAAAATTGAACTCCTTCTTACTCAGATATCCCTCTGAACAGGCCTCAGAGGTAAGCCTTAGGATAGTTTGTTGGATGTCTTTAGTGGGGTTAGTCGCCAATCTTAGATAGTGATCTGTATTGGCTAATTGTCGATGAATCTCATCTTTATACAAATCAATATTTTGAAGGACACGTGACCACCACCTGACACCGTTATAACAAACAGGGTTATACCCAATGCAGTCAATAGGGACCTGGGTAGCAAATGGAAAGAAGGGAAGGGGTCCCGAGACTAAAAGGAAATTACAAATTTAAGGCATTTATATACATGAATTCAAAAAACAACGTTTTGTATTGCAAAAAAGATTTTACTTCAAGATTGCATACATCCTAATTCATAGGTACAGTGTTCATTATGCACTTGCTTTATATACCGTGTACGTGCCCACATTCACAACGGGGAGGGGGTGACGTGAGGGAAAGTGTAGGCGGTAGGATATGGTTAAGCTGATTCATTCAGTGACAAGTCTTATTCAATCTATTAAGACAGTGTACATGTGGTCCCTTAGCATCAGGGCCACATTTGTAGGCTCCACGAGAGTCCAAAATTATAAATCTCAAAAAAGGCCTAACTCCGTTATAGCCGTCAGTGACTGAATGGGGACCGGAGCTGGTCTTTGGTTACGTAGTGGTCTACGTTTCGACCCAAAATGTGTAGGAGTCTTTTCCTTACGGAAGGGTCTTCATCAGGACAAGCGCTGTTGTGGGTGGGCAAGCTCCTGGGGAACAATTAAAAAACGAATTAGAGACACACCATTCCTGTATTTGAATTCATAGGATGGTGGTACATGATTATTAGTTGAAAAGCAAAACCGTGTTCTCTAGCTACGATAGAATCTCATACGTAGGAATAAATACAATGACTAACGCTCACCTTTCGCAGGGCGCGATAGGAGTAGACTCAAAAGATGAATAATCTTAGTTCAAGTTGATGGTTGGTAACTCTAAAAGTTAGAGAGAAGAAACTAGTATTGGAAGGGGATCAGTTCGTACATTGGAGTTTATATAGAAGGTCTGAACCACTAAAAAACCTATGAAGGTAGTCAGCAAGCCATCTGTGATAAGAAGTGTATTATATTATCACAGAAAGGCGAGAGTCATTGGGCACCTATGTAGTTATTACCTGTCAGCCTAAATAGGGTGATGTATCGGTCGGGGATTAGGTGTCCCTCGATGGTGGATCAAGGTTTCCAACCTATACAGCAGAGAGATGGAATATCTATTTACAGACTAAATAATATATAAAACCCAGATTAGGGTCTCACAGGGAGATATTCACTTCAAAGTGGACTTACCACTGTCGACAAAATTCTTATGAATAAATTTAGTTGGATTCTGTGTGCATTGTGCATAGAATGCTATTCAGGCGTATTCATTAAAATTCAGGCACCTATAATTATCCAGGATAACCTATATGTAAACAAAGGGGGGTTCGTAAGTGGCACTAGTATTGACATTGGATATCATTATATACACGCAAAACACGCAAAACATTATTTTTACCAGTAAAGGCAGCAGCTGATTATCTAAGTATCACTAGACTCGTAGGTCTCACCACTCCATAGCAGAACAAATGGGGAAATGTACTTATTGAGGCAAGTGGCATGAAATCTGCCTGAAAAGACAAAGGTGGTCCCAAATCATAAAAGTCAATAGAACACTTTTCAAATGTTTTCTCATTTATACATGGTTAAAGAATAAATGCTATTACCCGGATAGAGGAATCTTTATATAGTCCTCACCACTTTCCACGGGCGGGTGCCTTCTCACCTGAAAGGGGAGGGTATAATTATATAGTAGTCTAGGTACTGTGTGAGACGGCGAGCAATTTCCGACCACTACACACGCTCACTTTAAATTTTGATTTTCCTACCTCAACCGCCGAGTGATCGGAGATAGGTGAGGGAAGAATTCTCCAAACGCGTTCCTCTGTATCCTAAGCTCGGGTAAAGAAACACCGATTCAGAGGAATGCGTACGATCAGACCGCATCGGTCTACAAATGCCCAGTATGTTCATGGGGCATGTTTACCTTATTCTTGTGTACAATCTACGAATTATGCATTCCTCGCCACTCGAACAGGGTGTCTCCTCAAGCTGCCGCGCTCCGTGTGCCGTTCCAGTAACCTTGGCGTTTTTTGTATTTCCTGGTTGTTTGGAGACTAAGGGGCGGAGCTCCGTTTTTTTCATAGAAGCGGAAAACAGACTTAACTCTCCGCATTATTGTTAGTAGGAAAATATAAAAAATATAAACAAACTTACTACATCCTTACATTTCGCTGTTCGGTAATACATTATGTATATTCAAAATAATTAACGCATTGCATTTGAGCTTATCACTATTTCATACAATAGAGCTTGGAATGCACAAATCACACAGGGTAGTGTAGATCCCAGTGCTCCATGTTGTGTTATTTTAAGAAGACCTCCAGTGTCACAGGTTATTATTGACACACATTATAGGCAAATTCTGGAAGGTAGGTCACCTTTTTCATCAAAGTGCAATTGTCTTCGTAGGGCATTTAAAATCCATATTTACATCACTCCATAGAAAATGTTGAATTGCAATCCACTCCCAGATTGGAAATCTTTACTTAACATGCTGTCCATATCATAATGAACATAGGATTGTCAATCATTATGCATACCAGAGTGCACTAATCACACAAGATAGTGTAGACTCTGACATTCCATGTGGCAAAAAGGGGGCACATAAATTCAGAACGCCCAGTCACATATGTAGGAAAAGATTACCCTATAGGATGGCCAACTGGGCAAAACTATTTTCTGACTCGTTGAGGCCCTCTACTACGGAATTAAAGGTGTAGATCCATTTGAGCTCTCTGATGTTAAGGATGTTAGACAGATCGCCTCCCCTGGGGCCCAATGTGATGTGTTCCAAAACTACCCACTTGAGTGAGTCTGGAGAATGATTATGTGTGGTGCAATGCTCAACCAGAGGAGCCCCGGGTACCTTGCATCTAATCCTGCTACAATGTGAAAGGAACCTTGCCTTCACCCTTTGCTGGGTCTGACCGATATAGATGAGGTCGCATGGACAAATAATCCCATAGATTACGTTTTTGGTGTTGCAATTCGTGTGTTGACCAAGCATGTGTCGATGATTTTTAAAGACAAATTCCTTGGATTGAATGGTAGACGGGCAAGCTTTACACTTCCCGCATCTGTAATGTCCCAATACTCGAGGTTGGTTCCAACATGAGGTTATCGTGGGTTCAGGTGGACATTCAAGGAAAGACGAAACCACATGATCTTTAACATTTCGTGCCTTCCTGAAGTCATGCATCGGCACATTCATTATATCTAGATCCTTTGCAATTAGGCTCCAGTGTTTGTTTATGGCCTTCTTGATGGAATGGCTCTTGGTTGAGAAAGTAGTGACACAAATCATATGTTCTTCCAATGAACAGTTGCGTACTGTTGGTTCCAAAAGTATTTCACGATGACAGAACCATGCTCTTTTTCTTGAGCGTTTAACAAGTCGTTTAGGGTAGCCTCTCTCTATTAGGCGTGCCATCAGGATCTCGGATTGTAGCATGTAATCTTCCTTCTTACTGCAGTTCCTACGTATACGGAGGAACTGCCCATAGGGTAAATTGTCCCTGAGACTCCTGGGGTGGTGGCTGGAGTACTCTAATAATGAATTCCGTTCTGCGGGTTTTCTGAATAGTGTCGTATGTAGAGTGCCTTCTTCTGCCACTATTGTGATGTCCAAGAAGTCAATCTTTTTATTGCTAGATTGCTTCGTAAATTGGATATCTGTAGACCTTGAGTTCAACCATTGGTGGAAGAGTTCAAGTTCGTTGTGATCACCCTTCCAAACGAGCAGCACATCATCAATGTACCGTACCCAAAGCTGTATATGATGATGAAATGGATTTTGATCACAGATCACAAAGGTCTTTTCGTAAAAAGCCATAAACAGTATGGCCAAGTCAGGGGCAAAGGCAGCCCCCATTGCCACCCCCTTCGTTTGTAAATAGAACACATTTTGAAACATAAAATAGTTCCTCATCATGGCAATCTTGAGTAACAGTAGTATGAATGTAGTTGGTACTTGTACTGGAGCCTCACGGCTGTCAAGAGCTTCGGTGACCACCATCAATGCCTCCTCCTGTGATATGCTTGTGTATAATGACACAATATCGCATGTGACCAATAATTCTTCCTCTGGGTTAAACAGTTTTCCGTCAACCAAAGTGATCATCTGGGTGGTGTCCCTCAAATAGGTGGGAGTGGACTCGGCTAGTGGTTTAAAAAAAAAGTCTATATACCGGCATAGGGGCTCAAGGATAGAACCACATCCGGATACAATGGGTCGTCCCGGGGGGTTATGTAAGTCTTTGTGCACTTTATGTAAGGTATATATTGTGGGTATTCGTGGGTGACTCTGATTGAGATAGCGATATTCCTGATCCGAGAGGAAACCCTGTTGGACCCCTTGTTGCGTCACCCGTTGGATTTCAGTGGCTAGGTCACGTGTAGGGTCGGATGGCAGTTTTTTGTAACTTATTCCATCATTCAATTGGCGCAGGATCTCTTCTTTGTATTTAGTTACATCTTGGATGATGATAGCCCCGCCCTTGTCTGCTGGTTTCACAACCACTCCGGGATTGGCTTTGAGGGTCATCAGTGCTGTCTTTTCACTTTTGCGGATATTGTATCTCACATAGGATTTTTCTTTCAGAATCTTCTTAACCTCTTCAGTAATGATACTTTCATAGGCCAGTATGCGATGACTCATTGTGTTAGACTGAGGTACGAAAGTGGATGGTACTCTGAGACCGGTAACTGATGTATTCACTGTTGGTGGTCTGTTTTTAAAGAAGAAACGTAGTCTTATTTTTCTGAAAAATTTTGAGAGTTCCATTAATGTATAGAAGCTGTTAGGGGGGGTTGTGGGGACAAAAGACAAACCTCTGCTCAGTACCCGGTGCTCATCCTCACTTAGTTCATGAGAGGATAAATTGATGATAGGTGTATCCGGTGCTCTCACCACCTGTAGTTCTTGCGTCTGGTTGAGCGTTCTCCATGTTCTTCCGGCTGGAATCTGACTTGTTTCGTGCCGCGACCTCTGCCACCGTCGTTGTCCCACTGCATCTGGGGGCCTTGTTGCCCCCGTCCTGTCCCTCGGTTCCAGTTGTTGCCTCGTCCGCGAGGCGGTCTCCATGTTCCTCTCTCTAAAAAAGAATTTGGTTGATACTGGGGATGGTAATTGTCCTGGTATCCGTAGGAATTGCTGGGACCTGCTGGTTCTGAGTCTTCTCCAGAACTGTAGGAGGAATCAGAGAATGTAGTGAAACGTCCCCTGGATCTGCCACCTCTGTAGCCTCGATTAGTGAATCGTCCTTGTTGGTCCTGTCGGAAGTAATCTTCAGATAGATAAGGATAGGTTTTTTTCTTATCATAAAATTTTATATCACAAGCTAATTTGTCAAGCTTCTTCTTGATGTTAGAGGTCTCAAAGTCTTGGAGAGTCTCAACCAGTTTAGATAACGCCTCTTGGTAAGTGTGCTATCACCTGAAATACTTGTCTTCAGTTCGGCTATTTGTTTGGTAAGTGTAGCCACCTGTTCTGCTGCAGTCTCTATCCCCAACACCATCCAATGTCTAGAACAGTTATTTGCAACAAAGCTGAATCCTTCTCGAAATTTTTTGCAATACAAAACGTTGTTTTTTGAATTCATGTATATAAATGCGTTAAATTTGTAATTTCCTTTTAGTCTCGGGACCCCTTCCCTTCTTTCCATTTGCTACCCAGGTCCCTATTGACTGCATTGGGTATAACCCTGTTTGTTATAACGTAGTTTGTACAGGCGCCTGCCTGTGAGGTTACGCTACCTCCCTTCTAGGAGGTTTCCCGTGTTTTCTAGAATAAATATTTTGTTAAGACAATTTTGTTTGAGATACATCTATGACTCACCAATATGGGAGATAAGGAGATACTTTCATACACAGAAGATTATATTGATCAATTGTTACACGATCCAGCGAATAACTTTCTATCAGCTAGTACACCTATCATAGACATCACTCTAAATGATAACATTTCTCAGTTCGAAAGATTGGAAAAGCAGTTAATTCGCACAAAACTGCATGGTCACTTTCTTGCACAGTGCCTTCAGAACAATATCATACCCACAGGTTTACAAGTTAGAGTAGAACCAGCTATCTTTGTGGATATTCCAAAATTTCGAGAAGGATTCAGCTTTGTTGCAAATAACTGTTCTAGACATTGGATGGTGTTGGGGATAGAGACTGCAGCAGAACAGGTGGCTACACTTACCAAACAAATAGCCGAACTGAAGACAAGTATTTCAGGTGATAGCACACTTACCAACTCTAAAGAGGCGTTATCTAAACTGGTTGAGACTCTCCAAGACTTTGAGACCTCTAACATCAAGAAGAAGCTTGACAAATTAGCTCGTGATCTAAAATTTTATGATAAGAAAAAAACCTATCCTTATCTATCTGAAGATTACTTCCGACAGGACCAACAAGGACGATTCACTAATCGAGGCTACAAAGGTGGCAGATCCAGGGGACGTTTCACTACATTCTCTGATTCCTCCTACAGTTCTGGAGAAGACTCAGAACAAGCAGGTCCCAGCAATTCCTACGGATACCAGGACAATTACCATCCCCAGTATCAACCAAATTCTTTTTTAGAGAGAGGAACATGGAGACCGCCTCGCGGACGAGGCAACAACTGGAACCGAGGGACAGGACGGGGGCAACAAGGCCCCTAGATGCAGTGGGACAACGACGGTGGCAGAGGTCTTGGCACGAAACAAGTCAGATTCCAGCCGGAAGAACATGGAGAACGCTCAACCAGACGCAAGAACTACAGGTGGTGAGAGCACCGGATACACCTATCATCAATTTATCCTCTCATGAACTAAGTGAGGATGAACACCGGGTACTGAGCAAAGGTTTGTCTTTTGTCCCCACAACCCCCCCTAACAGCTTCTATACATTAATGGAACTCTCAAAATTTTTCAGAAAAATAAGACTACGTTTCTTCTTTAAAAACAGACCACCAACAGTGAATACATCAGTTACCGGTCTCAGAGTACCATCCACTTTCGTACCCCAGTCTAACACAATGAGTCATCGCATACTGGCCTATGAAAGTATCATTACTGAAGAGGTTAAGAAGATTCTGAAAGAAAAATCCTATGTGAGATACAATATCCGCAAAAGTGAAAGGACAGCACTGATGACCCTCAAAGCCAATCCCGGAGTGGTTGTGAAACCAGCAGACAAGGGCAGGGCTATCATCATCCAAGATGTAACTAAATACAAAGAAGAGATCCTGCGCCAATTGAATGATGGAATAAGTTACAAAAAACTGCCACCCGACCCTACACTAGACCTAGCCACTGAAATCCAACGGGTGACGCAAGAAGGGGTCCAACAGGGTTTCCTCTCGGATCAGGAATATCGCTATCTCAATCAGAGTCACCCACGAATACCCACAATATATACCTTACCTAAAGTGCACAAAGACTTACATAACCCCCCGGGACGACCCATTGTGTCCGGATGTGGTTCTATCCTTGAGCCCCTATGCCGGTATATAGACTTTTTCTTGAAACCACTAGCCGAGTCCACTCCCACCTATTTGAGGGACACCACCCAGACGATCACTTTGGTTGACGGAAAACTGTTTAACCCAGAGGAAGAATTATTGGTCACATGCGATATTGTGTCATTATACACAAGCATACCACAGGAGGAGGCATTGATGGTGGTCACCGAAGCTCTTGACAGCCGTGAGGCTCCAGTACAAGTACCAACTACATTCATACTACTGTTACTCAAGATTGCCATGATGAGGAACTATTTTATGTTTCAAAATGTGTTCTATTTACAAACGAAGGGGGTGGCAATGGGGGCTGCCTTTGCCCCTGACTTAGCCATACTGTTTATGGCTTTTTACGAAAAGACCTTTGTGATCTGTGATCAAAATCCATTTCATCATCATATACAGCTTTGGGTACGGTACATTGATGATGTGCTGCTCGTTTGGAAGGGTGATCACAACGAACTTGAACTCTTCCACCAATGGTTGAACTCAAGGTCTACAGATATCCAATTTACGAAGCAATCTAGCAATAAAAAGATTGACTTCTTGGACATCACAATAGTGGCAGAAGAAGGCACTCTACATACGACACTATTCAGAAAACCAGCAGAACGGAATTCATTATTAGAGTACTCCAGCCACCACCCAAGGAGTCTCAGGGACAATTTACCCTATGGGCAGTTCCTCCGTATACGTAGGAACTGCAGTAAGAAGGAAGATTGCATGCTACAATCCGAGATCCTGATGGCACGCCTAATAGAGAGAGGCTACCCTAAACGACTTGTTAAACGCTCAAGAAAAAGAGCATGGTTCTGTCATCGTGAAATACTTTTGGAACCAACAGTACGCAACTGTTCATTGGAAGAACGTATGATTTGTGTCACTACTTTCTCAACCAAGAGCCATTCCATCAAGAAGGCCATAAACAAACACTGGAGCCTAATTGCAAAGGATCTAGATATAATGAATGTGCCGATGCATGCCTTCAGGAAGGCACGAAATGTTAAAGATCATGTGGTTTCGTCTTTCCTTGAATGTCCACCTGAACCCACGATAACCTCATGTTGGAACCAACCTCGAGTATTGGGACATTACAGATGCGGGAAGTGTAAAGCTTGCCCGTCTACCATTCAATCCAAGGAATTTGTCTTTAAAAATCATCGACACATGCTTGGTCAACACACGAATTGCAACACCAAAAACGTAATCTATGGGATTATTTGTCCATGCGACCTCATCTATATCGGTCAGACCCAGCAACGGGTGAAGGCAAGGTTCCTTTCACATTGTAGCAGGATTAGATGCAAGGTACCCGGGGCTCCTCTGGTTGAGCATTGCACCACACATAATCATTCTCCAGACTCACTCAAGTGGGTAGTTTTGGAACACATCACATTGGGCCCCAGGGGAGGCGATCTGTCTAACATCCTTAACATCAGAGAGCTCAAATGGATCTACACCTTTAATTCCGTAGTAGAGGGCCTCAACGAGTCAGAAAATAGTTTTGCCCAGTTGGCCATCCTATAGGGTAATCTTTTCCTACACATGTGACTGGGCGTTCTGAATTTATGTGCCCCCTTTTTGCCACATGGAATGTCAGAGTCTACACTATCTTGTGTGATTAGTGCACTCTGGTATGCATAATGATTGACAATCCTATGTTCATTATGATATGGACAGCATGTTAAGTAAAGATTTCCAATCTGGGAGTGGATAGCAATTCAACATTTTCTATGGAGTGATGTAAATATGGATTTTAAATGCCCTATGAAGACAATTGCACTTTGATGAAAAAGGTGACCTACCTTCCAGAATTTGCCTATAATGTGTGTCAATAATAACCTGTGACACTGGAGGTCTTCTTAAAATAACACAACATGGAGCACTGGGATCTACACTACCCTGTGTGATTTGTGCATTCCAAGCTCTATTGTATGAAATAGTGATAAGCTCAAATGCAATGCGTTAATTATTTTGAATATACACAATGTATTACCGAACAGCGAAATGTAAGGATGTAGCAAGTTTGTTTATATTTTTTATATTTTCCTACTAACAATAATGCGGAGAGTTAAGTCTGTTTTCCGCTTCTATGAAAAAAACGGAGCTCCACCCCTTAGTCTCCAAACAACCAGGAAATACAAAAAACGCCAGGGTTACTGGAACGGCACACGGAGCGCGGCAGCTTGAGGAGACACCCTGTTCGAGTGGCGAGGAATGCATAATTCGTAGATTGTACACATGAATAAGGTAAACATGCCCAATGAACATACTGGGCGTTTGTAGACCGATGCGGTCTGATCGTACGCATTCCTCTGAATCGGTGTTTCTTTACCCGAGCTTAGGATACAGAGGAACGCGTTTGGAGAATTCTTCCCTCACCTATCTCCGATCACTCGGGGGTTGAGGTAGGAAAATCAAAATTTAAAGTGAGCGTGTGTAGTGGTCGGAAATTGCTCGCCGTCTCACACAGTACCTAGACTACTATATAATGATACCCTCCCCTTTCAGGTGAGAAGGCACCCGCCTGTGGAAAGTGGTGAGGACTATATAAAGATTCCTCTATCCGGGTAATAGCATTTATTCTTTAACCATGTATAAATGAGAAAACATTTGAAAAGTGTTCTATTGACTTTTATGATTTGGGACCACCTTTGTCTTTTCAGGCAGATTTCATGCCGCTTGCCTCAATAAGTACATTTCCCCATTTGTTCTGCTATGGAGTGGTGAGACCTACGAGTCTAGTGATACTTAGATAATCAGCTGCTGCCTTTACTGGTAAAAATAATGCTTTGCGTGTTTTGCGTGTATATAATGATATCCAATGTCAATACTAGTGCCACTTACGAACCCCCCTTTGTTTACATATAGGTTATCCTGGATAATTATAGGTGCCTGAATTTTAATGAATACGCCTGAATAGCATTCTATGCACAATGCACACAGAATCCAACTAAATTTATTCATAAGAATTTTGTCGACAGTGGTAAGTCCACTTTGAAGTGAATATCTCCCTGTGAGACCCTAATCTGGGTTTTATATATTATTTAGTCTGTAAATAGATATTCCATTTCTCTGCTGTATAGGTTGGAAACCTTGATCCACCATCGAGGGACACCTAATCCCCGACCGATACATCACCCTATTTAGGCTGACAGGTAATAACTACATAGGTGCCCAATGACTCTCGCCTTTCTGTGATAATATAATACACTTCTTATCACAGATGGCTTGCTGACTACCTTCATAGGTTTTTTAATGGTTCAGACCTTCTATATAAACTCCAATGTACGAACTGATCCCCTTCCAATACTAGTTTCTTCTCTCTAACTTTTAGAGTTACCAACCATCAACTTGAACTAAGATTATTCATCTTTTGAGTCTACTCCTATCGCGCCCTGCGAAAGGTGAGCGTTAGTCTTTGTATTTATTCCTACGTATGAGATTCTATCGTAGCTAGAGAACACGGTTTTGCTTTTCAACTAATAATCATGTACCACCATCCTATGAATTCAAATACAGGAATGGTGTGTCTCTAATTCGTTTTTTAATTGTTCCCCAGGAGCTTGCCCACCCACAACAGCGCTTGTCCTGATGAAGACCCTTCCGTAAGGAAAAGACTCCTACAAATTTTGGGTCGAAACGTAGACCACTACGTAACCAAAGACCAGCTCCGGTCCCCATTCAGTCACTGACGGCTATAACGTAGTTAGGCCTTTTTTGAGATTTATAATTTTGGACTCTCGTGGAGCCTACAAATGTGGCCCTGATGCTAAGGGACCACATGTACACTGTCTTAATAGATTGAATAAGACTTGTCACTGAATGAATCAGCTTAACCATATCCTACCCCCTACACTTTCCCTCACGTCACCCCCTCCCCGTTGTGAATGTGGGCACGTACACGGTATTTAAAGCAAATGCATAATGAACACTGTACCTATGAATTAGGATGTATGCAATCTTGAAGTAAAATCTTTTTTGCAATACAAAACGTTGTTTTATGAATTCATGTATATAAATGCCTTAAATTTGTAATTTCCTTTTAGTCTCGGGACCCCTTCCCTTCTTTCCACCACTTGACACCAGCGCATTAATGTTGCAACGCCCTAACACCCGTTCTTACAGAACAGCGTGAGCATCCGAACTGTCTCCAGCCACCTCGCTGCTCCTGCTGACTAATTGCTGCTAAGCGGTAAGCTTCGTAATCCGCATAGGTTCCTGTGCACTAACCCTAGTTGGCCACTGTTTTACCAATCCCACTCGTTTTTTCATAGTGGATCTCTTTATCGTAAGACCGCCTGAACGGAGGAAATCGTATCTGCAAATTTTAACTCCTTGGCTCATTTTCGAGCGCCAATCATTGGTAAGCACCAATACCTTCGGTCACGGTCAAGCCATTAGCTCACTTAATTTCTGATTTACGAGCTTTCATTCCTTCTTCCCCCAGCGTTACCGGCTGCTCCACCCTGTAATTACGAGCAATCCAAGCACCGCATGTAAACCATATAACTAGTACCCTCGGAACCGAGGTAAGCTCACATTACTGCCGAATGCCTATTCCTCACGCATGCCAGTCACATTCCGCCGTTCTGCATGTTTTCAAGGTAACTTTTTAGTTATCAGTCAATGCCGTGACTGCTATAATCCCTTCTGCATGATATCCACACGGTACCAAAAACTCCGATTTGCCACTATTCTTCATTGTTGTGGTCATCGTAAATACGCTATGACACCACTGATCTCTGGGGTGGTGCACATTAGGCACATGCCATGCCTGCCCATTCATAATGCTCAATGCTCCTTCACAGTCACAACGTGTGTTCACTGCCGCACTCTGAGCTTGCCTTATTTCAACAGGTGCGCTGCGCTTCCGAAAATGCAAAATGTAAAACTGCTGATAGTGTCTGCAAGACCTTGCCTTTTCAATGCTCCTTCACAATCACAACGTGTGTTCACTGCCGTACTCCGTGCTTGCCTTATTTCAACAGGTGCACTGCGCTTCCGAAAATGCAAAATGTAAAACTGCTGATAGTGTCTGCAAGACCTTGCCTTTTATTTTCCTGTTTTCTACTCTTTCCACAGGCGTATTGAATTTAACCAGGCAAAATTTAAACTGTTTTAGTCCTGATGATGATCCCTTAAATTGAGCAATGAATCAAAACGCCGTCGACTTGTATAAATAGACATACATGTAACTAATATGTACCGCTATGTGTAGTCTATGCTGGAGAACACTATCTCATTGATATAACAAGTGTCCAGTTGCTCTTTCCTTTTGCCTGTATACTCTATTTCCCCCCCCCCTTTCATTTCTTCTATTACTTTCCCTCTCACAAGTACGGCACAGGAGTGTGCCTCACTTTCAAATTACCTACTTGTATTTAATTTTATCTCTTTATTAAAATAAATCCCCGGTCCGGCTGGACAGGATTTTTTGTATGGTTACCATTGTGTTATATACTACATTTATTTGTATTTGTCAATTTGCTCTGGACCCTTGTTTTGTGATAATAACTTGATTACATGTGCATCACTGGACACTGGGTCTCTTTTGCAGGGGTTAGAGATAAGATGTCTGCAGGTGTTGTTGACACCGCCACAATTTTTCAAGCTAGTTGGAAACATGCAACAGTAGCCCTGTTTGCCATGGAGAAATCTCATACTGCAGTAAACATTTTTGAGGAGTTTAACAGTAAGGTATTTGAATAGCTGTATCCAAGAAAGCGCATGATTGGTTATGTTTTCACGGATAAAGTCAGTAATATAGTTAGGGCCATGAATGATGGTGGCTATTTCAGAGTGCTGTGTTTGGCGCACAGTATTAACATTGTTGTTCAAGATTTCTTGAAAAAAGAAAACACAGTCAGCAAGTTACTGACCACCTGCCGAAGAATCTGCACACATTTCAGCCATTCTTTTAAGGCCCGGAAGCAGCTGAGGATCATTCAACGTAACCGTAGAGTGCCAGTCAGAGGACTCATCCAGGAAGTGGTAACACGTTGGAACTCAACCTTCTATATGCTTGAGCGTCAGTCTGAGCAGTGCTTGGTAATCAATGAGTATGTCTTTGCACGGGGTTCTTCTACAAAAGACATGAGGCTAGAGTTGGAGGAATGTGACCTAGTTAAAAGCCTAACAGACATGCTTCGTCCTTTTGAGGTCTTCACGCGTGAAGTCAGCAAGGAGGACTGTACTCTGGGCAAAGCTATCCCATTGTTGAGCATGCTAGAGCACCAACTGAAGGCGGTGTCTTCAATGTTCAAAGATGATACTGACAAGCAAGACGCATATCTGTTGGCGGAGAGCTTATTAACCCGCCTAGTTGACAATGAAAGGCTTAAAAAAATACATACAGAAAAACATTACATTTGTGCCACTATTCTGGACCACAGTACAAAAAGGCCCTGGCCAGCAAAGCATTCATTCCTTTTACTGAAACAGATGTTACAAAGTACAAACATTGGCTAGCGCTGTCAGCCACTCGGTTGAAAAAGAGCGGCAGGAAATTGAAGGAACCGGCAGAAGTACTACTGAATCAGCAGGCCATCCGGCGTCAAGGTCCACTTCTGTGGCCGAAGGAAGTCACTTTCCCTCGCAGCCGTTACTTACACCAGCAACCGTATCATCATCCTCACCTGCACCAGGCCCAGCCATAATATTGTCAGAAGCTGGTTGGATAACTCATCAAGGGTTTGCTCGTTCCAGTGCTGATGCAAAGGCCACAGATGGTACGCAAAGTGGAGCAGCCCTGGATGACCTTGAGTGGATGGTGCAGGCCTATCTGGATTACCCAACAGAGGTCTACATTGATCACAACCCATTGCTGTATTGGTTTGGGAAAAGGGGTCAATGGCCACTGATCACCAAGCTGGCTCTAAATTATTTGTCTTGCCCACTCGCACGCGTGTCTTCTGAACGTGTTTTCAGTGCTGCTGGTGCTATTGTAACTTCAAAAAGGACCCGCCTCTCGCCCAAAAATGTGGAGAGGTTAACAATGATCAAGATGAATCAGCACTTCATACCACCAAATTACAAAATACGTGAATCCACGCAGGAAGAAGAGGACACCGACTTAGGTGACAGAAGTTCTTCTTTGTTAACTGACCTACTCCCGTCTCAATTCACAGAGTTTGAGGACGAGCTCTACTTCCCTGACACCTAGGCCTGAAACTGACTTCTTTTTTTTTCGTCATGACTCCTTATTTACTTTTACTCCTGTATGTCTTTTTTTGTTTTGCAACCTTTACCACAACAAAACTATAATTACAACAAATCCATCAGCAGCACTGACTTCGTCTTATTTCCTTATTGAAGGTGCAGCTGTCTGCAATCCTAAAGTTCAAAAGTTCACAACTCAGTCATGCTCCTCTATCCTCCTCCTCCAGACTCCCCCTATCCATTTCCCTCAAGGCAGATGGCTGGATTACGCAGAATTAAGAAACTGTTGCTTCGTAGACGAGTCCCCTCAAAAGAAGTGGGGCTGGAATTACTGACTATATGCTGATTGCTGACAGTTACTTCTGAAATTGACACGAGAGGCTGCCCTGTGGGCCTTCACTTTAAGAACAAGATGCAGACGAAAAGTGGAACAGGTAATGAATAATGAGATGGCATGCAGTGGACAGCACTGGCTGTCTGGCTCTGATAAAAGCAATTGCTGTTTGTTTTGTTTTGCATGAAATGAATCATCAAATGTCTTCTTTTATTATTTAATCTTTTACACACTAAATGTAACTTAAGTCTACTCCGTTTTTTTTACCTTGTTTAATTCAAATTGTTCTTCTACTGCTGGGGCCACTACGTTGCATTTTTTAATATGCAAAATGTCATTGGACTCACTGTGTGTGTAGACTGCGACTGCATGTACAACATTGAGTTTGCCAATATACCATGATGATGATGAGTCTTGATGATTAAAGTTACATAATATCTTTTTTCTTTACAGTCACTCACTGGGATGGATGGATCATCATTGTCGGTTTACGGAAGAACTATGGCCATTTTGTGAGTGGCAAACAGGTAAACAAGTCAAAAACAACTACAGCAGAACTACATGTCTGTCTAGTCGTGGTATGGAGTGGTCGAGCCAGTGTAGTGTTGTTATAACAGAGTCTAGACAGCAGTTCATGTAAAATTGCGGCTCTATGGCTTGCTGCAAACAATTAGATATGCTTTGTCTGTCTGTGTCAAAGAGGTATGCTACATCAGGTTGCTTCACTCAGTGGTGCCTGCCTTGACCGTCTGCATGGCCCTGGCCTGCTGTGCTGTGTGCTAATTACTATCCTTGAAAAGGAGACTTAGAGTACGCACTTTAGAAATGATGCTTGTATGTAATGCTACTGTCGCCTCTGAAACTGAAAGTGTTATTTTTGTACTACACACCGTACCATATATTTTTTTCTCCGTGGTGTTCTTTAATATCACTTCCTGTTTTTCCATCAACAATTACAGGCCGGCTTTTACCCTGTGCGATGTGAAAAATGATTAACTCAGGCTTACAATTAGCGATCCGCAATTCTGCATACGCCAGGCAGGCAGTGGACAGTGTGTCTGTCTGGTCACCAAGATTGATCAATGCAGCATCAGATGGAATGGAGGAGTACCGCGAATAAGAGGAATGGCTGGATGCATGAAACTTCCCAAATTGAACAGGACAACTACAACATACAGTTACAGTATCCTCTTCACTTCTCCTTATCTTTTAAATAATATTATTGCTGTGAACTTCTATGAGTGTGATTGTTGGCTCTCTGCTTCAAATTCATCCCTCCAGCTATTTGATAGGTTTCTTTGCTATTTTTAAAACTAATTTAATGTACTAATTAAGAGGTGCTGTTTATTCTCTCTGTGGGCAGATAGGCAAGTGAAATTGCGTAATTACTATATCCCTGTACTGTCAAATTGTTTCTTCATAGTTAGTAAGTTGTAGTAAGTACTACTTTTCAGTAACCGAACCATCCACTTAGCAAACAACTTCATGCATGCAGTAGTGCACTTCCTTTATGTCCTCGAAAAGATTTATGGATATCTTCGTTTCCAAAGATTTGTTTTTCTTCATTTCTTGTTTGTCCATGCCGTATTTTTTTTCCTCTCTCCACAAAACTTTCCCAAAAAACCCCATTCCCATCCAATTTTCAAACCCTAACCCTCTTCCCCCGGGCTTTGTGGTTTTCATTGAGGTGTGACTAAATGACAACAATAATTCCACACACTTGCTGGGGAGGATAAGGTCAAAGCAACAGAAAATCAATTTCAAGGCTGGTGAAGGAATCCGAGGACATATTCTTACTATGTACTGTACTATCTATCGTACTGTTCTAATTCTACGCTCAGGCCACTCAATGTTTCATTTCTTTTTTTTCATATGCAGCTATTGCCACTGTGTACCACTACTACTACCACCACAAAGATGACATTTCATCTGTCCAGGATTCCATAGAAAACCTTAATCGCCATTTGCCATGCACCCAGCCCTGTGCCTAGCCCTATTCTCAAACACGAATCACAGGTAAGATAATAATTTTGGGGGAGGAAGAATAATGGAGTAGGAGGAAGGGGAGAGACTGACGGTAGTACTAGTAAAGTATTAGGACAATTGAATTGACTAACTCTGTCAGTGGCACTTTTGTACAAATTTGGGCGCTTAGACAATTTGAATCAACCAGCCAATTAAGTTTCAGGAAAGCAAGCGTACAGTTAACCCCCGCAGCCTCCCCCACAAAACAGTAAAAAAAACGTGTATGCTATGTTTAAGTAGAGAAAGAAATCATGATTGGAGCCCTAACAAAAATAAACTATCCCACAAGAAGACGCAACCCACCCCCCTCCCTAACCCCAACCAATGTCCATGAATCACATCATTCCCCAAAAGTCCAAAAACCCCAACGCCCAATTCCCTACCCCCCAAAGGTCTTTAAAAAAGGGGCAAGGGACAGTCTCTCCTCTACTTCTGGCGGCGGTGTCCTTTGGCCAGGTGGTCACGCAGCTCTCTCCGGAGGTCCTTAAGCAGGGATTTCTGCCTCGCCACCTCCTGCTCAAGGTGGGACACTCTCAGGGTCAAGCGGTGCACACGCCCCTTGCACTTGCAGGTACTGTGGGGGGGCAGCTGTTGTTTTTGCTGCTCGGTGGTGGCGGGTGGATGCCGGACCGTGACTCCGTTCCGCTGGAGGTTTGCACTGGCTGTATGACTCAGGAGCAGCGGAGGAGGATGCAGCTGTTGTGGATGTTGTTGTTGACTGAGACTACATGTCCTCCTCCTCCTGGGCCACCAGCTGCCGATATTCAGCGACAATTGCCTCCAGCTTCCGTTGCCGGGCCTGTCTAGCCAACTCCTTCCTAGTTAGTTTAGAAGGAGTATCTATATGAAGAAAGAAAAACATACTGTAACCAATTCTCTTTAAGATTAACACAAAATAATTCAGCAGAAAGTTGTGTCACAGTAGCACTAGCAACTTGCAAGCACAGTACATAACATTTGTTGCATGTATCTATCTAACCTCCCACTTCGTCGGCCTCTGCTATTACATTAGTGGGAGTTTCAGGAATTCTACTAGCACTATATGGACTCACTACATTACACTCATACAGTACACCAGTTTTCTTATTCTCCCTTGTTTAGCGAAATTGGTACGTAAACTTGTTGAAGCCGGCATAACGCCAGCGTAGTTAATTTGCACCTGAGAAAAACAGACGCGAGCCATGATGACACAGACCTGCGTTACTGTTACCAGTCCAGTACATGCAGGTGGTGAAGCTCTTACTTTTCTATTACGGGTGGCACTGGCCATACTCTGTTACAAGGGCTACTGCTCAATTAATTTAACTTTCACCCTGGCCTGCCCCTGACTACTACAAAAGGAAAATGAAGAAGATAATATGATCCCTTCGCAGGATATTTGCTTTCATATGGGATGACTTTAGGTGCTTTGTTTTTGATTGACTGAACACCGATAGGCCACACATCAATGTCAATGACAGAGTTGTAAATAAATATTTAACAGAGGTAGTGAGTGGTCCCCGTAATCACCGGATATGTGCTGTGCTTGCAAACTACTGTTACTAAATAATATAAATAAATAAATAATAAGAACTTTATTGCGTGATTAAAAGAAAAATCATTGCAAATACTGAATCTCAAAATTTGTAAAAAAATACATTTAAAATACGTATAAAAAGGGGAGACTGATTAAGTTCCAATGTCGATAGGGACAGCCAATGGAGCTTGCCAGAACTTTAAGCCAATGGCGAATCACAAGCTTTTGGCCCCTCGCGTAGTTTTTTTTTCTGCTTGGTCCATGAACTTTACCAAGGCACAGTTTAATTTAGTGTTCCTGGGGTCAAAGCAGGCCAGAGCTGCTGCTCTGCACAATCTGATCAGGTATCTGTTCCAAAGGTGCTTCAGAAGGAACCGTCTTTCATTCAGCAGTTTTGGGCAAAGACATAAGATGTGCGTGATGTCTTCTTTGTGATTCCCACAGAGTCGACAAAGTTCTCGTCCATGATCTCTTTTCCATTTTGGGAAATGGGCCAACAATTAATAACTCCCGGTCTCAATTTTAGGAATTTAGATTTAGTTTGTGCAGTAAAAGATACGGTTAAGTACTGCTGTGGAATCAACAGAGCATAGGATTGCAGAGTCAACCACCCATGACTTCTTTTTGCCAGCCATGCCTTATCTTCCACTATTGACAACTTTTTCGTGCTTAGTTTCGCTAGCCGTTTAAATTCCTTTTGGCTTACATGCATGCTCCAAAGTTCATTTAGGCATAAGGTTGTTAGGCCTTTTTTCCAATAATCGTTCCCTGCTCGCCATGAGTTCGTATCAAGACTAGCCCAAAGGTGGTGTGCTAGACTGCCTTCCTTAGATGATCTACTGTTACTAGTCATGGTAGTATTCTGAAAAATTACAACTTCTTTCTCGGCTTTGCTACTCTGGCACGGAGGTGCGTGTTACATGCTCTTCAAAGTAACACTCTTCATCCAGTGACCGTCTACTCTGTCTACATACACCTATGCTATCTATGAGGAAGATACCATCCCGGCATCCATCCATTCAAAGTAAATGTCAATCACTCTTCATAATGTCTCAACTGGACAAACCTTACTTTTTCTCACTGAAAAACAACCTTTCTATTTTATTTTGTAAACCGCCAGCTAGGCATCCGTGCTTGACTTGCATTTGAATTTGAACCAAAGGATATATTGCGCACACATACAGTTTCTGTTTCACCCACCCAGGCAGTCCTCTTTTCTTTCTCCTTCCACCCATCCTTGCTTCAGCCTTCAACCGGCCATGCATCAGATTCCCAGCCACCTCGGGCAGCATTCAAAAACACGTATCATTCTTTGCCAGTCATTAATTTTAACTCGCTCGTCCATCCTTACACCCTTTGTTCCCTTTTCGTTCATCCTATCCATCAAGTTCATCTCTGATCTGACCTGGCTTCTCGATGAAACTTTCACAGCTGAGTTGAAGCCAAATTTAGAGGAGGCCATTGGTTACTGGTCAACTCCCGCCGCTAATGCTATTGCTAAGGAGAAGTCAAGGGTGACTGTCTTCTACCTGGTTGACAAAAACTTAGTTCTAAATTTGTAAGTCTTCTTAACAGTAAAGTGTACTTGTACTGTACAACATATACACCCCTGCAGAGAGCCCACTCTGCAATCTCAATAAGTAAGGAATATAATAGCTTACCACTGCCCGCCACTACCATGGCATCACCCACAGCAGTTCCTGCTGGCTGTGGCACCGCATCCGCCCCTGGAATGCCCTCCTCCGCGCTGGCCCCGGCACTGGTGGATGGCTGTGCCAATTGTGTTACGCCTAGAAAATACATTTAATATTTTTAGATGCCATATACACCACTCTCTATTTTGTCTAGGAATAAAAAAAATGTACTAGTACTACATAAACAAATTTAATAACTTGTGACTCTCTAGTCTAAACTAAAAATGTCCCTTTCTTCAGGGAAAGGTGTTTTTTATTTATGCTTAGCCATAACATGTGATGCTACTCTTTTTGGCACAACTGATGAATGCTTGCTTTTTAACATGCACCATTTTTCTCCTAACAGACAGAAGCTTCCCTTCTAGGAACAAGAGCAAGATCATGATGATTAGTCAGAGTCGTCAACGATTCATCCCCACCAAGACTTTAAGTTCTAACCAGGTGAGGGCTCTCCCATAATGAAATCAGCCTCTTTTCAGTCGTTCACTGTTTATCTCATATGACACTGATTTTAATAAATGTTTTTATATAATGCACAATTTAAATTTTTACAGAGTACACACAGAGCTAGATGTTTTACTTTTAATAAAGCTTTAAAACTTACATAGACTCTGTGGTTTTTGGTCATGAGTTGAGGTTCCGTGACGATCGTAAGTGGTGTTTTCGACTTGCACGAATATGGTCGAGTCTGGTATCTATGAACCGCAAATGACGAGTTTAGTGGGTGTGCGCAGTTTCGCTGTGCTAACCTGAACCGTTCGTTTGTTTCGTGGGTTTCTATCTGTACCCACGGGTTCCATCTTAGATATGGCATCCATTTTGTCTCTTGCCCTCAAGTAGCCAGCGAACGGACGTTGTCCGCTTCGCGACCCTGGGATTCCCAAGACTCTTGCGGAAGACACATTTCCTTTGAAAGTGTCTTTATGATGAGGGGGATGATACTGTAAGGCAGATGGCCCCGCTCGAGGCTCATCTTGCCGTGCCGGTCTATTGTCTCAGCCGTGCATCTCATTAGGCACGTCCCTTTGATGCCTGCAGCTCGTGTTTCCCGATACCACCCCTTTTACACCCTTTCCGATCTCCCCACTGTTTCTGCCTTCCTCCGCACCTGTCTCTGTTCCTTCTTCGATCTGTTTACTGCCGATTGGAATGTACTAATGGTGGGAAGATGGGTTTTTACAGTTGGGAACCGCCAAATGTTTTTGTACTTATGTTCCGGACTTTGAATACACAACACGACCCCTCTCGGGGATAATTATGGGAACCAAGTTGTAAACCTTTGTGTACCATGTTAACCTATGAGAGAAATGTGTATAAAAAGGAGCGATCCACAGTAGCAAATTGAATCAGATCCCGCGAACATACCGACTGTGTACTTCACGTGACTTCTGTGTTCCCTGCAGTAAATAAACCTCGAATCTTTGACGCCGAAGGAAGTGTCCCGTGTCTCTGTCATTTGTACGCCGGAACAGGTTACCCACAAAGGTTTCAGGTGTTGTCCCCTGGCACCGCTGGGTCTTAAATAACCCAGTCCTTCAGTTGGTGCCCAACGTGGGGCTGCATCAGTGGTACCGGTCCGAGCCCGACGATCGTGAGGAACTTCGTGTGAAATCTCCGAGGGAAGGTGCACCCGGCTTCATCGATCCTGTTGTCGAAATAAGTGGCCCGACGACTTTTCCCGCGAAGATTCCCGCCTCCTGACGGCTGCGACGGACTGCTGCCCTGACTGTAGACCTGTTTTGGCGCCTGGCGTAGACCTTGGTACAGCGAGACGATTGACGGGCCTTCCTGGTGACGCCATTGATCTTTGAGTTAAGTATTTGTGGGTCGCTCCCAGAGTCCTTGGTTGTGGTTGCTTAGTGGTTGCATGGTTCCATTGCATTTGTGGTTCTTCGTACTTGGTTCTTTGTTGTGATATTTGACGACTGCAGCCGCCAAAAACCGAGGGTTTTTGCTCTTTACTGGGACTTGGTAAATCCCGTAACCCTTGAAGTTTGTGAAACTCGGCTAGTGTGCAAGATGCCTGGTCGTAGTGATGGACCAAGGATTCGCACGTAACGCGACTTGCTCTCTTTCATGAACCTCGCCTAAATCATAACTGTACTAACTCCGATTGTTTGTCATTTATTTGTATTTCCCCAACACACGGGTGTCCCTAGGAGGCTTGCCTATGTGTTTTTCATCGTAATCAAGCTTGCACATTAATAAAATGGCCGCTTTGCAGAAATCCAGTCTGCGCATGCGTCGGTCATACCCATGTGATGTGACGCACTCGCAATCTGGAGGGAAAAGTTCGCTCATGCGCAGTGGTGTTAAAATGGCCGCTTGTCACTAATCATGCTTCATGCTATCT
This sequence comes from Lissotriton vulgaris, assembly GCF_964263255.1. Taxonomy (NCBI): domain Eukaryota; kingdom Metazoa; phylum Chordata; class Amphibia; order Caudata; family Salamandridae; genus Lissotriton; species Lissotriton vulgaris. Next base: position 1,546,877,298 of record NC_141689.1, on the reverse strand, counting down.
TAAGCCGCTTTTGTCTATGCATCTTTTCTGCACTAACTCTTAATGCTATAAGTATTATAAAATAAGGGATTAAGAGTAGTTGGTCATGGTGTACAGTGTATTCATTTTATTCTGTGTTATTAATTTGTTTTCGCTTACTTTTCATGTACCGCGTAAATGAGGGCCTTGAAGTGGGGATGGGAACCATTTTGAAGCTGATGTATCCCTCATCACGTGATCAAAGATCTGGGACGTGCAGCAATGGAACCCGGCCAGTTGGCCATTGAAAAGGGGACTGTCCTTTCCCGGCGCACCTTTGCCCTTGAAGACCTGCTATTTTTACTCTGAAATGCGCAACAATGTTGCAAACCTTTTCTTCACTATTGTACTTTCCCACACGTATGCCTGGGAACCCAGATGTTAGGGGGAGGGTAATGTCACGTGAAATACGTAATAGAAATATAGGTGGTGACAAATGTCTTAAACCACCTCCCTTGACCAATCAGAAGATGGGACTTTGTCATTTTGCAACATTTATGGGTGGTCTTGGGGACTTAAAACTGTATACAAACTACTGTCACTAAATCGAACACTGATGTACCAGCTCGTCTTACATACAGAGACTGGAAAAATATTGATATATCTCAATTATCAGAAATAATACAGGATACCTATGTCCCTACTGAGCAAGACCCCACCAAAGCATCTTTAAACTACCAGTCCAATCTGGACTCGGCATGTAACAAACTAGCCCCTCCCAAAACTACACACCGAAACAGAACAACACCTTCAGCCCCATGGTTCACGGAGGCCCTACGCATGCAGAAACAACATTGCAGGAACCTGGAAAGACAATGGCGCCGCAACTACAGCCCGGCAGACAAATCTACCTACAAAAATGCCCTCGCTATCTATAAAAGAGCGATAATTACTGAGAAAAGTCACTACTATGTTACTCAGATCAACCAGGCAAAAAATTCATCCGGAGAATTATTTAGGGTAGTAACTACCTTATCCAACCCCCCGACGCCGCCCCTAGAGACCTCTCAATCACTGACCGATGCCTTGGCTAGCTTCTTTGAGGAAAAAGTCCGTTCCATCTTCCAGACTTTTTCACGCTCTAACCCGCTACAACCTGTGACTTCTCCCTCTACCAGTAACTCACCAACCTTTGTATCCTTTCAACCGGTAGACAAAGATCATATTCAACGTCTAGTAGTCAGCACCAAATCTGGCTCCCCCCGGGACCCCTGCCCCCCTTCCATTCTTAACCGCATACCAGAAGCAATTTCCCCTTCATTAGTCACAATATGTAATGCCATGTTCTCTACGGGAACATATCCGTCTGTCTGGAAAGAAGCAATAATAAAACCATTGCTGAAAAAACCCACTCTAGACCCTCTTATACCAGCAAGCTACAGACCAATTGCTTGTCTCCCTTTTCCAGCTAAGATTTTTGAAAAATCCATGAACCAGCAGCTGTCAAAATTCATAAACACCAACAACTTGCTAGACGATACTCAGTTCGGTTTCAGGCAGGGACATGGGACTGAGACGGCACTACTGAAAGCCGCTGATGAAATTAGAACAACTATGGACAAGGGAGGATCAGCTGTCTTGATACTCCTAGATCTCTCCGCTGCTTTCGACACGGTCGATCATATCACTCTGATCGACCGTGTCGCAGCCCTGGGAATAGGAGGAACGGCCAAAGACCTGATTGCCTCATTTCTCGCCAATCGGCCACAGATTGTCAAAATGGGTAACTACACCTCCCAGACCTTTTTTCTCCCCTGTGGAGTCCCACAAGGTTCCTCGCTAAGTCCGACGCTTTTTAATATCTATGTATCGGACTTGGCGAGGGTGATAAAATCTTATGGCATTGCATTGACCACATATGCCGATGACACGCAACTAGTGCTATCGGTACATGACAACGGAACCAGTGTGGCAGCCAATTTCCAGGAGGGTATGAAGGCAATAAGCTCCTGGATGTCATCAAATTGCCTCAAGCTTAACTCTGATAAAACGGAGGTGATGACATTCGGGAGCTTGAAACCAGCATGGTCCCCACAATGGTGGCCACCGGAGTTGGGATCCCCCCCCGAACCGGTGACTAAGGTTCGTAACTTAGGAGTTATCTTTGATAACAAACTGACCTTCCATCACCACGCCAATACTGTGACATCATCTGCATTCTTTATACTCAAAAAAATCAAGAAACTTCTCCCATATCTTCCTCAATCAGCGGGCAAAACTCTCATTAGTACACTGGTGTTCTCTAAAACGGACTACTGCAATTCCTTGCTTCTCAATGCGCAGGAAGGAGTCCTTAATAAATTCCAAACCGTCCAGAATGCGGCTGCAAGAATTTTACTTTCAATCCCCAAATTCACCTCAGTATCCCACCGTCTCAAAGAACTCCACTGGCTTCCAATCAGAAAGCGAATAAAATTTAAGGCTCTTTGTATAGCTTACAAGACCCTAAATTATCCAGGGCCTAAGTTCCTAAAAATAGCTCTTCATCCTCTGGAGCACCGCAGAACACTTCGATCCTCAACTACTTGCATGCTGTCTGTCCCTCGGACAAAAAAAGCGACTTGGGGAGACAGGTGCTTCACTACAGCTACTGCCAAGTTATGGAATACCCTCCCACTGCACATCAAAACTGCCCCCACCCTCATTAAATTCCGAAAGAGCCTCAAGACATGGCTTTTCTCCTCTGTTTAACCATTCTCATAGAGTAAGAGTTCCTTGAGCAACAGCGCCGAGACACCCGTATGGGTATTTGCGCGCTTTAAAAATAGCAAAAAATAAATAAATAAATAAATAAAGTATATATAGCCTAGCTTAGCTTAGAGAAATTGTCCGACTTGTCCGACTAGCAGACCTGTCACTGACCCTACGAACTCTATAGGTGCCTGATACAGAGTGCTGCGGAGCATTCTGCCTGAAACTTTCCACAAACTACAAGGGGTGGAAATTAGTCCTAAGTGCTAAGCGAAGCACTTTGCTGGGAGATTCGAAAACCCAATCGGGGTTATTGACGGATTCTGTGCAGAAGAGGGGGTAACGCTGGCGTTGCATCCGATGCTGTGAGGGGTTGGTCGTGCCTTGGTGAACCCAGTCCTGACCCAGACCTGAGGGGTATCCTGTCCTGACTGTCCATGAGCTGTACCTGCTCACCTTCTGGTATTTCCTGAATCCTTGAGGGTCCTTGTCCCGTTCTTTCCCAACTGACCCGTGGCCAGGGTTAGTCCTCATTCTCACCTAGGTAAATATTGGCATAGGTGTCTGTCTATACTATACCCTCAACTTTTCCTCCTCTGATTAAAGCAATCTTGCCTGTGATATTCTCCATTTCTCCTTTGAATGTAATTTCATGCAATTGATTATTAGTAAATGTTCCACTTTTACCCTTCCTATAGGACATTGTTAAACCCGACTGTTTATCTAGCTTGTTCCACTTATTCCCTTTCCCTTAGTATGGTTGCCGTGAAGTTAGAAAGATAGCATAAGGTTTAGGAAATAGTATAAAATTACTAGGTCGAACATTAGGTCTTCCTCACGTCCTTGCCCTAGATTAAACTGTATTAAATAAATGTCCATTATGATTCATGCCCTATAGTGTTCCCTTTTACTCTATGATACTCACTTTAATCCATAGTTACATTCTGGTTCTGATACTACTCATTGATGTATTACTTGGCATTTGCCTACTTGTAATGGCATTTTCGTTCTAAACTTATACTATATAAAACCCTTAAAACCATCAAGGTGTCTGTGGTCATTATACATTAAAGTAATATTAAAGGTATTAAATGTGTATAATAGAATTTTCTCCTTTTTAGGAAAACCCTTATCACCTGTCCACTGCTAGCTCCTGATCTGTCAGGAGTAATGTGCCTGTGGTAAGTCAGGTACATGAATAGTGAGTGGTGTAAGAATCACCCACTCGATTACTGATAGTAGCGTTGATAGAGGTTTCACCCGGTTCATTGCAAAACACGGTCATCATATGCACGCCAGGGCCCAGTGGGTGGAAATTTTGGAAATCTAGTGAGCCGGGTGACCCGCGCGCTCTATCAGTAATTTCTGGTAAGCAGAGGAATGGTTAGGACTAGTAAGATAGGTAGATAAGATAGTTAGAAAATAAACCGTGAAAAATAAATGTGCTGCTAAAATTGTTTTTTTAATATTGATTGTGTTACTTAATATTTTATTGCAAAAGAAATCGATTTCAAAATTGTCTTAAATGATTTTATATATGTATTGCTGCTAAATATTATATGTTTTGTTAACCAATTGTGTGTGATTGTTGAGTGTTGTCTGAAATCCCCAGGGAATTGTATAACGGATGGCGAGTAGAATCCATCGCGTTCTGAGGTCATTTGTAGGGAGGAAAGGTTAGTGCATGGTTCAAGTGGAACTGGAAGCGCTAATTAGGTCTTTTTCGGAAAACTGTATGAATGACAGTGACGGGACTGCTGATAGAAACCTTGGTCTGATATCACCTAGTAAGGGTCACACTAAGGGAGTAATAGAGTCATCGGAGCTTGTATGATAGCAAAGGGAAACGCTGACGAACCCCAGGCTTAGTATATATCCCGGAAAGAAGTGGATGAGACTGGGTAATAGCAGGTTTTCTAATGCTTGCGTGAGGGTAGGCAAGAGAAGTCTATCCGAAGTGTATGAAAAGTAGACAGAAGTGGTTTACTTGCAGTAAAAGAAGAACTTTCTATCTCTTTAGAACACTCCTACACAATGGCGAATGTTACACGTTGTTGACTAAAATTAACAATAGCACCTTAGAGAAAATACAAAGTTTCCGTTACCTTGTAAAGGAGGTAGACAGTCGAAGGGCTGCTCTGACGTCACTCCGTGCCGCGCTGGTATTGGTTAAACCAGCGGGTGTGTAGTGAAGCCGAAATTGTAAGGGAGGGGTGAGTGCCTGAGCGTGAGAACGCGTCTCGCGAAAAGGCCGCACACCCATTGGTCAAGAACCTTTGCAACCTCTGCACTGATTGGTTGTTGAGAAATTGGAGTCGCGCTAGCATTGGAAGCACAAACGAAGTAAAAATTTTCCGCACCGAGCTTATAGATTGTTACGAGCGGTGTATGTGGTACCCTGATTTTCTGCCTGATCCACGAAATCTAGGGTGTCATAAAGAGTTGATGAGCAGAGGCAGACCTCACAACATGTACGGAGGAAAGAGAAAAATGTCATTTGCCAGCAAAATAAAGAATTTCTTCAAAACTGACAAACCCGTACGAACTAGGGAGGGCGTGATCATTCCTCCGCCAAATACTCCAGCCTCTTTCATGATGTTAGAGAAAGGGTATCATACCTGTGTATGGTTAGAGAACTGGGTAAAGTACACTGCGGAGGATGGAGTTTTAGCCTTTCCCATTGATGGTACTTTTAACGGGAGAGTCCTATTTAACCTGAGGACCCGAATGAATGAATTACATCCCAGACCTAGATTAACTCAGTATGAAGCTTTAGAGGAATGGGAGATTGAGGCTCTAGAGCGAGACAGACCCCGAATGGACAAGGGAGTGACCCGATGGTATCCCAAAATGGTAAAAGAAACCAAGGAGCAGAAATTGAAACAGTGGAGACAAAATATGATGGTAGAAGGGTTATTCCCCATGTTCGGAGCTAATGAAATGGTGGGAGGGAAGAAATGTACTGAGAAAACCCGACACATGATGCCCCTGGGTGAATCGGAAGATGAATTTTTAGAGGACTTATTTATGAAAGGTCCCCCGCCTTATAATGAAGACACCAGATCTCAAAGCTTAACTACTCCATTGAGACCTTCAGGAAGAAGAAGTACTAGTGAAGCCGATTCCACAGGGATAGAACAGAGAAGAGCGGGAGGAGAGGGATTTGGTAGACCCGACCCGTGGTCCCGAATTACAACCCCTTTGGCGAGGAAAGACCAGTTTTATCCACTCCATCTGCTCCGAATATATATCCTTCTCTAGTACCCCAAATAATACAGGATCCCCCCATGAATCGAGTATTACACGAGCAGGAAAGGAATGCCCTGAGAGGACAGCGGAATGATCTCATACATGCCATAGCTCAGATAAATCCAAATCCTGAAGCCCTGACGATTCCAGTAACCATTGGTCCAGTTTTCCCTCTATATGGGGACAGAATGAATACTCCCAAAACTCCAGTCATAACCCCGATGATGCCCCCGCCCAGAAGGGAACCACTCATTATTGATGACCAAGCAAGTGAATGTGAGTCCATGGCTTCCTTGATGGATCTGCCTAATAGGGAACAGGGACCTAGTGTGTCTCGAATGAGAACTCAGGCTGGGAACAAAGACGTACTAATAGAGTCTTCATCAGGAACTCAAAGTGCGACAGTGGTAACTCCCGAGGAAATAGAAAGATGGACCCGAGAATTAGAAAAGGTAACCCCTCATCCGAAACCACTAGATATTTATAAGCTAAGAATAGAGCTAGAGGAACTGAGCGCAGGGAATGTGGGTTTAGAACGATTGAATGTCCGGGAGGAAGATGAGTTGTTGTTCATGTGCAAACACCTTACTCGGAACGCAAAAATATACTATGACAAATTAATGGACACGGCAGTATGTATGGGAATAGATATCAGCAGATCCAAAGTACTACAGAAATCCTACAGAGTAGAATTTTCAGACAAAGATCTAGAAAACCTGAATACCGCAGGGAAGAAGACGCAGATTAAAGAACTGATAAACTTAGCACAGAAATGGGGAGATCTAGACAAGTGGAAAGCCAGGTGGGCAAAGAAAAAGGAGGATAGCAAGGAGAGACCACGGACTGCTGAGTACGTCCTACAAGAAGCTGACAAACCAGAAAAATGATGTCCCATGAGAGAAGTCCCAGGGGGAAAATATGTCCATGTCCCTTGGTCCAGACAAGATATAGTATCATTTACCAATGACTTTCCAAAATTACGGGAGAAACCAGTCGATTGGTACCGACAGGTCGAACGCTTCATAAAAGTTCAGAAATGTCTTCTGAAAGACCTGGATGGTTTTTTCGACATTGTGGTGCCTGTAGATTTGTGGACCGACTGCAAAATTGAAATCGATTGGCCCAGTGAGGAGTACGAGAGAGACTCTGTAACTGGAGCTCCCGCACCTGAAGTAATGAGAAAGTATGAACAAGTCATACAATACTTGAAGAAAAAGGTACCTGCAAAGGAAACTGATTGGACCCGTATAGATAGAACTACCCAAGAGCGTGATGAATCAGTCCACTCCTTTTATGAAAGGTTACTACAGGTGTTCAAAACTTACAGTGGGATCGATAATGTGGACATGAAGGATATGACTCATTTCAGTTATCGATTCGTGTTAGGATTGAGACCTGAAATATCCCAGTGGATTAGAGATAACAAAATCAGTTGGCAAGGGAAACCCATTGATGATGTTCTCAAATATGCCAAATACTGCGAAGATGAGATCGAGAACAAAAAGAAAGCCCTAAAGGAGAAGGTAATGTGGGCTCAGGTAAAATTAGCTGAACAACAAGAAAAACAGTTAAGTAAAATGACTAATACTAATAATGCACCAAATCCGAATGCTGGGGGTGGAGGCAGGCCCCGGGTAAAAATGAGTAGAGAAGAGGCTATGGGAAAATTCCCCTGTCACGGATGTGGTCAGATGGGGCATTGGAGAGATAAGTGTCCGCATTCGCAGGCTGATAATGCCCCCGTAAATGGTTTAAATCCACAGGTGCAGAAAGAGGGGATCCGAAAGACCCAACAGCAGGTAAATCAACCCCCGGTGCCACGCGCTCCTAGACAGAATTATAGGAATCAGGGTCAACAGAATGAAAGGGTCGAAGTGTGGGAAGGAGAGAATGAAAGAAATGCACCCATTCCACAGTACCTGTTAAATGATACTTTTCTCTGTGATGATCAATACTGACGGGGCCTGAGAGGGGAGGACAAGGAGTGCGTGCTTGGCGCCTCCTTACCGGTAGACCAGACTGGACCATACATTGAAGGAAAGGTTGAAGGGACAGATGTCACCTTTCTGTTGGACACTGGTGCTACCCGTTCCACTGTGAGAACAGCGGACGTTCCTAACCTACCCCTCTCGGGAGAAGCTATCCAAGTAGTGGGAGTTTCTAATCAAATAATCAGTACTCCGGTAACAGAACCTATGGAAATTTCCATAGGAAATTTCAAGGAAATGCACAGATTTGTGGTCTGTGATTCCAGTCCCGTAAATCTACTAGGATGAGATTTGCTGTGCAAAATGCGTTGCACCATCTTTTGCTCACCAAATGGTGTTGAAATTCAGACCCCAGATGAAGATGGCCTATATAAATTGATGTTACTAAGGCCCGACACAGAAATTAAGCCCATGACCATTGAAAGTCTACCTGAAGAACTGCAATCAAGCGTAGTACCTGAAGTTTGGGATTTTACTGGGAAAGATGTAGGCTTAATGGCAAATGTAGACCCAGTTAAAATAACTATAAAAGCAAATGCTGTATACCCAAATACCAAACAGTATAAAATGAGTGCAGAAGTGAAAGAAGGAGTCGCAAAGGAATTAAACAGATTGCTCAAAGCAAACATCATTCAGGAAGTGATGAGCAGTCCCTGTAATTCACCCATACTTGGAATTAAGAGGCCTAGCGGAAAATATAGGGTAGTGCAGGACCTGCGCAAGGTAAACCAAATTGTAGTACCTTGCTGTCCCATAGTGCCTAACCCCGCAGTAATACTGTATCAAATTCCTTGGGATGCGGAATGGTTCACTGTCATAGACTTGTGCCATGCGTTCTTTTCCATCCCATTGCATCCAGAAAGCAAATTCCTTTTCAGTTTTGAATTCAACAGCCAGGTCTATGTCTGGAATCGTGTCCCCCAGGGGTACACCGAAAGTCCATCGATTTTCAACCAGATTCTAAAGAAATGTCTTGAATCCTTAGTACTGCCTAAAGAGTCTGTCCTGGTACAGTACATAGATGACCTGCTGGTAGCATCTAGAAGTCAAGACGACTGTGTCACTGATACCATTGCCTTGCTGAATCACCTAGGAAAAGGAGGACATAAGGTCTCACCAGACAAACTACAGTTCTGCAAAACTTCAGTAAAATATCTGGGGCATCAGATAGAGAAAGGGATCCGGAAAGTCACTACAGAAAGAATTAAAATAATTCGAGAAATGTCACTACCAGTGACCCAGAAAGAAGTAAGAATGTTCCTAGGAGTTGTTGGGTACTGCAGACAATGGATCGTGGGTTTCGCGGCTATAGCTAAACCCTTGATTAACATGACAAAGAAAGGAGCAGAAGACCCAGTTTGTTGGAATGATGAATGCATGACTGCGTGGGTAACATTGCGGAATTGTCTGTGCACAGCTCCAGCCTTAGGAATGCCTGACTATTCCAAGAACTTTGAATTGTTCTGTGACACGAGAGACAATTGTGCGCTCTCGGTCCTAACCCAGGAACATGGTCTGATTAGACGTCCCGTGGCCTACTTTTCGGCCGCCCTAGATCCAGTGGCTGCTGGATTACCTGGGTGCCTGAAAGCAGTAGCTGCTACCTGTACTAGTCTAGAGCAAAGTGAGAACATTGTGATGGGACATCCTGTCACTGTATTTGTTCCACATTCAGTTGTAATCTTACTTACCCGAACAAAGACACAGTATCTCACCCCTAGTCGGCTGACTAAGTATGAGAGGATTCTCATTGGTGCAGAAAATGTAATAATCTCCCGATGTAATACTCTAAACCCCGCCACTCTATTGCCCCTTCCCATTGATGTAGAGGCAGGAGATGAAATTGACCATAGCTGCATAGACTTGACTGAATTTAGCACAAAACCCCGTCCTGATATCAGAGAAGTGGCCTTGGTTGACGAAGACCTCAAAATGTTTGTGGATGGTTCATGCTTGAGACATGAGAATGGAGGTTTGAGTGCTGCCTATGCTGTAGTCACTTTGGAAAAGACCCTGGAAGCTTCCTATCTTTGCGAAGTTAAGTCTGCTCAAGTAGCGGAGCTCATTGCTCTAACAAGAGCTTGTAAAATTGGGAAAAACAAAAGGGTAACTGTTTATACTGACAGTCAGTACTGTTATGGGGTTGTTCATGACTTCGGCCAGCTCTGGTTGCAAAGAGAATTCATGACTTCCTCAGGTTCTCCTATCCGAAATGGAAAACCAGTACAAAACTTACTAGAAGCCATCCAATTGCCCAAAGAATTGGCTGTGGTCAAGTGTGCGGCTCACCGATCTGGAAATGACGAGGTGACAGCCGGAAACAGATATGCTGACCAAATTGCCCAGTACTGCGCCCGACACAAAATGTCCCTCCTAATTAAATTATGGGGAGGTGAAAGCAGCTGCCAACTGATGTTGTTTGAAAGATTGGGAACATGGGATGAATTGAGAGAACTACAACAGACCTCAGACAGGAAGGAAAAGGACATGTGGAGGCAGGATGAATGTCGACCAAGGGAAGGAGATGGTGTTGTGGTCCACGTGACTGGTATGCCTGTACTACCTGAACGACTGGTTACCGCAATGGCACGGATAATACATGAACCAACACATATTGGGAGGGATGCCATGTGCCGAATGTTTGAAAAGGTGTTCTACAGTCCAAAATTCTAGAGCACAGCAGACAAACTTTGCCAGAGGTGTTTAGTGTGTCAACAATTCAATGCAGGAAAGAAGACAGTAGTGGAGCAAAGTACCATTGGGAGAGCAGAAGGTCCCTTCATTAGGATGCAGGCAGACTTCATAACAATGCCCCTGTGCAAAGGATATAGATATGTCCTGGTCATAGTTTGCTTGTTTTCCCGGTGGGTGGAGGCTTACCCAGCAAAGAAGAATGATGCCCTGACTGTAGCTAAATTATTACTTAGGGAACTGATACCACGCTTTGGAATTCCTGAGACAATTGAAACAGACCAAGGTGGACATTTTTCAAACGAAGTCCTAAAAGAACTCTGCAAAGCATTCAAAATGGAGCAAAGGCTGCACTGTGCCTATCATCCAGAGGCTTCTGGAATAGTCGAGCAGATAAACGGCACTCTCAAGTCCAGGCTGGCAAAACTGTGTGACTCCACAAAAATGAATTGGATAGAAGCTTTGCCCATGGTACTGATGAGCTTGAGAAGTATTCCAAACAGAAAGACAGGCCTGAGCCCCCATGAAGTGCTGATGGGAAGAATGATGCGACAGGCATGGGTACCTGGACACAAACTGCTAAGTATTTCTGATGATATGGTGCTAGAGTACTGCAGGCAGTTGGGTGACCAAGTGCGTTCTATCTCTCACCAGATTGGAGAGACTGCTGTCGAATGGCCTACAACTCCAGCACACAATCTGAGACCAGGTGATTGGGTGGTGTTAAAGAAACACACCCGGACGAGTTGCCTTGGACCGAAGTGGGGCAGGCCTCGACAAGTGATCCTTGTCACCACAACTGCTGTGAAGTGTGCTGGTGTACCAAAGTGGATCCATGCAAGTCACACGAAGAAGGTGACTGGAGAAAACGCGACTGAAGCCGAAGGTGGTCCAGCTGAGGAGACTCCAGAAGAGGGTCCGGATCCCGCTGACATCGAACTACCAGGCACAAGTCAAGAAGTTGAATGGTTTCCTGCTGATGACCAGGTTCTTGATCCAATAAGAACCAGAAAATACTCTTACCTAGGTAGTGAGTGGGACAGTGCAGGTGAGTCAGAACAAGAAGGAGAAGGTCAGATCATCAAAGCCAACATAAAATCTGATCAGGGAATAGGCCAGGTAGGGACAGATCAAGTCATCGACACTCCTTCTGAGACAGAGGAGACTGGAAAGGGACAGATAGTAGTCAAAGCAGAAGTTCATGCGGAAGAAAATCAAGAGATCGAAGAGCATGAACCAGGCCAGTTAGTAATAGATGAACGTGTTCAGGAAGAAGAGTCCAGTGAATCACTCACAAACGAAGATCAAATACAGTCTAAACCTGAACTAGGTCAGCTTAAGGACCAGGCAGAAGAAATAGATGAAAGACCTGGAACTAGTCAGACAGGAAGGGAAAAAGACACTGCTGAAGCAATAGTGCGACAAAGAAGAAAAAGCAAAAGAGTTCACGAGGAAGAGCAAGTTTCCTCGACTACAAACAGGATCGAAAAGAAGGATGAACCCCGATATGTAAAAAGACTAAGAATAAGAATAAAAACAGTCGAAGAAAAACTAAAGGACCGAAAAAGGGCTGAAAGTGAAGGAAAAGAAGCCCGAGGAAAGTCCATCCGAAAGGGCGGCAGAGTAAAGAAACATAACAGACTGTATCGAAGCCCTGAGTGGACCTATTTGGTGTTGGAAGAAATTGATGAGCCCGAAGCCTGTGGCAAAGGCGACGAAGGGTCCATTACTGATCGGAGTTCTGACGAAGACCCTCCTTGAGGTGAAGCGAAGTAAAACCTCTACTGAAAAGAAACGAAGAGGGGTTGAGAAAGCCACCTGTAAGATAAAATGTCTGATTCAAATGTCACTGGAAGGTCCAGATTTAGCTGTTGCAGAACTTGCTGTAAAATATGCATCTGTAGTGTAGTGGTGCTAGTAATGATATGGATAGGATTAACAGTGTTTATACCTTTTATGATAAGAAAAGACCCTAACATATATCCTACAGACTTGACGACACAAGACGCAGAAGTTGTACATACTGAAGAAACACCACGAAGAGTAGAAAGACGTGACAATGCAATGAGACTGAGACATACACGACCCGACTTAGAAGCATCAGATGAGGGGGAACTACATTATCACCAAATGAAGAACAGGACACACTTAAATGTTTTCGCTAATCTTTTAGTGCACTATGTAGAAGCTATGGAAATAGAAGATTGCTATGTCTGCATGATGCTACCTACTTCAGTAGCTGAAGGCGTGACATACCACCATTTACCCCTGACCTATGGAATTTCCTGTAGTATTTTAGCTAGTTTATTTTATAGAAGCACTTTACAGTATTATTACTCAAACACTGACGTTATCTTTTCAGAACTTCCTATTAGAGGGAATCTGAACCTTGTACATACCCTTGGTGGAGTGACTCGCTACATGGGAGAATACTTCCTGACAATAGGTGACATAGATCTGAATGAAGCTCGTAGAGACAACTTGACGTGTTCCTTACATGCACAAGAGAAAATGTTCTTGAAGATGGCAGAGAAGAGAAGGGAAAAGTTTCAGAAAAAGGCAAATGACGAAAAGAACAGAACCCCTAGATGGGCAGAAAACATGGATAACACCTCACAAAGCGAAGTTATTCCTGCTCTGTTGCTGGATTTTGAACGGAAAGGGAAACTCTGTCTTCATAGAGAAAAGACTAGTTATTATAACAATGTATTCATTGGTTCCAGCGAGTGTGAACATAATTACAAGGTAATTGGAGGTTGGGGTTTCAAAAATGGGTCAGAACCTGTGTTTCCAGGAATTTATTATATATGTGGAAACAAGGCTTATTTCAAATTGCCGGATCACTGGTATGGAAGCTGCTACTTTGGCATTGTCTTTCCGAAAATATACCATGTGAACAATGCAGCTGGAAGCAATGAGATTACTAATGGCTTAGTGCGTAGAAAACGTGAAAGTGTAGGAGAAATTATAGGTGATATTTTTAGTGCACTGATACCTGGAATGGGGGTAGTTCTGAATACTCATAGAATCTGCAAATTATCTACAGTAGTGGATCGGTTATCTACTGACACTGCTGCAGGATTCCTGATGATCAATACTGAAATGGTTGCGATCAGATCAATGGTTTTACAGAATCGCCTTGCTCTTGATACCTTATTGGCAAAAGAGGGCGGAGTCTGCAGGATGCTGAGGGCACAACATTGTTGCACTTACATTCCTGATAAAAGTGTCGAAATTAAGAAGTATATAAGAAACATTACTAATTTGGAAGCTGGGTAGCGCCCAGCAGTGGAGATCTGTGCCATACAAGCTCAACGAACAAGACTTATCATGGTCTACGGGACTCCAAACTACATGAACATAAAGAACTGATCTCCACAAAGTGACTTACGCGACCCTTTTGACAATCAAACTGGAACATACACCTATATCAGCGTAACTGTCAGCATCTGAACTAATAGCCTTGAAAAAGCCCCCAGAGGGCGAAACACGTGTCGGCAGTGCAAAGCTGGAAAAAACTTTTTAATGTGTTTGAAATAAAGATCTTGAAAGAACTACATACGGTTTTGGATCCATGCTTTGAAGCTTCCCTATTACTTATGAACTGACTGTTGAAACTGGTGAAAAAGAACTATAATATCAATTTTGTATTTGGAAACAAAAAAGAATGTTTGTTCCTTGACTTTGGACTTCAAAGAGGGTGCTTAGTGTAACTTGGTCTTCTTCTGAGTATTGATACGAGCATTAAGTTGCTCTGTGTAACACCCCGGGTGGTGGGTGTCTTACCAGGTTCTCAGTGCACCTCTTCCCTTGACATTTTACACACGACCTGCCCAGAGGAAATAGTCTCCTACAGAAGGTGCGGACGTTTTCTCTCACTGAGAAACGCTACCACCAACATTACTATATTACCATTAGAGGTTGACAGTGCCTGGAAGAGACTGACGGATGGTCTCTCCTCTGTAGGTAGTTGGTTTTCTAACTTAGGTAGGAGTCTTCTATGGAAAATACTGATGCCAATAGTTGGAATAGGTGTGATTGTTCTGATCATATTCATCTGTTGCAAATGCCAGAAATGCAGAAAATATATAGTGAATAAAAGAGGAAAGCGAAAGGCTGAAGAATTAGAATTAGAAGAATTAAGAAACCAGATATATAAGAAAATAAAGAACAATCATACACACAGAGAGGCGGAGAGAAAGCTCAACAATAAGTTCATTGAGATAAACATGGATGAAATGGAAGAATGAAGTTGGCATCTGTTTTCATGTGTAGTGATGATAGTAAATATCATCAAAGAGGGGATTGATGGAGCAAGGATTCGCACGTAACGCGACTTGCTCTCTTTCATGAACCTCGCCTAAATCATAACTGTACTAACTCCGATTGTTTGTCATTTATTTGTATTTCCCCAACACACGGGTGTCCCTAGGAGGCTTGCCTATGTGTTTTTCATCGTAATCAAGCTTGCACATTAATAAAATGGCCGCTTTGCAGAAATCCAGTCTGTGCATGCGTCGGTCATACCCATGTGATGTGACGCACTCGCAATCTGGAGGGAAAAGTTCGCTCATGCGCAGTGGTGTTAAAATGGCCGCTTGTCACTAATCATGCTTCATGCTATCTTAAGCCGCTTTTGTCTATGCATCTTTTCTGCACTAACTCTTAATGCTATAAGTATTATAAAATAAGGGATTGACAGGTACATGCATCAATCTCGGCATTTGCGATTCCTTAATTGCGATTTTTAAGGAATCGCAATTAAGGAATCGCAAATGCCTATGCATCAAGAAATCGCTAAATAAATTGCGATTCCTTAGAATTCCTTATTTGCGATTAGCATTTTGCGAATCGCAATTAAGGAATCCCTTCCCATTCATTCCTATGGGCCTAGAGGCCCATAGGAATGAATGGGAAGACAATCTCAATTTGCGATTCGCAATTAGCTAATCGCAAATTCAGATTGCGATTTCAAGGGTGCAGGGGTGTCCAAAGGACACCCTGTTGCACCCCTGAAATCAAACAATGCACATATGTTGTGTACACACATGCCCTAAGGGCATGTGTGTGCACAACATGAAAGTTAAAAATATGAACAAAATTGCATATTTCTAACTTTTCGCAAAATTACCATGAGGTCCAACCTCATGGTAATTTTTTCTCTCTAATCGCGAAATCGCAATTTTTTTAAGTTTCATGCATTGCTTTTAAGGAATCGCAAAATTGCGATTCCTTAAAAGCAATCGCACTTGAAAAAATCGCTAAAATAGCGATTTTTTCTCTTTTAGGTTGATGCATCCCAAATAGTGATTTGGGAATCGCAAACGGCCGAATTTTGCGATTCGCACCGTTTGCGAGTCCCAAATCGCTTGATGCATGTGCCTGTAAGAGTAGTTGGTCATGGTGTACAGTGTATTCATTTTATTCTGTGTTATTAATTTGTTTTCGCTTACTTTTCATGTACCGCGTAAATGAGGGCCTTGAAGTGGGGATGGGAACCATTTTGAAGCTGACGTATCCCTCATCACGTGATCAAAGATCTGGGACGTGCAGCAATGGAACCCGGCCAGTTGGCCATTGAAAAGGGGACTGTCCTTTCCCGGCGCACCTTTGCCCTTGAAGACCTGCTATTTTTACTCTGAAATGCGCAACAATGTTGCAAACCTTTTCTTCAATATTGTACTTTCCCACACGTATGCCTGGGAACCCAGATGTTAGGGGGAGGGTAATGTCACGTGAAATACGTAATAGAAATATAGGTGGTGACAAATGTCTTAAACCACCTCCCTTGACCAATCAGAAGATGGGACTTTGTCATTTTGCAACATTTATGGGTGGTCTTGGGGACTTAAAACTGTATATATAGCCTAGCTTAGCTTAGAGAAATTGTCCGACTTGTCCGACTAGCAGACCTGTCACTGACCCTACGAACTCTATAGGTGCCTGATACAGAGTGCTGCGGAGCATTCTGCCTGAAACTTTCCACAAACTACAAGGGGTGGAAATTAGTCCTAAGTGCTAAGCGAAGCACTTTGCTGGGAGATTCGAAAACCCAATCGGGGTTATTGACGGATTCCGTGCAGAAGAGGGGGTAACGCTGGCGTTGCATCCGATGCTGTGAGGGGTTGGTCGTGCCTTGGTGAACCCAGTCCTGACCCAGACCTGAGGGGTATCCTGTCCTGACTGTCCATGAGCTGTACCTGCTCACCTTCTGGTATTTCCTGAATCCTTGAGGGTCCTTGTCCCGTTCTTTCCCAACTGACCCGTGGCCAGGGTTAGTCCTCATTCTCACCTAGGTAAATATTGGCATAGGTGTCTGTCTATACTATACCCTCAACTTTTCCTCCTCTGATTAAAGCAATCTTGCCTGTGATATTCTCCATTTCTCCTTTGAATGTAATTTCATGCAATTGATTATTAGTAAATGTTCCACTTTTACCCTTCCTATAGGACATTGTTAAACCCGACTGTTTATCTAGCTTGTTCCACTTATTCCCTTTCCCTTAGTATGGTTGCCGTGAAGTTAGAAAGATAGCATAAGGTTTAGGAAATAGTATAAAATTACTAGGTCGAACATTAGGTCTTCCTCACGTCCTTGCCCTAGATTAAACTGTATTAAATAAATGTCCATTATGATTCATGCCCTATAGTGTTCCCTTTTACTCTATGATACTCACTTTAATCCATAGTTACATTCTGGTTCTGATACTACTCATTGATGTATTACTTGGCATTTGCCTACTTGTAATGGCATTTTCGTTCTAAACTTATACTATATAAAACCCTTAAAACCATCAAGGTGTCTGTGGTCATTATACATTAAAGTAATATTAAAGGTATTAAATGTGTATAATAGAATTTTCTCCTTTTTAGGAAAACCCTTATCACCTGTCCACTGCTAGCTCCTGATCTGTCAGGAGTAATGTGCCTGTGGTAAGTCAGGTACATGAATGGTGAGTGGTGTAAGAATCACCCACTCGATTACTGATAGTAGCGTTGATAGAGGTTTCACCCGGTTCATTGCAAAACACTGTCATCATATGCACGCCAGGGCCCAGTGCGTGGAAATTTTGGAAATCTAGTGAGCCGGGTGACCCGCGCGCTCTATCAGTAGTACTTTGTTCAGTTGTTTCAGACGTTGTGGTACGGATTCCCGACTGGAGGACTCGTGTCCGATACCTCCGGTTGGAACTCCCACTTATGAGCTTTACAGTAAGCACGGGTTAGGTCCGATTACCTTTAATGAATATTGGATTCGTTACACCAAAAAAGATGGTGTCCTTAGTTGGCCACCTCATGGTAGTTTTGAGACCCCGATTTTAGATAACCTTGAGGCTAAATTGTTTAAGAAAAAGTCAAGGCCGGCCATGTTTGATGCCTTTCGGTTGTGGCGTAAAGAAGCTCGACAGAAAGAGATCAGACAGACAAAACGTAATCAGAGAGATGGTGTTGCTACCATTGTAAAGAAAGCAGAGCAGTTTCAGCGTGATAAGGAGGAAAAGGAAAAGGAAGTTTTTGACAGGCTTCAGCGTATGACTATAGATAAATGTTATCCTGCTTTGCCAACGGAGTCGGATAAGAAGGAGGAATTAGTTGAGGATCCTTTAATGTCCTATCTTATGAAGTCACCACCTCCGTACGCACAGGGTACCACAGTTCCCGTGGTTCCTCCTGTACCTGCTCCTGTACCCGCTCCTCAACCTGTTCTTCCGACTGTTCCTGCTCCCTTGCCTATTGCTGTCCCTACTGCTCCTCCGCTTGTACTTCCACATACTCCTGCTCCCGCTACTGCTCCTGTTCTACTTACTCCTACTGCTTCTTCTGTTCCTACTCCTTCTCTTGTTACTACTCTATCGTATACTTCTCCAACTACTCGACGTCGTACCCCTTCAATGGCTGCAAATTTTGCAAATTCTATTGGACCTATTCTTGAGTCCGCTGATTCGGACTGTCCACAAAGACGTAGTCAGCTTCCTGGTAATAGGGAACGTGCCGCGTTGTACAACATGGCAATGTCATGGATGTTGCATCCCTATAGAAATCCTCCGCGTTCGGTATTGAATACGTTTAGTCAATTCAATATACCGACACAGAGGTATGTTTTTGAAGAAATGTGCAAGGTTTTGCGCGATCAAATATCGGCAGATGCATCGGAAGATGTATTAACTGCTTTGACCAACTTACAGCTTCAGTTTTCGAGTGGAATGGTAGTAGGTACCAATGTTCGACGTGCCATCGAGCAATTATTGGCCCTCCGTCCCTCTCCGATACCTCAAGCATTGTTCGTTGAGGATGTTGAGAGACAGTTAGATACGTCTGGTCAGTTTCCCATGCGTGAAGTTCCACCCGTGTGGATGCCAGGTGATGCTGCTGCTGTTCCTATTGTCCTGCCACATTTCCAGAGAGTATGGATACATCTCCCATGGAAACGATCGGAAGTTTTACAGGTGAAGCAATCTTTGCCTGACCCTCGCAAAAATCCTGCAGGGTATTATAAGGAATTGTCGCAGCTCGTAGATGCTACGATAATGAATCTTGCCGATATCGATATGCTGTTTGGCAATGTCGTACCGCAACCGGTGTGGGCCAAGATTCGTCAGGAAGATCATGCAAACGAATTAGGTGATGATTGGGCTGCTCTTACTGCAGCGGATGCACGACAAACTGGTGGGGCTAAGCCTGAACAGCTTATTACTGCTCTCCCTCAGAGAATCATTACCCTGATGAAAACGCTTATGCCAGCTATGAGGGTGAACTGGGACAAGTTGTCAGCTTGTAGACAGAAGAAGGATGAGAGTGTCTCTGATTTCTTTACGAGATTTGAGGAGGCATTTATCGACCACAGTGGTCAGGATATGAGTACTGAGGGTGGTCAGCGGTTGTTTGTGGATAAATTTGTCTCTAACCTATTGCCCGACTTGAGAAATAAATTAAAAAATTCAGAGAGTGCGTGGGCTGTCTCTACATCTTCTCAAATATTGGCTACTGCACAATATTATGAGAATAGGGAGAAAGAAGAGAATGACTGCGCTGATAAAAAGACAAAAGAACTCAAAACTAAGGTGTTGTTGCAGCAAACGTATCCTCCGCGTTCGAATCAGAATGATTCGCAGCAACGGAATCGATCGCAGTCGCAATCTAATAGGTCGCAATCGCGAAATGACTCCTCTTCGCAAAGATCTTCGTTAGGGTACAATCAGTGTGCCTATTGTAGACAGGAGGGACATTTAAAATTCAACTGTCCTGTTCTAAATGAGCGTAATAGTGGTAACACATCTAGAGGAGGTCGTGGTGGTGTTCAGCAGACATCACGTGGTAGGGGTCGTGGTGCTCCCAATGATCGTTCAGATAATTCGTCAAATTCCAACAATTGTTTTGATCAACGTGGATCATCGCAAGGACGATCTGCGCAGTACAATGTAGATGATTATTACGTCGATCAGGGAACTGACGACGGTAATTACTAGGACAGCCAAAGACAAGGAGAGGGAGTGGTATCAGTTCCGGTTGATCAGAGAGGGCCTTACGTCGCAGTTGCCACACGGGGCGTCGTTGAGCCTTTTCTGTTGGACACTGGTGCAGCGAAAAGTTCCATCATGCATTCGAAACTCTCTGGCGCACCTTTGTCTGGCTTAACAAATGTTTCCGTTGGATTCTCTGGCGCCCCTGTTAGCAATCCGGTTTCGTGCCCTTTGCCACTTACAATTGGGCCTCGTGAGCTGAAAGCTCCGTTGATTTTGACCACTGGTTGTGGTGAAAATCTTTTGGGCCTGGATTTGCTAAAACGTTTGTATGCGACTTTGTATTGTTCTCCTGCGGGAGTAAAGCTTACTTTGGGTGAGAGAGTCGTCTCTCCAATGTACTTGTCCCTCGATAAGCTTCCACCGGAATTGAGTTCTCTTCCTGCATCTTTGTGGGCAACAGGTCCCAATGACGTGGGCCTGCTTGACATCTCCCCTTATGTTGTTCATCTGAAATCTAATGTGCGATTGCCACGTATTCCCCAATATCGAATCTCTCTTGATGGCGAACGGGCGCTGTTGGCGATCATCTATGACTTGATCGAGAAAGATGTTATTGAGGAGACCCGGGGAAACGTGTGCAACAGCCCTGTACTGCCTATTCTGAAACGTACCGATCCTTCGAAACCACCTGTTTATCGTTTTGTTATCGATTTACGGGAAGTAAATAAAATTGTGATTCCTCAGTTCCCTGTTGTGCCTGATATCACGGCGTTACTGACTCTGATTCCAGCTTCGGCATCATGGTTTTCAGTGATCGATCTGAAGAATGCGTTCTTCAGTATTCCGATTGCTGAAGAAAGCAGAGACCTTTTCGGTTTCTCTCTTGGTGGTCGTAGCTTCCGGTTTAAGCGTGCTCCTCAGGGCTACTGTGAGAGTCCATCGATTTACAGTCAAGCCTTGAAGGGTCAACTGGATGCATTTGTGTTGCCGGCTGGTGCGGCCTTAATCCAATACGTTGACGACTTATTGGTGGCTGCAGATACTCAGGACATTTGTAAAATTACTACGGTGTCGTTGTTGCAACATCTCTGTGACTTACATCACAAGGTGTCACCTTCTAAACTTCAATATTGTTGTCAAGAAGTAACCTACCTAGGTCACTTATTGTCAAAGGAGGGAAGAAGGTTGACCCCAGAGAGAATTGCAGCCATTGCGCGAATATCTGTGCCAACAACCCAAAGAGATGTGCGTGCCTTTCTAGGTATCACGTCATACTGCAGACAGTGGATTCCGAATTTTTCATTGTTAGCGAAACCATTGGTGGCTCTTACGTGCAAGGATGTTTCAACTCCTTTACCATGGACGGAAGAATGTCAGAAAAGTTTTTCTGAACTGCGTGATGCATTGTGTTCGGCTCCTGTGTTAGGTACTCCTGACTACAGCAAGCCGTTTACACTATACGTTCACGAGAGGGAAGGTTGTGCGTTGAGTGTCTTAACGCAACCTTTTGGTGATAAGCAACGTCCATGTGCATATTTTTCCATTGACCTTGGACCCGGTAGCTAGAGCATTACCGAGTTGTTTGAGAGCAACAGCGGCAGCTGCGGTGTCCATCCGACAATCAGCAGGATTGGTCATGGATAATATGCTTACGGTGATGGTTCCGCATGCAGTTGACACTCTTTTGAATCGTACGAAAACTCAGCACTTGACGAGTGCGAGGTTGTCTGGGTACGAGTTGACGCTTTTGGCAAGTCATATTCAGATAAAACGTTGCAATGTTCTGAACCCGGCGACTTTGTTGCCAATTAGTGCGGAGTCAGATGAAGTAGCAGCGCATGACTATTACTTAAGGACTGAGGAGGAAACAAAAGGTCGAGTGGACCTTAAAAACACTCCTTTGGAAGATCCCGATGGAACTTTGTATGTGGATGGTTCAGGTTTTAAATTGCCAAATGGTGATCTGACTACTGCGTATGCTGTGGTAACTTTGAATACTGTTGTGGAAGCTGCGAGATTGAATCAGAACTCTGCCCAGGCTGCAGAGCTGATCGCTCTAACTAGAGCGTGTGTGTTGGCGAAAGGGAAACGAGTGAATGTGTTTACCGACAGCCAATATGCTTTTGGCGTCGCTCATAGCTTTGGACGATTGTGGAGAGAGAGAGGTTTTATGACGTCGCATGGCACGAAGATTCAGCATGGACAGCTTGTGAATGATCTTTTGGATGCACTTACGTTGCCTAAGCAGGTAGCGATCGTTAAATGTAGTGCGCATCGTAAGGTGACGGATGATATTGGTCGTGGTAATGCGTTTGCGGATGAGACTGCTAAGGAGACTGCCCGGAACCTTAGCACTAGAATGTATGTGACGAGTTCGGTTAGGTGGCCTACAGAGACTAGTATGTGTGAGGACACTATCGAGAGTGTGAGAGCAATTCAGAATGAGGCCACTGAGACTGAAAAGACGAAGTGGAAAGAGAGCACGGGAAAGTTGGCTGCGAATGGTTGCTGGGTCGATTTGTCAGAACACAAGAGGTGGATGTTGCCAGATGCGTATGTGCTGGCTGTTGTGACAATGGCACATGGGTTAGCACATATTAGTGCGAAAGGTATTTGTAAGCTGTTGTCTCCTGTGTGGAAGAATGATGGTATTACAAAATGTGCTGAGAGATTGGTGAAGAATTGCATGATATGTATGTTATACAATCCTGGTAAGGGGACCCCCACACCTCCTGGCCATTTTGCTCCCCCTTCATATCCCTTTGAAGTAATCCAGCTAGACTTCATCCATATGGAGCGATGCAATAACCTGAAATACGTTTTAGTTGTGGTTTGCGCATTCTCCCGATGGATTGAAGCCTATCCTCTTAAGGATAATACAGCCTTGTCTACTGCGAAAATCCTGCTGAAGGAATACTTTCCTCGGTATGGAATGCCCCGAATTGTATGGTCTGATAACGGAAGTGAGTTTGTAGGGAGTGTGATGAAGAGTGTGTGTAAGGGCCTTGGAATTAATCAAAAATTCCATAGCGCCAATCATCCCCAGTCAGCAGGTTTGGTTGAGGGGTATAATGGCACCCTTAAACTCAAACTGGCTAAGATTCAGGCTACGACTGGTCTTTCGTGGCCTGACGCTTTGCCCCTTGCCTTGTTGTCAACAAGGGCGACAGTACACTCCCGAGTAGGGCTCAGTCCCTATGAAATAGTGTTCGGCCGTCCTGCGAATGTTTGGGGGGTTCCTAGACCGGGTGTATTTTCTAATCTTGAGTACCCAATGTTGATTGATTAGCTTCATGATCTGACTGCTAAACTGAGGTTAATTCACCAACAGGTTTACGAAGCACTGCCGACGCAGACGGAGGGTCCAGGCCACCAGCTCCAACCCGGAGATTGGGTGGTTACTCGCAATTTTGCTCGCAAAAAGAATTTGGAACCCCGCTTTACTGGACCCTTCCAGGTCCTCCTTGCCACGAGAACTGCCGTCCATTTGGAAGGGCGCAAAAATTGGGTGCACGCCACCCATACGAAGAAGGTTCCTATACCTTTACCGGCAGACTCGTGGGTGAGGAAAGGCATTGCTTCATCTGAAACCGAAGGACTACAGACCTTTGTACCCTTTAGCGACGCACAGCCTGTCGGAGAATCCTCAGCGCAACAGAAAGACATTGTTGAACATTTGCCATCACAAGACTCAAGATCTGAACAATCGACTGATCAACAGAACTCTGTTCCCTCATCGGATTCATTGTTTGATGAACAGACACGTCCTGGGAAAACTCGATACTTTTTGCGATCCAACACCAGAGACTAATAAAAGATTTCCGTTCTGTCCCTTGATAACTACATTATCCCATTTGCCACGATCAGTCTAAAACACCTGTATAATTGTGATTATTTTTGTAAATATTGAGTTTCGTTCCATCTATGTGTTTTTACTTCCACAGCTAAGAGACTTTTTGTATATACATTGTGAGTGAGATACCTTGCATCCAGGTGTACTTCCTTCTGGTTAGTAGGTCTTGGCGCTAGGTCAAAGACCGTCGGTTCCTGGGAACTCCTAGGGATTGACTACTGCTACACAGAACGAAGTGCGTCAAGAAACGTTGCGGACGGTCGTAGGGGATGGCGTTTTCGAAGCTGATGGACTTGGAAGAAGCTCAGACGCAAAGATTCAAACTGCAACAAATTATTTGTACCAAATGTTTTATGTTTCAAGTGTTCCTACTGTTTCTGACTGTTTCTTCGCTATTGGCGGGTGGGGTGTATTACATGATGTCGTACTTCTTACCTCCTGCCATACCTACTCCTACTTCTGAACCTAAATCTACCTCCACTGCATCTCCTCATTCTTTCCATATCTTACCCGAACACGAACAGGCTAGACGTGCGGAATTTAGAAACAATTCCTTTATTCAGCTCCTTCATCAGCACCAGTTGGTGGTTAACACTACTAATTGTTGGGTGTGTGGGTTAATGCCACATACCACGGATAAGGGAATTCCATATCTGGTCCTACCTTATAGTTCCCAGGGTTCAGCTCGAGCATTCCAAACAATGTTTCGAAGTGCACTAGATTCCTACCCCAATCGAGAGCCACGTTCTCCCTACTCTGGTCCCGGCTCGTATCAGAAGCCTTTGTCTATAGCGATAGAGGATTTAGATAGAGATATCTATGAGCCGTCGCTCATCCCAGAGGAAGAGGTACAAGCCTATAGGGTCCGGAGTAAGGTCGAGTATAGTGCGTCACGAGTGAAAAACAGCTTAGAAGCTCGCCTCCGATATGGGTCGTACCCCACCTTGGTAATTTCTGTCTAATGGGTCGTGGCCGAAGATCGAAAGCTCGTCTTGGAGAGAGTGCTTGCTCCGAGACTTATATCCTGCCGATGGTCTCGTCCCCTGTGTTTCTGGCTGCCAAGGGTACATACTTTGTCTGCCATGATCGTGCGTATACATGGTTGCCCTCCGACTTTGTGGGCTCATGTTTTATCGCAAATCTGTTGCCTCCGACGTTCACTGTAGATGCAGACTATCACAAGACTAGAGTTGTGAGAGGCGTGATTAGCGAAGAGGACACTGCCGGTCAAGAGGCAGGAGACTTTTTCAAGGGTTTCCTCCCGTTTTGGGGACCTATGGTCAATAGTAGGAACCTGAGACAATTGACTCGAGTGGTGGAATCGACAGCTAATATCACTGCCAGTGCCCTTGGTAATATCACCACAGAACTTCAGGCGGATAGGCTTATGACGTTACAAAACCGTATGGTTTTTGACGTGGTCTTAGCAGATCGAGGTGGAGTATGTAAGGTGATCCATTCGAGCTGCTGCATTTTCATTCCAGATAACGCTCCGACTGTTTATCAAGCCATCTCCAAGTTGCATAAGATCTCTGAGTCCATACACGTGGACGTAGGGGATTGGACGCTGTTTGGGTGGTTTTGGGGCCTGATGTCGACTTGGGGTTGGAAGATTCTGATGATCATCGGAGTTGTTGTAGCGTTTCTGTTCACGTGTTGCCTTTGTGTGCAGTGTGGTCCTGCCTTAAGTGGCCTCTGTGCTACAACGTGTATAAGACAGCCGCCTGTTACCAAAGGAGCTCAGTTGGACAGAGTTATGTTGCAGCAACATCTAGACGGTCTGATGAATATCGAGTATGATTCTGACTAGTGCTTGCCTACATGAGGGCAAAAGGAGCGTCTGAGGTTCCGTGACGATCGTAAGTGGTGTTTTCGACTTGCACGAATATGGTCGAGTCTGGTATCTATGAACCGCAAATGACGAGTTTAGTGGGTGTGCGCAGTTTCGCTGTGCTAACCTGAACCGTTCGTTTGTTTCGTGGGTTTCTATCTGTACCCACGGGTTCCATCTTAGATATGGCATCCATTTTGTCTCTTGCCCTCAAGTAGCCAGCGAACGGACGTTGTCCGCTTCGCGACCCTGGGATTCCCAAGACTCTTGCGGAAGACACATTTCCTTTGAAAGTGTCTTTATGATGAGGGGGATGATACTGTAAGGCAGATGGCCCCGCTCGAGGCTCATCTTGCCGTGCCGGTCTATTGTCTCAGCCGTGCATCTCATTAGGCACGTCCCTTTGATGCCTGCAGCTCGTGTTTCCCGATACCACCCCTTTTACACCCTTTCCGATCTCCCCACTGTTTCTGCCTTCCTCCGCACCTGTCTCTGTTCCTTCTTCGATCTGTTTACTGCCGATTGGAATGTACTAATGGTGGGAAGATGGGTTTTTACAGTTGGGAACCGCCAAATGTTTTTGTACTTATGTTCCGGACTTTGAATACATCAAAACGACCCCTCTCGGGGATAATTATGGGAACCAAGTTGTAAACCTTTGTGTACCATGTTAACCTATGAGAGAAATGTGTATAAAAAGGAGCGATCCACAGTAGCAAATTGAATCAGATCCCGCGAACATACCGACTGTGTACTTCACGTGACTTCTGTGTTCCCTGCAGTAAATAAACCTCGAATCTTTGACGCCGAAGGAAGTGTCCCGTGTCTCTGTCATTTGTACGCCGGAACAGGTTACCCACGAAGGTTTCAGGTGTTGTCCCCTGGCACCGCTGGGTCTTAAATAACCCAGTCCTTCAGAGTGAGTGAGCGAAAGGGTTTGCAATTTGCAAGCATGAGTCCGCGACTCTGAGAGGTCGGGACTCTGACTCCGTAGCCTTATGTTCTGGGTTGTATAATCGTTGGGGATCATCGCTGCATTCTGGACCTAAATAAGGACTCTGACACACTAGCTAGTCAGGAGTAAGGAGATTGGGGCTTCAACTTCTGTTATGACTGAGGTATGTGGAAAGTCTAACTGCGTCTATTATCGCCAATGCCCTATTTCTTGTCCATAGTTCTGTATGTGCAGAATAGTCCCTGCAACAGTAGTAGTATGTCCTCCTATCCAATCAAAAAGTAAACCAGTATCTTATTCTTGGTGGCCATTGACATTTTATTGTTGGGAATTGTCAAAGCATAAAGATTTAGAAGACTTTAATAGACATTATGGACAACCCAGAGGACTGCACTCAGTGCCTAGAGCTATTGCTGAATAGGAGTTTTATTTAACACATGTTGCCAAACTGTGCAAGCTTAGCTAGCTAAACAGACAGACTAATAATAATCTAGTAGTAGCACAGACAGTCATAGTAGAGGCAGGATAAGAATTTAGAAACAGTCTACAAGAAGATCAAAGACGATTTTGGAAAAAATAGAATTATGAGGAACATTTGGAATAAATAGGTGCTGTAAAATATAGGGAAGTACAATTAATAATATTAACAGGAAAACTTACTGGGGCCAGCAGAGGAGCCCTCGGCGGACCTATCCTGGCCTTGCTGTTCCTGCTCCAAGGGCACCGCTACCCCCTCCTCTGTCCTCTTGCCCCTGGGGGGAACTGATGTACAACATGAAAGAAAGACAAACATGGATGATTGTTGTCAGCCAAATCAAACATTTCAAAAAAACAATTACAATTTATTTTTGGGAAATAGACAACAATCTTAATGCGGACTGGTAGTTTCTCATCGCGAGCGGTCGCGAGCATACGCGACCACTTGTAACGAGAAATCTGACCTCTCTGTGTTGAGAATCTCGCTGGGAGATTTACTTTCCACGCTCGCGATTGGCAACTTGCTGATCGCGAACAAGGAAAAAGTCTTGCCGGAATGTTGATTTTGCTCACTAGTGGTTGCCATCTTGACGCTAAGGATCGCGAGCAAGGAAAACATGCCGGCTACGCTACACATTTTTTCACAGTGCTACGTGCAATTCGCGTAGCGCGTAGTAGTGCTAACTATGCATGCTCTGCGAGCGTAGCGTAGTACTATGCCCCGGGCTACATGGGACACCTAAAGGCAACACCATCCCAAGAGCCACATCGTCTGTCTCATTATAAACGTTAAAATAAGTTCCATTGGACAAAAAATAAAACCCAGGATGTGCATATATCAGCTCCTCATAATTTACTGCTGAATATCTTGAATTAATTAGAAGCGTATCTTGATCTGATTTATGCTCTAGGGAAAAAGTTTGCTTGCACAATATTGTTCCTGAACAATTTAAATACAAAGTATGTATACTGTGAATTCACTACGGGGCAGGTACTGTTATCTCTTTATAATGCCAACCCACAAGTGTTATATTCTGTTCTTCCATTTCTACATTATCACAACATGTGCTATTGTCACACCCGAGGTAACCCTCACCCTGTGGCTTTCTGTGATATAAACATGGCCCGGGATAACTAAGTCCAAAAATTGACTTCACTTCGAAAACATTTAGCAGCCGGGTGTACGTGTGATTAACAAGTGACAAGGGATATGCTGTCCAGAGACTGGCAACTGAACCAATAGGATAACAAACAGTCCCATTCCCGAAAAACCTCTTATGTGCTGCCACAAATACATTATTCATTGTAGCCCTCTTTTCTCTCTCCAGGGAAATGGGTCCACTCAGGTCTATTGTGGTTGCATCATATCCATCCTCCAAAAATCATAACACCCCCATACTGTAATTACCACCTTTACTAGAGCAACAAAACATACATTTTGCTTTGAATCGACCAAATTGCATGATGTTGACTTGGAATTATCGGCTGCACCTACTCATCTACTGGTAAAACCAAAAGGATACATAATAAAGTAGAACAAAGAAAAGCAAAGTGATAAAAAACGTAAATGGAAAGTGAATGTTCCCAGTGTCCATCAGTGCCTCACTGGTACAGCTCCTATTTTCCATCAATCAGTTGGCGCTCTTGCTTACCGGCGGTGGAGCTTGCTCTGTTCTAGGCTTGTTCTGCGCTATCCCGTGCTGACACAAACGGTATACTCTCAGTGTATACCGATCCCTAACTAATGTTCAAATAACAATTGAAAAGCAAATGCAGAATCTTTCAAACTTCTGTTGGTATTGCCACTCAGTACTGGCCTTCTTAACACAGTCCTTCCCTGATCTGTTTTCTTTTTCAGCTCGGTGGTCCTTGTCCGAGGATGTAGATTGTACCTGGCAGCCCCAGGCACTGTAGGATCTGAGAACATAGGCTTGTTTAAAACATCATCATTCTCCGTTCTAGTCCATATCAACTGGGCATTGTTGAAGGGCTCAAACCTAGGCACTTGTTCACATTTGTCGTCCCCTACTCCTTCCTTGATCCACTGTTCATAAGGCAACGGCAAAGGTATCTTCTTGCAGTGGGTGGCATGCACCAAATTCTTCCAACCTGCAACTTTCACAGCCATTTGAGTGACCAGTAGAACCTGCTCAGGACCTTTCCACCTTGGCTCCAGACTTTACTTCCTCCTTAATACAAAATCCTCAGGCTGGATGTTGTGGCCAGGTCCCCAGGTTTCGGAGGCAGGGAATCATGAACCTGTTGGTGAATAGAATGCAAACTTTCTGTTAACTGGCCAAGATAATCAAGGAAGACAGGATATTCAATCTCAGAAAACCATGTTGGGCGTGGGACACCAAGACATTTGCTGGGTGCCCAAAAACCACCTTGAACGGGGAAACCCAGTTTTAGAGTGTACTGTAGTTCTAGTTGATAAAAGAGCTAGTGGAAGAGCACACGGGCATTGCAACCCTGTTGTTTCTTGAATTTTTGCTAATTTCATTTTGCGAGTACAGTTGTACTTTTCACCAAGGCCAGCTGACTGAGCGTGAAATTTCTGTTTAATGTGCAAGCCTTCCCAAATTAATTTAATCACTTTCCCATTAAAATGAGACCCATTGTCACTCCAGATAACTTGGGGCAAACCGAATTGAGGAAAATACTCTTTAAAGAGTACATTCGCAGTTGTAATGGCTGTATTGTCTTTAGTGGGGTAAGCCTGAACCCATTAAATGAACGTACATATAACCACTAAAATGTACATGGGATTATTGCATCACTCTAATTCAATGAAATCCATTTGGAGGACTTCAAACGGAAAAGTAGGTGGTGCAAAATTACCAAGCTGTGTAGGGGTACCCTTCCCTGGATTATGTTTCATGCAGATCATGCAATGTTTCACCAAACGTGCAGCCATTTTAGAAAATGTTATCTTTATGCCAAACAGGGGCTAACAATTTACAAATGCCTTTCTCAATAATATGGGCTGGACGACGAGCCATAGTAACCATAGGGAGTACATATGCATCAGGTTACATCCATTTCTGTTCACCAGATTTATCAATTCAACATCGTCCTCATTTAACTGTGCTCTACTTTCCTGCCACTTCGTTAATTCCTCTATTGTGGCTTCACTCTGTATCTCCTTTACACTCTCAACAGTATTTTCAAACATAGCTATCTCGGGAACCTATAAAGCTGGACCTCCAAGAAACATTCTTTTCGTTTTACTTTGAGTGGTGTCCTTAGCTATCTAATTTGCAAATGCATTCCCTATAGCCACATCATCAGTGATCTTTTTGTGGGCACTACACTTGATTATTGCCAATTTCTTAGGAAGCATTAGTGCAGATAACAATTGCAATATAAGATGTCCATGCTGGATTTTAGTGACATGAGAAGTAAGGAACCCTCTCTCTGCCCACAATCGGCCAAAATTATGGGCAACCTCAAATTCGTACTGGCTATCTATCACTCAATTCACAAGCTCGTTTAAGGGCAGTAAGCTCAGCAGCTTGAGCCGACTGATAGGGGACCCATGATGTCTCTACTACCGTACGCAACATAGTAATAGCATAAGCTGCAATGGGGGTGCCATTGGGTAATTTGAAACAAGAGCCATTGACGTATAGTCCTCCTTGGGGGTCAAATAAGGGAACATCAGTCAAGTCTACCCGTCCTTTTGTCTCTTCTTCTGTTCAGAAAATGCAGTTGTGTTTGTCAACTGCATCCTTCTCAGAAGGGAGGGGTAGTAACGTGGCTGGGTTCGAAGTGGCACATGTTTTGATCATAATATGCTTAGCAAACAGTGTCAATTCATAACCAGTAAGACTTGCACTGGTGAAGTGCTATGTCTTTGTCTTTTTCAAGAGTGTATTTACAGCATGGGGTACCATAAATGTGAGGTCTGTATCAAGTACAAGTCCAGCCGATTGCCTGATTGATGGTAACCACAGCCGCGACCGTTCTCAGACAGCTCGGAAGGTCCCTAGCAACAGGGTCAAGCACAGCAGAAGGACAAGCTACTGCAAAACAATAGGTCTCGCATTATGAAAGTTTGAGCTATTGGTCTTGTAAATGACAATTTTTATATTTATGTGCTGGTTTTGAAAATAGCTAAATTAATAGTTTTGTCATTTACATTGCCAATAGTTATAACTTTCGCAAATGTGACACCTATAGCATTTCTTATGCAACATGTTTTGTATTTACGTGACTTAGATGTATTGATATTACAAATAACAATGGCTTTTAATTTTTTTAAATAATTAATGCTTAAATCAAAGTGATTTTAATTTATAATGGCAATGGCTTATACTTTTGTAAATAACTTTTTTGAAGATTATGTTCAGTGTATTTTATTGTGATGAAAATCCAAGAACAGAAGTGAAATATTAACATCTTTTGTAACATTTGTAATAAAGCTTGAAACATTGAGAGAACAAATTTGAACCAGTTGTTGTTGAATGGTTGCAAAGATTGATGCTGTGATGGCGCAGAGTGATGTTGTGGTAGCGCTGAGTGATGCTGTGGTGGTGCTGAGTGATGCTGGAGTTGCGCTGAGTGATGCTGTGGTGGTGCTGAGTGGTGCTGTGGTGGTGCTGAGTGATGCTGTTGTGGTGCTGAGTGATGCTGTGGTGGTGCTGTGGTGGTGCTGAGTGATGCTGTGGTGGTGCTGAGTGGTGCTGTGATGGTGCTGAGTAATGCTGTGGTGGTGCTGAGTGGTGCTGTGGTGGTGCTGAGTGATGCTGTGGTGGTGCTGAGTGATGCTGTGGTGGTGCTGAGTGATGCCGTGGTGGTGCTAAGTGGTGCTGTGGTGGTGCTGAGTGATAATGTGGTGGTGCTGAGTGGTGCTGTGGTGGTGCTGAGTGGTGCTGTGGTGGTGCTGAGTGATGCTGTGGTGGTGCTGAGTGATAATGTGGTGGTGCTGATTGATAATGTGATGGTGCTGAGTGATGCTGGAGTAGCGCTGAGTAATGATGTGGTGATGCTGAGTGGCACTGGGGTGGTGCTGAGTGATGCTGTGGTGGTGCTGAGTGATGCTGTGGTATTGTTGAGTGATGCTGTGGTGGTGCTGAGTGGTGCTGTGGTGGTGCTGAGTGAAAATGTGGTGGTGCTGAGTGGTGCTGTGGTGGTGCTGAGTGGTGCAGTGGTGGTGCTGAGTGATGTTGTGGTGGTGCTGAGTGGTGCTGTGGTGGTGCTGAGTGATGCTGTGGTGGCACTGAGTGGTGCTGTGGTGGTGCTGAGTGATAATGTGGTGGTGCTGAGTGGTGCTGTGGTGGTACTGAGTTATGCTGTGGTGGTGTTGAGTGATGCTGTGGTGGTGCTGAGTGGTGCTGTGGTGGTGCTGAGAGGTGCTGTGGTTGTGCTGAGTGGTGCTGTGGTGGTGCTGAGTGATGCTGTGGTGGTGCTGAGTGGTGCTACGGTGGTGCTGTGGTGGTGCTGAGTGGTGCTGTGGTGGTGCTGAATAATGCTGTGGTGGTGCTGAGTGGTTCTGTGGTGGTGCCAAGCGATGCTGTGTTGGTGCTGAGTGGTGCAGTGGTGGTGCTGAGTGATGCTGTGGTGGTGCTGAGTGGTGCTGTGGTGGTGCTGAGTGGTGGTGTGGTGTGCTGAGTGGTGGTGTGGTGGTGCTGAATGGTGCAGTGGTGGTGCTGAGTGATGCTGTGGTGGTGCTGAGTGGTGCTGAGTGGTGCTGTGGTGGTGCTGAGTGATGCTGTGGTGCTGCTGAGTGATGCTGTGATGGTGCTGAGTGATGGTGCAGTAAGTGCCCGACTGTTGAATCACTTCTAGTGGAGATGTGTGATGTTTTTAAAAGAAACATAAAACAGTGGCTCTGTACTTATTTTATTTATTTATTTATTTTATGCGTTTTATATAGCGCAGACTTTACCCGAAGGTGTCAGAGCGCTTCACAATAGGAACATAACTGATACATGAGGAGAAAATTACAAGTGAAGAAATTACAAAAGCAAACGTTAAGTTATGCCTGCAATGTCTTAATCCCGGGACACAGTATGCTGCTCTCTGCCATGGCTATACCTACTGTGGCTACAAAAAGTGTTCCTTTCAATTACTGAAAAACATAGCTGTGCCCGCAGAGCCCAAGAGACCGCATGGGTGCGGGAGGCGAATAGAAAACAAAAGGTAGGGGTGGGGGAAGTGCACGCGCATTCTGAAAGGGGGAGCAGGAGGTGAGCCCGAGAGTGGTGCGCGGCGCAACTAGCAACCATTGACAAAGCCAATAGTCCTTGTTCATTGTAGGTGTAATGTTAGTTGTTGTATTGTATATATGGATGTAAAGACATAAGCAGCAAAATACCAGTCCGCAGCACACTATGCTAAGCACAGATTTTAGCATAAATGTTTAAATAGTAAATCCTTTTCTTCTTCTTTTTCAAAACTTGTACCGCCCTGCCCCGCAAATAGCCTCTAAATAAAATGAAACACTATTGTGCAAAGCATCGGACACTGTCGAAAAATTAGCAAGGCGCACATTTAAGTCGCGGACAGCAGGAAGTTCCAAAAGCAAAAGAGAGTCTTTTTTTCCTAAAAGGCTGCACAAAGCAGTAGAAGAATAAAACAGAAGTATAGTGAAGCAAACCTACCGGGGGATGGTGAAGGGGTGACACGGCAGTGCAGTACGGTGAAACGGCAGGGCAGAGCAGAGAGTTGGAGTGGAACACAGTGGAGAAGCAGGCTCGGTACGTGGAAGGTGAAGCAGAATCTTCCGGGGCAGCGCAGGATGAGGTAGACGTGAGAGCTGGCGGACCGGCACTAAGGAGGCCAGGGAAACCAGTTAACCAATGTGTGATCCAGAGAAAAGCGGCAAGTGAAAAGAGGCAAAACTTGTAAATCCTGGAACATTGGAAATAGTAGAGAGTTGGGCAAAGCTGCAATTGTTTTTTTTACTAAAAGGTGGGGGTTGAATGCTGGTTGCGGGGAAGCGGAATGCTGAAAGCATTGGTGGCACCTTTGAAGGAAACCAATAAACCAATGTGTGATCCAGAGAAAAGCGGCAAGTGAAAAGAGGCAAAACTTGTAAAACCTGGAACATTGGAAATAGTAGAGAGCTGGGCAAAGCTGCAATTGTTTTTTTTTACTAAAAGGTGGGGGTTGAATGCTGGTTGCGGGAAAGCGGAGTGCTGAAAGCATTGGCGGCCCCTTTGAAATGAAGCTCACGGCCTCGCGGCCGTGAAAGTGAAAGCGGGATGTAATTAGGGGGAGGAGAAGTGAGGCCAAGCGCGCACTGCGCACGCTGGGGAAGCAACAGATGCCTGTGGGAGGGAGGCTGATGGCTTTGATGTGGATGCACTTTACGCAAGAGTGCACCACACAAACTGTCCGAAATCCGCAATGGTTTAAGACCTTGGTTTGCCCACTATACTTTCGTCTAGTTATCCCTTGCGGGATATAATAGTCTCGACCTAATAAGCACAAGGTCTCTGTCTATCCCCAAATTTATGGGTCAAGACAGAAAATGCGCAGCCAGCCATCTTGTTAACATAGAGCACAAACGTTTTCCTACAGTTAGGATTGCCCAGCACTGGACCCAAGCAAAGCGCCATTTTTAATTGCTCGAAAGATTGCTGACATTCTGGCCTCCAAGGCAAAGGCTCATGCACAGCTTTCGTTGTTAATGCAAGCAAACGTTTAATTAATAAAGAATAATTTGGAATCCACTGGCAACAGTAGGAAGTAATGCCTGTAAAAGCACGTAGATCTTTTTGAGTTTGTGGCATGGGCATTTTAAAAATTTTACTAATACGCTGAGGGGTCAACCTCCTACCCTCCATCAACAGTAGGTGACCTAAGTAGGTAACCTACTGTCGAAAATACTGAAACTTCGAAAGAAAGACCTTATGTCCATGGTGGGCCAAATACAGCAACAGTTTCACTGTACTATCCCTACTACCTTGTTCCGTATCAGAAGCATACTGCACTGTAGTGTAGTTCCTATTTTCCCAATAGGCTCTGCGCATTGGAATAACATAAACAGCAGTGTAGACGTAGGACTGAGGTCATCTAGGTCTCTACTGACTATGTTAAACTTAATTTAGGTTTGCGCCAGCTAGCTCAGAGGTCACTGGAAACTTTCTTAAATGAATAGGGAGGGATGAACCTCCCTGGCTCAGACAAGAAGGGATTCAGTTTCCGACAACCGCATAAACATGACAACTGTGCTCCCTCAGAATAAGAGTGTATCTCTAGAGTCGTGTGAAAACAATAGGCAGCCATTTCACTCAGTCAACCGTGTATACTTTGTTTCACCAGAGTGCAGAGGAAATAGAGAGACAGGCGTTTTCAATAAAAGGGGTTATTTATTGAGCAGTCTTCTTTTTCATGCAAGAGAAATGAATTGCCACAATTGCAATACTTAAGGTAAAGTAAAATGCGTACAGTAAAAGTAGTATTAGGAAATAATACTGTAAAAGCATTGATATGGTTTCTTAGCCATATGATACTTTAAAATGGATAAAATATATACATACATAAATACATTGACTAACGTACTCAACTGGTGCTTCTAACTAAGCCTACCCCGGTGTACCTGACCTAATCCTAATACTTGGGAAGGGATGAGTAAGTAGCAGTTTAAGTTAAGTTGGTTAAGATTGTTTTGCCAAGAATCTGCATCAAGAATTCTCTTAAGGGTTTAGTCAGCTCCGTACCTTGGTAATAGAATGTGGGAGGTCTGGTATCTCTTTCCTCAGGACTCGATCTCCCAGCCACCCGCAAGAGTAGGCTGGAAACACCGGAGCTGCATTTTCTTGGCTGGAGAAAAAGACAGCGTCTCTCTCAGTGCGTCAAACGGGAGGGGCGGCTTCCGGGGGCTCTCGCATCTGCTGGGCTCTCGGCCAAGTAGATGGCCGCTCTGCTCCAAACCACCGTGTGTTTGCTTAAGGCAACTGTTGGTATTTTATACCTGGAAGGTGCCTGGTTTGACGTAAGGTTGGACATAAGACGTCACTAAGAACTAACAGTTCTTTCTGGACTTCAGGAGTTCTTGTTCAAATCAAAACAAAAGCAGGGGGGATTTTCCCGGGCTGCTGGAGGCTTGGTTTGTTTAAAGAACGCGTTGTGCTTTCTAGGAGTCGATGGGAGTAGCCGTGCTGTGCTTTGGACTGCATGGGCTATTACTGAATATGGATCTGATTATTATGCCTTTATCAGGATAATATTGATTATAACCTCACAAGGGCATAAATCGGGGAATATCGAATTAGGGTCCTAGATATAAACATGACACCCACTCCACGGATTGGAGTGGGTGTCAAAAACAGGCTCATCCCTAGATCCCTGCCCCCCTAAAATCTTTATTCCAGTAATTGACGTGGTGAGCAAAGTCATTACTTCTATTTGTAACGCCATGTTCCAATCTGGGATTTTCCCAGATAAGTTAAAAAACACTCTACTGAAACCTCTCCTTAAAAAAACTGGTCTAGATAAAACAACTCTCAAAAACTATAGACCTATTGCCAGCCTGCCTTACCTGGCTAAAATAGTGGAAAAATCAATGAACACCCAACTTGCTGAATATATTGAACACAATAACCTCCTGGACGAGTCGCAGTTTGGGTTCCGGAAACTTCATGGAACAGAGACTGCCCTCATTAAGGCTGCCGATGATATCAGAACCATCAGGGACCAAGGAGGAACAGCTATACTGGTCCTGCTGGATCTCTCGGCGGCCTTCGACACGGTCAATCATGCTGTCCTGATTGACCGTGTCGAGGAAATGGGCATTTGCTCAAAGGCCAGGGAGCTTCTGGCTTCATTTCTGTCCAACAGAACGCAAGCAGTGACACTGGGCGCATTTCAATCTACTGAGCTCGCCCTTCCATGTGGCGTACCGCAAGGCTCATCCCTAAGTCCGACACTTTTTAACATCTATGTGTCGGACTTAGCAAGGGTGATTAAGAACTTCCGGATGAGCCTTACCTCATACGCCGACGACACCCAATTGGTGATCGCAATTAAGAATGATGGTGAGGAGGTAGCCGCCAGGTTCCAAGAAGGCATGCTTGCCATCAAGGAATGGATGTCTGAGAACTGCTTGCGTCTCAACTCTGATAAAACAGAGGTAATGATCTTTGGAAATCTATTGCCGCAGTGGTCCACTTTTTGGTGGCCGACCCCACTCGGAGCCCCCCCAGAACCTGTGCAAAAGGTCAGGAATTTAGGAATTATATTCGACGACAATCTTAATTTCTCTAACCATGCCAATCAGGTTGCGTCGTCTGCCTTCTACAAGCTCAAGATCATTAGAAAAATCCTGCCCTATCTTCCTGAGAGTACTAGGAAAACAGTGGTGAGTTCCTTAGTGCTCTCATCACTTGATTACTGCAATGGATTATTTGTAAATGCCCAGGCACGGGTGGTGGCCAAACTGCAGCTTATACAAAATGCTGCCGCAAGGCTACTAGCTGGCATTCCCAAGTTTCAGTCCACCAAGCAAGCAATAAGGAACTTCCACTGGTTAACAGTGAGAAATCGCATTAGATTCAAGACCTTGTGTCTCACCTATAAAGCTCTTAAGGGCCATGGACCAGCATTTCTCAAACAGAAACTCTTCTATTATTTACCTAAAAGATCCTTACGATCTGAACAGAGACATCTACTGGTAGTGCCACGCACTAGGACGGTGACATGGGGCGACAGATGCTTTACCAATGCTGCAGCCAAACTTTGGAACACGCTTCCAAAGGAAATAAAATTGGCACCCTCGCTACTTCAATTCAGAAAATTGGTAAAAACCTGGTTATTTGACCAATAAACTGCTCAGGACAATACTTTTTAAGGTAGATACATGTTCAATCTGAGATTTTCAGCAAAGTCATAGCGCCAAGACACCCACGGGTATACGCTGCGCTTTATACATTTTTAAAATAAATAAAATAAATAAATAAATGTCCATCATTACTAAAAAACTAAGCAATAGTAAACATTCAACGAGGCATGTGTGTTTTCCAACACACCCCAAAATACATATTTCGCTTTCGAAATGGTATAAGGTAAATACACGAAAAATGAGTGTTGGTACTGTACGCTTTTCAAGCAGTGTCATCATTCAGATAAATGCATATATATCAGCTGAATGAATTGCGAAAATTACACATGAAATGGCTCTGAATACAGAAAAGAAGGTCTAGACCATTCCATCACATATTTACACAAAATGCAGTATATGTGCTAGAGGCTGAGGTAAAATATTGTCTCTAGTATCCTAAAAATAGAAGCTCTGTTCTCTAAGAATAGTTCTACTTTAAGCAGAGTGCCATGTGCCAAAAAAAAGATAAATATTTTTGAAAATGGACAAAAATAATTTCGCTTTCAGGGGAAAAAATAGTTCCAAATATTTTCTGTAGCTTTGTTTTTCAAAACTGAAGGCCGAATTCAGAGTTCAGGCAACGCTGTGTGCTCATTGTTTTTATTAAGAGTTATTCTCGTTGACGAGAGAGAACATTATTTCAGACAGACCTGCAAAAAATTGGTCTACAACGTCAGGTGAAAGTTCGACCAAGTTCGAAAATACTGCATCTGTGCAGTTCTCTGCGTAATTGCTATCATCGATGTTTGGATCAGCAATGCTTACAGAAGGTTGTACCTGTTTGGTGCTGCTTTCCTCTCGTACCTCACCGCCACCTATTCGTGGTGGTGAAGTCTCAACGAATGCCGTCATCAGAATCGGTAGCCGCTGGGGACAACACGATGCATGAGTCGTTACAGCACCTAACAAAGTATCGATGTCCATTGGTACTGCTGATTGTAGTGTAAGACAGATGTCCAACACGCATTCTTCTCCGCATAGCAGACATCAAAGCACAGGTATGATGCAATCTTGCCAGATCGGTCTGAATGAAAGAAACCAGGTTGTACTCAGATCTCTTAGCCGGGCAAATCTGAGGATCTTAGTGATACGGTCTCGGTATCGTATTGCTACGATTGTTTCTTCCATCGTTGCTAGAGTCTTGTCTGTGGATTGGCTTGCCATATCGGTGCAGAAGGAGCAAAAATAAAATTCCTGCCACGAGTCCCAAGATTAAAGGTAGGCCGCCTAAGACAGAATGGACAAAATTTGGGAAGATGCCCAGAACAGTTTCAAAGGGTGCTAACAGTCCCGAAAAAATGGTCTTAAATACATGTGCGATGCCATTGGTATCAGACATGTTTAAGATTTGGCTTAGTATTTCTACGAAATGCAAGGGGCAATTTGTCGATAAAAAGGAATGTATCTCTGCCGATGTCCTTGCCACTTGCAGATCATACAATTCTTTTGATGACGTTAAAGGCACAGTTGTCTGTAAAAGAATAGACTTCATTCTGCTTAAAGTATCAATTCGAATAGAAGAGATATTCAACCGAGGCCATAACGCAGCCTCCATATCTGGATTGCTGTGTGGATACAATACTTGCATAAAGCAAACGGCCCTGGAAGTTACAGTTGTCAGATAGGCTTTTCCTGGCAGCATGACACAACAGCTGGGGTCACTTATTAAAACGTAACTGCCGTTAGAAAGTGGTCTAAAAAATGGCTCTATCCATTTTGCAGGCGTGCCATGCAGGTGACATGAAAGGTTATTTGAAGAGCCTTCGCAGGCTCCATGCAAATTAATACCTTGACACAGAAGTGTACCGCTTAGTGATTTTTTACAATTTTTACCACTAAGAAATACCTCCTTGTTCCCTTCACTATAACATCTGTGTGTATAAGGTAAATCCCAGGTTGATTTGATGTATTCTTTACCCAACCTTTCATACTGGCCTGCAGGTATATACTCTTGGCAGTATTTAAAATGGAAAGTTGTTATTGGATTTGTAATTGTTCCATGTATTATCCATTCAATGACAGGTCTCTCTGACATTGTCAATGGTAATCTCTCAAGTTTTTCAATGCTCAGAATCGTATAGTCTGCTCTTTTTGTGCCAAACTGATTTGTTTATCAGTAAGGTTAAAGATACCGAATAATGACGTTGTGTTGATTAAACGCCATGGTACGTAGCCTGAACGCAGATTTAGCAACGTCCAACCAAGCTGTACAATAGAACGTAATTGAGACTGACCATGTTGTAACATTAGTAAGTCCTACTCTATTATATCAAAAGCAGATGATACAATTCTGTCCAGTGAATATATTCTGGAGGACAGAGTCGTTAACCCATTGTCCACAACAGAAAGTGATTTTTCCAAATTCATACGATCAATTTCTCGTATTTTTTCTGCTGTTACAATTTGCATTACTTTCCATGCTTCATTGTACGCAGCGTATATACCGGCCGCTATGAAATGTTTTTGACGCTGTTTGCTTAGTCCCATTATGAAATCACGCAAGTCAGCACCGTCTTTGAGTAAAGTCAAGTGTTGCTTAATTTCAGCCAGTGTGGATTTCTCTAGCCCCTCAAGGCAATGTTTCCCTACACTGTATGTTGTAACTATCCCTGGATGTTGTCTCTGGGAGTATCTAGGGTCTGGTCTGGTCATTTTGAACCCCTGTGTTTTGTTCAGGAATTTATCTTGACAGTTATTCGTGCCTGTTGGCCAGATCAACCACTTTTTCCAATCAGGATGTGTTCTGTTTTAGTGTAAAATATGGCATACGTCTATCTCCACATCTGCAGTGCTGTCACTATCAGTTATGGGTTTCGGAATAGACAGTGTATTTAAGTCTTTTATCTTAGCTAGGCCAAGACAAGTAGTTTGATGAATTGTGTCATTCAAGAATATCATTTGTTCTGGGATCATGCAGGCCCTTAATAATGCTTCTAGGCCTTGTACTTGCCAATCTTTGGAACCCCAGATCGTTTTTGTTTCAATGGTGTTTTTCCAAATTTCGAAACTAAATCTAGACATTTTGTCATAAAATGTTTCAGAATAAATCAGTTTAGTATTTGTCAACATTGTTTTCATTCCTGTTCTACTTAACATTTTAAAATAAAATGTTTCTGGATCACTGTTATTAACCCCTGAGAAATACTGGATTTCTCATAAAATCTTTTCGAACTGCCTTTTGGTGGAGTTGGACAGTGTTCCCACTGGTTATAAGATAAAACATTTCTAGGCTGAGCAGTTTTATGCAAATAGTGATCACCATAATGGTTATAACAGTATAACTCTTCATAATTCGATGAACCCTGTAAGTAATCATGTTCTGTAAATTTTGCTGACAATACTAAATCTGACATCATATTATTTATGTTTTCAAAG
Source organism: Lissotriton vulgaris (assembly GCF_964263255.1). Classification (NCBI taxonomy): domain Eukaryota; kingdom Metazoa; phylum Chordata; class Amphibia; order Caudata; family Salamandridae; genus Lissotriton; species Lissotriton vulgaris. The sequence goes on along the minus strand of NC_141689.1, from coordinate 1,546,835,878 downwards.
TCCCAATCATTAGAGAATGTACTTGGTGTCACAAAGTCACTTAATGAAATCTTGAACTGATATGGATATTTCAAGAGTTCAACCGGGCCGAAAATGTCATAATCAATTCTGTCTCATGCTACCCCACCGTGTATTGGATTGGTTGAGATGTTTACTGATGTCAGTTCTCTTTTCTCGATGTGGGAGGATGTGTGAGGCTTTAGGACAAAGTTGATGTTCTGACTTGCTGTGTCCATTGTACTATATTTTCCATCAATGAATTTTCCCAAACATAGAACCATGATGAGCCAAAGCAGGAGAGTAAGTACACCTAACACAATCCAAAATTCAATCCATGGTGAAATCAGATATGTTTCTTTTAGTTGCTGAAAAAGTTCAATTACTTTGTCTTTGAAAGTTTTTGTTTGAGGCGTTTCTTCATGACTAGAGCAAGCTAATAATCGCCCCAAAGCTCAGTCTAAGGGTGTCTCCCACTTCCCCCAAGTCAATCCTCAGACACTCTCCAATTGTGAGGATCCTGCCTCCTTTTTCACAACAAAGACTGAAAAATTAAAGACAGACCTACTTAACGATCTATTTCCCTTACTGATACACACACAATCTCCTCACGGACCACACCAGGGACCCCGCTTAACTGCTCCACAATGCTCGACTTCAAGAACAATGCCACCTGGACTACCATCAACCTCTACAGCGAAGACACTATCCTAAACACGCTCACTACTCTGAATCCTTCCAATCATTTCAAAGACCTCCTCCCAGCATCCCATTTAAAGACCTTCATTCCACTGCTAGTGCCCCTATGGCCTAGGATCATAAATACCTCTCTTATGCAAGGAACCATCCCTGACATCCTCAAAGCTGGTCAGGTATCCCCCATCCTTAAGAAAGTATCAGCGGATCCATCAGACCTGAATAACTAACGCCCAATATCCAACATCTCGACCCTGGTCAAACTACTCGAAAAATATGTTCACATGCAGCTTAATAACCACATAGACCACTTCAACCTGCTCGACAAATTCCAATCAGGCTTTCAATCAGAGCACAGTACCAAATCAGCCATGACCCACATTATAGATGACGCATTACAAATACTGGATTAAAACAAAGCCTGCTTGCTAATCTTACTTGACCTATCTTCAGCCTTCGATACAGTCAAACATGACAACCTACTTTACCTCCTGAAGCATAGAATTGGGCTATCTGGAACAGTGTTAAACTGGTTCACTTCCTTCCTCCAAAATAGAACACAAAGATTCAAGATCAACCAATCTTTATCTAACCCCACCCCAGTCACTTTGGGAGTACCCCAGGGATCTTCCCTCTCCCCAACACTCTTCAATCTGTTTATGGAACCACTCACTGAGCATCTCAACTTCACAAATATCCAATACCACATGTACGCCAACGACACACAGTTCTACATTAAGGTCCACTCTCTTGAAGACATCAAGTCTCTTAACTCAACACTCCAAAAAACACAGACCTGGCTAGCTAAGAACCATTTAAAACTAAACACACTAAACACAGAATTCCTCTTAATTGCTCCCCCAACCAAACAACCATCATCCGCAAGTGGGTGATGCACCTAACTGCACTCGACGGTCAACATCTCATCATTAAATCCGCTAAATCTCTAGGAATAACCCTGGATAATAAGCAAAGCTTGCAGAAGCAAATCAGCGCTGCAACAAAAGGAGCACATTTTCAGATAAACACACTGAGAAAATTGAAACCCTTCATACCCGCAAATGACTTCAAACAGGCAGTTCAAACTCTAGTAATTCCCACAGTGTCGCACTCTGTGGTCTTCCCAAATCAACGACCACTCCGCTCAGAGCCTCAATCAATACAGCCGCCAGACTCATCACAGGCACCAATAGAAACTGCCACATTTCCCCTGACCTTCATGCCCTCAACTGGCTACCTTTTGAGGCCAGAATCCAGTTAAAAATCACATGTATGACACATAAGGCATTATATCACAAAACCCCGAGGTATCTAGTGGAAAAACTGGTACTTTCAGGTGGTAACAGATCTACCAGGAGTTCTAATAACCTTCTACTTAAACCACAACGTTTCTCTAAGAAGAAAACATACAATCGTACCTTCTCAGGAATGGCCCCCAGGATATGGAACGCCTTACCCCATAAACGAGACTTAATCCATCCACAGCTTTTTTTAAAAAAGAAGTGAAATTGATTCTCATGTCCAAATTCACGTGAACTTGTCCTATACACTCCTGTAGATATGTGCTAATCTCTAATAGTTACCAATACTGTATTCACCTAATTCATTATATTTATAAGTATATGTCATTACCTATATTTGCTCTGTAAAGCGCTCTGATACCCGCAAGGGTCTTGTTCGCTCTATACAAAACCGTCAAAATAAATAAATGAATTAAAAAATATTTAAAAAATAAACAAATACCTACTATCCGGATGTATAGAAATACTAAAAAAGGCATTTTTCAAATCAATAACAGAGAAGAACTTAGCGGTAGATGGAATCATTGTTAAAAGTGTGGTGATATCAGGAACCACCCAAAACTGCGGAACCACTCCTTTATTGACCTCTTGCAGATCAATCACAAAACGATAAATGTCATTAGTAGCATCAGAAGAACCAGAGGGTGCCCTTTTAAGGACCAGAAGATTAGGACTATTACAAACGTTGCCAGATGTTTCCTCAACCACTCCCTTACATATTAAATCCGGAATAATCTGGAGAAGGGCCCGTTCTCCCGCCTGCAGTATTTTATACTGAGGAATGCAAGGCAAAATTGCATTGTCTTTGACTTGTATAGAAACTGGTGATATATGCAATAGGCCAACATCAGTATCACCAGTGGCCCAAACCGTTGGTGGTACCTGATCAAACTAAGCTGGAAGGGCCGCATCTTGGGACAGACACTGTCTAGTACTCACATCCGGCCCCATGGTAATATATACACCATCAGGAGAACCATAAACAGTAGCATGTAATTTTTTCAACAAGTCCAAACATCAAATTCTCACAACAATTTTAAGTTAATAGAAATGGGGACTCCACAGTAAAAGGACCAATAGTAAGTGCAAGGGGACCTGAAATGGGGCTTACAACCAGTTCTCCTGAAAAACCCATTGAAACATTATTATGGCCAGACAGGGCCGCCCAGGGGACCATTTGTTGGGAAACAGAACATTTTGTTGCACCTGTATCCTTCAAAAATTCCTTAGTCGAACCCTGCAAATCCGCTTTGACATAAGGACCACGCTGATCTACAGGTATCTGAACTGGTCCCTCACCCTGTCTCCGGCTGTCCTAGCTATAGGACAGACCTGTCACATCATCAAAATCATAATCATCATTGTAGTACTGCCCATCTCTTGGGTCGTCAAAATAATTGTTATCAGAGTGGCCCACAGGAGCAGCAGCATTCCGAATTCTGTCGGTCCCACGGCTCCTACCACCAGTACCACGACCTCTAGAGGACGAAACCTTCTGCAAAAGTACAGGACACTGGCTATGCCAATGTCCTTTCTCCTTACAATGCATACACTGATTCTGCCCCAAAGGTGTCATTGAAGGCTGCCTTGTATGTGGGAGTGGTTGTGCAAGAGCTCCCTGTCCTCTGGTATTACCCCAATGTGCCTGCTTCAACACCTTGTCTTTAAATCCTTATGGTTCTTATCATTCTCATCTTTTCTTCCTCATCTCGGTGCTCATAATACTGGGCCATATTTAAAATAACAGAAGGAGAAGACATAGACAAAGTACTTTCAGATGCCTGCAAATGAGTTATTATTTCAGGAAGAAGGTTAGTGACAAACCTGTCAACAAACAAATGAATTCCCCATTCCATGGACATATCCTGCCTACTGTAATCCAAAATGTATCTTCAAACCGAGTAAAAAATCAGACACACTCTTATCCTTCTTCTGTAGACAGGCAGTCAATCTATCCCAACTTACTGTCTTAGGTGGAATAAGTGTATGCATATATGTAATAATACGATCAGGTAAGACAAGTATCTCCGCACGTGGTTTATCTCCTGGCTTCCTACCTCGATCCCATGTGCCGCCCAACTCGGCGACATGATCTTGAGTATACACCTGCCGCCAAATATCAACCGGGACAAGGAGGCCAAAGAATATTTCAATATCAGCAAGAGTCATTACCGTAGAAGAGGCAGCCTCTGTCAAACCTTTGTAATAGGCAGTAGGGCTTTTTCTAGGATCAGGCAAAGTAGTCTTCAGGGGTAAAACCTCAATCCTTTTCCATGGAGTATAAACCCACTGTTCCTGAAAGCGGGCAGCCACGGCCGTTCTAGTGATCGTTTCATGCTAATCCATCAATGCAGGTATTTTTGAATGATAAATTGGGTGGACTTCACGCATAGGGAACTGAGCTATTTGAGTAGGACTCTTTTCATATAATCTGCATTATAAGAGAGTATAGTGGAAATATTACCAAACACTTGTTCCAGCGCCAGGTCAGTGACATAAACACGGTTTCTGATATCAAATAATATTTGGGGATCATCCGTTTCAATATGTGTATGCCAAATTTCAATCAATGCGGCAGACATGTGCTTAAGGGCATGTTGCTGTATAAAAGGTTTGAAATCACGTACAACCTGCCAGATATCCTCAAGACTATAGATTGCATTACGAGTTCATCGCTATCACCCTCTTCTCATCCTCCCCACTTTAGATCAAGCCAACGGATCTGCCCGTTCCCTGAATGTTGTCAAATCTTTGGCTTCAAAACCACGTACAGGTGTGTCAGTACTCAATCACAAAGGAGGATAAATACCCAAAAGAGGAGTAGTAGATACAACTCTGGTCAGAGATTGTACCAGAGAAGAAGGAATAGAGGACATGGAAACCAGAAAAGTAGATGTAACAGATGTCACTGTTGTCAAAGATGGTGAGGGAGAAGAAAGAGTAAGGGGCACTGTAACCGGAACGGTGGGTATAACAGATGTAAAGATGGGGACTAAGCGTGAGCGAAAAATCCGTTCCGCTCGCGGATTTCGCGGATTTTCGGTAAATCGGCAATCCGCGAACTCCCGCGAATTTTATTGAAAATCTGCGAGCGGCGGATTTGGGGGGCAAAAGTTCAAGCCTTCAAGCTTGAAGTTGTAACTATTTTAGGATGGCGCCGGCAAGCTGCCAGCGCCACCCTAAAATTGATACTAAGTTAGCTTCAACAGGAAGCACTAATAGATAAAATAAAGCAGGTGCTCGAGCACCTGCTTTATTTTATCTATTAGTGCTTCCTGATGAAGCTAATTTAGTAACTATTTTAGGGTGGCGCTGGCAGCTTGCCGGCGCCATCCTAAAATAGTTACAGGATGATGGGGTGATTGCTGTGATGCTGGATAGAGGCCTTTGTATCCTTGACTTTCACGAGCGCAATCCTCGTGCTGTTCCTGTGACCAGGAGCTTCTTTCTCTTGATCTGCTGCTCTGATCGGTCTCTGACCTTTAATACACACAAGAGGCATGATTGTGAACCCACATGGAAGCCCCGCACGTTTGGTCCCGCTCACACACTCGCGGTGTGCACCGTATTCCCACCATTTACCCACTATGATGGATAGCTCAGCTCACTCAAGGGACCCCTGTGCCCTTCGGGGCGATTGCATAGTAACACACACATGGTCGCTGGAACTAGTTGAAGCTCAAATTCAGTGACTCTTTCATCAACCCAAAAACAATAGTGAGCGTCGTCGAGGCTGGGCAGGTGTGCCTTCCTCCCAAATCTACCGTCAAAAATCAGCTGTGATGCTGGATAGAGGCCTTTGTATCCTTGACATTCACGAGCGCAATCCTCGTGCTGTTCCTGTGACCAGGACCTTCTTTCTCTTGATCTGCTGCTCTGATCGGTCTCTGACCTTTTATACACACAAGAGGCATGATTGTGAACTCGCATGGAAGCCCCGCACATTTGGTCCCGCTCACACACTCACGGTGTGCACCGTCTTCCCGCCATTTACCCTCTATGATGGACAGCTCAGCTCACTCAAGGGACCCCTGCGCCCTTCGGGCGATTGCATAGTAACACACACATGGTCGCTGGAACTAGTTGAAGCTCAAATTCAGTGACTCATTCATCAGCCCAAAAACAATCGTGAGCGTCGTCGAGGCTGGGCAGGTGTGCCTGCCTTCTTCCCAAATCTACTGTCGAAAATCAGCTGTGATGCTAGATAGTGGCCTTTGTATCCTTGACTTTCACGAGCTCAATCAAAATCCGCAAAATCCGCAAATTTGTGGATTTTGCGGATCCGCGAATCTGCAAATATGCAAATTCGCGGATCGTGGATCCGCGAAATCTGCCCATGCTTAATGGGGACACTTTGGGCAGGCAGCTGTAGCTGAGGGGGAACCACAGGAAATATCCTTAGCGGGCATAAGGGGGCGGGCGTATATCTAACAGAGCTTCCACGAAAGTATCCTCTTCCTCCTTCGCCACGTAAGACTTATCAATCTGCAACCAAAATCTATCTTCACATTCTACTCCTGTCTCCTGTTTCTCTTTGTCATACGCTACAGCCTTCCGTGTAAGGGTTTGCATCCTTCCTTTCCGTGCATCTCTCTCCATCTTTAACCGCCTTTGTCTGGCCTCCTTCTGTCAAGTCCGGAGAGAGTCAAACATAGACTGTCTACTACATCTCTTAAACAAATATTTCTGAAGAAATCCAATCTTCTGTTCATCAGAAGAGCCTGTCAAAGGCCACTGCAACTCGGCTTTGCCCCTCCTATATTTGTGCCATAATGTGCTAAACATAATAGGGCGAAGGCCATGTTTCACATACATATCAAAATTAGGGCTGCCTTCAGGAGGTGCAGGCTGAGATTCTTTCAACTGAGAATCTGCAGAGCAACAACGACAACACAAACTCCAAATTTTGCTAAAACCAGGCATTGCAAAAGAAAAAGGTAATCTTTATTTTACCTGGGAAAGTATTTGCAAACACTTTTCATCAAAACAGTCCTTAGACTGAAACAAACTCAAACCACATTGGTACCATGTCCTCATAGAACCAAAACAGACTGATCTGATATCAGAAGTACAAACGAACCAGTTCTCCACTGCCGACTCTTCAGACCAAACAGGCAGATCAAGGGTTTTGCCGTTCAGGACTCCAGTCGGGATGTCTGATGGGCGTGGCACCCTCCGGTGGCACAAAGGCTGCATCTGCGAGAAACGAATCTCTTCGTGCAGGGATCCCTGAGCCATCAGTCCAACCTGATGATGTCCTCGTCCTCCCCTCATCCGTGGAAAGGGATATGTCAATAACCTGAAGGAGTTCCTGTTCGGGCACCAATTGAAGGAAGTGACACGCATGGGGCCACCCAGGTCACTGATGACCACCTCTCAGCCTTCCGTAACTAATGAAGAGTCGGTCAGACAGTGGAGAATATGAACCAATAACTATTTATTCATATGCACTCAGAGTGGAGCCCTATCTGTACAGTCCATGAGAGTGCTACAGAGGGAACTAAAAAACAACAAGCATAGAGATACATTATGTGCATTTCATAGCTGGGCAGGACACGCCCACAATGGTTTTTTCCAGGCAGATACAGATGGACAGTGAAATACAAATAAAAGTTTCAGTTCTCGTATCTTACACAACCTAGCACCATCCAAGGTCTTTTCACCCTAGGCCCGCAACCAGACAAGTGGGAGAGGGCCTCTATCTAGTGAGAAAGGTATGCACCAGAATGAACAGTCTGATCATCACCAAAACAAAACCTAACATTTCAGAAACAAAACTTAACAAAGACCATTTCTCAGAAATAGACGAGATCAGTTTAAAACAGTCTAAAAGGGCGCCTGCAAAGAAAATGGTGTAGCAAATGCTAACTAAAACATGGCATTACGTGAATATTAACATACCTAATCTAACACCCCAGAAACAGGGAGGTCCCAAAAAACAATATGGACACATCAACCTTTTCCACTTAAAACTGACCCTGTTTTTGCAATTGTGTTAGCTTTGGATTTTTTACCCTAGCTTAGCCAGCACTCAGGGAAACCTACCAGGCCTGTATATTTCTGAAAACTAGGCACCCATGGGAATCCAGGGTGGCATGACTTGCACAACTCGAATCAAGCTTTTTTTTATACCCAGAAGCCCTTCCAAACCTCAAACTTTGGCTAAAAATACACATTTTTCTCACATATCTGCAATGGAAAGTTCTGGAATCTGTGGGGATCCACAGATTCCCTCACACCAGGCCTTCCCCAATACAAACATTACTTCACTTGTGTTGGTGGGCCTAGCATGGGTTGCATGGCTCTCACCAGGTTTTGTTTACCCAGAAGCTCTTGCAAACTCCAAACTTTGACTAAAAAAAGAAATTTTCCTCATATTTCTGTGATGAAAAGTTCTGAAATCTGTGGGGAGCCATAAAGGTCCTACCATCCAGCCTCACCCCCACGTCTCCTGATATAGGTGGTACCTCAATTATGTGGCTGGGCCTAGCTCCCATGACAGGTAAGGTCTCAATATGCAAGATGGACATATCAACTTTTTCGATTGAAAACAAACCCTTTTTTGCGATTTGGGTAGCTCTGGATTTTGAGCCCCAGCTCAGTTGGAACCTAGAGACCCCTATCAAACCTGTACATTTCTGAAAACAAGACATTCAGGAGAAATCAGGGTGGCATGACTTGTGTTGCTCTTACTAGGTTGTTTTTGTACCCACAAGTTCTTGCAAACCTCATACTTTGGCTAAAACAAGCATTTTCATCATATCCCTGTGCAAAAGTTCCGGAATCTACAGGGATCCACACATTTCCTACCACCCAGAGTTCCCACACATCTCCTAATAACAATGTTACCCGACTTATGTGGGTGGGCCAAGGGACTGCAACACAAAAGGCAGTAAAGGCTTATGTGGTGAGATCATTAAGAATGGTAACTGTGGTATTTGTGGCCGTGCATCGCCGCCAACCATGGAAAACTACTAACCACAGACATTTATGAAAACTAGACACCAAGGGGATTCAAGTGAGGTGTGCCTTGCATGAATCCCATGAGGTTTTTCCACCCACAACACCCTACAAACCGCTACTTTACCCCAAATCACACATTTTCCTTACATTGCTGTGACTGAAACTTCCAGAATCAGCAGAAATCCACAAAATTCCTACCAGCCAGCATCACCCTATTTATACTGATAAAAACACTGCCCCATTTGTGTGGCTGGGCCTAGTGCCCATGACCGGAACAGATCAAACCAAGATTAGTGAGAGTCCTTGAAAGGAGAGCCGAGGTAGCAGAAGGTACCACCACACGTTCTGCTACTACACATGGATGGGAATGTGTGCATGTCCGCCTTACTCAGAACCACCTCTCCTTCAGAAAACAACTAAAAACATGGATATTCGATAAGTAAGCCCCCCCCCTCCCTCAAGCGCCTTGAGACCCTCAGGGTGAGTAGTGAGCTATACAAATGTCAAACTTGAACTTGAACTGCGGGTAGGTGCCTCAAAGGTTTCTGAAAAAAGAGGCAGCTTTTGAGGTGTACTGGGCCAATGTTGCGTAAGGCTTTGAATGGGTGTATGAGGAGTTTCAAAAATGCTTTGTTGTGCATAAGATGCCAGTGAAGCTCTTTGAGTTGCGCCAAGATTTGTGTGTGCGGTAGGAGGGGAGACTCTCCCCTTTCCAACTTTGGTGGCGCTCTGTGACGTCAGCACACCTTGAGTCATGCTGACATCACTCAAAGGCGGAAGGGGTGACAGAGTGAAAAGGGGGTGCGATTTTGCTTCATACCCACACTGGGAATTAAAAAAAAGAAACCTCCAGCGTTAGCACCAGACGTTTATTTTAAACCTTCCCAAGTTTATGCTAATGACTGATAGATGCAGTGGGGAGGGAGTGCAGGTCATTGCCCACACTTAAGGGTTTAATGGAAATCAAAACATTCATGAAGGCCTTCTATAATCAGGACAACATTAATTCCAAATGACTGCAAAGGGGAGTGGTGTAGATGGATTTATATGATAGAGCATGAGAAAGGTAAATATGCAATGCTGAGGTTTTGTGCTGCCTAAGGCATACAACATAAAGACATCAAATTTGAGGAAAAGGAGCTCTTTCGGGCATATGGAGTACATCTTTCTCTTATAAGCAATCAATGCTATATCTTGAAGACAGTGCATTCACTAGGGAAGACTTTTTTGGGGCTAGCAGAGAGTATCTTGTGTGTAAGGATTCAAATAGAGAAGACATATTTGTGGGCCATAAAAGACACCTTCCCAGGAGACTTTGTTTCCTGGGAGACAGGCTGGGAGCATCTTAGAAGAAACTAAAGAGAGCTGGCTTTGCTTTTCAACAGATGTGTCAGCTCTGGTAGGAGGGTGAGGGAAGGGGAGGTTAGGGGTCCAGTTGAGCAGTGAGGCTCTGAGAACATCGAAAATGGAAAGGGGTATGGGAAAAATAATATGGCGGGCAGTGAAAAATTAAAGGAGGAAATTTTAGAAAATCATTAGGTTCAATTCTGTATATATATATATACTGTTAACAAATCCTTAAAATTTCTCTGTTATTTTACCATAGTGCACTGCTCTGGTAGCGAACTACTTTTGCCTAAATCCATAAATCTCTAATAGCAGCATTGTATCACTGTTAATTCTGTAACAGTATTTTATCACTATTAGCTCTGTAATATTGTATCTGGCATTTACCTATGGTCTCCCACCACCCAGCCACCGCCTCCGGGCCCTACCGCCACAGCACCCCTCCCTCCTCCCACCTGCCTAATGGAGCCCGCAGCGAAGCTCCATTGAGCAAGCTCTCCAGCTGCCGCAAGAACAGCCATTCGCACCCAGCCCTGACTATCTTTGTTTTTGCTTGTTTTACTGCTCAGCTCATTTGTAACTGTAACTGTTGTAACAGTAAACTATAAAACTGAAATCTGTATATCTTCCACTGTTAGCAACTTCTTAAACTGTCTCTGTAATTTAATTGCAGAGCACTCCTCTGTTAGCGACTTACTTTTGCCTAATTGTGTAAATCTCTATTAGCAGCATTGTACTGTTAGCTCTGTAACATTGTGTGAGCATTGTATCACTAATAACTCTATAACTATGTATCTATTTGCCTGGTCTTCACCATATACCACTTTCCTGGTGCTTTCTTCCAGCCGATTCCCTCCCGCCAACCCGCCAACTTCCTCATTGCCCCTCCTTCATCCCAATCGACTTTTTAGAGGGTGCGGCAGCGCAGCAGACGTACCCAGCTTGTGCACTACCATTAAGCCAAAGGCAAGCCCGTTTGCATGTGCCCGTGCCTGGACCATGTCCAGAGCCAGGAACCCTAGCTCTCTCGCCTCCTGAAGATACACTACCACGAGCTCCGAGCCCTGGTGTCCGCCACGACAACTGCTGCTGCACCTCACTTCGACCCATACTAGGACCGTTCTCCTACCCGCACTGCCTCTTCTCCTGCAACACTGAAGCACTTGCACGCACAGTGACCATCACCCATCCCATGCCAAATCTACTCCACTGCCTCCTGATAAACGCTTAATCACTCTGCAAGCACACTACAGAGATCTGGGATACTATCACCTCCCTCACCCCCGATGTCATCTTCTTCACCGAGTCCTGGCTCAACCTGGCATCCAAGACAAACATCACCTCAGCAGCACCAGATGGCTACAAGATTACACACCAAGACCGCATCAACAAACACTGAGGTGGAATCACCATCATCTATAAAGAAACCATCCTTGGACGACGCCACCCCAATCATGGAACACTTTAACTTCCAACTCCGAATCAACAGCAAACCCATCATCAGAGGCACCCTCGCCTACAGACCACCAGGACCTCGCCCTAGCTTCAGTGACGCCATCCCCTAATTCGTCATACTGCTCACCATTGATTCCAAGCACTGCATCTTCCTCGGACACCTCAACTTTGACCTCGACAATCTTGATGACACCTACACTGCAAGCCTCCTAGAAAGAATGAACAACATCTGCCTCACCCAGATGGTCACCAAAGCCACACACATCGCAGGACACACACTCGACCCCATCTTCACAGCCAGTAACAGTCAAATACAGCCATGTCACCGAGCTCACCGGAGGAGACCACACCATTGTCCACGTCACCATCACAAGAACCCCCAGCTCTGCCACCAAGCTGTCCAACACCTATCTCCGTAGCTGGAGTAAAGTCTCTGAGGAGATGGCGCACCAGCAAGGAGCCCATGGACCAAGCCACTTTCAAGACATCCCTCATCAATGCCGCCAACTCCTGACAAAGAAGAAAAGGAGTACCATTTCCAACTGAATCCAAGCCAGCTCCAACCAAAGCAAAGAACTTGTCAACGTAGTCAGAGAGTTCTCCAACCCCTCAGCCACCAAAAACATCATCACCACCTCCCAGGAACTCTGCAACACCCTGGTGAACTCCTTCCATGACAAAATCACCACCATCTACAAATACTTTGAACCCCACCACTGTCGACACCCTCAACCACCTCGCCACTGTTAAAATCTAGTTTGCGACATCAACAATATAGGCGCCATCTTGTCCCTTTTCAGGCTCATATGTGCGCGTAAGTAGCAGCCATTTTGAAGGCCATGGTTTCTCTACTCGCTACCGATAGCCAGCGCGTCTCTCTCTCTCCCCCTCTAACCTCGCAAGCATCCCCCGCACGCTGACAGCCCCCGCTCTCACATGCTTGGGCCATAAACCTCCCCTTCAGCACAACCCTGCCTCAGAGCCACATCCCGTTCCCAGCTAAACACCTCCCTCCATCCCTTTCATGATCTTATATCCTTTGATAAACCCCACTTTCCTCTGCGCCCGATTGTCCTGCTCGTTCCCAGGCCGCCACCTGGCTCTGCGGATGCAGTTTATTGCCCCCATACAGTAGGAAGCTTCTCTCATCAAAGGATCCACAGCCGATCAAAGCTCCCACCCCATGAGATCTGATCAGCCACACACATTCCGGGAATCGGCGGAATGTCCAGCTGCGCGACAGTCATCACCTGTTGAGACCGGGGTGGGGACTTCTACTGTAAATGTGTGTGGGAACGGGCATGAAGCGGGGATTCCGAGGATGTCTTTCCGTACATCAAAGTGTTGACAAGGATGTGATTCATGTAATAAAGCCATAAACCTGTGTATAAGAGGCCAGGCCTCCGAGATGCGGTTAGAGAACCTCAAGAAGATACCCTGTTGTCTGATTTGATGTGCTCTGCTCCGTCGGAATAAACTCCTGTTTCCTGCCTTCCAGTCTCCAGCGCCTGCCTCTTTGTTTGATAGATTCAGTGGTATGAGAGGCGGTTAGCGCCGGGCAATACTTTAAAAGGTTCTTGGTCGACATCGGCCCAACCCTTTTTCTACAATTGGCGTCCCAAACGTGGGGCCCATCAGTGACACGTGGATCCAGTGGGAGAGGTCCTGACGACAGAGTGAACGACTGCAACGCTCGGGAGAGCTCCTGTCCGATAGACCCTCGTCTGACAGCCGATCATCCGAACTTCACCGGTTCCGAACAGACCTCTCTCGAGTGATCTACGGTTCTGACTGGGAACCATCAGGAGTGCTGCGACAGTTACGGAGAATAGAAGATGATCGGGCGCTGGATGCGGAAGATGAGAAACTGTCCATGCGGTCCGGGTAAGGTCGTGTAACACGACAAATTGCGAAACGATTGTTTGATTTTTTGGAAAATACTAGTATTACTCTTCGGTTGTTTGTTCTTTTTGAGATATTCTCTGTCTGCAAACGGGGAAGAATAGAAATATTCTCTCTTCCTTTGCAGATAGTGAAGGATAGGTAACACAGACTTTTGTCCCCGTTGTAATCCGTCGTGCCTATTTTCCTCCCCACTGATTGATTGATTGTCCGAACATTGATTGTTCGAAGTTCGTCCTTTTGAGATACTCTCTGTCCGCAAACAAGGAAGAATAGAAATATTCTCTCTCCCTTTGCAGGTAGTGAGGGGTAGGTAACGCTGACTTTTGTGCCCCATTGTAATCTGTTGTGCCTATTTTTTTCTTCCCACTGATTGATTGATTGTCCGAACATAGACTGTTCGAGAATGGTTCTTTGAGGTATTCTCTGTTTGCAAATAACGTAGAATAGAAATATTCTGTCTAGTCTTTGCAAGTAGTAAAGGATAGGTAGTGCTGACCTTTGTCCCCCGTTGTAATCTGTCATGCCTATCTTCTCCCCACTGATTGGTAGTTGGTTCAGCCCGGACCGCTTATTAGAGATGAACCATCCGGCTCCACTGGAAGGCACCCCTAATAAGGACTTGTTCATGAAGCATGGACTAATCGCTATAGCCTATAGCAAGCTATGGCATAAATATACAAGAAAGGATCAGGAAAGTCAGTGGCCACTGATAGGATCCTTCGATGAGGATAAAATAAACACGCTGGAAACAGCTCTTCGTAACAATAAGACAACGCCCACTATGCTTGATAGTTTCGGCATGTGGCGCAAAGAAACAGAACAACGTAAAAAGAGAAACGAAGTCAGATTAGAGAAAGAACTGCGAAAAGCAGCTCACCTAGCTGTCAGAAAGTTAGAGGAAGAGATAAAGGAGAGAGAGGAAACCAAACAGAAGCAAGAGTCTGAAACATCGAGTCAGTGTCCCGTCAGAACACCCTCTATACTCTACCCCGAGTTACCCATGAAACAGCGAGCAAACAATGATCTTTTACTAGGTCCTCCGATCATCTACATGCCCCCTCCATATGCCCCTTCCCGACCCCTAGTACAACACCTGCCACCCCCAAGCCCAGATGAGAATAGTACCAGGGCCTCGGTCCTCGTGGCCTCCGCGCCGGCCGAACCCCTTGTACTCGATACAGCACAAGCAGCAGTATTAGACGACCCTGAGGCCTGAAGGAAAGATTCCACTAGAGTGAACAGGTTGAGCAAGGATGAGCGAGCAGGGATCGACAAGATAGTAAAGACACTAGTGGAACGGAAGGAAAGTGAGGAGTACATAATGGATATGTTCAACTCATATGCTGGGAGCCATAGACGGCACTTTGTTGTACGATTGTGCTACCATGCTCTAAATGCTTACGAGGACCGATACCGAGACAAAGGTCCCGAGAGCCTAACAACTCTATATAGAAGGGTTGACATCGGGGATGAGGGCAAGTGTGACGTGACGGACCTCCTCACGCGTACACTTGAAGTTTCCCGCCACCTCACTGAACAGGGGTTGGAAACTAAACCTACGACTCCTGTAGCGACCGAACCTCGAATAGAACAAGCTAGCGCCATGATGCCTATAAGGGAGGCTGCTCCCTACTGGGTTCCCCCACGAGGTCAGGGAACACACGATGATGTTAACCATCAAGATGCAAAAGGGAGGCTAGTGTACAACTGGGTCTACCAACCATGGGATCGGCAAGATATTCTGACGTTCCGAAAATCTCTGCCCGATCTACGGAAAAACCCCACTGCCTTTTATACTGAACTAGATACAGCCTTAGGTTCAACGATTGTGACCCTAGCTGACATCGATTTGTTTTTCGGGTTATGCCTGCCAGCTGATGTGTGGAAGCAAATCCGGAAAGTCGACCACCTTGAGCTGTTCGGACATACCTGGTCACAACTCGATGGCATAGATAGACAATGAGAACCTGGAAAGAAACCTTTGAAATCAATTTTAGAACTCCCAGACAAAATTGTACAGAAACTGAAAACCCTGATCCCAGAGAAGAAGGTGGACTGGTCGATAGTGACGGCCTCCCGCCAGAAACCCCAGGAAGACGTGTCAGAATGCTTCTCACGGTTCGAAACGGTGTTTTCCGATTACAGCGGCCCGGACATGACCACTGCAACCGGACATCATCTGTTTGTCCAGAACTATGTTAAAGGTCTGTCACAGGAGGTCTCTCAGAAACTACAGGCCAGCGAAAGTAGTTGGGCAGCCTCCAAGTCTGCGGCTATCCTTCAGATGGCCCAGTATTACGAGCATCAGAAGAATGAAAACGATAGAGCGACCGAGAAAAAGAAAAATGACTTGAAGGAGAGGGTGATGATTGCACAGTTGCAAGGGGTGACTATAGGACGAGAGCAGTACAAGGGAAATTACCAGTCGAATGCTCCTAGAAACCCACCCCCTAAAGAACGTACACCCGCACCCTATGTTGGACGAAAAGATATCGGTGAGGACCAGTGTGCATTTTGCAAGGGATTCAGCCATTGGAAATCCCAGTGTCCGGTCCTGTTGGAGATGAATAAGAATAGGGACACCAGAGATGTAGCGGGTGACCAAGAAATAGAGGACAAGGACGAGGGTCCACGAATGACACAAATAATGACAGACCAGGCAGACTGAACACATTTGACCGTCCCCGACAGAATCAGTACCAACAGTCTGACTGCGACGACGCCCACGACTTTGCATAGGACTGCCAAGGGCAAGGGAGGGATCCAGTCGAGCTCTATGTTGACCAGCAAGGTCCTTATGTCACCGCTAAGGTCCTGGGCACGAAATCTCCATTTTTGGTAGACACTGGCGCAACACGTAGTGCGTTATCTAAACAACTGATTCCAAGGGCACCCTTGTCTGGCTCACTTGTAACTTCGATAGGTTTCGATGGAACGCCCTCCACTAACCCCTTGTCCACACCGATCTCCTTTGACTTAGAAAATAACATCACTGACATGACGTTTTTGCTTTCATCCAACACCCCTGATGCCATTATGGGACTTGACTTACTGAAACATTTCCGAGCTACCATTAGGTGTTCGCAAGATGGAGTTCGGGTCTTTCTGTACGATAACCCGGCTCTGCTCAGACTTTGTCCTTCCCGACGCATGTTTTCCATCCCTGACGCTGACTCGTCCCTACTTGACACTCTACCTCCATATCTGTGGCCAAGACTGACTCGGACGTAGGACGCATGATGATCGACCCAGTGCACATAACTGTTCGACAGGACACAATACTCCCAAAACTTCCACAATATCGGATATCGCCCGAGGGCAAGAAGGCATTGGTAAAGATTATCCAGTCCCTGATAGATGCAGGAGTGGTAGAGGAAGTAGTTAGCAATGTTTGCAACGCCCTATCCTACCCATTATAAAGAAGCAAGGCGAAGGAGATGAGAAAGCGTACCGCTTCATCATCGACCAACGAGAGGTTAACAAAGTAGTTGTACCTCAGTAACCCGTGGTCTCAGATATTACCAGTATTCTGACGCTGGTTTCTTCCACTGCCACCACTTTCACTGTCATTGATCTCAAGAACGCCTTCTTCTCTATCCCCATCCACCCAGACAGTCGATACCTCTTCGGCTTCACCCTAAAAGCCCGCTCGTATAGATTCTGTTGAGCACCCCAAGGCTACACCGAAAGTCCCAGCATCTACAGCCAGGCCCTCAAGAGACAACTGGACGCAGTCCAGTTACCCGATGGAGTGGTGTTTATACAGTACGTTGATGATATCCTCTTGGCTGCCGACACCACTCCACTTGCAGTCACAGCCACCATCCAACTCCTACACTTCCTTGCGGAAAATGGCCACAAGGTCTCCAAGAAGAAGTTGCAATTCTGCCAACCCCAGGTCACTTACCTAGGCCACCTCTTGTCCAAAGACGGGAGGAAGCTTACCCCCGACTGAATTCAGACCATCCTAGAGACCCCTGTCCCCAAAATCCAGAAACAAGTCCGCTCCCTGCTAGGCCTCACTTCCTTCTGCCGACAGTGGTTGCCAAACTTCAGCCTCATTGTGAAACCACTGCTTTCTCTGCTGGCTAAAGACGTCCCCTTCCCACTCCCTTGGACCCCTGAGTGCCAATCCTCCTTCATAGAACTACGAGATGCCCTCTGCTCGGCCCCCGTCCTAGGAACCCCCGATTACACGAAGACCTTCTCCCTCTACACTCACGAAAGGGAGGGATGCGCTTTGTCTGTCTTGATCCAGTCCATTGGCCCAAAACAACGCCCATGTGCCTACTTCTCTGCCACTCTTGACCCCGTAGCCAGAGCTCTGCCTGCCTGCCTTCGAGCTGTAGCTGCCGCTGCTATCTCTATCCGACAAAGTGAGGGGATCGTACTCTCGATCTCCCTCACAGTGTTAGTGCCCCATGCAGTCAACACCCTCCTGAACCAGACTAAGACGCAACACCTGACTAGTGCACGACTGACTGGGTACGAACTGACTCTGCTTGCACCCCACATCACCCTGAAAAGATGCGTCACGCTGAATCCGGCGACTTTGTACCCTCTACCAGAGACCGATCCCAATGTGTCCCCTGTACATGACTGTGTGACCCTCACGGACGAACAGACTAGGAGTAGGGTTGACCTCAGAGACACAGCTTTCCCAGACCCTGACGGAGAGCTGTGGGTGGACGACTCTTGCATAAAACTCCCCGATGGCACCACCTCAGCTGCTTATGCAGTTACCACAGCCCGAACTGTAGTAGAGACAGCCCGCATCACACAACGGTCTGCACAGGCAGCCAAACTGATTGCCCTCACACGAGCATGTATCCTAGCAGCAGGAACCACAGCAAACATTTACACTGACAGCCAGTATGCCTTCAGGGTGGTTCACCATTTTGGGCTCCTATGGAAGGAGAGGGGATTCCTGACCTCGCACGGCACACCCATCTTACATGGAGATCTAGTCTCTGCTCTGACTGAAGCAGTCCTGCTTCCCAAACAACTTGCGGTAATCAAATGCCAGGCACACAAAAAGGTGACAGACATCATTGGGCAGGGGAATGCACTGGCCGACATCACTGCCCGAACCACAGCCGAGAATAGGACAACGACACGCATGTATGTGACCAGGTCACAAGCAGAGAAATGGACGGATGCTAGGGAAACTATTAGAGCCATCCAAATGGCCAGCTCACAACACGAATTGACTAAATGGGCACGGGTGGGATTGAAAGACGATGAAGGCTGCTGGCGGACAAAAGACACGAACAAATGGTTGCTACCTAATTCATACCTGATCCCCATACTGACCATGGCACACTCTCCTGCGCACATAGGATCTGCCCCTATGACTGAACTTGTCTTCAAAGTTTGGCACAACGACAAAATCGCAGACTCTGCTAAACGTCTGGTCCAACAATGTCTGATATGCCTGCAACACAACCCTTGGAAAGGAACTCTGGTACCCCGGGGAGGGTTTGGGGTTCCCAATCATCCATTTGAAGTCCTGCAGATGGACTACATCCAACTAGAAAGATGCCAAGGTCTGAAGTATGTGCTTGTTGTCGTGTGCGCATTTAGCAAATGGGTGGAAGCCTATCCAACTCACGACAACACTGCCATTGCCACTGCAAAGGTACTACTAAAAGAATTCTTCCCTTGTTATGGCCTTTGTCGTATTTTGTGAAGCAACAATGGCCCCCACTTCGTAGCTGAAGTTATCCAACTCATCTTGAAGGGGTTGGGTGTAAAACAAAAATTCCACGCAGTCTTCCACCCCCAATCTGCTGGACTAGTTGAGCGGCATAATGCCACACTGAAGCTCAAACTAGCTAAGATAGTGGCTACCACAGGACTGAAATGGCCCAAAGCTCTCCCACTGGCATTTCTATCAATGCGTTCCACCCCCACCAAACACCATTTGACACCTTACGAGGTCGTTTTCGGCCGGCCCATGAGCGTCTGGTCTGCACCAAAACCGACTTCCATTCACGACGTCCCGGACGTCCTAATGTCTGATTACTTGTATAACCTGACTAAGACACTGTCCGTTATCCATCAACAGGTGCTGCATGCCATTCCTGATGCTTCCAGGGGCTCCGGACAAAACATCTAACCCGGCAATTTCGTGCTGGTCCGCAATTTCCAGCGTGCAAAGAGTCTGGAACCTCGGTGGACGGGCCTCTGGCAAGTCTTGATCACCACCCGAACAGCTCTTCGAGTGGAGGGGAAGCACATCTGGCTGCATGCACACCACTGCAAAAAGATCTCCTCAACCCTGACGACGACCGAAGACGTGAACACCCAGGAAGAACTCCTGAACAAAGATCGACCATCCCTGAGCTGTTACCCTGATAAAGAGACTCTTGAGCTGACAGAATTTCCCGATCCCACTGTGCCATCCAGAGAAGGGTATAACCTGCAACGAAAGGAGGGAGCTTCCGCTAAGTAGACCACTGACTAAGTTATAATTCTCAGAGCGGTGGCCTAACACTACTAAGGCTGCCAGGAGAGAAGCCAAACAAAGTTTGTGGTTCTGCCCGCTACCGAGCCCCTTGAAGATGATGGAAGCGCCCGATATGAAGATGATGGAAGCCCTCAGCACAAAAATGATGGAAGCAACCGGACATCCGAAGATTCACTACAGAAACCCAAAGACTGACAAAATCCACAGCTCAAAGACTATTGCTCTTTTTATCGCTTTTCTCTTTTGCCTCCTCCTCATGACCACCCTCTGGATCGTGGAAGAAAGCGCACCAGCTCTTAAGACATTTCTGGCCACTGCACAGCCTACCACAATGAAAGAACATTACCTGGTCTCTCTTTCACCTCAACTCCGAGAAAGACGTAAGGAGTTTTGGAACAACTCCTTTGTACAACTGCTGCACCAGCACAATCTTGCCACCAATGCCACCAACTGCTGGATATGTGGGTTGCTACCCCACGCCACTGGACATTCTATCCCCTTCATCCCTTCACCTTTCTCAGTTCACGGCTCCTGCCTTGCTTGGCTGATCCTCTTGCAAGAAAGCTACAGGGATAATGCCACTTCCAGCAGAACTATGACGCATTTCTTTCATGGGGTCTGGCAGAACAAAACGGGGAGAACTGCTGCACACTTTTGCCCCCTGACATCCAACGACTCTATTCATATGGACATCCCTGTCAAAGAACGGATTGAAATGCAGGTGTTCAACAACCCAACCAGACCCACCTTCTCCTACCTCCGGAAACGAACAGCTGCCACCCTGACTGTGGCCCTATCCGTCGTCAATGTCTCAGGCCTTATGTGTATCGAAGAGCTTGGAACACAGCTGGTAGGCCACAGCGCTTGCCGCATCACCAGAACTTTGGACTCAACTGATCCACCCTCTTTTGTCACTTCTCCGAATATGTACTTTGTTTGTGGTACAAAGGCTTACACCTGGCTCCCCAAAGGCTGGGGGGGTACCTGTTACATTGCCTTCATCCTTCCTCCGACCTATGTGGCTCCAGCGAACCATCACAGACAAAAACGAGCAAAGGACATTGAACAAGCCGACTCCACCGGAGCACAGTTCCTCGATGCAATGAAGGGACTTGTTCCACTCTGGGGTCCAATGGGGAACAGCCGTGCCATCCGACATTTGACCCAGGCAGTTGAAACGACAATGAACATTACAGCTGGCATCCTTGCGAACAATACAGCCGAGCTTCAAGCGGTCCGCCTGGTGGCTCTTCAGAACCGCCTCATTCTAGATGTGGTTCTAGCGGATCATGGAGGAGCATGCCGTATCATTGGGTCCAGCTGTTGCACCTACATACCGGACAATTCACCCTCAGTGTACAAATCCATTGAACACCTCCACAGACTTTCCTCAGAAGTTCACCAGGAACAAGAAGAATGGTCGCTTGGTGGTTGGTTCTGGAGTACCGTGAAGAACTGGGGGTGGAGGTTATTTATGATCATACTGATACCGATTGTTGTAATATGTGGATTCTGCCTGGGTATCCAGTGCTTGCCACCTATGTGTTCACTATGTGCAAACTGTATCAGCCCTAAGACTTTGAACTTTGAAACCGAACGCATGAAAGCATTGTACGATGTTGAGGTTAGAAATATAATGAGGATAGACATTGACTAATAAGATGGCTAGATATGTTGAAAAGGGAGGACTGTTAAAATCTAGTTTGCGACATCAACATTATCGGCGCCATCTTGTCCCTTTTCAGGCTCATATGTGCGCGTAAGTAGCAGCCATTTTGAAGGCCATGGTTTCTCTACTCGCTACCGATAGCCAGCGCGTCTCTCTCTCTCCCCCTCTAACCTCGCAAGCATCCCCCGCTCGCTGACAGCCCCCACTCTCACATGCTTTGGCCATAAACCTCCCCTTCAGCGAAACCCTGCCTCAGAGCCACATCCCGTCTCCAGCTAAACACCTCCCTCCATCCCTTTCATGATCTTATATCCTTTGATAAACCCCACTTTCCTCTGCGCCTGATTGTCCTGCTCGTTCCCAGGCCGCCACCTGGCCCTGCGGATGCAGTTTATTGCCCCCATACAGTAGGAAGCTTCTCTCATCAAAGGATCCACAGCCGATCAAAGCTCCCACCCCATGAGATCTGATCAGCCACACACATTCCGGGAATCGGCGGAATGTCCAGCTGCGCGACAGTCATCACCTGTTGAGACCGGGGTGGGGACTTCTACTGTAAATGTGTGTGGGAACGGGCATGAAGCGGGGATTCCGAGGATGTCTTTCCGTACATCAAAGTGTTGACAAGGATGTGATTCATGTAATAAAGCCATAAACCTGTGTATAAGAGGCCAGGCCTCCGAGATGCGGTTGAGAACCTCAAGAAGATACCCTGTTGTCTGATTTGATGTGCTCTGCTCCGTCGGAATAAACTCCTGTTTCCTGCCTTCCAGTCTCCAGCGCCTGCCTCTTTGTTTGATAGATTCGAGTGGTATGAGAAGCGGTTAGTGCCGGGCAATACTTTAAAAGGTTCTTGGTCGACATCGGCCCTACCCTTTTTCTACAATTGGCGTCCCAAACGTGGGGCCCATCAGTGACACGTGGATCCAGTGGGAGAGGTCCTGACGACAGAGTGAACGACTGCAACGATCGGGAGAGCTCCTGTCCGATAGACCCTCGTCTGACAGCCGATCATCCGAACTTCACCGGTTCCGAAAAGACCTCTCTCGAGTGATCTACGGTTCTGACTGGGAACCATCAGGAGTGCTGCGACAGTTACGGAGAATAGAAGATGATCGGGCGCTGGATGCGGAAGACGAGAAACTGTCCATGCGGTCCGGGTAAGGTCGTGTAACACGACAAATTGCGAAACGATTGTTTGATTATTTGGAAAATACTAGTATTACTCTTCGGTTGTTTGTTCTTTTTGAGATATTCTCTGTCTGCAAACGGGGAAGAATAGAAATATTCTCTCTTCCTTTGCAGATAGTGAAGGATAGGTAACGCAGACTTTTGTCCCCGTTGTAATCCGTCATGCCTATTTTCCTCCCCACTGATTGATTGATTGTCCGAACATTGATTGTTCGAAGTTCGTCCTTTTGAGATACTCTCTGTCCGCAAACAAGGAAGAATAAAAATATTCTCTCTCCCTTTGCAGGTAGTGAGGGGTAGGTAACGCTGACTTTTGTGCCCCATTGTAATCTGTTGTGCCTATTTTTTTCTTCCCACTGATTGATTGATTGTCCGAACATAGACTGTTCGAGGTTGGTTCTTTGAGGTATTCTCTGTTTGCAAATAACGTAGAATAGAAATATTCTGTCTAGTCTTTGCAAGTAGTAAAGGATAGGTAGTGCGGACCTTTGTCCCCCGTTGTAATCTGTCATGCCTATCTTCTCCCCACTGATTGGTAGTTGGTTCAGCCCGGACCGCTTATTAGAGATGAACCATCCGGCTCCACTGGAAGGCACCCCTAATAAGGACTTGTTCATGAGGCATGGACTAATCGCTATAGCCTATAGCAAGCTATGGCATAAATATACAAGAAAGGATCAGGAAAGTCAGTGGCCACTGATAGGATCCTTCGATGAGGATAAAATAAACACGCTGGAAACAGCTCTTCGTAACAATAAGACAACGCCCACTATGCTTGATAGTTTCGGCATGTGGCGCAAAGAAACAGAACAAAGTAAAAAGAGAAACGAAGTCAGATTAGAGAAAGAACTGCGAAAAGCAGCTCACCTAGCTGTCAGAAAGTTAGAGGAAGAGATAAAGGAGAGAGTGGAAACCAAACAGAAGCAAGAGTCTGAAACATCGAGTCAGTGTCCCGTCAGAACACCCTCTATACTCTACCCCGAGTTACCCATGAAACAGCGAGCAAACAATGATCTTTTACTAGGTCCTCCGATCATCTACATGCCCCCTCCATATGCCCCTTCCCGACCCCTAGTACAACACCTGCCACCCCCAAGCCCAGATGAGAATAGTACCAGGGCCTCGGTCCTCGTGGCCTCCACGCCGGCCGAACCCCTTGTACTCGATACAGCACAAGCAGCAGTATTAGACGACCCTGAGGCCTGAAGGAAAGATTCCACTAGAGTGAACAGGTTGAGCAAGGATGAGCGAGCAGGGATCGACAAGATAGTAAAGACACTAGTGGAACGGAAGGAAAGTGAGGAGTACATAATGGATATGTTCAACTCATATGCTGGGAGCCATAGACGGCACTTTGTTGTACGATTGTGCTACCATGCTCTAAATGCTTACGAGGACCGATACCGAGACAAAGGTCCCGAGAGCCTAACAACTCTATATAGAAGGGTTGACATCGGGGATGAGGGCAAGTGTGACGTGACGGACCTCCTCACGCGTACGCTTGAAGTTTCCCGCCACCTCACTGAACAGGGGTTGGAAACTAAACCTACGACTCCTGTAGCGACCGAACCTCGAATAGAACAAGCTAGCGCCATGATGCCTATAAGGGAGGCTGCTCCCTACTGGGTTCCCCCACGAGGTCAGGGAACACACGATGATGTTAACCATCAAGATGCAAAAGGGAGGCTAGTGTACAACTGGGTCTACCAACCATGGGATCGGCAAGATATTCTGACGTTCCGAAAATCTCTGCCCGATCTACGGAAAAACCCCACTGCCTTTTATACTGAACTAGGTACAGCCTTAGGTTCAACGATTGTGACCCTAGCTGACATCGATTTGTTTTTCGGGTTATGCCTGCCAGCTGATGTGTGGAAGCAAATCCGGAAAGTCGACCACCTTGAGCTGTTCGGACATACCTGGTCACAACTCGATGGCATAGATAGACAATGAGAACCTGGAAAGAAACCTTTGAAATCCATTTTAGAACTCCCAGACAAAATTGTACAGAAACTGAAAACCCTGATCCCAGAGAAGAAGGTGGACTGGTCGATAGTGACGGCCTGCCGCCAGAAACCCCAGGAAGACGTGTCAGAATGCTTCTCCCGGTTTGAAACGGTGTTTTCCGATTACAGCGGCCCGGACATGACCACTGCAACCGGACATCATCTGTTTGTCCAGAACTATGTTAAAGGTCTGTCGCAGGAGGTCTCTCAGAAACTACAGGCCAGCGAAAGTAGTTGGGCAGCCTCCAAGTCTGCGGCTATCCTTCAGATGGCCCAGTATTATGAGCATCAGAAGAATGAAAACGATAGAGCGACCGAGAAAAAGAAAAATGACTTGAAGGAGAGGGTGATGATTGCACAGTTGCAAGGGGTGACTATAGGACGAGAGCAGTACAAGGGAAATTACCAGTCGAATGCTCCTAGAAACCCACCCCCTAAAGAACGTACACCCGCACCCTATGTTGGACGAAAAGATATCGGTGAGGACCAGTGTGCATTTTGCAAGGGATTCGGCCATTGGAAATCCCAGTGTCCGGTCCTGTTGGAGATGAATAAGAATAGGGACACCAGAGATGTAGCGGGTGACCAAGAAATAGAGGACAAGGACGAGGGTCCACGAATGACACAAATAATGACAGACCAGGCAGACTGAACACATTTGACCGTCCCCGACAGAATCAGTACCAACAGTCTGACTGCGACGACGCCCACGACTTTGCATAGGACTGCCAAGGGCAAGGGAGGGATCCAGTCGAGCTCTATGTTGACCAGCAAGGTCCTTATGTCACCGCTAAGGTCCTGGGCACGAAATCTCCATTTTTGGTAGACACTGGCGCAACACGTAGTGCGTTATCTAAACAACTGATTCCAAGGGCACCCTTGTCTGGTTCACTTGTAACTTCGATAGGTTTCGATGGAATGCCCTCCACTAACCCCTTGTCCACACCGATCTCCTTTGACTTAGAAAATAACATCACTGACATGACGTTTTTGCTTTCATCCAACACCCCTGATGCCATTATGGGACTTGACTTACTGAAACATTTCCGAGCTACCATTAGGTGTTCGCAAGATGGAGTTCGGGTCTTTCTGTACGATAACCCGGCTCTGCTCAGACTTTGTCCTTCCCGACGCATGTTTTCCATCCCTGACGCTGACTCGTCCCTACTTGACACTCTACCTCCATATCTGTGGCCAAGACTGACTCGGACGTAGGACGCATGATGATCGACCCAGTGCACATAACTGTTCGACAGGACACAATACTCCCAAAACTTCCACAATATCGGATATCGCCCGAGGGCAAGAAGGCATTGGTAAAGATTATCCAGTCCCTGATAGATGCAGGAGTGGTAGAGGAAGTAGTTAGCAATGTTTGCAACGCCCTATCCTACCCATTATAAAGAAGCAAGGCGAAGGAGATGAGAAAGCGTACCGCTTCATCATCGACCAACGAGAGGTTAACAAAGTAGTTGTACCTCAGTAACCCGTGGTCTCAGACATTACCAGTATTCTGACGCTGGTTTATTCCACTGCCACCACTTTCACTGTCATTGATCTCAAGAACGCCTTCTTCTCTATCCCCATCCACCCAGACAGCCGATACCTCTTCGGCTTCACCCTAAAAGCCCGCTCGTATAGATTCTGTCGATCACCCCAAGGCTACACCGAAAGTCCCAGCATCTACAGCCAGGCCCTCAAGAGACAACTGGACGCAGTCCAGTTACCCGATGGAGTGGTGTTTATACAGTACGTTGATGATATCCTCTTGGCTGCCGACACCACTCCACTTGCAGTCACAGCCACCATCCAACTCCTACACTTCCTTGCGGAAAATGGCCACAAGGTCTCCAAGAAGAAGTTGCAATTCTGCCAACCCCAGGTCACTTACCTAGGCCACCTCTTGTCCAAAGACGGGAGGAAGCTTACCCCCGACTGAATTCAGACCATCCTAGAGACCCCTGTCCCCAAAACCCAGAAACAAGTCCGCTCCCTGCTAGGCCTCACTTCCTTCTGCCGACAGTGGTTGCCAAACTTCAGCCTCATTGTGAAACCACTGCTTTCTCTGCTGGCTAAAGACGTCCCCTTCCCACTCCCTTGGACCCCTGAGTGCCAATCCTCCTTCATAGAACTACGAGATGCCCTCTGCTCGGCCCCCGTCCTAGGAACCCCCGATTACACGAAGACCTTCTCCCTCTACACTCACGAAAGGGAGGGATGCGCTTTGTCTGTCTTGATCCAGTCCATTGGCCCAAAACAACGCCCATGTGCCTACTTCTCTGCCACTCTTGACCCCGTAGCCAGAGCTCTGCCTGCCTGCCTTCGAGCTGTAGCTGCCGCTGCTATCTCTATCTGACAAAGTGAGGGGATCGTACTCTCGAACTCCCTCACGGTGTTAGTGCCCCATGCAGTCGACACCCTCCTGAACCAGACTAAGACGCAACACCTGACTAGTGCACAACTGACTGGGTACGAACTGACTCTGCTTGCACCCCACATCACCCTGAAAAGATGCGTCACGCTGAATCCGGCGACTTTGTACCCTCTACCAGAGACCGATCCCAATGTGTCCCCTGTACATGACTGTGTGACCCTCACGGACGAACAGGCTAGGAGTAGGGTTGACCTCAGAGACACAGCTTTCCCAGACCCTGACGGAGAGCTGTGGGTGGACGACTCTTGCATAAAACTCCCCGATGGCACCACCTCAGCTGCTTATGCAGTTACCACAGCCCGAACTGTAGTAGAGACAGCACGCATCACACAACGGTCTGCACAGGCAGCCGAACTGATTGCCCTCACACGAGCATGTATCCTAGCAGCAGGAACCACAGCAAACATTTACACTGACAGCCAGTATGCCTTCAGGGTGGTTCACCATTTTGGGCTCCTATGGAAGGAGAGGGGATTCCTGACCTCGCACGGCACACCCATCTTACATGGAGATCTAGTCTCTGCTCTGACTGAAGCAGTCCTGCTTCCCAAACAACTTGCGGTAATCAAATGCCAGGCACACAAAAAGGTGACAGACATCATTGGGCAGGGGAATGCACTGGCCGACATCACTGCCCGAACCACAGCCGAGAATAGGACAACGACACGCATGTATGTGACCAGGTCACAAGCAGAGAAATGGACGGATGCTAGGGAAACTATTAGAGCCATCCAAATGGCCAGCTCACAACACGAATTGACTAAATGGGCACGGGTGGGATTGAAAGACGATGAAGGCTGCTGGCGGACAAAAGACACGAACAAATGGTTGCTACCTAATTCATACCTGATCCCCATACTGACCATGGCACACTCTCCTGTGCACATAGGATCTGCCCCTATGACTGAACTTGTCTTCAAAGTTTGGCACAACGACAAAATCGCAGACTCTGCTAAACGTCTGGTCCAACAATGTCTGATATGCCTGCAACACAACCCTTGGAAAGGAACTCTGGTACCCCGGGGAGGGTTTGGGGTTCCCAATCATCCATTTGAAGTCCTGCAGATGGACTACATCCAACTAGAAAGATGCCAAGGTCTGAAGTATGTGCTTGTTGTCGTGTGCGCATTTAGCAAATGGGTGGAAGCCTATCCAACTCACGACAACACTGCCATTGCCACTGCAAAGGTACTACTAAAAGAATTCTTCCCTTGTTATGGCCTTTGTCGTATTTTGTGAAGCGACAATGGCCCCCACTTCGTAGCTGAAGTTATCCAACTCATCTTGAAGGGGTTGGGTGTAAAACAAAAATTCCACGCAGTCTTCCACCCCCAATCTGCTGGACTAGTTGAGCGGCATAATGCCACACTGAAGCTCAAACTAGCTAAGATAGTGGCTACCACAGGACTGAAATGGCCCAAAGCTCTCCCACTGGCATTTCTATCAATGCGTTCCACCCCCACCAAACACCATTTGACACCTTACGAGGTCGTTTTCGGCCGGCCCATGAGCGTCTGGTCTGCACCAAAACCGACTTCCATTCACGACGTCCCGGACGTCCTAATGTCTGATTACTTGTATAACCTGACTAAGACACTGTCCGTTATCCATCAACAGGTGCTGCATGCCATTCCTGATGCTTCCAGGGGCTCCGGACACGACATCTAACCCGGCAATTTCGTGCTGGTCCGCAATTTCCAGCGTGCAAAGAGTCTGGAACCTCGGTGGACGGGCCTCTGGCAAGTCTTGATCACCACCCGAACAGCTCTTCGAGTGGAGGGGAAGCGCATCTGGCTGCATGCACACCACTGCAAAAAGATCTCCTCAACCCTGACGACGACCGAAGACGTGAACACCCAGGAAGAACTCCTGAACAAAGATCGACCATCCCTGAGCTGTTACCCTGATAAAGAGACTCTTGAGCTGACAGAATTTCCCGATCCCACTGTGCCATCCAGAGAAGGGTAGAACCTGCGACGAAAGGAGGGAGCTTCGGCTAAGTAGACCACTGACTAAGTTATAATTCTCAGAGCGGTGGCCTAACACTACTAAGGCTGCCAGGAGAGAAGCCAAACAAAGTTTGTGGTTCTGCCCGCTACCGAGCCCCTTGAAGATGATGGAAGCGCCCGATATGAAGATGATGGAAGCCCTCTGCACGAAAATGATGGAAGCAACCGGACATCCGAAGATTCACTACAGAAACCCAAAGACTGACAAAATCCACAGCTCAAAGACTATTGCTCTTTTTATCGCTTTTCTCTTTTGCCTCCTCCTCATGACCACCCTCTGGATCGTGGAAGAAAGCGCACCAGCTCTTAAGACATTTCTGGCCACTGCACAGCCTACCACAATGAAAGAACATTACCTGGTCTCTCTTTCACCTCAACTCCGAGAAAGACGTAAGGAGTTTTGGAACAACTCCTTTGTACAACCGCTGCACCAGCACAATCTTGCCACCAATGCCACCAACTGCTGGATATGTGGGTTGCTACCCCACGCCACTGGACATTCTATCCCCTTCATCCCTTCACCTTTCTCAGTTCACGGCTCCTGCCTTGCTTGGCTGATCCTCTTGCAAGAAAGCTACAGGGATAATGCCACTTCCAGCAGAACTATGACGCATTTCTTTCATGGGGTCTGGCAGAACAAAACGGGGAGAACTGCTGCACACTTTTGCCCCCTGACATCCAACGACTCTATTCATATGGACATCCCTGTCAAAGAACGGATTGAAATGCAGGTGTTCAACAACCCAACCAGACCCACCTTCTCCTACCTCCGGAAACGAACAGCTGCCACCCTGACTGTGGCCCTATCCGTCGTCAATGTCTCAGGCCTTATGTGTATCGAAGAGCTTGGAACACAGCTGGTAGGCCACAGCGCTTGCCGCATCACCAGAACTTTGGACTCAACTGATCCACCCTCTTTTGTCACTTCTCCGAATATGTACTTTGTTTGTGGTACAAAGGCTTACACCTGGCTCCCCAAAGGCTGGGGGGGTACCTGTTACATTGCCTTCATCCTTCCTCTGACCTATGTGGCTCCAGCGAACCCTCACAGACAAAAACGAGCAAAGGACATTGAACAAGCCGACTCCACCGGAGCACAGTTCCTCGATGCAATGAAGGGACTTGTTCCACTCTGGGGTCCAATGGGGAACAGCCGTGCCATCCGACATTTGACCCAGGCAGTTGAAACGACAATGAACATTACAGCTGGCATCCTTGCGAACAATACAGCCGAGCTTCAAGCGGTCCGCCTGGTGGCTCTTCAGAACCGCCTCGTTCTAGATGTGGTTCTAGCGGATCGTGGAGGAGCATGCCGTATCATTGGGTCCAGCTGTTGCACCTACATACCGGACAATTCACCCTCAGTGTACAAATCCATCGAACACCTCCACAGACTTTCCTCAGAAGTTCACCAGGAACAAGAAGAATGGTCGCTTGGTGGTTGGTTCTGGAGTACCGTGAAGAAATGGGGGTGGAGGTTATTTATGATCATACTGATACCGATTGTTGTAATATGTGGATTCTGCCTGGGTATCCAGTGCTTGCCACCTCTGTGTTCACTATGTGCAAACTGTATCAGCCCTAAGACTTTGAACTTTGAAACCGAACGCATGAAAGCATTGTACGATGTTGAGGTTAGAAATATAATGAGGATAGACATTGACTAATAAGATGGCTAGATATGTTGAAAAGGGAGGACTGTTAAAATCTAGTTTGCGACATCAACATTATCAGCGCCATCTTGTCCCTTTTCAGGCTCATATGTGCGCGTAAGTAGCAGCCATTTTGAAGGCCATGGTTTCTCTACTCGCTACCGATAGCCAGCGCGTCTCTCTCTCTCCCCCTCTAACCTCGCAAGCATCCCCCGCACGCTGACAGCCCCCACTCTCACATGCTTTGGCCATAAACCTCCCCTTCAGCGAAACCCTGCCTCAGAGCCACATCCCGTCTCCAGCTAAACACCTCCCTCCACCCCTTTCATGATCTTATATCCTTTGATAAACCCCACTTTCCTCTGCGCCCGATTGTCCTGCTCGTTCCCAGGCTGCCACCTGGCCCTGCGGATGCAGTTTATTGCCCCCATACAGTAGGAAGCTTCTCTCATCAATGGATCCACAACCGATCAAAGCCCCCACCCCATGAGAGCCGATCAGCCGCACACATTCCGGGAATCGGCGGAATGTCCAGCTGCGCGACAGTCATCACCTGTTGAGACCGGGGTGGGGACTTCTACTGTAAATGTGTGTGGGAACGGGCATGAAGTGGAGATTCCGAGGATGTCTTTCGGTACATCAAAGTGTTGACAAGGATGTGATTCATGTAATAAAGCCATAAACCTGTGTATAAGAGGCCAGGCCTCAGAGATGCGGTTAGAGCACCTCGAGAAGATACCCTGTTGTCTGATTTGATGTGTTCTGCTCCATCGGAATAAACTCCTGTTTCCTGCCTTCCAGTCTCCAGCGCCTGCCTCTTTGTTTGATAGATTCGAGTGGTATGAGAGGCGGTTAGTGCCGGGCAATAATTTAAAAGGTTCTTGGTCGACATCGGCCCTACCCTTTTTCTACACCACCACAAGTACAAACCCCGACCACCTGTCCACCACCTGGGACCTGCTGAACACTCAAAACACCACCGCCATCATGAACTCTGTCAACTCTGGAGCACCCTCGGACCCCTGCCCCGACCACTTATTCAACCTTGGGAGCAAGATACATCAATAACACCACCATCTTCAACACATCCATCACCACAGCCACCATCCCTGAAGAAAAGAAATATGCCGAAGTCAAACCTCTTCTCAAGAAACCATCCACTGACCTTGCGATCTCAAGAATTACCATCCCATCTCTCTGCTCCCCTTTCCAGCCAAAGTCCTTGAAAAAGCCATCAACCATCAACTCATGGAACATCTGAGTATAACAGTCTTCTGCACACCTCCCAATCCGGACTACGCAACATTCTTAGCACTGAAACTGCCCTAATAACTGCAACTGACTAAATCAGGACCCTACTTGAATGGGAAGCTGCATTCAACACTATATCTCACCACACCCTCATCAAGAGACTCCAACGCATTGGAATCAAAGGAACACACTCAAATGGATCGCCTCCTTCCTCAACGGAAGAACCCAGAGAATCTACCTACCTCCGTTCACCTCAGAACCCAAGAACATCATCTGCGGTGGCCCTCAAGTTTCGTCCCTCAGCACTACACTGTTCAATGCTTACATGACCCTGTTGGCCAACATCGTCAGAACCCACAGTCTAAACATCTTATCCTACTCTGACAACACACAGCTCATCCTCTCACTATCAGAAGACCCCTCCACCATTACGGACACCTTCTACAGATGTACTACAAGTGTCGCTGACTGGATGAAAGACAACTGCCTAAAACTCAACACAGACAAACCGTAAGTGTTGATCTTCGAGAACAACGCCTCATAGTGGAATGACTCCTGGTGGCCTTCCGAACTAGGACCTTCTCCAGAGGGCTGGCTCTAGGGTGGTGCGATCTGTGCCACCGCACCAGGAGCTGACTTGGGGTGGGGACGCCATGTTCATCTTTTAAAATCACCTGATGCTGCGTACAGTGTCCCAGCAATTTTCAGTCATCAATAAAAATAACAACTCCGGAGCTTAATGATCTTCCTGGAGAGAGACCAGAGCTGAATGTTTTGACTCATCATAGCGCCAAGGGTTAACACGATTGCTGCAAAGAACGTGTCCCATTCACATCACAAAGTCATATAATATAAATAGGTCAATGGATTACCGCTTTTGTCAGAGATCCTTTTGTGACTTGCAGTTTATTAGTTAAAATCCTAATATAGACCAGTGAGCTATTAACTGCCATCAAAGAGCTGCATGTAAACTACAAGGAAAATATTAGAGCTATATACTTTTTTGCCCAGTCTTGCGTTGTCCTAATATTGCAAAAAAGGTTGATTTTATTATTAAAGAAACCCCCTAACAATGGTGTTAAATTTTAAATTCTGAATTTGTCCTTTTTTAATCAAGGGACTAATAAACTACACTGCCTACTAGTATGGATTAAATGTGACTCCTACTCCTTGTAAGGCCTCTGTCTTATGTAACATTTCCTATATACTGATTTGCACAACAATGATTGATTGTGTCTGTGCAATGCGTGTGTGATGTAAAGTATAAAACTAAATGAATCTAAGAGACTTGAGGGGCACTGTCAAATGGTGGTAGTGAGGGAATCCGTGGCGGAGGTGGTCATTGGGGGGGTGGGTGCCAACAAACATTGTCGCACAGGGGGCCATCAGTGCTAATGCCAGCCCTGCCTCTCCAACACCGACAGACCATGCCCGCAATTTTGGCATCATTCTGAACAGTAAGCTCCCCATGAAAAACCAGATCAACAAAGTTTCCTCCACCTGCTTCCTTACCCCATGTATGCTCCGTAAGATCTTTAAATGAATCCCCATCAAAAGAAGAAGAACCGTCCCTCAAACCCTAGTCACCAGCCGGCTGCACTACAACAACTCACTCTATGTATGATTCACTGCTGACTTCCTGAAAAGTCTGCAGACCATTCAGAATTCAGCTGCCAGACTCATCCTTTACCTCCCCTGATGAACCCACATCACCCCCGCCCCGCCTGAGGAAACTGCTCTGGCAGCCCGATTCATAAGAGATGTCAATTCAAAATGCTGATCCGCACCTACAAAGCTATGCACAACCAAGGAAGGACCAGCATAAATCAACCACCACCTGAACTTCGCCCAACCACCAGACA
The DNA here is from genome assembly GCF_964263255.1 of Lissotriton vulgaris. Taxonomy (NCBI): domain Eukaryota; kingdom Metazoa; phylum Chordata; class Amphibia; order Caudata; family Salamandridae; genus Lissotriton; species Lissotriton vulgaris. The sequence continues at coordinate 1,546,801,671 of NC_141689.1, read as the reverse complement.
CCTGCACTCTGCCTCCCTCTGCCTTTCTCACAACCCATGCATCCGCCAAAGCAAAAGTGGAAGACGCTCCTTCTACCACGCTGCCAAGTCCTGAAATGACCTCCTCCTGCACCTCGGAACTTCATCCTCTCAGCTGGGATTCAGGAAAGGACACAAAACTTTCAACTAAACCTCCCTCTACCGCAAGGTTCACAGCGCCTTGAGACCCTCACGGGTGATTATCCACGCTTTCAAGTCATGTTTTATTGATTGATTGATAGTTTGGGGTTGATAATGGATGTGTGAAACTTAAGAAAGTTGGGGATATGGCAAGTTTAAGGGTGGGTGGTGAGAGGAATGTTGAATGTATCAATCGGGTGGAAGTTCTGGCCTGTAAGGCAATTGCCAGGGTTGTTGTTTTGTAGCACCAACAGGTTTTATTTAATCTCCATTTTTCCACCTACAGAGGAGTAATTTGTGACTGGAGCAGTCTCTCCTCAAATCTCAGCTGAGGCCTAGGGCCTTGCGGTTTCTTGAGCCATCTTGTTGTCCATGTTAGGTTGCATAAGTAGCTTATCATTGGAAACAGCTCCATCCTTTCAAACGTACTAGAGATGGATTAAAAAACCTCCTCAATTACTGAAGCTGGAGTTAATACTTCTTGGAATGCATGGTGCCTTCTTATGCTAGCAATTACTGGCGCCTACATTTGTCAGAATATTCATTTTAATTACATGCACTGAATCTACATTCAGGATATTGGAGGGCCCAGTTAAGCATGCTGAGTATCTGAATATTTAAAGGCTTTCCATATTTCATATTACCGGGCAGAGTTACGCTTATTCAGGTACTTGGAGTTCTTCTAAAAAAGGTGATGAGTTAGAGGGAGTGTAGTAGTACCCAAGAACATCATTGTAATTGTTTATACACCTCAACCTGGGATTATGATGGACAGCACATCAGTCTGTGATCAAAGCTAAGAATACACACTACCAAGTCTGTACGTGGGCGTCTGACGTCACTATTCAAAACTATGGAACCGGTGCACATGGCTAAAATCCGTCTCCCAGTTGGTTGTTTCTATGTTCGTTCGTCTGGTGAAGTGTGTGAAGGATGAAGCACAAATCAACAAAACACATGACTGCACTGTTACATACACACATATGCCCCTTCCTTCCACGTGAACGTGCGGAGTCACACACTCCCCGGACTCAATACAATATTGCCACAAGGTCCTCTGGTGCAGCCTCTTTGTGATCAGCAATTTCCGAAATAGTTGCTCGGTGGCTGAGGACGCGCCGGCTAATGGATTGGGAACCGTCTGTGGAGCACGGCGAATTGGCGCGGGACCCACAGGAAGACAATCGAGCCGGAGAGGCTGTTAAGTGAAATCTCCTGCTCGCGCGCCCTGTCTCAACGCGTTTCACTCGTCTGTCAGAGTGCGTCCACTTTAACCTTTTGCTGGTGCGCCGCGCGCGGCCCTCCCTGCCTCCTTCCAAACGCCTCTTTGACTCGTCTGACACCTTGATTTGATTTAGTCATAACACATCTCCCTGCATAATGAGCTGGCGTTTCCTCCACCGTGCTGGACTGGCCCTCGCCCCCACCTTAAAAAAATATAATTACAGCGTTTCATGCACGCGTTACCTTGGACTAAACAGCATCACAGTGGTTTCCGCTTAATTAAACCCTGCGAAAAATAGGAAACTAAAATAAGACGTTCACCCCTGGGGGCTGCAAAATAATTTCCTAGATATGTATGTTTTCCATGTTGTAATGAAAATAAATCTCCAATTAAGATTATAGGGTTCTTATTTGTGTATTCGAACTCACCACAGTTACGACATTATCAATATTAGTTGTGGTATTAGTACTATTAATAATATTACTTTTAGCATGGATGATATATAAGCACTCCTAGAGATTAAATATATTTATATTCATCCTTATAAACGGATGCCTAAATATCTACAGATATATAGAGTCAGGGCTGTTTTTCCCTCTGCAGCTTAAGCTGCAAGAACATTCCTTCCCATTACAGCGGCATATTTTGCACATTTTGCAGGCGGAATAAAGAAAAGGGCGCCTGGCTACGAGTGGCGGAGCCTTCTCGCTGCCAACCAGAGAAAGAAGAACTAAAAGGATTATAAAAGTTCAGATTAAAATGATATAAAATCTAGCATTTGGCTCCAACACCAGTGCCGTGGCCCTCTGCAGCTAATCTGTATGCACTCTGTGACCTCCTCGCAGCGAACCCTGCTAAATATATTATTCCCACGGGGGCTTTCACTGCTGCTTGGTGTCAGAAATCAATATGTATGAGGCGCGTGGATGGGAATTTCTAATAGATCTGCCTAGCCCTGTGCTGCTTTTCAATATCTGCCTTGGACTATTAGTGCCGGCTCAGTGCCTGTGAAATAACCGAGATAATCTTTTAAGGTGCGCTTTTAAGGTGGAACCCAAACGTTTCTTCAATTAAAACAAAAAATCGCGTTGGTGGACCAGCTGGCTGTGTGCAGCCTCGTGAAACTGACGCGGGAGGCCGACTGGAGAATGGGGTGGATTAAAGTGCGCCCTATAGTTACTGGGGCTTGCGGATTGGGCTATAGATGCCCCTTTTCGCACGGTGACATGCTCCCATGCGGTCATTCATGACAAAGATCCTGTCACCATTGCTCAAATGCCACCATCTCACCTAGGTCCATTCTGCTGGGTTTTGGGGCATATTTCAGATTTGTGTTAAGGCCAGGCAGGCCTGGCCCAGTTGTGCATGATTTGCTGTGGGTGGCGATGGGCAGAGGTGAGCTGTCCCTGAGCAGCAGGCTGCATAGTGGGCTCGGAGGCTGCTTTGAACACAGCCAATAATTCAATACTGCTGCATGTTAAGGATGTGACTGGAGGAGATGCGGCTCACACAGGGGGTGGAGGTGGGCGAGCCCCCTCCATTAATTGCCATAGTGACACTAGTTATGTGCAGAAACTTACCAAAATGCTTCACATGTATGGGTTAGGATGCATAGTTGGCTTAAAAGGCAGCTTCTTCCTTAACCCCCCCACCCCCTTAACTATTGATCACACATAATTCCTCTTAATTTAATCCACCACAACTAACTGGAGAAAATGTATGGATTGGTTCTCTTAAGAGCCCAAGACTAATCCCAATAACCACTGAATTAACAACTAACCTTGGGTTCCAGAACAGCATGCTGGTCAGCGTAAAGAGCTTAAACAGCTTTTCATGCATAGTAAGCTCTATATAAATGTAATTGTACATTGGAAGTACAGTTCTATTACTCATCTATGATGGCCGCCATTCCACCATGCAGTATGTGCATGGAGGAATTACCAATACTGAAATTTCACCCCAAGGCATCTTTACCATGAGAGCAAAAGCCACCTCAGGGAATGTTAAAATATAGCATGCCTTCCACCATGCGCAAGGAAGCAGGTTTTTTTTCCATCATACTGGTACACGTGTAAAGACAACACTTGTATGTGGCTCAAGTGCGCTCTGCAGAAGCTAGCCACCCTGCAGGGGGTGGGATAGTCTTGCATGAGACACTGGGTTGCCACACACTTTTATCCGTTAGAAGCATGCGCAGGAGAGTGAGTTGGGCTAGCCGGTTGCCGAGAGTCTGTGCAGCAGAAAGGACAAGACTGGTGACCATGTCTGGTAAGCAAGTGCTGAACAGTATAAGTGCCTGGGAAACACTCTCCCCTTTTTCCTTATTAATACACTTTTTAATGGTGATCCTCTGCCAATGGCTTCCAATGGGGCATATTTGTGTGTACACCGGGGTTCAGGCACTGGCCACAAGTCACCTTTTCAGCGGACATACAACCTCAGCACCCACCTACACCCTCTCCTACCAGGAAATTAACCTTGGTGTATGGTGGTTAGACTTGGACTACAATCAGGATACCTACGATGTGATAGAAAAGGCTGACCATGTGATAGAAAAGGCTGCACTATGATGTCACTTTCTGTCAACTGATAGCAATTCCTAGTATGTATTGGAAATCCCTGGCTTGTTATGTTCATTCCCAAGTATGTTACGGCAATTCCTATCTCAATGATCCCTAGCATATGAAAACAATCCTAGTCATATGACGATAACCCCTTGCTTATCACAGTGATACCCGGCTTCCGATGATGACCTCAAGCATGTGACGACAATCCAGGAATGTGAATGCCTCTGACAGTCACACCTCCCATGTGGTGTACATCCCTGGGGCATCTGAGCAACTAATGTAGTTCATGGGAATGACAAGATGCAATCTGTTGGCCATTGCAGAGCACCATGCATTGCAGAGAGTTGGTGAAAAGTGCTGGTTCTATTTGAATTACAATGTGCTTCTGTGAGCAAAGTCCAGATAGTGTATCAGTTGTGCTCAATGGTCAACCAACATACAGGGGTATATTGACAGGCTGTGGAATACTTTGCTCAAGACCTTACAACAGGGCAGTGCTTAATTACAAAAAAGTAAGTGCCAGGGCCCTTCTCAGAAGGCCACTGCAGCCTGCACCACGCATTGCCCCTGCCAGCGCTGCTTATGACAGTACCAACACAACACCTAACTGTCGCACTCCTACAAGTGTGACAATTCAGACTATTTCATGCCACACAAAGCTATAATAATGAAGTGAGAGGCTAGTATTATTCATTTTAAATGGGATTTGACTTGATAAACACAGTTGTGCTAATCTCAGACAGCGCCACCATGTGGTGTACTGTAACTGGAGCTGGTGCTGAAAATTAAGTGCTGGTGCCCAGCAGCGGAAACCACTGGCTCAAATTAAGCACTGCAACAGGGGTCCAACCATGTGACTTTACCTGTTTCTCGTTCAGACGGTCTTGAACATAACATATGATATGAAAAGCCGAAACAGTTCTACTTTCAGTTCAGACTTAAAGAGAAGGTAGTTTGGCTTCACCTGTTCCCATCCGTCACTCATCCCTTATCCACCAACAGCATATTACCTCTGACATCCCTTTTTGTTCAAACCAAGTCCATCATCATATAAACATGTCATTGTGAAAACATTCAAAAAATCATTATAAGTTTGGAAACCGAAATAGATAACTTGTAGAAGAACATGCCGAAGTATTGAATGCAAAGTTATTAAAGAACTGCCACCTTTGTTTGGGCCTTTTGACAGGCAGTTACATTAATGCTTTGGTAGGAGATGACATGTTGGAATACATAACATGGGCCTCTTCTGACTAGAATACTATTTTTTAGGCATTTGCGCACCTTGCGTTTGCATGACACTAAACATGCAATAAAGGGTTAATTGAGCAATTATGGAACATAATGAAGCAAACCGGAAAAAGTAGGTTTAAAGTGGTTTTCTAAATTGAGAATGATACTTATCCATTCTAAAAGAAAGATGGAACCTTTTCCATGTGGATGCACACAGAACAGAGAAAGGATCTGCCTGTTTTGGAGGTTAATTGAACCATAACATGGACAGCACGTTGGCCAGAGCTCATCAGAGCTGTATGGTAGGATGATAAAGTTGTGCTCTCAGTTTAATGAGGATAAGTGGATTTGATCCCTTGATAGATGTACCATACATTTCGAAGGGTTGAACCATGTAACCTTTAGCTGTAGCTCTGTGTGTATCTCATGAATGATCAGGTTGAACCATGTTCCCTTTATCTGTAATTCTGTGTATGTGTCTAATGACTGATCAGGTTTGAACCATGTTCCCTTTAGCTGCAACAATGTGCAGTGCTTAACATGTACCAGTGGAGCATTCATTTTTGATGATCTACACTTATTTTTCCTGATTGGACATTTGCCGAGAGGGAAAAAAAAGACAAATCCGAATAACGACGGCAAAGTAAAATGGAAACCTGTTACAAAGAGAGAAAGCAGGAATGTACAAGAGTGAGATAAAGGGGACGCAGTGTCTGGTAGTGAATTAAAGACGTATGAGGTGGGTAAAAGGCTGCTCAGCCTCGGTATTCAACAGCTGACATGTAATTGCACCAGCTGTGGGATTCTGAGCAGAGCTTTGGGCACTAGCACTCACTAGCACCCATTCTTTGACAAATCAAGCACTAATAATATGTGTGTCAAATAAATGATCACATTAATAATAATGGGGTAACCCTGTGTTCCTCAGAACCTGGGGATTTAACTAAATTACCTCAAACGGTTCTGTCGGGTAGCACAATTTCTTAGCATGTCATAATTAATATGCACAAAGAAAGAAACACATCAAAAACAGTTATTGAATGATTCAAACAGTTGAACTCTTATTTTTGTTTGTATGTATGGCTGTCACTTGAGCATTTCAACAAATTGCAATCATAAGTGAATGACTTTTTAGTGAGTAAGTGAATAAAGTGAAACCTATGTTTTTTCAGTGAATATATATATATATATAAACAGCTGAAATTTTCTTCACCGAATCTTCGGTTCGTGTCTGCTTTGCTCTGGATATCTGCGGCTTGGAAGCAGTACTTTGTGTGTGTATATATATATATATATATATATATATATATATATATATATATATATATATATATATATATATATAATAGCTCCCAGACACCAACCAATTGCACACACGAGTGGGTGCACACGAAAACGGGGGTGTACCCGTTTTTTGAATAGCGCTCCAAAAACTCCCAGGAAAATGACTCCAAAGGAAAGTAGCACACGCAGGGGAGGTTTCCACAGATGTTTAATGAAGAAACCAACAGCAACAACGCGTTTCGCCTTGGGGCTTCGTCAAGTTGTGCAGAGAGCCGAGGCGTGCGTCGGATTTAAAAGGACACCATGTGAATACAAGAAACAGAGGTAGGACTATACAGTACATTCATGGTCGCCATGTTGGAATGGTGAAACTAAAGTAAACAATTACAAGTAATTCAAACGATATCGTCATGAATACAATTGTTCCGCAATACCAAAGAATGTACAAAATAAAGGAAGCCTTTTGTCAGGCCCAATAATTTCGAATATCGAAATGCTAGTCACAACCTCTAAGAAAGAATTAAGCCCGTAATGGGCAGCGTGACACCTCCACAGTCTGTGTAAATATTTACAAAATGCGCTATGTATACAATAAATAGGCAAAGTCAACAAGAAGACACATGTGGCAAAAATCCACCAGAATTCATGCGCCTCAACCTTCATAAATAAAATAAAATAAAAGGATAGAGTTGCATATGCAATATGTATGTAGATGTGGAGTGATGTGGCGGACCTGTATCCACTGAACCGGCTACCTCGGAGTCCGATGTAAATCAGGATGATGTTACGAGTGAGGATAGCGCTGAAGATTCTTTTCATGTGGAATATCATGTAATGCGCAACAACCAACTGGAGGGAGGAAGAGGAAAACCCCCGGACAACCAAGGGCAAAGAGGAAGACGCGGCGGGGGGGCCGCTGGAAGAAATCCACTAAGCTCTCCTCCAGTAACACGCAGCATGAAGAAGTTCTTCAAGAAGAAGAACTGAACTATGATTCCACTGATCCCCACGATAATCTCACCATCATTAACCTGACAGATAAAGTGCTCACGAATGAAGAAAATTCGACACTTCGATTGGGCTTATCCTTTTGTCCACAAAAAACTTTGAATTTGCGCAAACACGCATTGACATTTTCAAATTTGTCAGGAAGTTAAAATTACACAAATTTTTCAAGCTCAAACCACCCGGAGAACGTGCTACAGTAGGCAAACATGTGGATGGCACAGAATTTATTTGTAGCGAGCTGGGAGGCCTTCGAGCAGTAGAAGGTCTCAGTTTGGAGGATGACATTGTTGGTGAAAGTGAGGTAACTAACACCCAACTGCTTGAGAATTGGCAGGTACAACAAAAAGGAGGGGCCAGTGATTTCAAACCGGCCTCTACATTCATGCCAATCATGGGCGCTGATGCCATTGATACTTTTTCTGATGCCGTATTAAGGGATCTGACGAGATTGCGCACCACCTGCAAACATGGCCATAATAAAAAGGATAACTTCACCAAAAACCAACAGCTTTTTCTAACCACTCTCTGTGAAGACTCAGGATTGGTATGTAAACCTTCTGATAAAGGGGGGAATATTGTTCTTCTCACTGCCACTCAATATGAGACGGAGGCCCTTCGTCTATTGGGAGATATTAACACTTATGCTGCCGTGAATGAAAGAACTTACAATCAAAGTGTGGTAGACTATCACGAGATGATATCCAAATGGCACAACGTAAATATGTTGAACACTGATGAATATTTGTTTTTACGTTGTTTGAGCCCATGATCCCTACTTTTTACTACCTTCCTAAGGTACACAAAGATTTGGTAAATCCTCCGGCCAGGCCCATAGTGGCTTCCAATGGGAGTTTGACTGAAAACCTTTCCATCTATGTAGACTCTTTTTTGTCCCCTTTGGTGATGTCCCTAAAATCCTATCTTAGAGACACTAAACATTTCCTAAATTGTATTGATGAAATTGCCTGGAAGAACACTTATTGTATGCTGGTACTTGACATCACCAGTCTATACACGTGTATAGCACATGGTGATTGGTGACGGTCTTAAAGCCATGTCTAGCTTTCTGGAAAAACGTCCAGTGAAATTTTATGAGCACAATAAGATGTTGGTGGAATTTATGAGGTTTAGTCTCTACAATAACATATTTCTGTTTGGCAAGCAATTGTACAGACAAATGGCTGGAGTCGCTATGGGTGCCTGCTCCGCCCCCAGCTTCGCGAATCTCTTCGTGGGGTGGTGGGAGGAGCAGGGTACCTGGAGCGAGCAACACCCTGAATGGGACAGTAAAATCATTAGGTGGTATCGTTATATTGACGATTTGTTTATCATCCTTGACTGTCCTGTGGATGTTGCCAATAACTTTGTAGAGGCCCTCAATGATAATGATATCAACCTCAAGTTCTCAGGTACTATTAGTCAAACCTCTGTGAACTATTTGGACCTTACGGTCTACATTGACAGCCAGGGTTCTATACAGACTAAACTATTTAGGAAAGAGACGGCGGGTAATTCCACGCTATTTGCCACCAGCAGTCACCCCCGCCAATTAGTGGATAGCATCCCCTACGGGGAGCTACTAAGATTACGGAGAAATAACTCTAATGATGATGATTTTGAAAAAGCAGCACTTGCTAGCATGTTGAGGTTTCGAGTAAGGGGTTATGGTGATAAGGTGCTCCACAAAGCTTATGAGAGAGTAAAGAAAATGAAACGGAAAGAGCTTCTGAAGACCAAAAAGAAAAATAGATCTAGTAATGGGAGCTTCCGACTCATTACCACTTTCTCTAATAATGCTGGGCAGATTAAACAAATCTTAAGAAAAAATTGGAATATCTTATTGTCAGACAGCATTATTAAACCAGATTTACCTACGAATCCCCTCATAACATTTAGAAAAGCTAGATCCCTACGGGATCACCTAGTCTCCAGTCACTATTCTGTACCTGAAACAACATCAAAGTTACCTGTCCTCAACGGCTTTTATCCTTGCGGCCGTTGCAAGGCTTGTAAATACAGTAAGCGGACGCTTACTTACAAGATACCGGGTGTCACCATTCCGAAAAGAATTAGCAAATTTCTAACTTGTTCCACGCCCTATGCTATTTACTGTTTAACATGCCCTTGCGGCCTAAAATATATTGGCAGCACCACTAATGCAGTAAAGTTGCGTGTATTAGAACACATGCGGGCTATTGCTAAGAAGGATGACACCTACCCGGTGGCCAGGCATTTTGCCAAAATGCATAAAAGCAACAGGGACCTGTTACCTTATACATGCATTGATAGTGTGCCATTTAACATTAGAGGTGGGGATCGTCTGCTTAAACTTAGACGACTTGAATCCAGGTACATTATAGACTTACAGAGCAAGTACCCGTATGGCCTCAACATGCATGAGGAATTAGCAGTCCATTTAGGTTAACTGGATGGATACGATTTCCTGTGATTGTCAGCTCTTACATTGCTGCTTTTCCTCATTTTCTTTGATTGTGCCTTTTCGTATCTAATATGTTTTTACATATTGTTTTAATGGTTTTACAGTAATATATTGTGAAATTGACTCCATGTTTTACACTTGATACATTGATTGTTGCCCATCCAGGGCATTATAGCAACGAGACATCACTCCACATCTACATACATATTACATATGCAACTCTATCCTTTTATTTTATTTTATTTATGAAGGTTGAGGCGCATGAATTCTGGTGGATTTTTGCCACATGCGTCTTCTTGTTGACTTTGCCTATTTATTGTATACATAGCGCATTTTGTAAATATTTACACAGACTGTGGAGGTGTCACGCTGCCCATTACGGGCTTAATTCTTTCTTAGAGGTTGTGACTAGCATTTCGATATTCGAAATTATTGGGCCTGACAAAAGGCTTCCTTTATTTTGTACATTCTTTGGTATTGCGGAACAATTGTATTCATGACGATATCGTTTGAATTACTTGTAATTGTTTACTTTAGTTTCACCATTCCAACATGGCGACCATGAATGTACTGTATAGTCCTACCTCTGTTTCTTGTATTCACATGGTGTCCTTTTAAATCCGACGCACGCCTCGGCTCTCTGCACAACTTGACGAAGCCCCAAGGCGAAACGCGTCGTTGCTGTTGGTTTCTTCATTAAACATCTGTGGAAACCTCCCCTGCGTGTGCTACTTTCCTTTGGAGTCATTTTCCTGGGAGTTTTTGGAGCGCTATATATATATATATATATATATGTTCACTGAAAAAACCATAGGTTATAGACCATATATAGTTAGGAATTCGCATTTACAAAACCTTATTTTACTCACACAAAACCATTGAAATTCCATATATAGTTAGTTGCACTAACTATATATCGCGCACCCGCAATCCACTGCTGATGATGTCACATATTACATCATTCATGACATGGTCAGTGACATCACTGATGACATCACTGATGACATCTCAAATGACATCACTGATGACATCTCAAATGACATCACTGATGACATCACTGATGACATCTCATTTGACATTACTGATCACACCACTGATGATATCATTCATGTGATAATACGATGAACCTCTTCAGACTCTAATATAACCTTAGATACAATCAGTGTAAACAGACACTCACAGACTGTCACTCATCCATGGAGTTACTCACACACCTAGTCAGTCATGCAAAGAATCAATCACACCTCCATTTCCTCAACTATACAGTTATACAAACTTTACTTATTCAAACATATACTAACACATTTCCTCTCTTATACAATCCCTGATACAAGTTCACAATGATCCATACAGCCACTCACACATTCACTGGCTCTTATGCACAGTTATTTATATATGTCAACTCTCACATGTACTGTGTTTTACATATGTACTTACTTTGACATGTAGCACTGAGATATCCATTCACTCACCAATACACTCATGCACACAGTCAACCGCCCATACAGCTGTTTCCACATGCACTTTTGAAACCATACATCTAGTGAATCAACTGCTCACACATCTATGCACAGAGTCATACACCTCCCAGCCACCCACACACACACTCAGTCTCCCATACAAATACTTGGGCAACCAATCAATAACCCATATAGTTACTCATATAGCTACTTATCAACACATGCAACAGTTTACAGAACAACAGACATAATGATGCACAAATTAAGACAGTTTAGTCACTAACCCATGCACTCAGTGAGACACTTTAATCACTCACTCATACAGTCAGTCATGCACCTACTAAATCCTTCATCCAGACACTTATACATCCACTCATTCTTCAATATGTAAGACATATTTTAACTTTACAGAAACATACAGTCACTGGATGTTGTCATCAGTGATGTCATCAGTGATGTCATTTGAGATGTCATCAGTGATGTCATCAGTGATGTCACTGACCATGTCATGAATGATGTAATATGTGACATCATCAGCAGTGGATTGCGGGTGCACGATATATAGTTCGTGCAACTAACCATATATGGAATTTCAATGGTTTTGTGTGAGTAAAATAAGGTTTTGTAAATGCGAATTCCTAACTATATATGGTCTATAACCTATGGTTTTTTCAGTGAATTTTCAAGGTTTTGTAAATGCTAATTCCTAACTATATATGGTCTATAACCTATGGTTTTTTCAGTGAATTTTCAAGGTTTTGTAAATGCTAATTCCTAACTATATATGGTCTATAACCTATGGTTTTTTCAGTGAATATATATATATACATACATATATAAACATATATCATCTGTATATCTATATAAATACAAACATAAATGCATGCATACATATACTTATATGCATACAGATGCATGTTATTTACATGAAAGTTGAAAAAACACTAATAAAAGCAAAGCTAAAAAGCCACCTCATTACAAACAGAATGGCTTTAACTTAAACGAGGGCGAGATCTATTGCATTTTCAATGCTTGTTTACTTTGGTTCCATCAAGAAGGCATTCAGATGTGTCACACATTTGCCATAAATTCTGAATGTTAGCACTCTAGTTGCACATTAGATCACCGTAGTAAAGCTACTGCTCACCAGGGACGTCTGCTGCTGGTATTCAAAGTGCATGTTTCAGTCTGCATGTCAGAATTTTTTTAATGAAATAGAAGAGGATTTGAGAAGTCACTCAAAATGATCCCTAATTTTTCTTTCTGAAGCACTAATCATACTTTCTATGGCAAAATTAACCACCTCATGTTGTTCCTTTTTAAATTGAGTGTTTTCAGATTTACCACTTCATTCCAATCAAGATGGCTTCTGGTGTGCCATACTTTTGTCATAAGTAAGACTGTTAGCGCTCTAGTTGTTCTTTAGAACACTCTGGGACATTCTGTCATTGGGCTATACTTGGGGTACATCTGGGTGATATTTGGGCTACATTTAGGCTCTTTTGTCTCTGGTGGCCATCTTGGGAGACTGTATGTCAGAATTTTTTAATGAAATTGAAGAGGGTTTGAGAAGTCACTCAAAATGTGCCCTAATTTTTCTTTCTGCAGCACTAATCATAATTCATATGGCAAAATATACCCCCTCATTTTGTTCCTTTTTAAATTAAATGTTTTAAGAGTTACCACTTTATTCCAATCAAGATGGCTTCAGGTGTGCCATACCTTTGTAATAAGTAGGACTGTTAGCGCTCTAGTTGTTCTTTAGAACACTCTGGGACATTCTGTCATTGGGCTATACTTGGGCTACATCTGGGTGATATTTGGGCTACATTTGGGCTCTTTTGTCTCTGGTGGCCATTTTGGGAGACTGCATGTCAGAATTTTTTCATGAAATAGAAGAGGATTTGAAAAGTCACTCAAAATGTGCCCTAATTTTTCTTTCTGCAGCACTAATAATACCTTCTATTGCATAATATACCCCCTCATTTTGTTCCTTTTTAAATTAAATGTTTTAAGAGTTACCACTTTATTCCCATCACGATGGCTCCAGGTGTGCTATACCTTTGTAATAAGTAGGACTGTTAGCGCTCTAGTTGTTCTTTAGAACACTCTGGGACATTCTGTCATTGGGCTATACTTGGGCTACATCTGGGTGATATTTGGGCTACATTTGGGCTCTTTTGTCTCTGGTGGCCATTTTGGGAGACTGCATGTCAGAATTTTTTCATGAAATAGAAGAGGATTTGAAAAGTCACTCAAAATGTGCCCTAATTTTTCATTCTGCAGCACTAATCATACTTTCTATGGCAAAATATACCCCCTCATGTTGTTTCTTTTTAAATTAAATGTTTTAAGAGTTACCACTTTATTCCAATCAAGATGGCTTCAGGTGTGCCATACCTTTGTAATAAGTAGGACTGTTAGCGCTCTAGTTGTTCTTTAGAACACTCTAGGAGGCTGCAGTAGAACACAAAGGAATCAACTGACAGTCTCTGTCCTTGTTGGATGTACATGTTTTACTGAGAATGTCAGACTTCATTTTCACATGACTGAGAAAGATAATGTGAATTTACAGAAAATATGCTTTCAGTTTAGCTTATAGATCCCCTTCCAAACCACTGTGGGAAAATCATGAGATATTAGTTTTCTTTCAAACAATATTCATGATATCACAGCAGAAGGTTTTTTCACATGGTAAAATCACCTTAGAACCCACCACAGTTCCTAAAACGAGTATGGTACCATCAACAAATGATTTATAATGTAACTAAAGTCCTAAAACCCTCTATTAACTACAATGCTTTTTAATGAGGTGCTATCATGTATATTGGTCCCAAGATGGCTGCCAACACTTCTTGGATGAAGTGCTGACAGCCAATCAGATCAGATGTGTGGTTAGGCTCCGCCCAGATATATATCTTTTTTTGAACCTAAATTACTCAAAATCCACTGGAGCACATATATTGAGACTTAGCAAAGGCACATCGGGCTAACAGTCCCTACAATTTTGCCAAGTTTCGTGCAAATCCATTCAGCCGTTCGAGCTAAAAGTGAGGCCAACCACCCTATGGAAATTAACATGGGAAAAACGCGTTTTAGGACCCCCCTTTTTTCTCGGCCCCCCCTTGATGAAACCCCCCCAAATTGTCAGGGGCTGCTCAGAAACAAAATGTTCAATTTTCCTGAAAATTTCAGCCAATTCCGTCCACAAACGCCAAAGTTATTAGACATAGAATTTTCAAAAATCCCATAGAGAAAAAATCCTAACTATATATACCTACTGGCGACCGCCAATAGGTAATATATATATATATATATATATATATATATATATATATATATATATATATATATATACACACACACATATCATGAGCGAACTATGCATAGTGATCTATGTGTCTTCTACTGAATCTACCCCAAAGGCCGTCTTCTGTGTGTATATGTGTATGGATATACATACATATATACACATAGAAGGCAGCCTTTGGGGTGGATGCAGTGGAAGATACGTAGATCACTACACATAGTTCGGTCAGTAGTATAGCATTGTTCAATAAATAGAGAGGTTTATGGTGAACAATCGTAAAGATGGACTAAAATTGAGGTAGATGCAGGGTATATACATCTACACGTACACACACCGCAGAAATATATATCTACATAGACATATACACACACATACATATATATATGTATGCATACATATACACATACACCCATATACATACATCAAATCAATGGCAAAAAATGCCCGCTTTCACTTGAACTACTTAAGGAAAGTGAAACCATTCATCTCGTCCCCAGATCTCAAATTGGCAATACAATCATTAGTTATCTCAAGAATTGAATACGGGTTCACAACCTTAGCAGGGCATCTAAAAATCTCCACGGCACCACTAAAAGCATGCCTCAATGCAGCTGCAAGGCTCATTACCGGATCGAGGAAATTTGACCATGTATCACCCCGCCTAAAAACGTTAAACTGGCTACCATATGAAGCAAGAATCCAATTTAAAATGGTATGTATCACCCACAAAGCTCTTCCCTACAAAACACCAAGATACCTGGCCCAGAAGATTGAGCTTTCTGGAGGAGGGAGACCAGCCAGGAGTGCCAAGGAGCTGCTGCTGAGGCCACCCATCTTACAGAAGAAGAAAACATACAACAGAGCTTTCTGTGGGGCAGCTCCCAAAATATGGAACTCACTCCCTCCAAATATCAGGAACATTTCAAACACGGCAACATTCAAAAAGGAAGCTAAGATCTTCCTAATGAATAAGTTCCTTACATAGACTAGAACGGACTTCACTGCCACCACGTCTTAGAGGTGCCAAGACGGAACATCGATTGGAAGAAAGAGAATGCCTCTAGTTAAACGGGGAACAACCTACCGGCGCTATACCCTCCCAGAAGATTGCACAGATAAAGACAAGTCAGAACTATTTGTTACAGGAAGACAACATACAATATAGTAGGATAGTAGAATAACATTTATGATAACCTGGAAGATAGACGCAGACTGAACATTACGCAGAAAGGTGTAATCCTGATGCTAATACTAGCCTAACTTTAGCAAACCATTGTACATAGTTTAGAATATATACACTTTTGACGTATACCTAACCTACCTCATATCAGTGTAATGTTTACCATATAGCTCTATACTTACCGGCCTCACTCATTATATGGTAATGCTAGGCGAGTTGTATCTCAAATCTAACTCATGAATGTGTATGTATATATGTATCTGTGAAGCGCTCTGATACCCAAGGGTCACGTTCGCACTATACAAAACTCTCTAAATAAATACCCACACACACTTATAGGGCAGTAATTGGGATAGATGCAGTATAAAACGTATATATCGTTTAACAGAGTTAGCACAGCAGTGAGTGCCCCAAGCTACAATTGGTGAATATAAAAATACTTAAAAACAATAGAGAAAAGGCATTTTTGACAGATCATGAAATAGGTGTATGATACACTCTAGGAGGCGGCTAAAGTAGAGTGATGTGCAGAGAGAGTAGAGGTGCAGCTATTCCCCCACCAGTAATGCTCTGAATTATTTGTGGGGCAGTAGCGGCTCGTGGAGGGAGTGCCGCGGGGCGGTTGGGGGGGCGGGGCGGTGGAGGGGCAGGGTGGGCGCTAGAAAGCTCCGGCTAACGGCCAACCGGAGTAGTGTAAATAAATACAACAAATTTCATTGCTCGCTCAGAAACACAGTTGGCATTTCAGCACAGCAATGAAATTTGTTGTATTTATTTATTTCCATTACTCCGGTCAGCCGTAAGCCGGAGTTTACTACCCCTCCCACCCTGCCTCTGACCCGCTCCGCCCACCACCCTGCGGCACTCCCTCCACGAGCCGCTACTGGCGTGGGGTGAACACAAACAGAACACAACAGACCAGCCGCATGGTTAAAAGCAGCGGCTTAAGATATTTTTTGTAGAGAAGAAGTTTCAGTTTCTTCTTGAAGTGTTGGAATGATTAATTGTTCTGTATGTCTTGAGGCAGTGAATTCCAGATTCTTGGAGCGTTCTCAGAGAAGGAGCGAGGGCGAGATTTCTCTTTCCTACATTTTGGTGGAATCAAGAGTAGGCTGTAAGAACTTCAGAGAGGTCTCTTTTGACTGGCTTTTGCTAGCTTATTTGTGAGATAGACTGTTTTTTCCTTGAATATGGCTTTGTGGGTAATGCAAACCGTTTTGAGTATAGCTCTAGCTTTGATTGGTAGCTAGTTGAGTTTCTTGAGAGTGGGACTGATGTGTTTGAAGTGACTCTCACCTTTTAGTAATCTAGTCGCTGAATGAAGTGCTGCTTTCAGGGGGGCTAGGTGTGTTACTGAAGTGCCCATAATTGTTGCATTCCCATAGTCTAATGTGGGGAGGACTAGGGATTGCACCACAGTCTTTAGGTCTTCGTAGAGGATGAAAGGTTTACTTTTATTAGATGTTTCAGCATGTAGAACGCACTTTTGGCAATGGCATTAACATCCTCTTTTATGCCCAGGAGACTGTCCAAAGTAATCCCTAGTGATTTAACTGGATTGGCGGTGGATAGTTTGAAGTTTAAAGAAGTAAGGTTGTCGAGCCAGATATCTACTGGAAAGGGTTTTTCTTTGGGTTTCATGCAAAGGAGTTCGGTTTTGTTTGGGTTGAGCTTCAGATGCTTTTTGGTCAGCCAAGATTGGACTGTGGAGAGAGTGTTATTAAAGTGCTGGATATCTTTGACTGATGAGATTTTCATGTCGCTTGTCCTTATGCAGACACATTAAAATGCTCTACCAATGAAATGGGTGTATGTCAGTAAATAGGAATACACTTTCTATAGTATGATTGAGAGTTACAATCAGCCGATGACTCAATGGCTTATGAAAGTGGGCTGCTCCTTAAGTGAATAACTTTTACATCCAAAACTTGAGGGGACTGTCATTTTGTCCTCTTCTGATTTAGACAGTATTATCTTCTGCAAAACAGGTTTCTCTAGCCAGGCATAGAAAGTAAAGTAAGTGACAACCAACATAACATTTAAAAAAATGTAAAATATATAATTGCTGTGGTGTGAACTTTTCTCTTAATTCTACTGAGAGAGCAAAGCGATTGATCCCCTCTTTTATGGGTTCCAGCCCAATACCATTTTATAAAAAAAAGCCAAGTTGTTCATTTTAGAGAACAATTGTTTTCTAAAAACATAGGGTATGAGAGTAGCCGTTAGTTGGTACTCATGAAATACTCCAATGTTTTGTTATAAAAGGTGTTTGGGGAAATGGATTTCTGCACCAATGATTGTTTGGAAAAAAATGTGGATTGACAATGTATTTCACATTACCATTTCCCTATGAAATCACAAAAAAAGTAAATGGACTCAGAAGCAGTCGAAATATGACATGGCTTTCAATCATTCTTAAACATGGAACAAGGATCTTCCTTCGATTCTACAATTCACTTCCTTTGATTATCACATCCTAATCTGGCCACTAGATTCTCAGTCATAGAGATTGAACATTCCATGGTAGATAGAGCTCCATATATAGCCATACCAAAAATGATTTACATCATATGATAAACAAAACCAGTTGATCATGCACATTGCAAAAACGAATATTTAGACAGTTGGCCAGAAGGTCCTTCAATCTAAGTTTATAAGGATTCTATGGCAGGACCGGAGGCTTCGGATTATGCCATTCCTTCTGTCGCTTTATTTTCCACTGCAGCAAGAAAAAATATATAAACAAACTACTTTTCCCATGAACATTCGGGAAAAAACCTAAATCGCACATGAGTCCTATCACAGTGTCCATGCACCGGCAGCTCCCATCATGCTCTGCTGTCGTTTCCTCTTCCTGTTTCTTCGCTGCTCAGCAGCAAGTTAAGTTGTTTTTTTCTTCTCTCCTGGGTTTGTGGGTTCTGTGGCTTGAGCGTTTTGCCCCTGGGTCAGGCGCTTGTTTTGTTTTTCCCCCACAGATTCCCTTTTCAGTCGCGGGACGCTTCGGTGCTCCTCACGCGATTCTGGTGCCCAGTAGTGTGTGGTGCAGTTATCTCGCCGCTAGGGGTCAGTGTCTCGGCTGCTGCCGGAACGCTGTCAAACGCTTTCTGGAGCGTTCTGGCGCGGTTTTTTCACCAGCGTGTAGCCTGTACCAGGCCACCCGGCTCTGACACCCTTCGGGGTCGCAATTTTAGGTTTCCCCTTGCTTCCTTGACGCCCTATTGGGTTGTACCGAGAATTTGAACACCCTTCGGGGTCGCAATTGTGCCAGTGTTCGGTGTGGGAACGCTTCGCCGGGTGGCGCCCCTGAAAGCTGAGGGCTGCAGCGCTTCCAAGGGCTAGTCCCGTTAATTGTGTGCCTTTGGCCACCCATATCGCTGGGACCTCCCCAGACCATAGAGTGCCCTTTGGGGGTCAATTCTGGTCTCCTTGACGGACCTCTCTGCCCTTT
This sequence comes from Lissotriton vulgaris, assembly GCF_964263255.1. NCBI lineage: Eukaryota > Metazoa > Chordata > Amphibia > Caudata > Salamandridae > Lissotriton > Lissotriton vulgaris. Next base: position 1,546,782,357 of record NC_141689.1, on the reverse strand, counting down.
TGAGCCTAATTTACCTCAATATGCAGAGGGAGTCGGACCAGTATACAGAGGAGGATCCTCTGAATTACGTCCCCTTGGACGATGACTTTTATCAAGCGGTCGACAACTCGATCTATCGGGTGGTAGACCAGGCAATGGTACCCCTTGAGCAACGGCTCTCGGCGCGGTTGGATGAGGCATACGCTAAGCTCGCTAAGCTCGCCGCTCTTATCCCTGCGCCTGCTCCGGCCTCTGGCCTGGACACGTCCCCTCCCCCCCTCCCCCTAAGAAGCCTTGTACTGAGGGGGTTGACCCTTTGGCTTTCGCGAGGGTGAAGAGTGCCTTTAGGGCCTTTGAGAGCTCCCAATCCCCTCAGACTCTTCCCGTGGAGGTTCCACCTCCTACACCCCGTACTATGTCCCCAGAGCCGCAGCAGGACGATGACTCTCCGGAGGAGGAGGCATGTTCCTCCAGGTCCTGGCTGCCATCTCAACCATCCACCTCCGCGGGTCCGTCGGACATGTTGGACCCGGACGACATCGTCCACCCCAGATCGTCCGAATGGGTCCCATGTGACAAGGTGACCCAATATGTTGCGAATCACCTCAGGAGGCCGGTGGATAAGGATGCCCGTAGTTTGGGGTTTGTAATCAACGAGAAGAAGTCCCTTCTTGTTCCCGTCCAGTGTGCGACCTTTCTCGGTTTCAACATAGATTCGATGTCTTCCACCTTGAGTCTGCCCGCCAGGAAGATGACGAAGATCAGACACGAATTGCCCCAGACTCTGGCGAAACCATTGATATCTTTACGTCACCTGGCGCGGTTGGTGGGCCTGTTGTCGTCTTCGATTCAGGCTATCTTTCCAGGTCCACTCCACTATCGGGCCATGCAACGCTTGAAGGCGTACCACCTCAGGAAAGGGCTAACGTACTCTCAGCTAATTCCTTTGTCAGACGATGTGAGAGACAAGATGAAATGGTGGCTCACGCACATGGAGGCTTGGAATGGCCGTGCGATTTTTGGCTCAGCTCCCGACATCGTGATAGAGTTGGACGCCAGTCGTTCAGGCTGGGGAGCCAGGTGCGGGGATTTCTCCACGGGTGGCGCCTGGTCCGCTTTCGAGCAATCTTTACATATCAACTGCTTGGAGTTACTGGCGGGCTCCTTTGCGGTGCAATGTTGGACCAAAGATAGAGTGCAATCTTGCGTCCTTCTCAGGATGGACAACGTGTCGGTGGTCCGTTATATCAACCATCTGGATGGCACCAGATCCAAAATGCTGGCAGACCTCACCAGAGATTTTTGACCCTTTTGCCTGGACCATCAGGTGTCGGTTGCCTGGACCATCAGGTGTCGGTCACGGCGGAGTATTTGCCGGGACGTCAGAACGAGGTGGCCGACTGGCACTCCAGGAACATCCTAAATGCCAGCGTTTGGAAGCTGGATCCTCTACTGTTCTCCAGGCTCTTGGACTGGTGGGGTCCATTCTCAGTGGATCTTTTTGCATCCCGCCTGGATCATCAACTCCCGAGGTACTTCAGTTGGCGCCCCGATCCACAGGCGGAGGCGACGGATGCGTTCCTCCAGGACTGGTCGTTCGAGCAGGGGTATGCGTTTCCCCAATTCTCGATGATAACGCGCGTGTCGGCGTTGCTACGCCATCAGTTGGCGCAGGTGGTGATGATCACTCCGTGGTGGAGGTCTCAAGTTTGGTTTCCAGTTCTACTCCCCCACTATCCTCACATTCTCCTCAATCCAAAAGGAGCTCCCCACAGGTTGGTCCAAGAGGGCTCTCTGCAGCTGATGGCATCGAGGCTCTCAGGCGTCGTTGGACGCTCCCGGGCCTTTCGGGAAAGGTAGAAGACTTGCTTTCTAAAGCCTGGGCTGACAGCACGACCAAGCGATACAGATCTGCATGGCATAGATGGAGTCGTTGGTGTGTGCGACGGAATTTTGATCCCACGGGAGCAGCTGTAGTCCATGTCCTGAATTTCTTGGCCGAACTAGCTCAAGAGGGACTGGCCTATCTGTCGATCAATACCTTCCGATCTGCGATTTCAGCAGGGCATGACTTGGTACAGGGTTCCCCAGTTGGCGAACATCCTTTGGTTTGTAGGCTCCTGAGAGGTATCCGCCTCTCATTGCCGCCTCGGTACTCCGTCCTGTGGGACGTGAACAGAGTGTTGAATTTGTTCCTTTCTTGGCAACCGAACAGGTTCTTGTCTCGTAAAGAGTTGACTGCTAAGTTAGCTATGTTGTTGTGCCTGATATCTTGCAGACCGGTCTCGGATGTACGAGCACTAGATATCACGGCCAGAGTTTTTTCTCCGGATGGAGTTTCTTTCATTGTCAGTAGGCGGACTAAGACCCTTACTAGGGTTATTTCCTACCCTGCATTTCAGGACTCCCTCAAACTGTGTGTTGTGCAGTGCCTCCGTGCTTATGAAGATATGACTGATGATACTTGCCCTCCGGTGAGAGACAACTTCTTATTGCCGTACGGAAACCGTACAAGGCTGTTACTTCGCCAACGATCGCCCGTTGGGTGCGTTGGGTAATGCAGGAGGTGGGGATTGATACCAAGCAATTTGGCGCTCACTCGGCGAGGGGAGAGATGGCCTCAAAAGCTTTTGCCCTCGGGGCTCGACTGGAGGATTTGATGAGAGCGGCCGATTGGTCCTCGGACTCCACATTCAAGAGGTTCTATTTCAAGCCAGTTATAGAAGTCGATCGGCTGGTTGTCGATAAGCTTTGAACTGGCATAATCCGAAACCTCCGGTCCTGCCATAGAATGAGAATTTGCCTAGCCTTAGTGCTGGTAAGTTCCAATTCTATTAAGGACTCGGAGGCGAGGATTATCCCCCAGTGACTTCCTGGAAGTGGACCCTCCCCGTATGCAATGTAAGTCAATCTTTTATGATGCTCTAATGGATGATTTGCTGTTGCTCTGCGTTGTACTGCTCTTCATTTTGAATGATGACGTACTGTTGGAACGGGCTAGATCTGATGGTGTGTTCTTTTGCAGGGACTGAGAGTTCCAAACAGGATGCGTGATTGGACCAGTGTATGGGCTTCGCGCGAAGAAAGAGGAAGAGGAAACAACAGCAGAGCATGATGGGAGCTGCCGGTGCATGGACACTGTGATAGGACTCATGTTCGATTTTGGTTTTTTCCCGAATGTTCATGGGAAAAGTAGTTTGGTTATATATTTTTTCTTGCTGCTGTGGAAAATAAAGCGACAGAAAGAATGGCATAATCCTAGCCTCCGAGTCCTTAATAGAATTGGAACTTACCAGCACTAAGGCTAGGCAAATTCTCATTATTGACTCAAAAGGGATAGAAAGACGTTATATCTTTCGGTGTCTTGGATACCACTTGGTTTCACACTGAGGTGTGATTCACCATGGGTGTGCTTCTACTGTATGAAGTTCATGACTGAATTTGAAAGAACTCGGAGACAGATAGCATGTTTCTGTAAAGCTACGGTCTGCTTCATAACAAGGGCAAGTCCCAGGAACCTCGATTTAAGAAACATTAGTGGAAGTCATACCCACTTTCCACGCTAGGCCCTGACTGCCACGCCAGCAGATAGGAGGGAACAACAGAGAGAATGAATGTTGTCTGGCGGTATCTTAGCCTTTGACCATCTAATACCCAGTTACTAAAATAGGTGTAGCATAGCACAGGTTTAGTAGCATTTCTGTCATGCAAGGTAGTTAGCAAATACATTGGGGTAGTTGGCTAGGTAAAGCAAGTAATGCCAAAGTTTGATACCACATGTAAGCTCAGAATATATTCAGTTAATAAAATAAAAGGGCAGATTACTCTTAGACCAGAAGAAATAATAGTACCAGGACACGGAACGATTATTCTCCACCCCCTTTTGTACCGCTTTTGGCCGCCATAAGTGTGGAAGGGTATGCTCAGACGTGAGTCCCTTGCTCACTTTGCCACTGGATTAAAGCAAACCGGGCTGAAGACGGCAGGAATGCCAGAAACCGGTCCTCGGAAGCTTGTTTCCGGTCCAGGGAGGACATGGCTTGGCAGTTCGGGCTGGACTGTTCCTATGAGGCTCAGGGTCAGACTGATTTGCATATAGCCATGTCTGAACTGGGGTGGCAGAGTGGGCTAAAGAACGGTGATGGATTAAACCCAGATCTTTTGACTGGGTGTGAGTGTTTGATTGATTCAGATGCTCCGTCCATCACCACCCCCTTTTGTACTGGTATTCTCCGAGGAGAGCATGAACGTAAATTAGAAGCTTTAACAGTACCAGTACTCAGAATAATTAACTTCCAAGGAAGGGAAGTCGCTATATCAGAAATATACACTTTCGAGGGAGAAAAATAGGTGGGATTGTTAGGTTATTTTATAAACCCACATTATCAGATAAAGCAGGATTAAATATTGAACTTAAATTTTCTCTTTATAGTAAAAAATGTATAACAAATACCACTAAGTGGTAGTTGCTTAACATTTTAGGAAAAGATACCCTTACAGGTATTAAGAGGCTGGTTAAAAATAAACTCTGAGGGGCATGGCCAAGATGACGACCTAGGAGGTAGCAAGCCCTCGAGGCTCCCCGCTCTGAATCCCCCTTTCCATCCATTTCTCAGCATTATCACCCGGGTTTTGCGAGGAACCTGGCCGGGAGCAGCACAGAAACAATAGGCGAGCAGTAAGGAGGTTTGAAGCTCTGAGGAACATCGATGGATCGAAGCGGAGGTTCAAGGTCGGCTGGTGTGAAATGGCGGCTCAGTGAGTGGGACGTCGGGGAAGGTGTGCCTGCGCCCCACAGGAGGCCCTGGAATCGTGCCGGTTCACCGTAGCCTGTCGTTGGTTGGCCCGGAGGTGCTTACGGTGCAGGGCAGCGGTGACAGCGCGAGAGACAGCAGACGGAAGGTGCTGCCGGTGGCTGGTGCAAGGCCCTGTTACAGGGGTCGCGAAAATCGAGGTCCTGGTGTCTGGTCCTTCAGACCCGGACTTGGTCGCCGCTGCCGGCTTCGCCGAGTTCCCGAGTGGCAGACGGGCGCTGAGCCCTGCTGTATACCCCCTGGAGCTGAGGCGAGGAGCGGTGATTCGGAGGCAGCGACATGAGAGGCGGTGAGGAGAGCGCAGAGCCAGTGGCAGGGGCTGCTGGAGGGTCCAGCTGTGGCAGGCGTGAAAATCGACGCTGGCGTGACTGGGCCTAGGGGCCTGGCAAAGCGGTTACCTGGGTTCCAGTGGACGGTTGAAGCTGTGGAGTCCGGCCCTGGGGTGCACCAATATAAACAGAGGTGAGGAGTGGACAGTGGTGGCCATCTGATAGACAGAGCCCCGATCCCAACAAGCAGCCTAAGGGGGAGTGTGTTCTAGGAGGCCCAGGAACAGCCGGGTGGTCCCAGCGGAGGACTGGGGCAGAGACTGAGACCCCTGGCAGGGGACCTGACGGGGGTGGCGGCCCCAAAATTTAGTTGAACTCACACCATCTTTTGAACAGTGAAAGTGGGGGCCCGATGCTAAGAGCTGGCAGAACGCCCCCACAGGAGGGGGCGAAGGGCCCCAAATCTCTGGCCGGGGGCTGCCCAAGGGAGGGTGCAGGGCGCACTAGGGGACCAAGACAGCCGCCGGTCTCCCGGCCAAGCATCGGAAGCCCCACAGGCCGGAGTTTCCAAGGTGGGGGCGGCGCAGAGGGCCTCTTCGTCGCCCTTGCTCCAATGCAGTGCTCGGGGCCTGTATGGTGGAAGGCGGCACCCCGGCACCAATATAGCGATTTGAGGCAGTGGCTGACTATTCGCTCATAGGGCCTGCAGAACTAGGCCTACGGGTTCAGTGGTCCATAGAAGAGCCGCAGCTGGCGCGAAGGGTCACCGGCGCTCACTCATGCACAAGGGTGTCCAGCATTGTAGGAAACAGCGCCAAGAGAGTGATACCTTGCAGAGAGGCCCCAGTGACATCGAGGCTCCACGTGCTACCCACGTACCAGGGTTCAGGTGGGCCATGGCTAGCACAAAGAAGAAGGGGGAGCAAAATCTCAAAGACATTATCATCAAATCACCCTCTGCAAGGGATGCTGGTGGCTCGTCCCAGACGAATACATGGCCCCAACAGGACCTGACGCCTACGGATACCCCCATTACAAGGAAGTTCTTAGAAAAAACTGATCTCTACGGGAGGATTTCCAGTCATTAAAGCAAGATGTAGCGGGCGAAGTGCGAGAAATCCTTTGAGATGTTGATGAACTAAGGGTGCGGGTTGTAGCTATCGAAGAGAGTGCGCACTCCAACAGCGAGGAAACCGAGTCCCTGCAACAAGAAATCATTCACCTAAAGGACCAACAAGTGGACCTTCAAGCACACGTCGAGGACCTGAAGAACAGGTCCCGGTGCAATAACATTCGCGTCAGATGGGTCCCGTCACGAGAAGAAGGGTCAGATATGGTGGGCTACCTACAGGGCCTCTTCAGAGACATCCTGGGCAAAGCATTGATCGGGCGCATCGGGTGGGGCTAGGCAGGCAGTCACCGGCCCCACCCCCGGACATTCTAGCTTTCCTACCAGACTTTGTGCTGATAGAACGTATTCTGCGTGAGGCCCAGAAGAAACATCCTCTCCAGTATCAGGGTCCTCCTGTAGCTCTGTTTCAGGACCTTGCCTCCATAACATTACAAAAGAGGAATGCCTTTAAGGAAGTGACATCCTATTTAAAAGACAGAGGGGTGCCTTACTCATGGAGACACCCCTTTCGCCTAATTTTTAAGTGGAACGGCAAGTTACAGCAGCTGAGATCGCTCCAGGAAACCTGCGATCTGCTGGGCATCGAAAGGAAAAGCCGCGAATCTTCCCCCATCCCATCACAGCGACCGTCGAGGGATGGTTGGCAGACAGTGGGACACAGGCGTTCTCCCAAAACCGTCATGACGCCGGACACTCTGGCGTTGTCTCAGGAAAGAGAAGCGGCCCTGGAGGCGGTAAAGTGTGACACCTCCCCTATCGAGTGAATGTATAATATCAACCGGGTAGTGCAATCCTTGGGGTGGAGGGCGGGGTTGGCCTGATTCCACGTGGACCCCTCATTCTTTCTATAGTGCCGGCAACTGTGGACTTCAGGCGTTGGACAATGGCGACGGGTTGGGGTAGCTTTGTTGGGGTTAGGGAGGGGGCTGGTGCGGTTGGCAGGGTGGAGGTGTGGTGATTGGGAGTAGGGGAGGCGGGCAGTTGGCCTGGACAACACAATGTTGGGTTATTGGGAATGTTTTGTTGGGGTTAGGGCGGAGGGAGGGTCGGGGACGGGAACGGTGGGGGGTCAGATCGAGGGTGGGTTGAACGGATGTGCAATCCCTGGGGTGACTGTAAAGTAGGATCTGTATACGCTTGGGAGCTCACGCAACACAGAGGGCTGAGCAGGCGCCTCCTGTTCTTTGTCACTTGACACTCGGAAGGTACACGCCTAGTCAACTCCTAAGTCTGTTCCCATGACCCAAGTCTCAACCCTTAATAATAATAATATTAATAATATGAGCATTTGTAGAGCGCCTGGTTACACCAGCTGGTGTGTCTCCGCGCTGTGATGAGGAGCTAAGTACAGGAGAACCTGACCACAGAAGAACCTGGAAGAGTTCAGGAGATCCTACAAGCCCTGAAAAAGATGAGTTTTTAGGATTTCCTGAACTTAACCTCCGTGACCTCTAACCTGAAGATCAGAGGAAGTTTGTTTCAGTTCTGAGGAGCCAGACGACGAAACGACTGACCCCCATCCTAGTCTTCAGGACCTTGGGAACAGGTAGCAAGCCCGTCCCACAGGATCTAAGTTGCCTTGTGGGAGCATAGCGGGTAATCAGCCAGGTATGAGGGACCCGTGCCCTTGGAGATGCGATGACATATGCAAAGTGCCTTAAACAGCACCCTTTCCCTAATGTGAAGGGGCTGAACAACCCTATCAAGAGGCGTGCAATTTTGAGCTACCTAGAGAACTCGGGGGGCCTCGATATGCTTACTGCAGGAGACACATTTGCTACCTAAGGACTGGCATAGAATGAAATCCCGTGCTTTTCCCCATCAGTTTTATTCCTCTATGCTGGATAAAAAAGGGTGTTGGCCATACTCCTAGTGCGGCATTTTTAGGGCAGGGTGGGAGACAAGGTGGCAGACATAAAGGGAAGGCTGCTGGCGTACAGGCTGAGGGTGTGCGATACCCCTGTAGTTATAGGATCCCTCTACGCTCCTAACTCTGGTCAAGAGCCCTTTCTTACAGACTCCCTCTCAGAAATCCTTCGTTATCATGATAGACAGATCTTAATAGGCCGGATCTTAAAGTAGTTATGAACTCAGGGAAGGACAGGTCAGGCTACAGATATGGGGTCACTGGGATGATCTCGAGTGCAGGGAAAGAATGGCTACACAATAGAGGGCTGATAGATCTCTGGAGGGCATCTCACCCCCACAGCACGCAATACTCATTTTATTCCCATGTACACCATACCTATGCTCGCGTAGATCATTTTATAGGGTCCTCCGAACTTAATGCACCAGTCAACATTGTCCCGGCAGTGTTGTACGTCTATGTCTATCATTGTTTACAGCCATTGTTTAATGTTGATAGAGGCACTGAGCCGAGTTTTCATCATATAAATCAGGCATTAGGTCGTTTAAGCTTGGTTAAAATAGCCTGCTCTAAGATGGCGGCTCCCTTGGAGCTCGATAGAGCATACGTTGTCCCGCCTTTATTTAACGACGGCAGCCTAATTAACGATTTGACGCGATGAGTGGTTGCTTTTGCATTATCGAACCAAGATAATAGCAGAGGAAGGTGGTGAATTCAACTCCCTCAACACCGTAACCTGTGAGTTCCCGATAGCAGTCTAGCGATAATGCTTGTTTATTCTTGGACGTGGGAGGTAGAACAAACGTTGTTTTTTTCCTCACAGATAGGGATTTCGAACTGCCAAGATCAGCGTGTAAGCACTGTTTGGAGGATTGTCCTGACATACGTCCTGACATAGGGTGTGGGTAAGTGGAAACAGCTAGATACCTTGTTGTGTACGTTCTGTGTACCGGCTGCCATTGGAGTATCAATATTAAGCATTTGGTACTCTTTTATTTTTATTTTCATCAGCATTCCACGAGTTTCTTGGTTTTTATCGTGTTCTGATACAACACCGCACCGAGCGAGCATTGAATAATATTCCAGTGTCTTTACATCTTCAGGTAGGCCACCATGTTGGCGATTGAGTCTATTCTTATGTATGAGTATGCCATACATCCCCCTTGGCATTTACAAGTACCTTGTTTGTTTCAGTTGGCGAGCAGAAGCATTCAGCCAGGTACCCTTTCTTACGTCTTGTATATCTCTTTTCCCCTACTCATTTTCCTTTAAACAGTTTTCACTTTGGTGAGGATAACACTGTGCACATTCGTGGTTTTCTAGCCATAACTTTCAATCACTTTTCTCGAGCTTGGAATGACTTTCACTACTAATTCACCACTATATCCATTACACTGCTGATCATGTAGTACTTGCAAATATATAATTGGTGACCTGTGACATGACAGCATATTATGACCCGCCATAGGATTGGTCATCCCTTATAGCATCAGTAATTTGATTGTACAGTGTCAGTATTTTTACTGTTTATCCTGAATTTTCGTTTTTTGCGTTTACATATTGCCCCTGAGGAAGGGACACCACAGTCCCGAAATGCATCGGGCACTAAGCAAAATGTTTTTTTTTTTTTTTTAAATAAAATATATTTTATTTTTTACACACTTTGCACATCGCACATTGTATAATTAAACATTTCATGTCAATCATATGTAAATAAAAACAAAGAAAATAAATCATTCTATTATATATATACAGTACATCTTTTAACTGTACATTACAATAAGAATCTTAATCTTAATGCGAACCCATGTTCTCTTTCCATCTGGATATAGGTTCCCAAATTCTCAATCCTCTCATTTTACCCCTTATCCCTTTCCGAGCATATATAGATTTTTCCAAATTATACGCCGCTAGTAAATTAGCCAACCAATTTTGCATGGCAGGTGGATTTTTATCGAGCCATGCTCTGGCTATAGTCAATCTGTATACTGCAGCGGCCACAAAGATAAATTCTCTCTGCGCATTTCCCCAATCTGGGTCTATCCCCAACAACAACAGTGAGGGCGTAAGGGTTATTTGAATATCCAATGATCCATTTAAGAAACGTTCTATGTTTCCAATCAAGGTATGCAATTGTGGGCAGGTAGCAAAAACATGAACAATATCTGCCTCAAGGAAGTTGCACCTCGGACAGGTGATACCAGTAGTGCCTCCCCATTTAGCTATTCTCGCTGGGGTAAAATATAATAAGTACAGTGTTTTGTAATGCTGGGATTGAAGGGGAGCAGAACACAGTACCACACGAGCCAGTTCAAGTGACTCCTGGAATATTTCATTCGGAATGCTCAATTTATCTACCCATTTGTTACAGTACTTTTCCATATCATCTGCTTTCCCTTTCACCAAACATGCATACAAACTCCTAATTGTACAGTCTGCAGAGACCTGTATTTTCTCCATAATTTCGTTTCTTTGATACCCTGTGGGTCCTCCTTGTTTATTACTCAAAAAGCTCCTAACCTCCAGGTATTTAAAAAACGACCTCCTATCAATATCCTATTTCGCCATAAGGTCTGCAAACTGTACTATCTCTTCCGTGTCCCTCAAATCCCCAATCTGTACTATTCCTCGTTCAGCCCATCTAGCCATTGTACCGTCAGCGAAGACTGCCGCAGGGAATGACCTATTCTTATATAGCCTAGTATATCTATTAAATCTTCCAAGACCTGCCTTTTTTTAAAAAGCATTCCAAATTCTGACTGCTGCGTTAAGTGTTTTAAATCTGGTCCTCTTGTAGTACCCATAATCCGTGCAGTTTAGAAAGCAGTTTTCTGCTTCCTCTCCTAAAACAGCAGCGTAAATTTCTGTAGACATGGTTGTCACTTTTTGCTCATTGCCACCCCCCCCCTATTAACCCCTGCATATATTGTAGGGCAGCCACAAAATAGTACATTCTAAAATCAGGTACACCCCACCCCCCTCTCTCTCTCGGTAAAGCCACAAATCTGTAAGCCCTTCTGGTCTTACCCTGTGCCCAGATGAATCTATTCAAAATAATCTCTAATGAATTGAACCATTTAGTTAAAAAAAAAAGTGGGATAGCTCTAAATAGGTAAAGAAACTTGGGGAGAATTAACATCTTAATAACATTAGTAGTACCTACCAAGGATAGATGCAGGTTGTTTAGTCTTTCCAAATCAGATTTTACCCTTGATAATAGGGGGGCAATATTGTTTTCAACAACTTTATCTAAATCTGACGAAATAGCCACCCCTAAATAAACTGCAGAGGTAACCACCCGTGGGTCATTACAGCTGGAATGTGCATTTTCTACAATCTGCGTCTTTGATCTATTAAGACTATATCCAGAAATTTGTCCAAACAACTCAGCTTCACCTTCCACTTCACTAATTGACAAATGAGGATCTGGGGTAAGTATTGCCACATCATCGGCGTAGGCCAGTGTTTTGACCACGCATCCATTCAACCTCACAGGAGGGATCAGTGGGTTGAATTCGAGCCTACGCAGTAGTGGCTCTAAATAAAGTGCAAACAACAATGGGGATGAAGGGCACCCTTGTCTCGTCCCCCTCCCAATTTTAACTGCTGCCGAGTACCCTCTGTTAACTCTTATTTTAGCCGTAGGCTCCTTATATAGCTCCTGTATAGCCCTAATAAATCCTTCTCTTATCCCACACCACCTCATAGTTTGCCATAAGTACTCCCAGTAAACCCTATCAAATGCCTTTTCAGCATCTAAAAAAAGCGCTGCCATAGGGACTCCCAGGATACCTGCCGCATCGAACATAGTTACTACCCTCCTAATACGCTGCGTTGTCCCTTTACCGGGGATAAATCCCTGTTGGGCTGGGCTTACCAAGCTCTCAATGATCGCTGACAACCTTGTGGCTAAAATTTTGGAATACACTTTAACATCAGCGTTCATCAATGTTATCGGTCTGTAAGACCCCGTGACTTTTGGATCCTTCCCCTTTTTCAAAATTACAATGATGTCCGCTCCCCCCCATGATTTGGGGATCGACTCTCCCTTTTGTGCCATGACCATGATGTTAAACATATCAGTTGTCAGTGAGCCTTTAAATACTTTATAAAACTCCACTTGTATCTGGTCCGGTCCTGCTGCTTTACCTGATGGTAGACTACTCAATGCAGCGTTAAACTCATCTATATGTAGTATCATTTCTAAATCTTCACTTCCCTCCTCAAACAGTTTAGGAGGATCAATTTCCCTAAGATATCTTGCTATATCAGCAATGCTTTCTTCCTTCTCAGGGGTGTACAGGGTGGTGTAGTAGTTCCTAAATACTTCTCTAACCAGTTCAGTCTCACCTACCATATTGCCCTGGTGATCCTTAATCTCTTTAATATCTGAGGTAGCCAATCTCTGTCTAGTGCGCACGGCCAAAATATGCCCTACCCTTTCACTTAGTTCATATGCATTCTCCTTTTTGGTCAGGTAATTCTTTGCAGCTTTCTCAGCAATACCTTCTATGGCTTCTGATTTTAGCGCTATAATTCTAAATAAATATGCTTCTAATGGGCGATTCTGTGTTATAGCCAAGGCCAAATCTTCTTCCTCTTTTATCAGCATCAGTCTTACTTCCTCTAATCTTGCTCTTTCTTTCTTCTGCTTTGCTAAGACAAAGCTTGTAGTCTCTCCCCTTATCCCAGCCTTAAAAGCGTCCCACACAACACCTGGTGATGCGGTTTCTCTATTAATCTCCCAAAAGAATTTAATCCATTTCTCCATATGTTCTCCATAGGCGGGATCTATTAGTAAAGCTCTTTCAAAAGTCCATTGTGTTCTAGTATTTTGTTCCTGCCCCATTTTCAAAGTTAATATCAGTGGACTATGGTCTGACACTATCCGAGGCTGCTTCTCCATTTGCGATCCCTGTAGTAATGTTCTAGAAATTAAGAAATAATCCAACCTAACCAAAGTCCTATGTGGGGCTGAAAAAATTTTACTGCCATCTATATGCGGGTGCAGCTTGACCCAAGGGTCTACCAGAGAATTATGTAACACCAGATCTACCAGAGCCTTTATACTTTCTTCTTCCTCCCCCCATACTTTCCTCCAGCCTGCAAAAAAGAGTTATCTGGTACATGTATGTTTAAGTCCCCGCAGCATAATATAGGCTCTGGCCATTGAGCTAGTTCAATATCTAAATATTTCAGGACATCTGGATCATCCTCAGTAGAGCCATAAACTGTAACTAAAGTTAAGGTCTCCCCTTTAAAGCAAATTTCAAGAATCACCCACCTCCCCCATTGATCCCCTTTCTTTCTTCTTACTACTATCTCACTATTTCTGCCCAAGACTGCTACCCCCCTTGTTTTTGTCCCTTGTTTAGTGTTTGCTAATACTCTAAATCCCAGTTGTTCCAATAGATACCCTCTTGTACCTTCTATATGTGTCTCTTGTAGACATACCAAATCCAATTTCAAAGATTTTAACAAGGCTGCCACCCTCATTCTCTTAGTAACACAATTGAGTCCACAGATATTAATAGAAGCGATCTTACATGTCATCATAATGCCCCAGTTTCCTTATGTGAAGACCTGCTATTTTTGTGTACCATATACTTTTAAACTTATACAATGTGCCACTGTGCTGGATCAAATAGTGAGTACCAAAGATTTGTGCATCCCCCCCCCCCGCCACCCCACCCCTCAGCTCCCTCCCCTCCCTCCACCACCCTCCCCCCTTTACGGGCAAATAGGTAAAAAATAACCTATGTGTGGCCGCTTTTGAATTGCGTCAGTCGCATCCCCCCTCAGCCTATATAATCACAAGCCGAATCCCTGAATGATCCTTTTCCGTCATACAGAGCTATACATTTGTACACACCCGCCTTATATAGCATTTCCAGCATCTTAACCCCCCTTCCTGTTTTTCAATTCTTCAATAAACTGCTGTGCTTTAATTTCTGAATTAAACATTCTTATTTTCCCTTTTGTTACCACTTTCAGTTTAGCAGGGAAGAGGAGGTATGCTTCTGACCCTAATGCCTGTAATGGTGCAATCAGCTGTCTAAGTCTCCACCTTCTCTCTACCGTCACATGGCAGAAATCAGGCCTAGCGAAGAATGAAGTCCCTTCAAATGTCCTCTTACTGTCGGGTCTGGCTTTAGCGATAATTTCCTCCCTTAGCAAGAAATTCCCCACATTTACTAGGATTGCTCTGGGAAAGGAGCCCTGCCCATCCTTTCTTACTCCCTGCTTCAATGTGAAGGGGTATCTGTGCGCCCGTTGAATCTCTTTGTCCCATTGCCAATACGACTCTGGAAAAGCCCCCTTTAGCATATTCACTACAAAGCGCCTCGTGTCCTGCCCTTCAATCCCTTCTGCCACACCCAAAAGTCTAATGTTATTTCTTCGCTGGCGATTCTCAAAATCTTCCAGTTTCCATTGGAAGTCCTCCGAGAGTTTTTCTTGGTCCGTCTTAAAAGTCTTGAAATCTCCCATGTCGTCTTCCAACTTGCCTGTTCGTTCTTCTGCTTCCGTTACTCTTTCGGCCAGTTCGTCATATAATTTATTCATTTTCCTCATTGTGTTCTGAATTTTTTTAGCATCCTGCCTTGCCCTCCGACTTTCCGCTCTGGCCTCCGCTTGCATTTGTTTAAGAGTGTTAAATAGAAGCTCTACGGTAATCTGTTGCGTTGTACCCCCAGGGGGAATTTCTTGGTTATTATCATCCTCTTCCCGATATGACTGTGAGGTCGCTGAGTAGTCCCATACTAATTTCCTCTGGGTCCCCTCAAAACCCCCTGTCAGCTGCCTGGATAGCTTTAGGGACTTCTTTTTCTGGGTAGTGTCTTTATCTGTACTGGACTCAGAGCCAGAGCCTGAACACTCCTCTGTACTCCCAGCACTTGTTTATTCTAGCTCCGATTCCTCATTTAGGGAATAAAAGCAATCCCCCTCAGCAGAGCCACCTTCAGCTTTTTCTATTCCCTCGCTCACTCCGTCTTTACTTGCAAGGCTTAGGGTGCTTCCCCATGTTTTAGAAGACTCCCCCATTGCTAAATTCATCTCCTTTTCTACTAACATTAGAGCCCCCAGCATGTCCGTGTTACCGAACTCAAACACAGCCTGCCCCAGGCTCTCACCAGTTTTTGTTCTATTTTTCACAGCACGGTCGGTAACATTACCTTCTGGCCGTAGCGTCTGATCTGCTTGCTCTGTCAGAGCTACCGTGCGAGTGTCAGTAATTGAATCGCGCTCCAGCTTGCTGCCTGGGTCGAGCTTACGGCGTTGCCTAGCAACCTCACCATCAGCGTCCTCGGCGTCCTCGAGGACGCTCTCTCGATCATCCAGCTTTTCACCGCCTTTACCGGTTCCGCTGGCGCCGCTGATGCTGTTGATGCGGCTGTCCCGTCTGCCTCTGCCGCCTGCTGTATCCTCTACATGCTGAGAGGGTAATCTCGGTGAAAAGGCCTCCGTGACGGTAGGCTGCCGCATCATTGTCTCCTTACTTTTCTGTTTCTCTTTGTTTCTTCCCGTTTTGCTGGAGGTTGCCGCTCGTTGTGCTGCGGTGTTCACTTGCACCTCAGGAGCTGCTTTAGTTTTTTGCTCTGTTTTCTTTTTCCCCCCCAGCAGGGATTCCTGTCTTAGGGATGGCGCCAGGTTTGCAAGGGGGTTTACTCACATCCTCCGCACTCGCAGCTACTCCTCCCGGCGTCTTTTTTTCTTTCTCTTTTTCTTGCTTTGACGTCCTTGCTGGCATCTTGCTTGCTTGTGCCTGCTGCGCCTGTTGTTTCTTTTTGAGCCCGAGCCCGAGCACACTCATCAGGCCTCTAGCGCCTCTAGCACCTCTCTTGAGCCAGGCAATAACCCGATAGCAATTTTGAATATAGTTCACGGCAGACCCTGTATCAAACACTCCAAGTAAATCAGAGTCACCGTATAATGTCCATTCAGGTGCCATTCAGGATATACAGGATATTCAGGGTATTCAACATCTCAAAATCATGCTTCTAAGTCCTTAAAGCTGGAGAGGGGAAAAGTGCGACTGCTCACAGCAATCCAGCGTCGGCCATCTTGCCTCCCCCTCCCTCTCAAAATGTTTCTTAATTCATTTCTGAAATGGAAGATTGCATTTCAATGTTTAGTAGAATGTATTGTTTTTCATGATTGCAATGAACTAGTGATATATGTTTCATTGTTGTTTCTGTACAATGAAATCTTAACATATATTTAGCCTATGTATTAATCATTAGCATGAATTGCTGAACAACAATTTGTTTGAAATATTGTTTGATCATGTAATGTTTCTTGTATTATCTTGATGATTTAAATAGAGAGTCCCTACTCACTACATTTGCACAGTGCGCAGCTTATTCTGTCATTCATGGCTGTTTTTGTGTTTGATGTAATTCAACACTTGACAGACAGCAAGTGTTACACTGCAGCACCTATGCTTTAAAATTGTTTACATTTGTTTGACTAGTTTGAGACTCATTAGAATAGGGAGTGCGCTTCCAACCCCCCTTACTTATAGGCAGCTCAAAGCAGCCAGAGCGCAACTTGCCAGCCTAGACTTGGATAGAGCCAAATAGCCGCTCTTCGGCTCAAACACTCTTACTATTTAGGGGGTGATAAGAGAGGGAAGCTCCTTGCGAGCAAACTCCGGGAGCGGTCTGAGCATTCCAGAATTACGGCTCTTCACACCTCAACTGGGGAACGGGTCGAACGTGATGACCAGATTGCTGAAGTCCTCTGGAATTTCTAAGCATCACTATATAGTAGAGACCCCACAATTGACAGTGCAGGTGAGGTATATCTTCGTCAGACAGCGACTACGACCCTTAACGCATCAGGTGTGATGGCGCTAGATGCCCCCATTAGGGTGGAAGAGGTGATCGGTGCGATCTCCTGCCTCAAACCGCTGAAATCGCCGGGCCCGTATGGCTTCTCTGCCGGTTTTTATAAAACTTTTTGTCAATCCTTGGCTCCGGTCTTAACGTGCCTGTTCAACCCCTTTCAAGGTCCAGGAACAATCTCAGCAGATATGCTTAAGGCAGACATCGTTGTCCTTCACAAGCCATGGAAAGATCCCACTCAGTGCGCAGCATACCGGCCGATTTCCCTCCTCAAGCTAGATTTGAAGCTCTTTACATGGGTCCTGGCAGCCAGGTTGGGCCCACACCTACCCGGTATAATCGAACCCGACCAATCGGGCTTTATTCCCAACAGGCAAAGCAGCGACAACACCAAGCGGATCATGCATTTAATAGATAAAGCCCATTATATGGGCTTGGACGCCCTGCTGCTTTCGGTCGATGCAGAGAAAGCTTTCGAACGAGTGGACTGGGGTTTCTTGGATAAGACGTTAGCGCATTTCTGCGTGGGGAATCGCTTTCGGGCCTGGGTGGCGAGCTGCTATGACAAACCTAGAGCAACGATACGGGTTAATAGGATTAGTTCAAAACCTTTGATATCCGGCGAGGCACACGACAAGGGTGTCCTCTTTCACCCCTGCTTTTTCCGCTATACGTCGTCGAGCCACTAGGGCAGCCGATCCAGGACAACACCCAGATATTTGCTATCCCCTTCGGGGGGGAACAGCATACAGTCAGCTTATACACAGATGGCATCTTGGCGACTCTTACCACGCCCAGATGCTCTGTTCCAGCTTTTTTGCAGGAATTGGCAGAGTTTGGCAAGGTTTCCAGCTTTAAGGTCAATGTGGAAAAGTCTATGGTCTTGCCTCTTGGCCTCCATGAGAATGCACCGGAGGATGCATTTCTGGAGTTCGGGGGATTGCGAGCCCAGAGTGAGATCCCATATCTGGGGATTGCGCTAACTCCTTCCACTGGCCAAACAATCGCCCGCAACTACTCTAACCTCACTTCCCAAGTGACTTGAGATTTGTGCCGCTGGAGGATGTACCCCCTGTCTCTGCTAGGCCAAGTGCAGCAGTAAAAATGTCTATACTGCCTAAAATATTGTATATTTTTCAGACAATACCAGTCGGTCCCCCCTTGTGTTATATCCATACGCTGCAGACAGAGATACAACACTTTATCTGGGCCGGGAAACGGCTGAGGCTTCGTCGCGACATGGCCTATCGACCTCCTAACGAAGGAGGTTTAAGGATTCCCCATCTCATGAACTATTACAAAGCGGTCCAACTTCGTTATCTAGTAGAATGGAGCAGGCCGGAAAAATGGTGGCTATTTCAGGATAGGGCAATGGCGCGACTCTCACTGTGGAAGGTACCCTTCCTGAAGCCGTCGGACCGCCCATCGTATCTTTATAAATCTCCCATTACTCGTTCAGTGGTGAAGGTATGGGACTCAGTCGCTACAAAGAGGAATTTCACTTCCTTCCCCTCGCCCCTTACTCCTCTCTTTGATAATCCCGAATTTCCTGCAGCAATGGAGGCGCGGGCTTTCCCGCAATGGCGAGCATCTACCTGCAGATCTGCGGGTCATCTTTTTGATCTCTGCGGCTTCATCCCCTACTCGGAATTGCCCGACTGGTACGACATCAAAGATCCCAAACGGTTTCAGTTTTTTCAGCTTTGTCACTGGCTGCTACAACCCGACACGCGTCCCTTTGTTAGCCGTAGCCTTACGGCTTACGAGAAGTGGCTCTTATCCAAGCACTCTGATCTCAAATTGATCTCTGAATTGTACCTTATGCTGCGCTTACCTGTATCTCAGGAATGGTCAGCGCTGCTGGGAAGCAGAATTAGGTCGGAGCCTCTCCCTGAAGGAAAGGCAGCAGATTTACTATGGGGCTAACCACACCGTAAAAAATTTAGGGAGCAGGGAAGCTGCAGTTAAAGTAGCCGTCTACTGGTATCTGACCCCGGCTCGACTTCACAAAATTCTCCCAGGCCGCAGTTCCGACTGCTGGAGAGGTTGTGGGGAAACGGGCACTCTGACGCATATACTCTGGGACTGCAAGGAAGTTCAAGGGTTCTGGATGGAAGTACTTAATGACATAGACAATTACTTTGGAACTGAGATTCCCCACTTTCCTGCATACGCTCTCCTAGGTCTGCCGAACGTACTCACCTTTCCACTTAACTCCATACGAGGGAAACAAATGGGTTAGGCGCAGCTGTACAACACATATTATCTCTATGGGGCTCTGGGACCCACCCAATGCATACTGGGTGGCTCCACAAACTGTGGTATATCATTGGCATGGAGCAAATCCAAGCTAATCTCACAAATTCAGTGGCTTCCTTCCACACTATCTGACGCCCTATCCTCTTGTTGTTGGTGCATGAATTCAATGAAGTGACCTGCCCCAAGTACCTTTGTTTGCTCAGACTCACTGACGCTCCGTCTCCTGCAAACGCGCCCTAGAGGACGTAACACACTGTCCATGCGTGGCGCACAGCACACCGGTTCCGGGGTGGGAGGGAGGGGGAGTTGGGTTAGGGGGGAGGGGGAGGTGGGTCGCAGGCGGGTATAACTAAGGATTAGATTTACACATTGCTTTTCATCGTATGATATGTACGCATGGCCCTCAGCCGGACATTTCTCTTTCTTCTCATGTAATCGTTAGCAGTGGCTTTGAGGGTGCATGCTTAATTCAGATGCTTATGGCACCGACAGTGCCAGCTGGGATCTGTCTGGGCCATTGTGTGTTTTTTTTCCACTGTAACTTTGTCTGCTTTAAAATCAATAAAATAAAGCTATTAAAAAAAATACACTCAGACATGCACAAGATTATAAAAACCAGATGTATGAATAAAATGATCACCATCTAAGCCGCTTCGAGCTCAACACCACCCAAACAAAGGCACACCCTCAAGCCAGCCATCACAGGCACTGGTTGAGGAACATTCATCGCATCCCCCATTGTGAGTAAGAAAGATTAATCAGCTCCCAAATCCTACCGTCGCCCAACCTCTCCTCCTCAAAAGACCTTACAGACCACTATAACACAAAGATAGCCAAATTAATAAACTCAGTCGCCCCTCTGAAACTCAAGAAATCAAAAAGTAGCACCTCCAGATCCTGGTTCAATATAGACCTGAACAATGACAGGAGACAACTCAGACAGGCTGAAAGAAATTGGAGGCAGTAGCCCTCTTCAAATAATCTCACAACCCTCCGGGCTGAATGACTAAAATACAAAACACACATCTTCAAAGAAAAAGCCTCCTTCTTCTGTGACCAACTTGACCAGTCTAGGGACAGACCCAAAAATCTCTTCAACATCATCAAGCAACAGCCTCCTCCTGTCTCCCAACACTCGATTAATGACTCTACTAAGCACTGAGAAGAATTTGTGAACATTTTCTCTGAAAAAATAACCAATATCAAACTCTCTCTCACACCACCCACCTCCCCACCTTGCACCAATGATGCTCCTCTATGTGAAAAGAGTCCTCTGGATGTTGACTGGCCGCCCTCTGCAACACAGCTCACCAACCTAGACCCCCTACAACTGAACAATGATGCTTCTTGGATGGAATTCAACTAAATTCCGAAAGAAGAAGTCCTCAAATTACTCACCAGCATCAAGCTTGTGGTTCTGTAATTCTCAAACCTGACTCCATTTTAGTCTTGCCCTCACGTAGGCCTGTGAAGTAGGCCCAACGAACAAGTAGCCTGGTCTTCTGAGTTAGTGCATATATTAACTTGGGTTTTTCTGACTCTGAATGAACTGCAGAGAGAGTGACCCTTTTCACCTGAAACTGACCTTTTGCAAAACCAGTTTCACTAGCTGATTCTTGTCTGAGTTTTTCAATCGCTGTTCAGGACCTCGTTAACCTTTAGTTTCCTTGCACATATCTTATCCTAATCAATATCTAAATTGTTTCTTTCCTCACGACTTTCTTTTCTAAACATGGGTTTTTGCCATGCGTTGTGACTGCCATCTGGTGTTGCATTTACCGTAGGCCTCAGAAGTTAGTCTGCGAGCAAAGCAGTCTGACCTTTTGTGGGTCATGTATACATTAACTAAGGTTTTCTTCGTGTGCTGGAGTTAATTTCAGAAGCTGGCCTTTCACCTGGAATTGACCCTGCCAAGCCAATTTACCTGCAAGATCGTTATCCACTTTCCCAATCACCATTCAAGACATTTGTTAACTTTTAAGTTTCTTTACGTTTCTGTTATCTTGCACATTATCTGAAACTACTTTTCTTTACTGTTTCTTCATTTCATGGGTTACGCTTTCAATTAAGGGTTTGTCCAGGCCTTCCAGATTAATATTTAGATATGCCTAAATATTAACTTGTGGGTTGGGACACTGTAAAATGAGTTTTACTGTATGATGCTGTGTGATGTCATGTATTTTCTATTGGTTGAATTTTGGTGCAGGGGCGTGCATTTTAAATGTACCTTTTTGTTTATAAATAGGGATGTCTCGCCTTAGTAAAATTGAGCAGTTTCTTCAGTGTAAATCGTGTTGTATTGCTGGGATTTCTGCTACTAGCTGCAGCTAATAAATTTGATCTCTGACGCCACCTAGAAGTATTCTGTGTCTCTGTGTACCAAGGCAAGGGAACCCAGAGGACTTTGGGCGTGTCCCTGGCGCCGCTGGGTATTTGATATCCCAGTTCTTCAGTTGGCGCGGCCAATGTGGGGCGACTTCAGTGGTACCGGTCCAAGCCCGAAGATTGCGAGGAGCCACTTGAGGAAATTCTGGAGGAAGGCCCCCACTTCATCGACCCCTGCATGTCGGCGTGGACCAAAGGTCTTTTCTGCGAGGCTTCCTGCTTTCCAACGGCTACGAAGGACTGCTGCCCTGACTGTCTCCTTGTTTTGGACCCTCCGATTGATTTTTGAAAAGCGAGACGATAGACGGCCTTCTGGTGGCGCGACATATATTTGGTTAAGTATAAGTGGGTCGCTCCCACGACTTTGTTTGGTTCCTTGGTTTTGATTTGGTTGCTGCAGTACCCAAAGCCGAAGGGCTTGTATATTTACGAGTGTATCATTTTTTGATTCCCTTTGAAGTTTGAAGCCAGACTAGTGAGCAAGATGCCTGGTCTTGGTAAATTTGGTAATTGGTTTGTTTGTGGTAGTAACAGGGATTCCCGATTGGAGGATTCATGTCCGATACCTCCGGTTGGAACTCCTACTTATAAGCTCTATTCTAAACACGGAGTGGGTCCCATTACTTATAATGAAGTATGGGTCCGCTACACGAAAAAAGATGGTGTTTTGCAATGGCCCCCACATGGTAGTTTTGAAACAGAGATTTTAGACAATCTAGGAGTTAGGCTATTTAGGAAGAAAGCCCGGCCGGCAATGTTTGACTCTTTCCGCCTTTGGCGTAAGGAAACCAAACAGCGAGAAATTAAGCAAGCAAAGAGAGATAGGAAAGATAAGAATATGTCAGTACTACAAGCTGCTAGACAGTTTAAGGAAGATGGAGAAGAGCGTGCGAGTGAAGTCTTAGATAGACAGCGTTGCATGGCCATAGATAAATGTTATCCGACCTTGCCATCTTCTCCTCCGAAAGTGATGGAAGACCTTGAAAAAGATCCTTTGATCTCTCATTTACTGAGATTGCCTCCTCCCTATGTGCAGGGTGCTACTGCGCCTCTATTACCCCCGGTTGTTCCACCCTTTGTTGTTCAACCTCCTGCTGTTGTTCAGCCACCCGGTGCTCCACAGATGGTTTTGCCTCCTCCTGGGCAACCCATTCTAGGGTCGCCAGCCTTGCTACCAGCTTTGCCTCAAACTCCTTTGCCTTCTGCTTCTGCATCTTCGACTTCTACTATTCTTATCCCTACACCTTCCTTGCCTCAGAATACTTATTCTCCTGTTCTTATGTCTACTTCTTCCCCTTCTGCTCGAAAACGAATGACCGAGACTGTTGTTAATCTGTTGTCACCATTGTTTGGGTCACTGAATATGACCCCTGTTTCGGAACATAAACAGAGTCGTAGTCAGCTTCCTAGTTCTGAAGAACGGACAGTGTTGGATTTGTTGGCTCGTAGGTGGATTTTAAATGCTCCGAGGTATGATTTGCCAGCAGTTATGGATATTTTCTTTCAGTGGGAACCGTCTAAGCAAAGGTATGTTTTTGATGTAATGTGTACTTTTCTGCGTCAGTAATATGAAGATAATGAGTTGGGTCCGATTCCGCAGGATGTGCTCGATGTTCAGTCAGATTTTGCTAAAGGGATGATAGTGGAATCTGATGTTACAGATGCCGTAGAGACAATACTTGCTTTCAGAACTAGACTTTCGCCTCAGACATTGTATGAACCTGATTCCTCTGTTAGGAGGAAAGTGAAACAGTACCCTATGAGAGAAGTCCCTCCTGTATGGAAAGAAGCAGTTCAGGCTAATGTATATTTGGGTATTCAGGCCGCTCCGGCTCATTTTCAGCGAGTATGGGTACATGTCCCTTGGAAGAGAGCAGAGGTCTTGGCTCTTAAGCAGACCTTACCTGACCCTTGTAAGAATCCTGCTGGTTATTATAAGGAGTTGTCCCAGACAGTTGAAGTGTGTATTATGAATTTAGCTGATATCGATATGTTGATGGGTAATGTAGTTCCTCAACCCTTGTGGGCGAAGATTCGTCATGAGAATCATGCTGCTGAATTAGGTGATACCTGGGTGAATATTGTTGCTGCAGATGGTAGACAGGAGGGAGGTGCTAAACCTGAACCTTTAGTATCAGAACTACCAGGTAGAATTATTAATCTGATGAAAACAATGATGCCCGCTTTACGAGTGAATTGGGATAAGTTAGCAGCATGTAAGCAAAAGAAATACGAGAGTGTATCTGACTTCTTCACTAGGTTTGGAGAGACGTTTATTGATCATAGTGGTCAGGATATGAGTACGGAGGGTGGTCAAAGGTTGTTTGTGGATAAATTTGTTTTAATTTGCTTCCCGAACTTTCTAATAAGTTAAAAGACTCTGAGAGTTCATGGGCTGTCTCTTCGTCGGCCCAGATATTGGCTACTGCACAATATTACGAGAATAGGGCTAAAGATGAGAAGATTAAAGTGGAGAAGAAAACTAAAGAGTTAAAGACGAAAGTTCTTTTGCAGCAAGCTTATCCGCCTCATCAGAATCAGCCTCAGTTTCAGCGACCTCCACAATTTCAGAGATTGTTACAGAAGCCTGAACCTTATGTTCAGCGATTCTTTCCTGGCTCTAATCAGTGTGCTTATTGCAGAGAGGAAGGTCATTACAAGAATAGTTGCCCGGCTTTGTGACAGCATGCGAATGGTGTATCTGGTCAGAGAGGTCGTGGTAGTTTTCAGCAAGCTCCAAGGGGTAGGGGACGTGGTGTGATCCCTCAGAATAAGCGTTCCTCTTCCCTACAGAATTCTGCAAATTATTTTGACAAACAGAATGTTCCGAGTGGTCAGTCTGCCCAGTACTATGTTGAGGATTACTATGTCGAAGGTGAGAGTTCTGGTTATAATGATAACTAGGACAGCCAGGGACAAAGTGAGGGAGTAGTGTCAGTTCCAGTAGATCAGAGTGGACCTTATGTTGAAGTGATTACATCAGGTGTGGTAGATCCTTTTCTTTTGGATACTGGTGCAACAAAGAGTTCTATTATGCACTCTAAACTTCCTGGCGCACCTTTGTCTGGCTTGACCAATGTTTTAGTAGGATTTTCAGGCGCCCCAGTTCGTAATACGGTTTCTAGTCCTTTGTCCCTTTCCATTGGCCCTTGTGAATTGGAAGCTGCACTTATTCTAATGACTGGTTGTGGTGAGAATCTGTTGGGTTTGGACCTGCTGAAAAGATTGTATGCAACATTATATTGTTCTCCTTCAGGAGTACAACTTACCCTCGGTAAGAAAGTGATTTCCCCAATGTATTTGTCTAAGGATTGTTTGCCACTGGAATTGCGTTTGCTTCCTGATACACTTTGGGCTACAGGTCCAAATGATGTTGGTCTTTTGCAGATTCCACCTTATGCTGTCACCCTTAAGTCAAATGCTAGGCTACCTCGTATTCCCCAATACAAGATCTCGAGTGATGGTGAGAGAGCTCTTTTAGCGATTTTTTATGATCTGGTTGAGAAGGGTGTAGTTGAGGAAACGAGAGGTAATGTTTGTAACAGTCCTGTTTTGCCTGTCCTTAAACGTACTGATGCTTCTCAGCCACCTGTGTACCGGTTTGTGATCGACCTTGGAGAGGTAAACAAGATTGTCGTGCAACAGTTTCCTGTGGTACCTGATATTACTGCCTTGTTGACTTTGATTCCTGCTTCGGCAGCTTGGTTTTCTGTCATCGATTTGAAGAATGCTTTTTTCAGTATTCCTATTGCTGAGGAGAGCAGGGATATTTTTGGCTTCTCATTAGGAGGCCGAAGCTTTCGGTTTAAGAGAGCTCCCCAAGGTTATTGTGAAAGTCCCTCCATCTAAAGTCAGGCATTGAAAACTCAGCTTGACGGGTGTGTGTTAGCTGTTGGTGCTACTCTTATCCAGTACGTCGATGATTTGTTGATTACTGCTGATGATGAAAAGATTTGTAAAGAGGCTACTCTTTCTTTGTTGCGGTATTTGTCTGACCTTCACCATAAAGTGTCACCTTCAAAGTTGCAATATTGTCGCCAAGAAGTGACCTACTTAGGTCATCTCTTGTCAAAGGAGGGAAGGAGATTGACCCCAGAACGAATTCAAGCGATTGCGCAAATGAGTGTGCCATCGACACAGAGAGAAGTGCGTGCCTTTTTAGGTATTACATCGTATTGTAGAAAGTGGATCCCCAATTTTTCACTGTTGGCGAAACCTCTGTTAGCATTGACTCTGAAAGATACTCTGCATCCTCTTCCTTGGTCTGACGAATGTCAGAAAAGTTTTTCTGAACTACGCGATGCATTGTGTTCGGCTCCTGTGTTGGGTACTCCAGACTATAGTAAGCCTTTCACGTTGTACGTGCACGAGAGAAAAGGTTGTGCATTGTCAGTGTTGACACAACCATTTGGGGACAAGCAGTGTCCATGTGCGTATTTTTCAGCAACGTTAGACCCAGTTGCTAAGGCGTTGCCGAGTTGTCTGAGAGCTACTGCTGCAGCGGCTCTTTCTATCTGACAGTCTGCTGGTTTGGTATTGGAAAGTACGTTGATTGTGATGGTCCCACATGCAGTGGATACCTTACTAAACAGGACTAAGACACAGCACCTTACTAGTGCACGTCTGTCAGGTTACGAGTTGACATTGTTGGCTAGTCATGTGCACATTAAAAGATGTAATGTGTTGAATCCAGCTACGTTGTTACCGATCTCTACAGAGACGGATCCTCAGGAACAGCATGATTGTTTTCTTCGTACAGAGGAAGAAACGAAGGCTAGAGTTGACCTGAAGGATACTCCCCTTACGGTTGTTGTTGGTACCCTATGGGTAGATGGTTCGTGTTTTAAGCTTCCGAATGGTGAAACGACTGCAGCGTATGCTATTACAACTTTACATACATTTGTTGAGACAGCACGCATACCACAGAATTCTGCGCAAGCAGCAGAGTTGATTGCACTGACTAGAGCATGTGTCTTGTCAGAAGGAAAGCGAGTGCATGTTTACACCGACAGCCAGTATGCGTTTGGTGTTGCCCATAGTTTTGGGCGTTTATGGAGAGAGCGTGGGTTCCTTACTTCGCACGGAACCAAAATATAGCATGGGCAGTTGGTGAATGAACTTTTGGAATCTCTCACTCTCCCAAAGCAGATTGCAATTATGAAGTGTAGTGCGCATAAGAAAGTTGTGGACGATGTTGGTCGAGGGAATGCGTTTGCAGATGAAGTTGCGAAGGAAATGGCGAAAGACATGATGAGCCGTATGTATGTTGCAGGCCCAGCTAATTGGGTTATGGCTGGTGGAATGTGCGAAGACACAATAGAAAGTGTGAAAATGATTCAGGCTGAAGCGACTGAGAAAGAAGTGAGTGTTTGGAGGGAGACTACGGGTATGTTGGATTCGACAGGTTGTTGGGTTGAGTTGTCAGAACACCAGCGATGGCTGTTGCCAGATGCGTATGTGCTCCCAGTGGTTACAATGGCTCATGGAATGGCTCACATAAGTTTGAAGGGAATATGCAAGTTGTTGGCTCCAGTTTGGCAGAATGCTGGAATTCCGAAATGTGCAGAGACGTGGTGAAACATTGTATGATTTGTCTGAAGTATAATCCTGGTAAGGGAACTCCAACTCCAGCTGGTCATTTTGCTCCTCCGACGTATCCGTTTGAGGTGATACAGCTAGATTATATACATATGGAGAGATGCAATAATTTGAAGTATGTCCTTGTGGTTGTTTGTGCCTTTTCCAAGTGGATAGAGGCCTACCCCCTAAAGGATAATACTGCCTTGTCTACAGCCAAGGTTTTGCTGAGAGAGTACTTCCCTAGGTATGGTTTGCCGAGAATATTATGGTCGGACAATGGGAGTGAATTTGTGGGTCAAATCATGAAGAAAGTACGTGCTGGTTTGGTAATAAATCAGAAGTTCCATGCAGCGAATCACCCCCAGTCTGCAGGACTTATTGAATGTTACAATGGTACCTTGAAGCTGAAATTAGCTAAGGTACAAGCGAGCACTGGTCTTACATGGCCGGATGCCTTGCCGTTGGCTCTTTTGTCAACAAGGACGACTGTGCATTCTCGAGTGGGACTTAGTCCGTATGAAATTGTTTTTGGTCATCCTGCGAATGTTTGGGGTGTGCCTCGTCCTAAAGAATACAGCAGTCTTGAGTACCCTATGTTGGTGGATTACTTACATGACTTGACTGCTAAATTACGTGTTCTCCATCAACAGGTCTATGACAGTTTGCCGACAGCTACTACAGATCCAGGGCACCCGATCCAACCTGGTGATTTTATCTTGACGAACAATTTTCAGCGATCCATGAATTTGGAACCGAGATGGACTGGTCCCTATTTGGTATTGCTGGTCACTAGAACTGCTGTTAGACTAGCTGGTAAAAAGAACTGGGTGCATTCCACCCATACGAAAAAAGTTCCTATGCCTTTACCGTATGATCAGTGGATGAGGGGTGAGGGATGGTATAGCTGACACAGATTGCGAGAGAGTCCCCACATTTGTGCCCTTTAGTGATGCTCTCTTGACATGGACACGGTCAGAACGCGAGGATGATGATGTTCTGCAAGCTGCTGTGCCTCCTCATCTAAAGATTGACACCACCAATCCGGAACTTTTATTTAAGGATCCAACTGTACCTGATAAAGAACGCTACAATTTGAGGCCAAGAAAGCCTATTGCCATGGACAAATAAAACCGAATTTTTTGTACAGTAAATTACACCTTGTCAGATCAGGAGCATTTTTTGCTTTTTCCTTTTTCGAGTCACCATCCGGACTCAGCTGCAGGGTCACGGTAGGAAGTTCTTAAGGGGTGAGCCGCGTATTGACACAAGGTCTGTGGTTCAGGGTCGTTAGTGCGATCTTGGCGCACACTTAAGTGAAGAAGGAAAATTGCCGTGAGCAGCACGTTAGAGGATGGAGTTTCTTGAGTCTGATAAATGTGTTAGGAAAGTGGATTCTAAAGTCCGAATATGTATATTGATTCGTAGCAAATGTTTTTTAATAATGTGTTGTCTTATGCTTGTGAATATTACGTTAGCTTGTGTGGGTTGGATTTTCTATGCCACACAATTGCCACTTACTTCTACCTCCCAACCTACTCTTTCTTTTTCTACTGTTTCTCCACATAAGTTTCATATGTTACCTGAACATGAACAGACACGAAGATCAGAATTTGTAAACAATTCGTTTATACAGATGTTGCCTCAGCATCAGCTAGTCATAAATACCACGAATTGTTGGGTGTGTGGTCTTATGCCACATACGACAGATAAGGGAATGCCATATTTGGTTTTGCCTTTTTCGCCTAACGGGTCAGTTTGGGCACTCCAATCAATGTTTATCTATGCGAATGAAGCCTCTCCAGTACGTTCGGTCAAAGACAATGCAAGTAATAATGCCTTGATACGGGGAATAGTTGATATGATTAGAGATATTAATGTGTATAACGCTATCCCTAGAGATGAGGTACGAGCATATGTCGGTTGGAATAAGACGACATATAGTGTTAGCTTGACGGAGAAAGAAAGGCAGCGAAGGTCTCCTCCTATTTGGATTATACCCCACCGAGGTCATCTCTGTTTGCAAGGTAATGGTCAGAATCCGAGAGCTCAGCTTGGTAAGAGTGTGTGTGTTCACACATACGTTTATACGTCCCAGAAATCTCCTCCGTTCGTGCCAGCTAAAGGCACGTATTTTGTTTGTCACGATAGAGCATACACCTGGTTGCCATCTGATTTTTCCGGCACATGTTACGTGGCATTTTTGCTTCCCCCTACATACACTGCTGTTTTCGACTACCATAAGACAAGATATGGTAGAGGTATAATCGATGCAAAAGATACTGTCGCACAAGAAGCTGGAGACTTCTTCAAGGGTTTCCTACCCTTTTGGGGTGCCATGGCTAATAGTAGGAATATTCTTCAGCTTATGAGAGTTGTTGAGGCCACTATAAATGAGACTGCAGGTGCCCTTAGCAATATTGCAGCTGAGCTTCAAGCGGATCACCTTATGACATTACAGAACCGTTTTGTTTTAGATATTATACTTGCAGATAGAGGTGGGGTATGCAAATTGATTAGATCTAGTTGCTGCGTTTTCATACCAGATAATGCCTTGACAGTGTATCAAGCCATCTCTAGACTACATAAGATCTCTGAGTCTATTCATGTGGACGAAGGTAACTGGTCGTTGATGGGATGGTTATGGGAATCGCTGTCCAAATGGGGATGGAAGATTCTGATGTTCCTTGGTATGGCGTTAGCTATCCTTTTCTCGTGTTGTTTATGCATCCAGTGTGGTCCCGCCATTTGTAGTCTTTGTGCTACGATCTGTGTGAGAAGACGAGTCCCGAGATAAGTGAAGGATAATAAGATGATGTTACAGCAACACCTTGATGACCTGATGAGAATAGATATAGTCCTAGATTCAGATTGACATGAGTTTAGGTTATTGCCTACGTAATGGCAAACGGAGGGTCTTTGGTTCTGTAATTCTCAAACCTGACTCCATTTTAGTCTTGCCCTCACATAGGCCTGTGAAGTAGGCCCAACGAACAAGTGCCCTGGCCTTCTGAGTTCGTGCATATATTAACTTGGGTTTTTCTGACTCTGAATGAACTGCAGAGAGAGTGACGCTTTTCACCTGAAACTGACCTTTTGCAAAACCAGTTTCACTAGCTGATCCTTGTCTGAGTTTTTCAATCACTGTTCAGGACCCCGTTAACCTTTAGTTTCCTTGCACATATCTTATCCTAATCAATATATAAATTCTTTATTTCCTTACGACTTTCTTTTCTAAACATGGGTTTTTGCCATGCGTCGTGACTGCCATCTGGTGTTGCCTTTTAAGTAGTCCTCAGAAGTTAGTCTGCGAGCAAAGCAGTCTGATCTTTTGTGGGTCATGTATACATTAACTAAGGTTTTCTTTGTGTGCTGGAGTTAATTTCAGAAGCTGGCCTTTCACCTGGAATTGACCCTGCCAAGTCAATTTCCCTGCAAGATCGTTATCCACTTTCCCACTCACCATTCAAGACATTTGTTAACTTTTAAGTTTCTTTATGTTTCTGTTATCTTGCACATTATCTGAAACTACTTTTCTTTACTGTTTCTTCATTTCATGGGTTACGCTTTCATTTAAGGGTTTGTCCGGGCCTTCCAGATTATTATTTAGATATGCCTAAATATTAACTTGTGGGTTGGGACACTGTAAAATGAGCTTTACTGTATGATGCTGTGTGATGTCATGTATTTTCTAGTGGTTGAATTTTGGTGCAGGGTCGTGCATTTTAAATGTACCTTTTTGTGTATAAATATTGATGCCTCGTCTTAGTAAAATTGAGCAGTTTCTTGAGTTGTACATCGTGTTGTATTGCTGGGATTTCTGCTACTAGCTGCAGCTAATACATTTGATCTCTGACGCCACCTAGAAGTATTCCGTGTCTCTGTGTACCAAGGCAAGGGAACCCAGAGGACTTTGGCAGTGTCCCTGGCGCCGCTGGGTATTTGATATCCCAGTTCTTCAAGCTGACATCGCACATCTCTGGCCCCCTCCCTGTGGCACTTGTAGACAATATCAGCCACAACATCTCCCCTGTATGGACCAAACCATTAACCCCTCCCATGCCGTCCTCCATCAAACCCGGCCAAGGACCCCCTCCTCGCCAAAATGATTGAAAAATGGGTGCAACCATATTGAAAAATACAACGTACACAACACCTTCCAATCGGGGTTCAGGAAAGGCTGCAGTACAGAGACTGTAATGCTGAGCATCATGGACGACATACACAGATCTCTGGAAGATGGCCAGGTCTGCCTCCTAATCCGCCTTGACCTTTTTGCTGCGTTTGATACTGTCAACCACGACCTTCTCCTAAACACCCTCTTGCAAACTGCAGGCATCAAGGGAACTGTCCATAAGCGGTTTGCGTCCTTCATGGAACAACTCATTCAGCTATTCAAACTAAATAACTAGACATCTAAAGCAATACCAGTCACACAGGGAGTCCCGCAAGGGTCAATCCTATCTCCTTCTCAATTCAATTTATACATAGAACCCCTTGCAATGATCCTACAAGTGGTGCCTACCACTTCTATGAAGATGATACCCAACTCCAAGCACCACAAGTCTTTTTCAATGAAACCACTATGCCACTGCTTCACCCTGACCCTCCATGAAGCTGTTGTGGTTCAAGGAAAAAGTGATTATGAAATACACACTGTCACAGCACCCTGACCATGGGACCTACAGAGCTAACCATGAAAGGTGACTTGACTGTGACTTTGCATCAACATCTGCAGAACCATACAGTCGGACAGCTTTGGCCTCCATTATCTCCAAGGAGTTTCTGGAGTTTGTGTTTCAATTTTTGCATGTTTGGGTGTTTGTGCACCTGTGCATGTATGTGTGGGTGTGTGTGTGTGTGTGTGTGTGTGTGAGAGAGAGAATGTGTCAATGAGTCTGTTGATTTAATACCAATATCTCACCTTATCTGGTGACCACTCGATGTCACTCCCCACCATCCTCTCTCTACTCTCCCTACTCTCATAACATACAGGATGCATCTACGACGTGATTAGGGACACCTCTGGTATAGCAGTGATAATTCTTGTCCCAATGGTGGTCATTTTTAGCGTAATTTCGACATTGATGGCATGGTGGGGACTACTGATCGAGTAATGCTTGCCTAGGCACTTGGTGGAATGACTTGAGTTTTGCCAACACCCATGGCACGATGATACATACTTCTAGTATAATTCTTACCCTAACAAGTATGGTGATAAGTCTTGACATGATATTGTAATGCTTGGCAAAATGTGAGCTTCCAAGTCATGAAGGTCCCCACCCATACCAAATTGATGGCACAGGCATAATGGTGGTAGTTCCTGGAATGCTGTGGGCATCTATGGCTTGATAGGACCCACTTTTGATATGATGCTGGGTGTGGCACAAGCGGTACAAAAGGGGGTGGTGATGGACGGAGCATCTGAATCAATCAAACACTCACACCCAGTCAAAAGATCTGGGTTTAATCCATCACCGTTCTTTAGCCCACTCTGCCACCCCAGTACAGACATGGCTATATGCAAATCAGTCTGACCCTGTGCCTCATGGGAACAGTCCAGCCCGAACTGCCAAGCCATGTCTTCGCTGGAACAGAAGCAAGCTTCCGAGGACCGGTTTCTGGCATTCCAGCCGTCTTCAGCCAATGGCGCAGTGGCGGTATATCTTAGCATAGTGTGGGCATACATGACATGATGGAGCCAATTCTGGTATAATGCTGGCCTGGTTTAATGGTGGTAATTCCTACCACAATGTGGGTAGCCATGGTGTGACCGTAAACATTTCTGGCAGATGCTATGCTGGCCCTGGCATAATGAAGGCTGTTATTGGCATTGGTGGGCATACGCGCATGATGGTGCCCACCCGGAATTAAGCTGGCCCTGCATGCATGGCATGACAGTATGTATATCTGGCATAATGCTGGTCAATTCTTGGGATATTGTGTGCATCCATTTGCATGGACTATTGATCACATACAGGTAAAGCGGCAAATGAGAGTATGTGTAACAAAATTTGGTGGGTTAAAGAACAGAAGCCTCTTGCATCTTACTTTATTAGTAGTAGGCCAAAGGCCAGGCTATTTAAATATTTTAAACAATACCATTCATCCACCTCTGCTATCGCCCATCCATGCACTAAAAACACTCACCCGACCATTCACTCACTTGTCCAGTCATTGACATATTCTTGCATTCGCACACTCACCTATTCACAGAACTATACACAAACACAAACTCTCCATTCAACAAAGAAGCATGTTCTCTTATACAAGAGCTAGTCCTCCTGGCTTTATCAATCCTTGTTTATCGTCGTGATGTACAGCAAGATTGATTAGAGATTTTTTTTCTCCGTGGTTTGACTGTAGAAACACAGTACTCCCTGAAAACATGCATTTTGTCCCCTGGCTCTTAAAACGTGTTACTCTGCATGCGGCGCGCAACAAATTAAGAAATTAAAACAAGCGCGCGCTGTCCCATCACAACTACAAAGAGCCCTCGGGCCTGCTGCCGCTCAGCAGGCTCTGCGAGATTTCCTTCCTACTTAATCAGGCCTCTGGGTAGACATTATGTCTCTGTCTCTGTCATCATTAGCGGAGGTGGCACTGGATGGGAAATCCCTGTGGTCCTGCGCGCGCGCTCCGAGTGGAAGGCACTTGGCCAAGGACGCCACAGTAGCCACGGGCGTTGTACAAGGCACACGTTGCATGTCAGTCGAGATTTGAAATATGTTTCTAGGTGTGTTTAGAGGCGCAGCTTTTCACCATTTAGTGAGATGCACAGGAGCAGCGTTTGACAGAAAATGATGATCCCTGCTTTTTTAGCTACAATGGGAAAGCGGCTCCTTAAAAACAGAGTTAAAGCTGACAATGCATAATATGGTATTATAAACCAGAGAGCTATGATATAACGTGATGTTGTAAGAGCCCGATTCACAAAGGTAAAGTTGGACCTTTGGTCTGAACTTAAACCAAACGTCTACCTTTACGACTTCGGGGATTTACAAAAGGCATTTACCAGTAGTATCTTTGGGGCATATTATCAAGGGGGTTTATCTCCGCTTTTTTGGCTTTAAAAGCCAAGAAAGCGGAGATAATTTTATCTCCCTATTACCTAGCTGTTGCTAACACCAGTTAGCGACAGCTAGTAGGAGATAGCGACCCTCTTGGGCCCCGCTTTGCATGTCAGAGATATTTATCACTAATGACATGCAAAGTGGGCGTGCCAAGATGTTAGCGACTGGAAACAGTCGCTAACATCGCTATCTCCTATTACCAACTTTTGGAGATATTCGCGCTAAGCGCGAATATCTCCAAAAGCTAACACCTGCCCCTGAGCAGTTCTTAGCCATGTTATCCAATGGTAGGTGGATAACATGGCTAAGAGCATTTGCACGATAATGCATGAATATCGCTGACTTTACAGCGATATTCATGCATTTTGGCCGATTTTTATCGCTTAGGAGATAAACCTTGATAATATCAAGGCTCCTAAGCGATAAAAATCGGCGATGCTCGGCGATATAATCTTGGCCGCTAACCAAGCTGAGCGATATTTTTCGCTCATGCTTGGTAATATGCCCCTCTATGTGCACACTCGAGCCATTCTTTGCCGAATTCGGACTTAAAGATAGCTATGTAAATGCCCTTTGTGAATTCCCAAAGTCGTAAACTTAGAGTTTGGATCCGTCCTTAAGTATTTTGTTCAAACGACCGGATGCGCTCAAAAGAAATTATGCTTAAAGTCAATGAAGCTGGGCTTGGGAGGGTTTCTCGGAAAAATGTGCGAGTTGCTTGGCCTTTTGTAACTCACGACGATTTTCACTGATCAGACGTAACTTTCACTACAGAAAAGGTTGAAGACCTCTGTAGTGTCATGGGATATGATATATTCTTTTATATATCTTTCATATTCAGACCCCTTGATTCATTTTGTAGAACGGGTCAAGGTGTCCCAGTACATCAAACAAATCCAATAATAAAGTACAGAAACTAATCACCATGACTAGAATTATAATGCTGGGTGTTTTCATTCTATATTTGCCACTGAGCTTTAAGGTCTCAAGGTGCCTAAACAGATCTACTTGTGTTTGCTTTGTTCGCCCTAAATTGGCAGGGTATGCCCAGACTTGGGTCCCCTGCTCACTTTGCCACTGGATTCAAGCTAGCCTGGCTGATGAGGGCTGTTAGCCCAAAACTGGTCCCAGGATGCTTGTTTCTGGTCCAGGAAATATATGGCTTGGTAGTTCGGGTTGGACTTTTCCCATGAGGCACAGGGTCAAGAGTGATTTGCATATAGCTGTGTCTGAACTGGGGTGGCGAAGTGAGCTAAATAACGATGATGGATTCAACCCAGAACAGTGACTGCGGTCAAGTGTGTCTGAATAGTTTCAGCGCTCCGACCATCATCTCCTTGTGTTTGCTTTGAACAGGATCACAGCACAACGAGGGAGTCTGCCTCCTCTGGAAAGGCATCCAATGCGCATATAGAGAAATTATAATCCTGAGGGTTAAACCTCGTATGTTAACTGTCGCTGATCTGATGGCTTACGGATCTGTAATCACTGGCAAAAGGTGGTGCAATGGCACCGATCTAGTTTTGTCAATAGGATAACGTTTTTTGGCACTTCATTAATACATTTATATTTCTTAGCAAATAGAAGTGCTGAATGTAGAACACTATGGCGAGTGTGGCATGGTTGTAACTGGGCAACAGACACCAGGATGAGATGGGTAGGGAAGGTAGATAGGGGTATATAATTAGGTCAGAGCTGCCCTTGCGAAGAATACACCCTGGGTAGAGAGAAATTTAGTACCCGTGCCAATGCTAGTGTACACATTGCGGCAGCAGGGGGCTCCTCTTGGGTACGCTGCTCAGTCCTTGGTTAAGTTGGGAATGGTCCCTGAACACAAATCTCTCTGGATCCCCCAGCACACGTAAATCGCCCATAGCTTAGCTGCCTTATGCTGATGAGGGTGTTGTTGGTGTGTGTCAGCAGGGGGGGTGAGAAGGTAATGGGAGGGCAAGGAAGGGGGCTAATAGGGTGTGAAAAAACATCACCTGTGGAATGATAAAGAAAATCAATTTTACACTGGCCAATCTGACAGAGAAATGAGCACACAGGGACACGAATAAGACTGGAGCAAGATGAGAGGGACAATGCTGTTTGCATAGCCTTAATGCACACCGCTCCAGGTGCCTCTCAGAGAATTGGCCCCCTGGGCCAGCGCTCCTCTCGCCCGTGCCAAAAGCTAGCCCTGAATTAGGTCAGCTCTGCACAATGCACTGTGCAGCTAATTGTAACATAAAACCTATTTACATTTAAGGCACAAGAAGAGGAAAGTTATTGATCCAGAATTACACGAGTATTAGTGAAGTGCTAAAGATAGAATATGGACCCAGTATCCCAGGCCCCAGGATCAGACACTAAAGCACATTTCCCCCTTGCAAATGTATCATCACACACTATTTTTACTAAGGTCTCCATAACAAATAGTACCAAATCATGACAAGGACTGACTGAGCACATAGTGGAGCCTGGCCAATCTTCTGACCGTCCTGAGCTGCAAGAGAAACACTGGTGGACAGATAAGAAGCTTCAGTCTCCAGTGATCTCACTGCAGCTCCATTGAACAAAACTGAATCTTTATTCTAGGGAGCAGAAAGACTTATCAAGACTCAAAGTCACACACAGTAGTACAAAGTAGCGGAACTTAGTTTATCCAGAAAAGTTGCCCTTAAAGTAACGCAAGTACAGCTTTGCATTACTTTGCTTCAATGGGGTGTTCTATGGGTGGTATCTTGGACATTCCAACACTACAACCCATGGATTTTGATGCAAAGTGTGATCTACAAAGATTGTCAGACATGGCATTGTGTCAAAACATAATGCCTCCTTCGGGCAGGTGCAAAGTTAGAGAAATGTTTTAATTTCGACGAATTTCTCACTCGTTGCATGTGTGCGGCACCACACAGCAAACATCCAATGTGTGAAATGTTAACAAAAAAGATCTAATCAACATTTTGTACTGATTGGGTATCCTTCTAGTACAAATGCTATGCTAACCATCAAACACACACATCTTCATGATTGTGCCAAGGTGTGTGTGTTTGTAGCACTAAGCAGCTGTAAAAAGAGCAGTGCAGGGGAAGACAACAGCCACAGCCATATCAGGTAAATATGGCTCTGTGCTTCTCTCTCCCCCAAGCACAATGCAGTGCAGCAACTTTGGTTGTTGTGCTCCTTTGCACTATTTTGTTTGTAAATCTGCCTCTAAATGCTCCCAAATGTCTAGCAGAAATTCAATTTAATCAATGGATGTCTCCACCAGGAGGGGACATATAATGATTATATCACACTTTTAGGAAACCATCTGATGTATTTTCAATGATCAAAGCAGGCTTTAGGCAGTCAACTCTCTAGAGATGTGCTCTAGGTTAGTCACCAGTACCTACCAAGCAGTTGGGGTCCGTGCAGGTAACAGCGGTGGGGCTGTGGCGCCGGGTAAGGAGAGATTGTGAGGGACGATGCAGAAGGAACATTGATTATTTATTTAATTTTCCCTCTGCATTGTCCCTCGAAATACCCCCTTATCCGGTCCCACTGCTGTTACCTGCACGGGCTGCGGCTGCTACTAAGTAGACATCTGGTACTAAAACTTTAAGCTCATGCACCACACATGGGGAGGGCACTTTCTGGAAAATAGGTAGCCATGAACAGTATACAGAAATGTCATCATGATGGCCAGTCACTTCACCAGCACTCCTGACATCTCTGGTTTGTTTGCGGATGTCTTTTGTAAGTAGGCAACAAACACAAGGACTGACCCATACACCCAGACCGGAATCCATGTCAACTTATAGAACATACACACTGGGCTGAGGGTCAAGTTTTGCAAAGGAACTAAAGACCCAGTGGTACTTAATTTACTATAGGAGTGGTAGTATAACAATAAATGCACTATAGACCCAGAAAGCAATGTCAACATGATATATTATTCACGTTATTCTCACAACATTATGACAACAAAATTGGAAAAATCAGTGAAGACTGCGCAAGATGCAGAAAGTGCTCAGTGCTAACAAATGTTTACATATATAAATATATGCATTCAAATAGCATGAAGTATCCACAATTATTCCAACTTCCACATGGCCTCATCAGTTTTTTAGGCTCGATAACCGTGTGAGAATGTCGACGTTTCGACCCAAAGGGAATTACTCCATGGTTCCCATCAGGACAGCGTTGAATGACTGATATCCTACAAAAAGGCTATGTTCCAATGGCCACGAATTTTAAACCCTGGATTCGATCTACAAGGTGGTCATAAATATAAAAAAGACTCTGTTTAAAAGATACAGGAGTTGCGGCAAAGGTGGAATCCATGTCCGTTATGTGCTGATTTTTTCCAATTTTGTTGTCATAATGTTGTGAGATAAACAAGTGAATAATATATCATGTTGACACTGCTTTCTAGGCCTATTGTCCACTTATTGTTATACTACAACATAAGTAACACTGGGGAGGTAGTTCCTTTGCAAAAACCTGAACCTCGGGACTAGTGTGTCTGTTTTGTAAGTAGGCAGCACTTGGTAGAG
The DNA here is from genome assembly GCF_964263255.1 of Lissotriton vulgaris. Classification (NCBI taxonomy): domain Eukaryota; kingdom Metazoa; phylum Chordata; class Amphibia; order Caudata; family Salamandridae; genus Lissotriton; species Lissotriton vulgaris. The sequence continues at coordinate 1,546,743,633 of NC_141689.1, read as the reverse complement.
TGACTACATTGGGTTATATCAATTTTCAGGAAGACTCTTGAAAAATGAAATCTCAAGACAAAGAATGGTTGCCGCCTATTTTACATCCCCAATTGGTTTTGTGACTTTATTGGCTCTAGTTAATGAACCAGGCCAGTTTTGGCATTTTGGGGGGTGGGGGTTTTATGCTACTGTTGGCAGTCTGTTTTACATAAAAGATCGAAACGCTATTTTATTCTCCTTCAACTTTGATTGGATAATGCTGGACTTCAAACAGAATCTCATACACATCATATGAAGAGGACAGCATGATGGAGGAGTCGGGTGAGGAAACAAATGGAGAAAAGAGAGCATGCATTAAAGGGAGAGAGGACAGTGAGAAGGATCTATTAATGGTAGGATAGATTAATGAGATAGATTGACTGATAGGTTGGATGCAGAAATGGATGGATGGAGAGGAGGAATGGATGAGTGAAGGGTGGATTAATGATGGATGGTTGGAGATAAAGATGGAAAGAAGATTGGATGGTTGCAAAAAAGAATAGATAGTAGGCCTGGGCAAAATGTAACTTGTGTCAGCGTATTTCACATAAGCAAGTGCCATTAGTGGAAACATTTGAGGTGTATGCATGAGGACAACAAAACATGAGCAGCAAGCCAGACTGGGAATCCAAAGCAGCCCTGGCAAATGATGTCAGACCAGCACCCGTACAATGCATAGCAAGTTCTGTGAGCAAGTTTGACCACTACAAAGGGGTGCTCTGGGTGGTATTTCCCCGAGAAAATTTGGAAAAAATAGTGCATTCTACAACACATTTGTCATTATATATTCAATTGTATTAGCTGTTAAAGCATAGTAAATGATGACCTTACTGTGCACCAGGATACTACAATGTTTATTAGGGCACTTCAACGATTCACTCACTATCACCCTCAAACAGTGCCTCTCATGTCTCCATAGCCTCTCTCTCTCACTTGTATTTTATTTGTTTTATAGCACCTATCATACCAGTGTAGGGTGTCAGAACACTTTACATCACACTCACACATACAGAGACATTGAATCATACATGTGTCAGTGTATGGGGAATGTTACATAAGGAAAAGGGGCCTATAAGATGTAGGATTCATATGCCATCCATACTAGTAGGCAGTTCTAAATAGTGTTTGGTCTGGAGAGGTACAAACTCAGGATTCAGAACATAACTCAGTGGTTAAGCTTGACTTTAATATGAATAATTATTTCTACCCAAACCTTTTTCTGCAACATCGGGCTAATGAAAGATTGGGGAAAAGCATAACGTTCTAACCTGTACCATGCAGCTTGCCTGCAGCTCTTTGATGACAGTTCATAGCTCACTATGCTAGATTACTATTGTAACTTTTTAACTGCACAGTAACTTGACACTTTTATTGTTGCCTGCAAACTGCTAAATATACAAGGAACTTTGCAGTGCTTTTAAAACTGAATCCCTGCTACAAAACAGGCCCCCCTCTAACAACCCCCTTGCCCCACTACCACCACCCCCTTCTAGCCTCCCAGGGAAAAACCTGATGCCTGGTACAGCCAGCCAGTCTGGCCTTGACAAGATGTTGTTTGTAATACTGATTTTAAATGTATCCTCACAACAAAAATTGACGCACAGATGCATTTTATTCCAAAATATGGCACGGATAGACGAATTTGCACTTTGTGTAATTTGACGTAATTTTGTGGGCATTTAGCATCATTACACAAAAGCAAACTACGAGAATTATGCACACCCCTAGAAAACTGATGCATGCATGAAGAAAATGATGGTTGAATTTAAAGAAAAAGGAAGGAAAGGTCAATTGGTATATGGATTGCTGGAGGTTTCAACGAACTGTTTAAAGGAAGGACAGAGGATGGAAAAAGAGATAAATAAAAAAGAAAGCCTGATGGAAGGAAGGAATGCGGGACAATGGATACAAGAACCTGCAAGGTATGAGGTTAGGAAGGAAGGACATAAATACACCCTTCTCCAGGCCCACTGCCCAGAAACTTGAGCCTGTTCACTCGTACCCCCGTCCTAATTCAGGCCACCCTGTTTGCATTCCTTATCGATCTCACAAGAACTCCTGGTTGCCATTTTTGACCCACCCTAAGCACTCCAGCTAGCCATCTCCATCACTCCAGGGACTCTAGCATGCCCACATACCACAGTCTTGGGCAGTGCTTATAGCGAGGCCAATGGGAGAGCCTGGCCACAACTCAGAGAGCAGAAGCTATGGGGAGCCTCCGACTGGATAAGAAGGCTCAAGGCTGTTTGTGAACCTTGTCCAGGAATAAAGCTAGGCGCTGCAGTCAATCAATCAATGTACACGTTTTTCGGTTTTTAAATAAATACCATAAACGTAGAACAAACCGTGAGATACACACCAAATATAAAACCATCCTCAGAGCTATCAATTAATTAAAAAAAAAATTGTAACATACACTATTTAGAAATACATTGAAAGAGCCAAATATCATATCAATAAATACCCAGTTATAAATTCCAATAAAAAGAAATCTTAAAAAAATAACAACTGTGCTATGCGTCCAAGGAATTTAATCACAACTGTTTCTCAACCTGACAGCAACTTTAAAAAAGATAAGAACATTAAGAATAATATCTCCCAAAAGCATTTGCAGATATATAAAGGCAGGTCATACCTGAATAAAATTAGCCCTTTTCAATATGGGGAAGATGTATAGCTTCTTTGGCACTGTATAAAAGCTACAAACATTGTGAAATGTAATGTGCCCTGTGGAGACCTACTGTAACAACCGCAGGACGAAAGATTTAGGCCCCCATTCCCCCCACGAGGGTAGGTTAACAGGAAAGGTAGTAGGTCCAACCGAAACATGGTTAATAAAAAGGAGTCACACCCAGGACCGACTCTAGGGCGGTGTATTCAGGGCGACTGCACCGGGAGTTGACTTGGGGTGGGGGCGTCATTTTTGAAAATGTATATTATTATTTTAAAAGCACCTATTTGTCTTCCCTGAAAGAGACTGGAGGTTTGTCTTGTGGAAGTTTTGACTCATCCAAAGGTAGTGCAGAGGGTTAAAATGCCTGCTTCTGAGAACGTGTACCATACAGATTACTAACTGCATATAATGTACATAGGTCAGCGGGTTATTTCTTCTGTAAGCGAGCTTCTTTTGAAACTTGTTGTTTAGTAGTCAAAATCCTAATATAGAACATTAAGCTATTCACTGTCATCAAAGACCTGCATGCAAATTGCAAGGTATATGTTAGAGCTATATGTTTTTTTGCCCAGTCTTTCATCACCCTAATCTTGTGAAAAGGGTTCATTTGTGTAGAAAACAATTCTTATTATGAAAGAGAACCCCTAACAATGATGTTACAATTTAAATTCTGGATTTGCGCTTTTCCAGAATAAGGACTGAAACTATATTGCCTACCAGTATTGATGACATGTCACTCCTACACTACACCTTGTAGTCCCATCTGATGTAACATTTCCTATACACTGATTTACACACATGTGATTGTCTCTGTGCAATGTGTGTGTGGTATGAAGTGCTCTGACACCTTACACTGGTATAAGTGGTGCTATATAACAAAATGAATCTGAGAGACAGTGTTTATGGAGACTTGAGAGGCACTGTTAAAGGGTGCTAGTGAGGGAATCCATGGTAGATTTGCTCATTGGGGGGCACCAACAGACATTGTCGCACAGGGCGCCACCAGCACTACAGCCGGTCCTGGTCACACCTGCTTTAGACGCACAGAAGGTAAGGCTCGATGGATGGTACAGTTTTTAAAATACCATATTGACAAACGCAAACTTCATAAAAGTGCCCTCTTTCCTGTTCAACAACCTCCTTCGAAAAAAAGTGGCCTTTCAACCAATTATAATCTTTCTTACAAATCCCATCCTATCTACAGGAAGGCAGGGTGCAGGGTAGGTCAAGACTGAACCGCAATATTCTTGCGATCGTCTGCTTTGACCTAAGGCACACTATGGCTTATTATTAGGGATGGGATTATGGATACCTTTTGGGGTTATCATATTACAGATACTACTGATCTAATGTATCATAACCAGGAATTACATAAAACGATAGTCTAAACACCCACCCTGCACTAGGTTAGTGCACTCATTTCTTGGTCCTGAAGAAACGCTGAGGATCCATTATGAACCAATAGGGCGTGAAACATGTCGACCTTATTTATGAAACTTTGAAAGTTCATTACATTACTCAGACTAGGTAGTGGCGCTTCTTAACTCTGCACACACTGACTAGTTTTTAACCTTACCAAAGTAACTTTGAATAACATTTAGTTTGACTATCCTCAGATTATTTTAGATCACCCTTTCCACCTAAATTATTTTGCTCCGCATACACCATCATGGCTGATACAAAAAGATCTCAGTTTAAGAGCCCTCTCTCAGGGCCCATGAGGCATAGCAGCGCCGGCCCCACGAGGAGCAAAAAGCCTGATGATGAAGCATGACACCTACATGGGTGTGTGAGGGCAATACTTCCAAATAAGGCCGATCCCCCCAGAATCATAGATTCCGGTCATTCTTTCTCCCCTTTCTTCTTTTTTCACACAGGAACAAGTACACCTATTAATTATATATATTATCCTAATTAAGGAGCATGGGTACTGGACCTTTATTTTGCTCCCAGTCCCCCTCTATGGGATTCATAATAAAAAGCGGTCAAACCTGCTTTTGACACACAAACGGTAAGGCTTGGCACAGTTTTTAAAATAACATATCGATAAACGCTAGGTTTCATAAAAGTGCCCTCTTCCCTGTCCAACAGACTCCTTCTAAAAAAGAGGTCTTTCATCTGATTGCAAAACCCTTCTTACAAATCCCTTCTGGATTGCAAAATAAATCTCCCCTACGTAAATTCAGAAAACAATCCCTGATATACTTAAAACAGGGGATGTGGAGGGAGTAATCCAAGGCCAGATAATCATTTATGATTTCTTTGCTCAATTGGATCCATGCCCTAGTCTAAATATTCAGCCAAAGGAAGAAAGGTGGAAAGGCCTTAATATCAATTAAATAAGCCACTCCCATTTCTCCGTGCACCAAAAAAGTAGGGGCACATTGCAGAACGCACTGAAAACATTTCAAGAAAGCATTTTCAACACTTTGCATCTTGTCCTAGGTAGTATATCCCCAGATCTTGCTCCCATGAACTACTTTGTAAATGAACTTGGCCTTATGAATCTGTAAAAGAGCCCCAGTCAGTATACTATCCCACTGTGTGGCAAAGTTGAATACAGCGGCATTCAACTAAACAAAATCCACTTTTTTCCTGTTAACCAGGGAGTGTCAACTCAAAGCACAGTCGAACAGCACGTCCAGTCATTATACTAGTCCTTGGCACAGAGGAAAACACAACTTTAAAAGTGGTCAATTTTGTGGATTGGGGCCAACAACCATCACAAAAGATTTTTTAGCATTCACTGATAAATCCAGCTCCTCCATAAAGTGGACGCCGGAATTCAACAAAGTCTGCAGGCCCCTAGCGGTTTTGGTCATAAGGACTACATCGTCTGCATATAATAAAACCAGAAGACAGCGCTGCCCACCTGTGGGCAATTTACTTGGAAATTAGATAAAACCTGCCCCAGGTTATTGACATTGGCATATAAATTAATAAGAAATGGGGCCAGGATTCAGCCCTGCTGTACCCCTCTTTGAATTTGAAAATGGTGGGCGATCTTCAAATCTTTTGAATAGTGTACTGCGGACACAGTGTCCCTATGGAGGTCCCTCAAAAAAAGTATGATGTCCCGTTCCACCCCTATAGACAACATCATCTGCCAAAGTTTGGATCTATTTACTCAAACAAACGCAGATGATCAATCCATAAATGCCAAGTGAATAGAGCCGGGGCGTGCAACTGTACATTTTCTTAAAGCAAAATACAAATTCAAGCATTGTTTCACGATTGACCTACCAGGACAAAAGCCATACTGCACTTCAGACAAGGCATTATTAGCGTCAGCCCACTTCGAAAGTCTAACCAGGAGGATACGCCCACCACCTTTACCATTGAATCGAGCAACAACATTGGCCTGTAGCAATGAGTGCTATCCCTGTCTCCCTTTTTGAATCAGGTACAATGATAGATGTTGCCCATGTCCCAGTGGGACCTGATGTCACTGCTGCGTTGATAAGTGTGATGATGACAGTTACACAGACCTCCACATAGGGTACGTAGAGGTCAAGCGGGATCCCATCAGGACCAGGGGTCTTGATCTTGGACAGCCCCAATATACCTTTCCTGATCTCCTAGGCAGAGAATGTTAAGGCAGCTTTCCTTTCTATCACACCCATTCCCACACTAGATGCAGATAGTTGGGAATTATAGATTTACTCAAAATGGCCCACTCAACTGTCCTTAGTAATGTGAGCCTCCAGGGAAACAATGTTATCTGCTGCAAAGAAGTGGCTATTGATGATGCTCCAAAATGTAGAACTACACTTCTCCAACTGCCCCTCAACACAAGTATGCTGCAGAGATCTGCATTAGCAATCTGTACAGCAGCTCCTACTTGTCCAATCGCCACTCTAAGTTGTTGTCTGACCAGTCAGAGCTGGAAAACAATATGTCTTGATGTTGTGTGCTTGTATGTGTGTAAGTGCATGTTTTTGTTTTTCGATGAGTGTGTGGATTTGTGTGTCTGTGGAAATTAGTGATTATGTGTATGAGTGTTTTACCCTCTACCTACCCTGGTAAAATGCTGCCCAGGCACAATGGTGGTAATTCTTGGGAACTTGTGGTCATTCATGTGATGATGTCTATTGGCCACACCCAGTAAAATGATGACCCTCAAATTAAGGTGGTATTTCTTGGCAACTTGAGGGCATACGTCACATGGTTGACATTGCTCACCTCAGTAAAATGCTGACCTCAGCATACATTTTGTAAGTATTGGGCGTCCATGGCAATCTGACTGCCTTTGTTAAAATGCTGGCCCTAGCATAACTGTGACAATTCCTAGCAGACTCCGGGCATCCACTTATGATGGTGCCTATCGCTAGCATAATGTTGGTCCTGACAGAATGGTGGTCATTATTGACATTTTATGCACATCCGTAGCACAGCGGTACCCACCCATTGCATAATAGCGGTACTGGTAGTAGAATAATAATTATTGGCATATTGTGGGCAGTCTTTGCACAATGCCATTCAGCCCTGACATAATATTTTCCTTTGGCAGACTGTTGGTAGGTCTTGGAATGTTGTGGTCATCAATGGCACAATGGTGATTCTGATAATATAGTCTCTAATTTTTGACATTGTTTGGTCATCTGTTCCACTCATGCCTAAGGTAATCCAAGGCATATTGTGTGCATGCATGGCATAATGGAACCCACCGAGGCATAACACTACATTTGAACTAATTTTCAAAAATCCCGGCATACTATGGTCAGCCATGTCATGATGCTGCCAAGGCATGAACATAAATAATTCAGAGCACATTAAAGTCCAAATAGGCCCAGACAACAAGAGTGGAACCAGTGCAAGTAAACATATGTAAAGTATATGTCAGTCTAAATGCTTAGTTAACTCTCCCTCCACCTCCCAGGCTAGATACATCATGGATTGAGTTCTAATAATGTATACATAATTCCTAATTATTTAATGGATTGGTTTACACTAGTGATTTATTTATGATGAATTCGGTTTTAAGTTGCCATTTAAGGATTTTATGTCATCGTGTTTATACAACTGTAATTCTTGCTGTTATATATTGCTAAATTGTGTCTCTTTTAATTATTGTGCACTTTTATGGATACATTGTTTATCCGAATAAAGTTTGTGAACTGAACATCTTTGCCATTTCCTGAGTTTTGGAGAGAGGATTTTGCAAGTCGAAACATATTCTATTCAATGAACAATGCCTGCTTTCCATTAAGAGTGTACTTCCGGGAAAACATGGGAGCCTTTAATGCGCATAGATTCTTCCATTATAAGTTAATGAGTGGGTACAAGTCTTAGTTACATGAACGTGGTACTAATTAGCATTGGCAATGCGCAATGATGCCACGTGGTGTGAAGTCTCGGGAAAGAAGGCCACAGACAGTGAAGTCATAACACTGCAAACTCTGCGATGCAGGACAATATGTTGGAGGAATAATGCATGCATTTATAAACATTTAATCCTTTGCACTGCATGAAATAGGGAACACATGGGAACACCTGCTGTGCAATTAAACATAAATTAAGAAATTCAAAGATTGCTTCAAGAAGCTATCTACTCCTGGGCTTTTATCATTTATAGTTCACACTCATCAAGTGGATATCGGGGATGACTAACGAAGTCAAAGCCAACTATTTGTGGTTCATTAAAAAGTAACATTGTGCAAAAAAAAAAAAAAAAAAAAGAAAAAGAAAAAAGAAAAAAATAAAAAAAAAAGGAAAAAAAAGTAACATTGTGCATCAGGTTTACGATTATGTTTTCACTAGTGCTCTGAAGTGGTCAAGTGAACGCAGGGGCACTGTACAAAAACAATAAATTAAATAAACATATCCGCAAGTAGAAATGCGAAAAGAAAAGAAAAAATTGTAGATTTCATATTATTGTTTGTAACTCGTATACACTGCCCACATTTAAAGTGGAAATTGAAAGTAGAAATGACACAAAGCAAAATTTCTAAACAATCGGCTGAAAATTGGCATTTACATTTAAACTAAATAACGTCATGTGGAGTTAGCTAAGATACATAATGTCTCTGGACACTGTTGTATAAAAAGCGATTGGTACTCCCTATGCTAACCCTGTAACATAATTGTTAATGTGTTCTTGTATAAAAATATCAATAAATAGAAAAACACCCTTTTGTTATGAGTAAAATTAAATGTTCCGAGTTGATTATTGTTTTAAAGGGATAATACTTTGGTGTTATGTGTTGGCTTTCATCCCTCGCTATGAATGGCGGAAGCGCACGGTCAATCTGCTTTCTCTCTCTACTTATGCCCTGAATCATGAGGCACGAAAAAAGACACTAGAAAATGCACTAAATGTCCAGCACTTCTCTAGTGGTGTTATGGCTTTCAGAGGTGGCATAGGATCGTTCCAGGAATTTATAACTATGTGTATTAATGAACTGTATCTCTAATTGGAGGCAGTCCTAGAACCATTACAAAGTGGCGTGGCTGGATGTGCAACCCTGCCAGTGTGGCTGTAGCCCACGTAGCGGGATCTGTGCATGGGCATTAATGCCATACTATTTAAAGGGGGGCTTAGTGCTTACTAGAAGGGTTTGTGCTGACAACGATGGCAGACACTCTGAGGGGCATATTCATCAAGTTTTTGCGTCACCCTTGTGCCACACAAGGGGCATAAGTGCAACGGAAAACATAAGTGAGATTTATCAAGCAAGGAAGGCGACCTTGTGTGGCACTGCAGGGCTTGATCAGTCTGGAGGAAACCATGGCAGTGTAAATCACTGCCTTTCCTTATTCTGCACCAGGGAGGCGTTCACTGGGTGGAGAGTGATGTTCCCCTCCATGGATTTTGGCGCATTTCCAGGTTTACCATTATTGGTTGACATGGGAATGTGTCAAAATGCTACACTTCCCCGGGTGAGGTGTAACAAGGAGAAATATCTTTAATTCTCCTAATCTTTCTCTTGGAAAATGCCTTAAAAGATTGTTTTTGTGCAGAAAAGTGTGCCTTCCTGCACAAAAACCTTCCTACCTACAACATGATGCAAGGGTCCTTGCATTGGCACTAGGAGGCCAAAAGTGCGCCAGCCCTAGGAAAAGACAGGAATCTGTAGTATAATGTTAAATACTGCTCATTCCTTCCCATTTCCACACCACAACACAGCAAGGTGGCCTACTGTGTTCCACTGTGTGAAAAAATTATAAATATGAGCATGAGTTCCTAATGGCCCTCTAGCTGTCTCCACCGCTCCTGCACACAGTGAGGGTCTGAGCCTGCGGAGGCGACCATATTTTTTTCATGTGATGAATGGCATCTGTTTGCAGAATGGAATGAGAATACTGATGCTATGTGTGACTTCATGCATTGCACACATATACCTGCAGCAATATAAGGCTGTTTCCTCCCAGAATGCAAGGGTTGTTTCCTTAAAAACATAAAACTATCCCGAGGTTTCACATGTCCTCAGGCCACGTGTACTTCTGATAGCATTGCTCAAATGGTTATGGGCCTTAAAGAATCCAATACATTCCAAATCTTTCAATAATCAACAAAAAAGGGACATACTCTATTCACAGTTTCTCATGACTTGCACCAACAGACTGGATAAGTAATAAGTGAATAGCCCAAGTCCATTGTCAAGGGGGCTTTTGTGCGGTGGAGAGGGATGGACTGCCAGCTAAAACCAGACTATCAATATGTTTTAATATTAGCCATATAGTGCATAGGCAGAGGGACCAAAGCAATAGAGCCAGCACATCAACCTTCCCATGGAGTTATATTGGTGGGCATGCAACCAAACAATTGGTTTTTCAACCCTATTTCCTCAATTCTTAAGCCAAGCAGGTGGCCTCATGCCAATTCAGGACTCCGCGTTCTGTTCCAGTCTTGGAAGTCCCTTTTACAATCATGCATTTCTGGTTGTTAGTGCTGTTGGTTCAGTTGAAATGAAGTATTGTGGTAGCTCCAGGGAAGCATTTGGGGCCTAATGTGCCAATAACATTGCACACAAATAGCAAATTTTAAGTAATCACAAACCAATTGTCTATGCAACCTATGAATATAGAAGTAAGTAGCACATTAGTGAATAACTAAAATTCGTTAATGGGCTTTAAAAATCCCAACTTTACGATTCGCTAAAATAAGAGATTCACAAACATTTCTGATGTCTTCTGATAGACTAGCCTGTGCTAGTCTATCACATGACTCCTGAGTTAGTTGGAGACACTGAGCTGTGCATCATGCCTTAAAGCAAGGAGGGAACATGTGTCCCCCAGCACCTTTACAGCAGTTCTGAATTCTAGGATGTCCATTTTAAATATTAGATATGGGTCTTCCAAGATGGTAGGGAGATATTGGCTATTGACCGCAAGGACATGAAAGCCAATGGTACTAAAAATTTGAAACTATGATTTCCCTACTACCACAGACTATGATGCAAGAAGAGTTGCAATCAAGAGTTGTGTCATCTAAAGCACAACTAACTGACTAGCTGAACTTAATATGCTTTTCCATGTGCACATTGCACGTATTTTTATCTAAGATGCTTGTTTTGTTGTGAAAGATACCCATTTTGACCCACTGTAAAATGCTTGAATGGCTATTTTACATAAAGAACAACGCTTTTATATTGTTTTATACTAATAAAACAGATTTTGTAATTATATACTTGGACATCTTTAGAATCGCAATTTGCAAGCAATCTTTTTTCTACATTGAAAATAAACATTTTAGAATTTCTGATCTGCCCACAGATTGACTTTTGTGTGCACATTTAAAAGGCTGTCTTTTTTTCAGCTTGTACTATCTGACTTTTTCCATTAGAATGATGTTTTTTTTAAAAATGCATTGAAAAAATAAACAACTGTTAGCCAACAGTGGTTGAGAGTTTCGTAATAAACGTTTGAAAAAAAATATTTGCAAAAATAATAAAACATAGTTAAACACCTAGCTGTCTGAGCAGTGAAATTGTATATATCACCAAATACAGTTATGTCAGTCTCTTCTCTGTTTGGATAGGAAATGAACTGCATGAGTTCCATTAGAGAAGTTATGACTAGACTAAAGGTGGAAGAGAATGCTTAAATGTTTTCTCTATCTTCTTGGATAGACATCAGGAAGTTAAGGACAACATTATTGTTGTTTTTTCCTTTATTGGTCGTCGTTTCTTCAAAGCAACTAATGGACTTCGACATAGTGGATAATAATACATGTATTATATATTTTATCATTGCTCGGATATTCATATGTAAAATAGATGATCTCCTGTGAATGGCTCCTCAATGATTAGAGCGGCAAACTCTGATGCAGAGGTCTAGCCCGGGACCAGGGTTCAATTCCCCGCCTCGGCGGGTCTTGGGCTCAAAATTCCACGGGCCTGATAATTCTCGCCTTGGTGCCTATTCCAATCATGGAGTCCCACTCTGCAACTCTGGGCAATAGCTTGCTTAATCTCCACAACGGCCACCACAACGCTAAGGATGCCTGGCCTCCACCTTGGGGGTGCCCAGGAGTGGACTTCTCACAGGGAAAGCCAGGATGGGTTCCACAGCAGTATTCGTACAAGCGCCTTGAGACCCTTGCAAGTGAGTAGTGCGCTATACAAGTATCAATTTTACTGATGTAATGTAGTGAAGCTTTCCTATAGATATATCATTTAGGTCACATTGCTTTTTTACACAGGTTTATACCATTTTAACTAGCTTTGTGGTACAGAGGGCCAGATGTTTGCCACTGTATTACCTGAACCAGGAGTGACGAGTTTGCATCTCTGCAAGGCTGACTAAGCCTTCTATCTTTCCCCAAAGTCAGTAAAGTGAGCACCATTAAAGTAAGACTAGTTCCTTTTAGTCCTAAAGTGACAGAAGTGTGGCGCTATATAAATCGAGCCTGGTGATTAAAAGAGACTCTAGTCTCTCCTATGCAGTGAGAGGGACACTGCAAGGATCACAAACCAACTACCTCATTAATATTAATTGGAAGGGAATCTTGCTAATTTGAATACTGGGTTGGAGTTCTACTGTCCCATGCAGGCCTCTGTCTTAGCCTTGGTAACTTTTCATTATTATTGAGATGTGAAGTTTGTGACTTTTTTTCAAACAGTCACTTTGGGCTCCAATGGATCTGAACATCCTTCATATAGCACTTGGGTGGCTGATCGCAGTGAAATGCTAAATGTGCTAGCATCTTCGTGCATATGCAAAGTAAAAAAAAGTCCTATTTCATAGTTTTCCACCCTGTTTAGCATGGTGCAAACTTTTCTGTACATTTCAATAGTGAGTCGCATAATGGCTTTGCTATAGTTTGCACTTTTTGCAAAAAACACTTGCTGACTTTGCTAACTTTGCACTTTAAACATTGTGAAATGAGTCTTTACATTCACAAAGTCTTTTGTTGAGCCCATGTCAATAAAAAGTAATTTGTGCATCAGGCTGTCGGTTGGTTATGGAAAGACCGGGATCGGAAACTACAGTTCCCGAAGACAGGAAGTCATCTGGAATTCCCAACAATTCCCAGTTTTCAAACATCTTTTCTAAAAGTCATAGGTATTAAAGTAAGTTTAGAATAGAAACCTGATAAATATTACAAATATTTAGGGGCTAACAGAAAATTGTATAATTCAGAGCCAGGCTTCGCTGGGGCTGGAAAAGACGAAGATACCTCATCTATAAAATCTGGATTGTATAAAGAATCCTGGAATGATACATCCCTGTAACCAGCCTGTCATTCGTGGATGTTGATGGGCAAGGGCCAAATAGTGCACCAGGTGCAGTAGAATCAGCATCCAGGATGGCACTTCCTCCCTTTTGGTGTCTGTTTTTTTTTTTATGACAGAACAGGCAGGGGCGGCTCAAGGCTCATGTCGGGCATGGGCAGGGAGCGTAAGTAGGGGGCCCTGGACGACGGGGTCCAGGCGGGGCGGAGCACGGAGGCCAGTGAAGGGAGGGGGGGGGGGCGGTCAGGGTGTTTGGAAGTGGAACAGAACCATAGGCTGCCAAATCCCTGCCTGGGGCCGCCACACAAATATGTGTCCATCCTCAGAGGATTATTATATTAAGGATATATATTGGCGTGGTGGCCCCTGGGGTTTGGTGGCCCTGTGCAGGTGCACAGCTAGCACATGCCTAAGGCCGCCCCTGGAACAGGGCAGGGGCCCAGCATCCTTGCTTCCATAAGGCTCCATGACGCCTGGATACCCTACTGCAAGGGCCTTCACAAGTGAGAGACGCAATGTCCGCATATTCAGTGCTGAACATTTTGCAGGCAACATTTGATGTGCAGATTCGGGCAAATAGAGTTATGATGCCGATTTTCATGTTAATTCCTTATAATATAACATTAGGCAGACGGGGTATATGAAGGAACCGCAAAGACGAAGGCAGGTAAGAAAATGGTTTGCTTTTAACGCCGCGGTTTGCCATCCCTAATTGCTTCCCGCTCTCTCGCGTCTTCGGCATCCGACGTTGATACTCCTGGGCTGACGTGAGCAGCCCTTCGATCATGCAGACTGGCTGCTATTTTTTCCCTACTGTTTTCAGTTCAATGCACACCGGAAGCAGCCTCGGCTCAGTGCACGGAGGTCCAGCCTATAAAAGCAATAACGCGAATAAAGGACCTTTTTGCTTCCAGATGAGGGGGAAGGGAGCGGGCCAGAAACGCGCACTAATCCTTGCATGCACTTATCAGGCTTAAGGCATGGCAAGGCTCAACCCAAATCCCTGCCAGATCTGACATCCACAAATCCATAATGCAAGTGTCTTGTTTTTTTTTCTTCTTTGCCTCACTCCGAGTGATTCAGCCTGCCCTTGTGGAGCCGCCATCCTCACAGCGTCTGGAGAGATGGCGCGCGCGCAGCTCTCCATTACAGCTGCGCACATGGCTTAACACTGAAAGACCCACCTGTCAGCCTTCCACAGACCCTGCCTTGCCTGGCCTCTCACCTGATGGAGAGATTGCTCCAGGCAGCAGTCACCCGGGAAGGGGAGGGCATCTAAAGAAAGCATCAGTGGAAACTGGGAAACCATCCAAAAAAGATAACATATGTGGTCGTGGCAAAGTCTAGATGGGCTCCGGCAGAATCAAAGAAAGCTTTTCCACATGGGCATGCGATGCTTTTTTTTACGTCCTTGCATGCATTTTAGCTGGAAGTATGGCAACAATAAGCCAAACTACATTTTTCACGAATGACATTTGATTGCAGCCACCGCAGCCACAAGTATATTTATATAAGTATGTGTCAGGCACCTCGGTTTATGAGCATGCTGGGCAGCTGTGTGCTCTCTATGTGTGATAATCAAGCCGATTGTTCACCATTTGACACTCGCCTTGTAACATGGAAGCAGTGTGCATGTGTGTCCGGGGCCATATCACCCATAATGCATTCGTGACATGTGGAAGTAGAACACGGATGGTATCACATTCATGGTGCACTAATTGCCCGCCTTATTGATGTAAAAAAATACCTAAACGAACTTGTCAAATGCTAAATATTTTGCTTCGGCCAAGTCAGGGCCACTAACCACATACCAATACAGCTTAAGCTTAACCTTAACCCCTCCTCTAAAATGGCTGGTCTTGTATCCATATAGCTTTGCCTCCCCAGAAGCTGGTGGTATGCGGAATATGAGTAATTTACTTTCACATTATCATGCAAAATGAGTACTGCAAAATTGCAGGTAATTACAGACAATTATGTAAAATGGAAATCCATCATTGTGTTCTACTTTTTACCATAACATGCATCCTCGCACCAGTTTTTGGCATGAAGACACAATTAAACAAATGCACCATAAACAAAAACCGCTTGTGTTCTGGTGTTTCAGTGCTACATTTTTATTGCATGTAATAGGAAAACCGTCCCAATGGCGGACTATCTAGTCTGCACCTCACTCTTGAGTTTTGAGAAGTAAAAATGTCCTGTGTACAAATTCTCTGGCACCTGCCGTTGTTCAGTGCGACTGTTCAACAGATCCTGGATTAATGAAGCATATGGAGGCGCACGAGGCAAAGAAGTCCAATCAGATGTATTTTGATAAATTCTTTATTTTTCAATCGTCCATTCCTTTTATCTATATAAATAATCCAGCCAACACGTTTCATTCCATAACCAATAGGAACTTCATCAGGGCTGAAAACCAATCATATAATGCACAAGACACTGTCAGAATAAAACCAAATATTAAACTAAAATACATTCAAATCGTTTTTTGGCACTTAAGTTAAAAATATCTAAAGAAAAAATAAACATCTACTTAAAACAATCCCATTACCAATCTAGTCAAATCTAAATATGTATATGCTCATAAAACAAAACAGAAAAAAGAGACACCAAACAACAACAAGCAAAATATAATTTACCGACAACAATGAAAAGAAAACGGCCAAAATATGAACAGGAAAAAGTACAGTACATACATTATTAATTATTAAAAAATAAAAAAAACACAAAACCCTGTGTGTTAGCACACGTAGGAAACCTCAGTATGAATAGGAGAAGATAATCTTTCTGTACATTTCCTTAGAAAAAACATACAGTATATATCAGTATACACTTGAGTTCAATCATTGAGGTCTACCATAGTGGAAATCATGGGGGCCCTTTGCTCCCAAAAAATTATGATAAATAAAAACCATAGAGAACATACATATAATTGTGTAATAGGAATAAATAGGCAACTAAACAAAATCAAAAATGAATCAATTATTAGTAGGGAGATCAACAAATTGTGCGCCTATTTAAACTAAGATCCAATCAGTTCACATAGTCCGATCCTTAAGGTAGATTCCATGTTGTGTCTCACCTTAATCTCTTGTTACAGTCGTGAATTTTCCGTACATGAGCGACATTACAGCTCAGGCTAAAATCCGCCGGCAGCTATGTATTTCCAAGGGGCATCATAGGGCCTCAATCGGATACCCAATGCAAAGTATATCATTTATGAGACCACCACTTTAGTCAGGGCAAGGGAGTTACACACCAATATAACCCCTGCTCACCCCCTTGGTAGCTTGACACGAACAGTCAGGTTTATCCCGGAGGCAATGTGTAAAGCGTTTGTGCAACACACACACACCAGCAACACACTAGGCACCCCACAAAAGGAACTCCACACAAGGTTATATCACAAATAGCCTTTGTATTATCATAAAACACATTAGTTCATAATCACACAATGTACACTGTGCCAACTAGCACTGGGCAATATTTACAGGGGATTATATACACACGACAGGGCCACTGGGGCCACTGTCATAAGCATTACAAATCACCAATTGTAAATGTAGCACAAATAATACATGTAGAGCACAACCAGTAACTACTGTTAAAAGTTAGGAACTTAGCATGAGGTTCTGCAATGTAAAACACACTAGGCAATAATAATCCCCTTAGGCATAAAATACGTGATGCGCCAACCTCATAAGCACTACATCACATCAGGCAATAATATTCACATTAGGCATAAAATACATTAGGAACTGACCCCAGGCCAACTGGCCTTCCATGGGGCTGAAATGCCCAATGTCCAAAATAGTCAGGACTGGCTGCAATGCAGCGAAGTAAAAGTTCCCAAAACTGGACTAAACGTGAGAGCTGCCCACTACTTGCTGGGCAGCTGTGAAAATGAGCATTGGCACTGTGAGCATGGGAGTCCCGCTCAATTATGCCCCAAACGTTGCAGCTGCCGCTAACTGGCGGTGCAGCTGATGTAGAAACTAGCACTGGTACTCACTTTGCTACTAAAGCCCCACTGGGACTTTAAGGTAAATGGGGCTCAATGTGTCAGCTGCCCTCTGTCTAGCAGGGGAAAAAGGGGAAAGGCTGGGTCCTGTCCCTGACCGGCTGGACCACTCTTATTGAACAAACAAAACAAGTGCCGGACAGTACCAATTGGGAAAAACAAATACACACCTAGTATAATGAATTGCTAGGCTGACAAACCATTTGTGTTTAGTCACTTGTATTTTTATGAAAAAAGATTATGAAGAAATACTTTGGCATCAAAGAATTCACACCGCATTTACAGAGGTTCACAAATACATTGAAAAAACCATAAACAATACTTTACATCAAAACATATACATATAACAATTATGATGAGTAGAGACAACTATGTAATGCCTCAAGAAATTCTCTTTGTTGAGGCACCAATCCTAAATGCAAAATAAACAAGTGGACAGCTACGATGACAAACTAGCCTACTTGTTTTTACCACCACTAGATACACATAAATTGGTTTGTCAAATGGTGCAGAAATAGGAAATAACAAAACTATGCAACAGTGTAGAATTGTGTGTTGATTGTATTCCTATTATGCCCTGATGATTCAGTATCTGGGTGGAGCAGGACGCCGACGCGTTTCGAACCCGTTCAGAAATTAATGGGTTCTCCTCAGGACAAGGATTGGGAGGGTCGTTGTCACTTATGTTGGAAGATATCAGGATGCTACCTTGGTGTTAATTGTGCATGCACCTGTCCAGAATGCCCAATTCCCGGAATCAATGAATGCGCCTTTATATGTAGGAGTTGAATTCCAAACTGGGCACGGGCGGCAGCCGCCGCGGTGGTTCGAAAAGTTTTTGACGATGGATCGGGAGCTGTGGATCAGGCAACCGGCGGTGAGAAACTGACAACGCGGGAACTTAGCATGAGGTTCTGCAATGTAAAACACACTAGGCAATAATAATCCCCTTAGGCATAAAATACATGATGCGCCAACCTCATAAGCACTACATCACATCAGGCAATAATATTCACATTAGGCATAAAATACATTAGGAACTGACCCCAGGCCAACTGGCCTTCCATGGGGCTGAAATGCCCAATGTCCAAAATAGTCAGGGCTGGCTGCAATGCAGCGAAGTAAAAGTTCCCAAAACTGGACTAAACGTGAGAGCTGCCCACTACTTGCTGGGCAGCTGTGAAAATGAGCATTGGCACTGTGAGCATGGGAGTCCCGCTCAATTATGCCCCAAACGTTGCAGCTGCCGCTAACTGGTGGTGCAGCTGATGTAGAAACTAGCACTGGTACTCACTTTGCTACTAAAGCCCCACTGGGACTTTAAGGTAAATGGGGCTCAATGTGTCAGCTGCCCTCTGTCTAGCAGGGCAGCTGGGAAGAACAATCAGGGCCTGGCACCACGATGCAAGTTACGTGGGAGTCCCGCTGTGCGACTCCGAAGGAAACCAAAATGTTGCCCACGTGTTGCAGCTGCACTCTGACAAGAGGGGCAGCTGTGAGCATCGACAATGTGCCCCTGAGGAACCAGAATTCGATTTAGGCCTAGTAAAACATGTAGTCACTATTAGTAATTAGCGTGATGCACTTATTAGGCCAATATAGAGATTCAAACACCAATAAGCACGTATAGTAATAACTTAGGTATTAGTATACGCCATATTACACGTTTTTGCAGCTAATCATAGGCAATATAGCTTGACCCGACCGGCGCCATTTTGTGGCCTAGTCTGCTTGCAGCATAAGTGAAAACCTACCATTACACTTAGCTAAAGCCGTTCTCCTGAGAAATAGTACAACTGTGGGAAACTGCTGCTTCTGCACGTTAGGCCTGTCAAGGTTGTAGGAGGGGGTAGGCTGGATAAGCGCATTCCTGGAGGCGCTGTGCGGAATCTCTCGGAGCTGGCAGAAGGGAGTCACCCTCTCGACCTTGCTATAACGAGCTGAGATAAACTAAGGAAGCTTTGTGTTCCATATATGGTCTTTCCCCTGCACCAACCTGTACCAACTTGTATGTTTCCTTCTTAGGTAACGGTTTAGAAATGTAACAGTATATATGTGATCTGTTGATAATGTGCCAGCAGTCTTCTCGGCGGACCTCGTGGGGTTAGGTCACGATAAGCTCCTCTGGCAGGGTTTGTTTGTTATAATAAACGATTGGCCCTTCTACACTGCCAACTGACTGATTATTGGTAATTGGTATTAAGGCTATTTGTAAGTATAGCTCTATTTGGGTTGTGATTTATTTTTCTGTACTTCACCCCGAAGCAGGCACCAACCATGGTCAGGCTCCCTTTACATCCCCACTCACTGGAAGCCTGGGAACTCCTTTGGAAGGGCACCAGCAGCCTCACCTGGACTCCAGTGTGCTCTCTCCGGTCTCCTGCGGCAGCGCCTCGCTCCTTGGTTGCGGGCCCCCCTCCGCCTCACGGGTTGTCAGTACAGCACTTGCGGGGCTCTCTACACTTATGGAAGCCCCGTGCCGCACCAAGCCTCACTTCACCCGGTCCCTCTCCTCGGGACCGGGATTTTGTTAGGGAGCCCGCGAGGCTCTGGGTCACTTCCGCTGCAGAGCCGGACGAGCCTCCCTGTTGCGAGGGACGCTCTCGAGGCGGGAACCAATCCTGGCGCGCCTCTGGCCGGGATGCATCACAGCCTCTAGGCCCACAGCGGCGATTGGCAAGTGCACCACAGCAGCTCGGGTGATCGGGTCACGGACTCCAGGACAGCGGCGGTGCTTCTTCAATACGGTGGTAATGAGGGGTAGGCTCCCTCTTCTTTAACCCTACAAAGCGAGGTGGGCATCTGCTCAACGATGCAAAAATGCGGTGTAGGCACCCACTAGGAAGGTACCGATGTGGGGTGGGCTCCCACTTGGTTGTGAAGTATCAATCAGCGGGGTGAGCACCTGCCAAAGTAACAGCAAATGTGGGGTAGGCTCCCGCGAGGTCAGCAGCACAGATTAGCGGGGTGGGCTCC
Organism: Lissotriton vulgaris; assembly: GCF_964263255.1. Lineage (NCBI taxonomy): Eukaryota > Metazoa > Chordata > Amphibia > Caudata > Salamandridae > Lissotriton > Lissotriton vulgaris. The sequence goes on along the minus strand of NC_141689.1, from coordinate 1,546,723,262 downwards.
CGCTTGTTCCATGCCAAGTAGCAGAATCCAACATGGTGCAGCTTCGCGCTGCAGGCCCCCAGCAGTCTTCCTCGGGCAGAGACACAGCGCTTATCAGCACAAAAGTCCAGCGCTTCTTCCAAATGAAAAATAAAGCGCTCTTCAGAAATTACAAATAAAGCGCTCACAGGGCGCTAGAGTTTAAGTTCAAGGGGGGCAAAGGCTGGGCCTAGGCAGGCCAGCACACAGGGCCCTTCAGCAGCGAGGCAGTCCCTTGTGGCGATTCCTTTCTGGAGCCTGGCAGCAGCAGGCCACCCTCAAGTCAGGAGAACAACAGAGGAAATTTTCATGGGGTCACAGCCCCTTCTTTTATACACCCTTTTCCTTTGTCACATAGCACAGGGGTGGGGGGAAACCAGATGCAACTGGTTTGGGGGAGCTCTGGAGCACTTTGTTGTGCTCAGCTCCTCTTCTCTTTTGTAAGGTGGGGGGTAGGTGCTCAGATGCACCACAGGGGGCAGAGCCAGCATTGTGGAGGGAAGGCACAGCCCTTTTCAGGTCCCAGGTGCAACTCCTCCCTCCCATCTATATGCAGATCTCCCTATTCACCACTGGGCAGACACATCCTGGCTCCTGGAGCCAACCACACCATCCAGCACCTGTCAGTCACAAGCCAGACATGCACTCCACAACAGGCAGGCAGACACACAGCACACAAAAATGACAACTTCTAAAAGTGGCACTTCTCCACCAATCACAATAAATCTGTGCACACCATTGCGCAGCATTTATTCTCACAAGTTCGCACATACTAAACTCACCCCTGCACTCCTCTCATACCAGGAATTACCATGGACACACATATCCCCCATGCATCCCTATGGGAGGGCAGGCCAATCTCACCACACGCACTCAGCATGCACACGCACTTCACACTGGGCCACAGTGCTAAAGTGTGCAGAGACCAAAAACTACTAATATCAGGTCACATAAAAGGCAAAAAATGTATGGGTGAACCTGTCAAAAGGGCCAAGTCCAACACAACCCCCTTCCAGCCAAAACGCAGGGCAGACCAATCACCACTGTGATGGGCTTCCTTGCTTGGGCCAATAGAACACGGAAGCGGGCCCGCAACTGCAGGGACACCCTCCTGTTCTATGCCACGGTGAACCCATGTGGTTCCTTCTGTAAAAGTTGTCCGGAGCAACTGGGCTACCCCACTGGTACTCCCTAGCTGTCCGCAGCCAGAACCAGGCCCTGTGCCACCCCAATGTCACTGGTCCTTGCCCATCCTCACAGTGGGGGGTAGCAACCCCTGGCACATAGTAGCCATTCTCTACTCTTCCCCTCATCAGGACAGTTCTAGACTGCCACTGATCCTTCAGCCTAGGGTCTGCACCCTCATGTGGACCAAAAGTCACAAGGGAGGCTCTCTTCCCCCTACCTCTCCTAAAAGTGTTCCGTCCTCTCTTCTTTTGAGAGGTACCCGTAGAGCACCACTCTCCCACCAGTTCAGGACCTCTCTCCCATAACCGGTCTCCCAACTTAGGGTTTAACCCCTCAGGGTGCACCAGGGTCATAGGCGAGGACTCCCACCCTCTGCACCCCCTTCCAGAGTTCTGCACCCTCCCAACTGGAGCAGTACCCCTGGAAGATGAACCGGTCAGGACACTGGCTACAGACGTCCTTCCCTCCAGGTCAGGCAGATTCTAAACCTGGCCTCTCAACCATGGGTTTAAACCCTTTGGCGGAATACTTGCCTGGCACTCCAGGACTTCTGGGGACTCACACAGTATCCCCCCGAGGGTAAAACCTGACTCATGTGTCGTGTGACAGTCTGACTGGCGCAGATCTCCTCTCCCCTGTCCACCTGACAGTGAGTGGAGATCCCCCAGAACAGAAGTGGTGTCACCATGGTCACTCGATGGGAACTCAGCCTTACTGGCTGGTCCCTGAACCACTGGTTCTTCCACTGGGGAACACATCCACCACTCACTCCTCAATCCGGACTTCTGTACCCTCCCAGCTGGAGCGGTACCACTAGACACTAGAACCACTGGAGCTCTATTTACAGACACTCCAGGTTCTTCAGACACTAGGAGATCCTCCTCAAATGAACCAACAGGACAGCCTAGACCCCCAACCCTGTGTTCCCAGAAGAAACCATCCAGGTTCTGAGACTGGGTTTCAGGCACCTGGGGACAGAGCCCGCACTCACTCCTTCTCCTTTGAGACATGATGGGAGCCCCTACACCCCTCTCATTACTCTGAGACCTAGCTGGGCTACTAGGAACCTCTTCCCCAATACAGGACTGGAAGATACCTGACCCACTACTTTTGGGATCACTCCCCAATGCCTCTTCAGAACCTCAGGCACTTTCCCAGTGGTCTGCCTCCTGTGCAAGGTCCCAAGGATCAAAGGAGTCACACCTCAACAGGTGATACCACAACCCCGGAAAACAACGACTGAGCATCTGCTCTTTGATAACCATATTGACCAGTTCATCAAAATCATGTTCCATGTTAATCATCACCCAAGCCATCAGTGGATCACAACATTCATCCGCAAAATCCCCCTAATCCTGGTGAGACAGCTTCTTACTGTCCCTGAACTTCAACCTGTACTTCTTTTCTCGGGAACAAGGTACCATACTTTGGGAACTGGGAATGGGACTTTCTGCACTGGACTCTATATTGCTGCCACCACTGGACTCCACCCTAACTGGGAAATCCAGAAAACCACAACTGCACTCAGGGGAAATCTACCCTCCCAAGCTAATTTCTCCCTGGCTAAGGCCCTCTCAGCCTCCGCCATCCTCTCCTGCGCTAAGACCCTCTCGGTTTCAAACTTTTTCACCTCCAAACCCAGCTGAGCTATCTCTTTGGCATGCTCTAACTTGAGCTTCTCCAAAGCCAGATTATGCTCCCTTTCTTCCCTCCTATCTACCTACTCCTCTGGGGACAGGGAAACGGATGGGGCGCTACCCCTGACACTGGACCCAGCAAGGGACTCCCTATCTATGGGGTCCTCACTATCTACTGGCGTCCCTGTCCTGTCATTTTCTTCCTCCTCTTCAGACTCTTCAGGGCTCCCCTCAGACCCACCGCCCTCTTGGCGTGCGGCCCGGGCCCTCTCCTCCTCACTGCGCTCACATTCCCAGTCATCCTTTTGCCATTGGATTAGGTTTTCCCTAAGTTTGGATTGTGTGTCTGACCCACTCACTGCTATGACTCTCTTTTCACAGAACTTTACCAACTCTCCCCTACTGTATCTAAACACACCACAAACATTAAAAGCAAACTCCATCTGGCCAGGACGCTCAGAGACACGTGCAACACAGGAGACCTAGCTGTCTGAGCTGAAGCAAGAGTACACAATCTACAAATGACACTCTTAGGAGAACCAATAAAATAACACTCAGAAATAATAATCCCCAAACATGTTACTATCTAAAATGCAGAGTTTGTAGTGCAACCAGTCGTCGCTGTGGTACTGCGCAAACGCAAGTCCTAATCCCACCGCTGATCACCAATGTTAGAAATGGGATGTCTGGTTGGCTAAGGCTTGTGCCAAAGCCAGGCAGAGACCACCACTCTAGTCAGGGCAAGGGAGTTACATGCCAAAATAACCCCTGCTCACCCCCTTGGTAGCTTGGCACGAACAGTCCGGCTTATCCCGGAGGCAATGTGTAAAGCATTTGCACAACACACACACACACACCAGAAACACACTAGGCACCCCACAAAAGGAACTCCACACAGGGTTATATCAAAAATAGCCTTTGTATTATCATAAAACACATTAGATCATAATTACACAATGTACACTGTGCCAACCTGCACTGGGCAATATTTACAGGGGATTATATACACACGACAGGGCCACTGGGGCCACTGTCATAACCATCACAAATCACCAATTGTAAATGTAGCACAAATAATACATGTAGAGCACAACCAGTAACTACCGGTAAAAGTTAGGAACTTAGCATTAGGTTCTGCAATTGTAAAACACACTAGGCAATAATAATCCCCTTAGGCATAAAATACATGATGCGCCAACCTCATAAGCACTACATCACACCAGGCAATAATAATCACATTAGGTATAGAATACATTAGGTACTGACCCCAGCCCAACTGGCCTTCCATGGGGCTCAAATGCCCTATGTCCAAATCAGTCAGGCTGGTTGCAATGCAGCAAAGTAAAAGTGCCCAAAACTGGTCTAAACGTGACAGCTGCCCACTACTTACTGGGCAGCTGTGAAAATGAGCATGGGCAATATGCGCATGGGAGTCCTGCTCTGGGAATCTGAAAATCAATTATGCCCCAAATGTTGCAGCTGCCGCTAACTGGTGGTGCAGCCGATGTACAAACCAGCACTGGTATTCACTGTGCTACTAAAGCCCCACTGGGAATTTAAAGTAAATGGGGCTCCACGTCGCAGCTGCCCTCTGTCTAGCAGGGCAGCTGGGAAGAACAATCAGGGCCTGGCACCACGGTGCAAGATACATAGGAGTCCCGCTCTGGGACTTCTAAGGAAACCAAAATGTTGCCCACATGTTGCAGCTGCCCTCTGACAAGCGGGGCAGCTGTGAGCAACGACAATGTGCCCCGAAGCGGGCACCAACCATGGGCAGGCACCTTTTCCAACCCCACTCACCGGAAGCTTGGGGACTCCTTTAGAAGGGCACCGGCAGCCTCACCTGGACTCCAGCGTTCTCTCTCCGCTCTTCTGCCGAGGTGTCTCTCTCCTTAGTTGCAGGCCACCTTCCGCCTCACGGGTTGTCAGTACGGCACGTGCGGGGCATTCTGCACTTATGGGAGCCCCGTGCTGCACCAAGCCTCACTTCACCCGGTCTCTCTCCTCGGGACCGGGATTTCGTTAGGGAGCCCGCGAGGCTCCGGGTCACTTCCGCCTCGTTGCACTGCAGAGCTGGACGAGCCTCCCAGTTGCTAGCAACTCTCTCGAACCAATCCCGGCATGGCTCTGGCCAGGACGCGTCATGGCCTCTAGGCCCACGGTAGCGATTTGCAAATGCACCACAGCAGCTCAGGTGATTGGGTCACAGACTCCGGGACCGCGGTGGTGAATCTTCAATACGTTGGTAATGAGGGGAAGGCTCCCTCTTCTTTAACCCTACAAAGTGTGGTGGGCACCCGCTCAACGATGCAAAAATGCGGGGTAGGCACCCGCTAGGAAGGTACTGATGCGGGGTGGACTCCCGCTCGGTTGAAAAGTATCAATCAGCGGGGTGGGCACTTAGTTGTGCTCAGCTCCTCTTCTCTTTTGTCAGGTGGGGGCTAGGTGCTCAGATGCACCACTGGGGGCGGAGCTAGCATTGTGGAGGGAAGGCACAGTCCTATTCAGGTCCCAGGTGCAACTCCTCCCTCCCATCTACATGCAGATCTCCCTATTCACCACTGGGCAGACACATCCTGTCTCCTGGAGCCAACTACACTATCCAGCACCTGTTAATCACAAGCCAGACATGCCCTCCACATCAGGCAGGCAGACACACAGCACACAGAAATGCCAACTTCTAAAAGTGGCTTTAAAAGTGGTTTATTCTCACAAGTTCGCACATACTAAACTCGCCCATGCACTTCTCTCATACCAGGAATTACCATGGACACACATATCCCCGTGCATTCCTATGGGAAGGCAGGCCAATCTCACCACACCCACTCAGTGTGCACACTCACTTTACACTGGGCCACAATGGGTGCAGAGGCCAAAAACTACTAATATCTAAGTATGGGCGAAATTTGCAAATTCGCGGTCTGTGAATTCGTGCGAAATGGCAAAAAAAATCAGCGAGTTCGCAAATTTTCCAGCAAACTCGCAGATTTTTGTGCCATTTGCACAAATATGTGACCATGTGTGCCTGTAACTTTGCCAGCGCGCCAAAAGACGCCAAGGTCCCTTGAGTGAGCTGGCCATTATAGTGTGGAGGGGCAGGAAGACGTTTCATACCGCTAGTGTGTGGTGGATGGGGCCAAACGGGCGGGGCTTCTATGCGAGTTCACATGCATCTTGTTTATAAAGGGTCAGAGACCGAGCAGAGCAGCAGATGAGGAGAAAGCAGCCTCCTGGTCACAGGAGCTATAAGGGGATGGCGCTCGGGAAACTCATGGATGCAAAAATACGTTTGGCACAGGATACCAGAATCCATCTGATGTCCAAGATAGGTCTGCTGAGCGTGTTGGTACAAAGCCATTCTGATCCTGCTCAGTGGGTTCAGGCGCATGCAGCTGCTGCTGGACAATGTCCCATCTCATACTCAAATGCCCCGTACAGGCATATGCTGGCGCTGGGCAGTAGGGTGCAGTGGTATGAGGGTGCTCCACGCCTGGTACATGCGCATACCGGTGCCAGAGGGGACACATGTTTATTGGTGCTGTGTAGCAAGTTATGAGTTTACATTTTGACTGCATCAGACTGTGGTACCACCTACATGGATCAGGAGCATCCAGGCACCAGACTTCATGGTGCAAGAGCATAATTGGGCTGTGTGGTACGGGGTATATATATATATATATATATATATATATATATATATATATATATATATATATATATATATATATATATATATATATATATATATATATATATATATATATATTCACTGAAAAAACAATAGGTTTCACACCAGTTATAGTTAGGAATTAGCATTTAAAAAACCTATCAAATTCACTGAAAAAACAATAGGTTTCACACCAGTTATAGTTACCTGGAAATTTTACTGACATGAAACCATTGAAATTTCCACGTTATAGTTAGTTGGACTCACTATAACTTGCGGGTGTAATGCACTGCTGATGACATCACATATTACATCACTCATGACATGGTCAGTGACATCACTCATGACATCACTGATGACACCATCCAGTGAATGTGTGTCTTTCAGATAAATAAATATGTTTTATATATGTATGTTAAGGTCGATGGAAGAATATTTGTTTAAATTATTGTCTTAATGGATGTTTTAAAAATAAAAAAATGATTGGATAACTGCCTTATTAAGTATATCTTATTGAATACATATATTAGCGAGTAATGTGTAAATATTTAAATGTATGTATCAGTGTTTCACTTTGTGTATAAGTGGCTGCATGGGTTGGTGAGTAGCTACATGTGTGTGTATATGGGTTATTAGATGTTTTTTTTAGTATCTTTATAATTGTCTGTTTGATTTGGTGGGGGTGTTACTTAGCACAATGATGCATCAATGACTGACTCACTGTTTGTATGTGTTTTGAAGACAGCATATGTGTAGGATTGTAAGGGTGAATGAGTGTGTATATGTATGTGTTAGTAAGTGAATGACTGTCTCACTAGTGTCTTTATCAGTAACTACATATGTTTTAATGTAGTATATGTGAGTATTGGTGTATATAATTGAGTATATGTGAGAGTGAGAGATTGAAAGAGTTCTTGTTTTAATAAGTATGTGTTTCTATAAGTGATTGTTTAAGATAGTAAGTATGTGTAAGTTTCCTTAGAAGTAAGGTGGTAGTGTATATATAGCTGTATATGCAAATAAATGGATGTTCAATAGTTTATTTGCATGTTTGAGTATGTATGTGAGCAATTTTGTGAAGACTGTCAGTGTGTTAGCAGATGTATAGGTGTCTCACTACATATGATGAGTGAGTATATGTCTGAGTGACTATATAGAAGTGTTGGTGAGCGAGTGGATGTGTATATAAATGGTGGAATTACTGAATTGGTTGTTGTATCTGGTATAAGTATATCCACTTTTTTTTAAATGTTATTTTTTATTTTTCAAAATGTGTTTTAAGAGTTACTTTACAGTGAAAGTAGGTCAGTCTCTCTGTCACAAGGATGGTGTCATCAGTGATGTCATGAGTGATGTCACTGACCATGTCATGAGTGATGTAATATGTGATGTCATCAGCAGTGCATTACACGCGCAAGTTATAGTGAGTCCAACTAACTATAACGTGGGAATTTCAATGGTTTTATGTCAGTAAAATTTCCAGGTAACTATAACTGGTGTGAAACCTATTGTTTTTTCAGTGAATTTGATAGGTTTTTTAAATGCTAATTCCTAACTATAACTGGTGTGAAACCTATGGTTTTTTCAGTGAATTTCATACGTTTTTTAAATGCTAACTCCTTTCTATATCGAGTTTCTAACCTTTTTTTTTTTTTTTTACAATTTGCTGTTTTTTTGTAAGTATTCATTTTTTTTATATATTTTTTTTCTTCTGCGCTCTGGGTGCGCGCTCCGGGAAGCTTTCAGCTAAGCTCTCCAGTAAGCTTTCCGGTAAGCTAACCGGTGAGCTCACCTGAAAGCGCACCCAGAGCGCTACTGTCGTTCGTGAAAAAAAATATGAATGAAAAGTTAATAATAATGCAAAACATTTCGTACCATACAAATAAAATCAGTTTTTTTATAAGAAAAATGATTATGCATTTCTGTAAAAGTTTGATGACGTCACTTCGGCGCGCAACGTAAGTGCCCTCGGAAGCGCCTACGTTCGCGCCGCGTAAACGCACCCAGAAGCGCCTACGTTCGCGCCACGTAAACGCACCCAGAAGCGCCTACGTTTGCGCCACGTTTGCGCCCCGGAAGCGCCTACGATCGCGCCGCGTAAACGCACCCGGAAGCGCTCTGGAGCGCGCAGCGTAAACGCGTCGGGTCATGTGACCCTAAAATAACACTTTTCATTGGTTGCTAACAGTTTTTTTACAAAGAATGAAATCCCCACCCATTTCCTTCACTTCTTGTTTCACTTTTGTGACTGAAAGACCTGTTTTTTGCTCCTGGATCTTTCTTGATTTACCATGGCTGACAGAGTATCCAGCAGTGAGGATGAACCTGATTTCATCAATGAAGAACCTTCTACCCCAAAGGTGAAGGAACATTTTATTTGGAAATTTTTTAAGATTCCAGCTGACCAGAAGAAGGTGAATGCTCCAAAAGTGGAGTGCAGGATCTGCAAACAGGTCCTGTCACGGGGTGACCCCCCCAAAAAATACTCATTTGGGAACTTCGCGATGATCCGGCATGTGGAGAGGAGGCACCCCCAGAATTATGCCCGGGAAAGTGTCAGGGCTCTGGCACAAGAGGTTCCCAGTGATGGGGCCTCTACATCCACCGGAGGAGCAACTTCTTCTGGGAGGGGGCAATCGCAGGAGCAGGTGCCAAACATTCAACCTGCATTTAACCATGGTGTCCTCAGATTCAGATACTGCAATCAACTCCTCACCTCTGGGGAGCAAAGTGTCCAGCTCATGGTTCGAGCATTGGAGAACCATCGCTGCCCTTCCCACCCCTAATTTTTTTTGTTTTATTTTGCTCCTGTTGAGCAGGTTCCATTCCCTGTTTTTGTTCCTGTTTTGAAAAAAAAAGAAAACCAAAAGTTCTTTTCAGAACTACCTCCAATTCTCATCAAAGAGCTATATTCTTAAAAAAATGAAGAGTAAGTGAAATATAGTGCATTGATAATTGAAAGGAGAATGAGTAAGAAAGAACAGAAAGGTATGAGAGGAAAAAAGAAGTGAAGTAGGAGGACTGAAAGAAGGTGAGTGTTAGAAAAGAAAGTTATGAGAAGAAGAGTGAATATGGGGAATGTTGATATTCAAAGAAAATGTTGAAAAGGTACAGGGGCGTGGAAGGGTAAGAAAAGATGCATTGCTGGAGTTGAAGGTAGAAGGCCTCATTTATGAAGCCATGCGTCACTTTAACGCCACCAAAGCATCACTTTTTGTGACACAACATTCCAATAAAAAATGCACCTTATTTATTCATATTTACAAAGTGGCGTTTCTTGGTAAATACATCACTTTGTAAACCCCTGTGCCACATTATTCCTATGTCAAGTGTAATGTATGCAAAAGGGACGTATTGACGCAAGAAAGGGTCGTAGAGGTGACACAGTGAATAAACTGGAGGCCTCATTTCTGAAAAGTGACGCATCGCTACGTGAAAACAGCGATGCATCACTTTTCTGGGCGCTCTCCTTATGACATTCCAGATATGTCATATTTAATTTATGACTAATCAATTCGCAAGGAGTTACAGATATGTCAGTATTTCTGACGTATCTGTAAACACAAAAGTAACGCATTGCTGGAGTGCGTCACAAAAGTTACGCAACTCCAGTAATGTGTCCTTTCACATGGAAAAAGCACCATGTGAAAGGTCTTGCGTCAGTCTTACACCAGCTGTGAAGCAGGCGCAAGATTTTGACGCAACAGCATCCTAAAAGTGACACAGTGAATTCTCATAGATTTCACTGCGTCGCTATTACAAAGCTTTTTGCGGGGGAACACCCCCTCTGCATACATTATACCTGACGCAGATATAATGTGGCGCAGGGTTTTAAAAAGTGACCCATCTGCCTAGATGCGTCACTTTTTAAATAAAGCACAACGAGGTGCATTTTTTTACACCGCTGGTGCGATGCGTCACTTTTCTGTGCGCACTCCTTATGACATTCCAGATATGTCATATTTAATGTATGAGGAATCATGTCGCAAGGAGTTACAGATATGTCATTATTTCTGACGTATCTGTAAACACAAAAGTAACGCATTGCTGGAGTGCGTCACAAAAGTTATGCAACTCCAGCAATGTGTCCTTTCACATGCAAAAAGCACCATGTGAAAGGTCTTGCGTCAGTCTTACACCTGCTGTGAAGCAGGCGCAAGATTTTGACGCAACAGCATCCTAAAAGTGACGCAGTGAAATCTCATAGATTTCACTGCGTCGCTATTATAAAGCTTTTTGCGGGGGAACACCCCCTCTGCATACATTATACCTGACGCAGATATAATGTGGCGCAGGATTTTAAAAAGTGACCCATCTACCTAGATGCTTCACTTTTTAAATATAGCGCAACGAGGCACATTTTTTTACACCGCTGGTGCGATGCGTCACTTTTCTGTGCGCACTCCTTTCGACATTCCAGATGTGTCATATTTAATGTATGAGGAATCATGTCGCAACGAGTTACAGATACGTCAGTATTTCTGACGTATCTGTAAACACAAAAGTGACGCATTGCTGGAGTGCGTCACAAAAGTGACACAACTCCAGTAATAGGTCCTTTCACATGGGGAAAGCACCATGTGAAAGGTCTTGCGTCAGTCTTACACCTGCTGTGAGGCAGGCGCAAAATTTTGACGCAACAGCATCCTAAAAGTGACGCAGTGAAATCTCATAGATTTCACTGCGTCGCTATTACGAAGCTTTTGGCGGGGGAACGCCCCATCTGCATACATTATACCTGACGCAGATATAATGTGGCGCAGGGTTTTAAAAAGTGACCTATCTACCTAGATGCGTCACTTTTTAAATATAGCGCAACGAGGCGCATTTTTTTACACCGCTGGTGCGATGGTGCTTTCCCCTTGTGAAAGGACGCATTACTGGAGTTGCGTCACTTTTGTGACGCACTCCAGCAATGCGTCACTTTTATGTTTACTTTTATGTCAGAAATACTGACGTATCTGTAACTCCTTGCGACATGATTCGTCATACATTAAATATGTCACATCTGGAATGTCGTAAGGAGTGCGCACAGAAAAGTGACGCATCGCACCAGCGGTGTAAAAAAATGCACCTCGTCGCGCTATTTTTAAAAAGTGACGCATCTAGGTACATGGGTCACTTTTTAAAACTCTGCGCCACATTATATCTGCGTCAGGTATAATGTATGCAGAGGGGGCATTCCCCCGCAAAAATCTTGGTAATAACGACGTACTGCGTCACTTTTAGGATGCTGTTGCGTCAAAATCTTGCGCCTGCCTCGCGTCACTTTTATGTTTACAGATATGTCAGAAATACTGACGTATCTGTAACTCCTTGCAACATGATTCGTCATACATTAAATATCACACATCTGGAATGTCATAAGGAGTGCGCACAGAAAAGTGACGCATCGCACCAGCAGTGTAAAAAAATGTGCCTCGTTGCGCTATATTTAAAAAGTGACGCATCTAGATAGATGCGTCACTTTTTAAATATAGCGTAACAAGGCGCATTTTTTTACACCGCTGGTGTGTCACAAAAAGTGATGCACAGGCGGCGCAAAACTGGCAGTGCAAGGCCTTCATAAATATGGTCCTGGATTTTCCCCGTGCTTCGCTCCCCGGTGCGCTTCCCGGAGCGCGTTTCGGGCGCAAATCGAAAAAAAAAAAAATGTAATGCCCCGCAGGACCCTATTTTAGCCCCCACATCAAACCTAGGGAGTCAGAGGGGGTCTACTCTGCCCCCTTATGGTCATTTGCCCCTTTTTTTTTCAAACCCCTTGTGTCTCGATTTTACCGAGACACAAGATGGCGGCCTCTCCAGACTGTTTAGAATGTTTACAGACACCCAAGAGCCAATCAGCTTTATGCGCGCAAGTCGCGTGTCGCGCCTGGAGCGCTCTCCGGTGCGCGCACCGGAGAGCGCCTGTAGATATATATATATTTTTGCACCTAAATTACTCAAAATCCACTGGAGCACATATCTTGAGACATAGCAAAGGCACATCGGGCTACCAGTCCCTACAATTTTGCCAAGTTTGGTGTAAATCCATTCAGCCGTTCGAGCTAAAAGTGAAATCGACCGCCCTACGGAAATTAACATGGGGAAAACGCGTTTTGGGACCCCCGTTTTATCTTGGCCCCACCTTGACGAATCCCCCCCAAACTTTCAGGGAAGGACCGGGGCGCCGCGAGGCCATTTTGAGGAAATTTTGAGGCAGATTCGTCAACCGAAGCCAAAGTTATTCCAAATAGAATTTTGAGAATTAACATTGAAAAAAATCCTAACTATAACTACCTACTGGCAACCGCCAGTAGGTAATATATATATATATATATATATATATATGTACTGGGGGCAGAGGGGCACTTAGCACAATGTGCGCTCACACACGGAGGGCTCCCGGGCAATTGAGCACAAATGATTTTCACACTGAGAGGGCTCCGGGGCAGTTTAGCAGCACGGGGGCTCACACCCACTGGACCCCAGGGCAGTTCAGTAGCGTGTGGGCTCACAACCCCTGGGCAGCTCAGCAGCATGGGGGCTCACACCCACAGAGCTCCCAGGCAGTTTAGCAGCGCCACCCTCTGGTTCATCACTGCCACCCTCTGGTACACCACTGCCACCCTCTGGTTCATCACTGCCACCCTCGGATTCATCACTGCCACCCTCTAGTTCATCACTGCCACCCTCTGGTTCACCACTGCCACCCTCTGGATCATCACTGTCATCCTCTGGTTGATCACTGCCACCCTCTGGTTCACCACTGCCACCCTCTGGTTCATCACTGCCACCCTCTGGTTCCTCACTGCCACCCTCTGGTTTATCACAGCACCCTCTGGTTCACCACTGCCACCCTCTGGTTCATCACTGCCATCCTCCGGTTCATCACTGCCACCCTCTGGTTCACCACTGCCAGCCTCTGGTTCACCACTGCCACCACCTGGTTCATCATAGTCCCCTCTGGTTCACCACTGCCACCCTCTGGTTCACCCCTGCCATCATCTGGTTCATCACAGCACCCTCTGGTTCACCAATGTCACCCTCTGGTTCACCACTGTCATCCTCTAGTTCATCACTGCCACCCTCTGGTTCATCACTGCCACCCTCTGGTTCAACACTGCCACCCTCTGGTTCACCACTGCCACCCTCTGGTTCACCCCTGCCACCCTCTGGTTCACCCCTGCCACCCTCTGGTTCATCACAGCACCCTCTGGTTAACCACTGTCACCCTCTGGTTCATCACTGCCACCCTCTGGTACACCACTGCCACCCTCTGGTTCATCACTGCCACCCTCGGATTCATCACTGCCACCCTCTAGTTCATCACTGCCACCCTCTGGTTCACCACTGCCACCCTCTGGATCATCACTGTCATCCTCTGGTTGATCACTGCCACCCTCTGGTTCACCACTGCCACCCTCTGGTTCATCACTGCCACCCTCTGGTTCCTCACTGCCACCCTCTGGTTTATCACAGCACCCTCTGGTTCACCACTGCCACCCTCTGGTTCATCACTGCCATCCTCCGGTTCATCACTGCCACCCTCTGGTTCACCACTGCCAGCCTCTGGTTCACCACTGCCACCACCTGGTTCATCATAGTCCCCTCTGGTTCACCACTGCCACCCTCTGGTTCACCCCTGCCATCATCTGGTTCATCACAGCACCCTCTGGTTCACCAATGTCACCCTCTGGTTCACCACTGTCATCCTCTAGTTCATCACTGCCACCCTCTGGTTCATCACTGCCACCCTCTGGTTCAACACTGCCACCCTCTGGTTCACCACTGCCACCCTCTGGTTCACCCCTGCCACCCTCTGGTTCACCCCTGCCACCCTCTGGTTCATCACAGCACCCTCTGGTTAACCACTGTCACCCTCTGGTTCATCATTGTCACCATCTGGTTCATCATTGTCACCCTCTGGTTCATCACTGCCACCCTCTGGTTCATCACTACCACCCTCTGGTTCAACATTGCCACCCTCTGGTTCACCACTGCCAACCTCTGGTTCACCACTGCCACCCTCTGGGTCATCACAACACCCTCTGGTTCACCACTGCCACTCTCTGGTTCACCACTGTCTCCCTCTGGTTCATCACTGCACACTCTGGTTCACCACTGTCACCCTCTGGCTCACCACAGTCATCCTCTAGTTCATCACTGCCAACCCCCACTGGTTCATCACTGCCACCCTCTGGTTCAACACTGCCACCCTCTGGTTCACCACTGCCACCCTCTGGTTCACCCCTGCCACCCTCTGGTTCACCCCTGCCACCCTCTGGTTCATCACAGCACCCTCTGGTTAACCACTGTCACTCTCTGGTTCATCACTGTCACCCTCTGGTTCATCACTGCCACCCTCTGGTTCATCACTACCACCTTCTGGTTCATCACAGCACCCTCTGGTTCACCACTGCCACCCTCTGGTACACCACTGTCTCCCTCTGGTTCATCACTGCCGCCCTATGGTTAATCAAAGCACACTCTGGTTCACCCCTGCCACCCTCTGGCTCATCACTGCCACCCTCTGGCTCATCACTGCCACCCTCTGGGTCACCACTACCAGCCTCTGGTTCACCACTGCCACCCTCTGGTTCATCACTGCCACCCTCTGGTTTACCACTGCCACCCTCTGGTTCACCCCTGCCACCCTCTGGTTCACCCCTGCCACCCTCTGGTTCATCACAGCACCCTCTGGTTAACCACTGTCACTCTCTGGTTCATCACTGTCACCCTCTGGTTCATCACTGCCACCCTCTGGTTCATCACTACCACCCTCTGGTTCACCACTGCCACCCTCTGGTTCACCACTGCCACCTTCTGGTTCATCACAGCACCCTCTGGTTCACCACTGCCACCCTCTGGTACACCACTGTCTCCCTCTGGTTCATCACTGTCACCCTCTGGTTCATCACTGTCACCCTCTGGTTCATCAAAGCACACACTGGTTCACCCCTGCCACCCTCTGGCTCATCACTGCCACCCTCTGGCTCATCACTGCCACCCTCTGGGTCACCACTACCAGCCTCTGGTTCACCACTGCCACCCTCTGGTTCATCACTGCCACCCTCTGGCTCATCACTGCCACCCTCTGGTTCACCACTGCCAGCCTCTGGTTCACCACTGCCACCATCTGCTTCATCACAGCACCCTCTGGTTCACCACTGCCACCCTCTGGTTCACCCCTGCCCCTCTGGTTCACTCCTGCCACCCTCTGGTTCATCACTGCCACCCTCTGGTTCATCACAGCCACCCTCTGGTTCACACTGCCACCCTCTGGTTCATTACTGCCACCCTCTGGTTCACTACTGCCACCATCTGGTTCATCACTGCCACCCTCTGGTTAATTACTGCCACCATCTGGTTCATCACTGCCACCCTCTGGGTCATCACTGCCACCCTCTGGTTCACCACTGCCACCCTCTGGTTCATCACTGCCACCCTCTGGTTCATCACTGCCATCTCTGGTTCACCACTGCCAGCCTCTGGTTCACCACTGCCACCCTCTGGTTCATCACTGTCACCCTCTGGTTCATCACTGCCACCCTCAGGTTCATCACAGCACCCTCTGGTTCACCACTGCCACCCTCTGGTTCACCACTGCCACCCTCTGGTTCATCATTGTAACCCTCTGGTTCATCACTGCCACCCTCTGGTTCATCACTGCCACCCTCTGGTTCATCACAATACCCTCTGGTTCACCACTGCCACCCTCTGGTTCATCACAGCACCCTCTGGTTCACAACTGCACCTTCTGGTTCATCACAGCACCCTCTGGTTCACCACTGCCACCCTCTGGCTCACCACTGCCACCCTCTGAATCATCACAGCACCCTCTGGTTCACAACTGCACCTTCTGGTTCATGACAGCACCCTCTGGTTCACAACTGTAGATTGTGGGGAGAAAGCACACCTGCCCAGCCTCAACCGGGGGCTGGTTAATGTGTTACTGAATTTGAGCTTCAAGTCCGGCACCTGCTTCCTATCTGTAAGTGCTTCTTGTTGTGGTTTTATTTTTGTGACAGCCTGGAGCATTATGCCATATTTGTAACTATTCTCTGACCCTGCTTCGAGGGTCAGAGCAGGGTCAGAGAATAGTTGCAAGTAGGCAACAACTCTGGAGGCGCTGCTCAGGAAGCACTTACAGGGTTACAGCAGGTGCCCAAGTTGAAGTTAATTTCTTTGTAACCATTTTGTAAATGGTTACAAAGAAATTAGCTTCAACTTGGGCACCTGCTGTAACCCTGTAAGTGCTTCATGTACTCCAGTTTTTGAAAATCCTTCCCACACGCGATTTCGCAGATTTTTCTGCAATTTCGCAAGATTCGCGGACCGCGAAATTGCAGAAAATCCACAAATTCCGTGAACTGAACGGATTTTACACCCATGCTTACTAATATCAGGTCACATAAAAGGCAAAAAGTTTAGGGGTGAACCTGCCAAAAGGGCCAAGTGCAACAACTAGTATTTCCAGGATAACCAAAAAGCACCTCAGAACCCCAATATATATTTGCCAAATACTATGCCAGATCCCACCAAGCCACATTTGTTTTAGTATTTAAACAAAACGTGAATCTCCTTTGTGTATATACTGCTATTTAATCTTCCCCGCATAATACAGCGTGAGTTATATATGAAGGGATTCCGCTTGAATCCAGTGTTTCCTCTCATTTCCTAGAAATCGATTTGGACCTGCAACTCATTTATTTCATTTCCATGTTACCTTTGTCATACTACCCTATCTTTATTTCCCATTATGGTAAGGCATATCCATGTCATTTGGACTATTAAATATAAATATTGTTGCCTCTTCAACTATTTAAAGTAATTCTTGGAAAATTCACCCGCATCCGAGAAAACTAATATGCTGAGCACATGAGGGTCTGAAAAATTCTAAATCATGAATGTGTTTTTCTTAAAAACTTCTGAACATTCATATACATCAGGCAGGCCCAAACGCCACCCGACCAACTCCTCGTGAATATGCCTGGGAAACACCACATATTCATTGTCCCACCAACGCTTATGACATGCTTTAAACAGTAACCGAAAATATTTCTTATAGGTATGCAAGGGAGACACCACAAATTCACAATTGTACTGACATGTAAATATCCCCACCGTGAAATCCAGTCAAAATAATCTTGCAGACATGCATGCACTTGTACACACTTGAGAAATCTGACCTGCAGATTACCCACAAGCAACCAGGAAGAAGCAAAACAAAAAACATAACAGTTATGGGTTGAACAATGCTGGTAATTATTAACCCCTCCGCCGCGGCCGGAATTCTGCACCTGTGCGGCACATTCCAATCACGCGTGTGGTCATGACGGCTCCCGGCCGTCATCAGCACACGCCCACCGTAACTGATGACAACCGGGAGCCGCCATCAGCACCGAAGGGGTTAAGGTAACATACTAGTCCATTTTTTGCACTATACGGCTCAAGATAGAGACTGGTCATATAAAAATCAGATTTTTCCCTGCTTCAATAGGAAGAGTAAAGCCAGAATTGCTACATCATGTGCCCTCTAGATGTGACAAAAGCAACCGCAGACAGGTTTCAGACTACGTGGACCTCATCAGTAGTGTGCAGCCTAAATCCAATGGCACAGAGAATTTAAGGATACCCATCACACTTTGGGTGATTTCCCTATTGGAGCAAGATGTAGCAGCCTATTCTCAAAGGTATATTTACTCCTGTAGATTTACTCATGTGTAATTTACTCCTACACTTTGTAGTAATTTTACTACTTAGGGTATTCCCCGTTTCAGAGTGTAAAGCTGCTCCAAAGTTTAGACTTATATGGTCCAACATTCTGAAACCATGGGCAGAGCCAGTATTAGGAGTGTAAAGTTACCACTTGTAATGTTTCACACATAGGTAGAGGTCTCCACCACTGTTGTAGAAATGTACCTGATGTAAAGTACAGAAAAAAGTAAAGCAATGTATTAAACTAAAAAACGAAATCCTAAAAATATTTTCATATTAAATATGAATGTAAAATACTTTTACATATAGTTTTAAAGCTAGAGCAATTCAAATGTTACAGCACTATTATCCTAAAAGTGCATTATCAATTAATTAATTTAAATATGTTTAATTAATGTGTAATTATTTAATTTATAATAAAAAAAATACACTTGCAGATTTAAAGATTTATTTTAAAAAATCCTCATACAGCAAAATGTTTTTAAATGTAATATATATAAAATTAGAAGAAATGCATTTAATTCATGTGAGTTAATATTTTTTTGCCAAAAAAGTAACCTGTATTTGTGCATTTTAAACAGTTTATTAAAACTGTATTAAACAAAAGAATTTCTATTACATATCATTTTAAACCTTAAATACAATGTATCTCTAGATTCTAAAAGATTAAAAACGTTTATTTTAACATTGTGTCATTAGGATTGTGTTTAAAATTACTGCAGCCATTGTTTTCAATGAAATGGTGATTCAGGACAAACGGATGGCTGTGTATCGTGCTGGACTTACTCCAGGTCTGAGCAGGAGTACAGTTCAGTCACAGCTGGTATGGAATGGTGGCAGGGTGCAGTGGAAGGTACGGGGGAGTTAGGGAAAAACAAAAACTTACCTGGAGGTCGCCGTCACAGCTGCATTTTCTTCTCCAGCAGGAAGCTCCCAGCCTCCCAGAATCCCCTGACCAATCACTATGCTGTCTTAAGAAGCGTTTTGATTGGTCTGAGCGCCGTTGTTTGGTGTTCAGATAGGAACTTGGTGGCTGGACATGTTCTCCACTAAGGCTGTATAATACATCCTGTGGAGAACAGGCACAGTACGCATGACACTTTGGCCGGCCCGAGGCAGCGGGTACATTTTCATGTGCACTTTAGGTGCAGCCACCACTCCCCGTCGTCAGATGAGGCTTCGACATCAGAGGAGACCGGCCCATCGTATCAACGGGGCTGCTCTGTAATACACCTGAAATAGTAAAAATAAAATAATATTAACAGACGACGTTATTATAATTTTTCTTTGCACTTCTTTAAAGCAGTTGGGTGACGCTCCTCTGCGTTAGTGGAGGAGCTACCCCTGATACAGTTAGGATGTTTAGGGTCCTTTTTGACTGAAGTAGCTTTAGCAGTGTAGTTTACCAATAGCACTGTGCTTAGTCAATTGTGCATAGGTGTCTGTCCCTCCCTAAACTCCTGCTTAGCCCTCCCAAACGCCTCCTTAGTCCTCCCAAACCCCTGCTTAATTCTCCCTAAACCCCTCCCATTTAGTAGTAAGTATGCCCCATTTTCCATACAGTCCCTCTTCCCTCTCACATGTACTCTGCTTACATGTGCGGAGATATTTGCAATCAGGGTTGAGATCTCCACATAGAAAAGAAAGATGAACCAAAAACAGAGGTCTTCTCATGTAGGTCTGTGAATAGCATTTTGTACTATGTGAGTAGTACTATTGTAGACTACTAAACATCCAAAAAGTGCAGTTTGTTAATTGGCATCATAGTCTGATTTGCATATACCAGATCCCAGTCTGGAGTGTCATATTGGATAAAAAATGATTGTCTCAATAAATAATTACCAATGGCTGAGATTAATTCAAACATTGCACAGTGTTTTGTTTTTCCTCAAGCATCTAGGCAAGAGGTGCTAACATTGATAGTCAGAACACAACAATTAGACAAGCAATGTGATATATTCAAAAGCATGTGACCCTCACAATTGTCCCTCTGGGAGAGCCACAATACTTACCAAACACAGCCAAAATACAAGACACAAAGTCATTAATGAGGCCCTACCGGCACTTTTGCACTGCCGAACCGTCACGTTTTTGATGTTCTGGTGGCGCAATGTGCCATAGCATATTTATAAGTCCACATAAAGCCACTTTACTTGGCTTTTCATGGCCTTATAAATATGTGCCCCTTCCACGCAGAAAAGTGCTTGGGTGTGGATGTGGGTGTTCCCATGCAACACCCATGGACCTGACACATTGCCAGATTTATGAGAAATCGTAAACCTGGGAATTCGGCAGAACCTAACGACACTCCAGGGGTGTGGTTAAGGAGGCACAACGAGGAGAAATGTTGTAATTTTTCCTTGTTCTTTAATTTTTCTAAGTGTCCTGCATTCTGCAGGAAGGTGTCCCTTCCTACACAAAATCAATCAGCCCTGCAACGCAGGCACCGTGGCACCATGGTGCAAGGGTGCCTGTATTGGTGAATGGCAGCCCATTGTGCGCTGGGGAGAAGGACAGTAATGCGCCTATCAATAGATACGGTGCATTCCTGCTCTTTGTTATGACATAAGGCAGAGCTGCAAGATTCCTTGCGGTGCTGCCCAATGTCAAAACCACATAAATGTGGCCCAAAATATCCCACAAATGTGAGTTTGTGGGTATTTACAAACCTTTCCAAGGAACATTCCCACCCACGATTGGGTCGATGATGTCATGGGCAAGATTCAATCGCTGTCCGTGATGGGAAAGAGTAAGGAACCCTCCCAAATTGGGGGACCTGGTCGGGGAAGAAAATTCTCCAATGTGCAAAACGTTTTCCCCATGGATGAACAAGCACTGGCTAAGCCAATAGGTATGACATTGGCAAGCGGGTGTAATGGTTAGCTTTATTGATTTTTTTAAATTCCCAGCAAATGGCACAAATATAATTTAAAAAAATAGATATTGTCCTCTCCAAACTTGAGAACTATGTGTCGGCACTGACTAGTTTTAAATAATAATTGAGTATTGAATTTTATTACAAGAGTGTGAATGCTTCCTAGCAGGCTGGTATACAGATATATATATGTGATCATGTGATCAAAGCTCCACGGAGCCGAAACGTTATGGCGACAGCACAGAAAATAAAGTAATCTTTGAATCCAATACCTTGGTTCGTGCCTGTTCCGGTTCGTGGCTGAGGAGTAAGGCTACAGCGCGAGGGAGACGGAGGTTTCTGCCATATATGTGTGTGTATATATATATATATATATATATATATATATATATATATATATATATATATATATATATATATATATTTGGTAGGCAGTTGCCACTTTTGCCTGATTAAAACATCTTTTGAAGCATCCAGAAGTACCCTGCGTTACTTTTCTTCTTGTGAGGGGAAAATTGCGAGTGAATTTATTGAGGGTGACCGGATCGCAACCGATTGTGACGCCGGGAGCAAACCAGACATTTGTGTACGTATATATATATATATATATATATATATATATATATATATATATATATATAATATCCAAACCTTACTCGTCAAGATAAAAAGAAAAGGCGCTGACTCCGTGGGCTTCACGAAAAGGGAATTTATTTACCCTGTGCAGATGGCTTAACGCGTTTCGCCGGACAAACCGCCTTGATCACAACAACTTTCCATGTACAAATGACAGTTTATATACAAATGCACAACTCGATCGTCGGAGAAGTTTGATGACGTTCATTGTTTACGTCGGCTATTGAATAGACATAGTAAAAATCTTTTTACACATGACTCTAATGCAAGATTTTGTCGTGCTTGGGCATTACTTTGTGAATGAAATCTACTGCTAGTGCAGTTTGCGATTACTATACATGATTATAAATTAATTCAAATTTCTTAAATACAATAGATCACAAAATCTCATGTTTCTGAATACTCTGTGCCCAGAACAATAATGATGAACTCATTTACATATGCATGTGCCAATATAGATGCATATATGTACGCGACCAACAAGAAAAGTAATAATTATAAAAGTGCTGAAAATAAACACCAACTGTGACAAATGACATTGATAAAAAATAGTCAAACCACACTTTGATTTTGTCTCACTACTGAAACGTTGTATGCCTTGCAAAATACCACCATGTTATTCGTCTATAATTTTGACAATTATTTCAAAGTGGCAATAAGAAATATTGAATTGGAATTGAGCCCAAGTGGGCAAATCATTGTTGATTCATTATGTGCTTACTTGTATGTACCACAATTCATAATAATTTAAGACCATTCAGTACAAAATTGTGTGGGTTCATTATACGTGATTATCCTATTCTAATTACCCTGTGTGCTCCTAACAACTATTGAAAATAAGAGTGCCTAATGTTTTTTAATTAAAGTGTGCTGATACTATAGTATTACACTGGTATCCACACTATGAAGGTTCAGAGGAGTGGGATACGTGAATTAGCATGGAGCTAATCTATTTGATCTATTCATGAAATTACAGGTACCGGGCTACTTTCCAATAAGATGTGATGTTACAGGTGTACACTTAAAGCTTTGTCAGAATTTATCCCGTTTGGAGTTTTGGTGTCGAGAAGAATTATATATCTCGACTCCAGCCTCCTAAGTGCTAGGAGTCTATTACCACCTCTGATGTTTTTGCTAATACTATTGATGACAAAGTATTGCAGGTCTTCTGTTCTCCCTTTGTGAAAAGCGTTAATGTGGCGAGCCACCAGATAGCTTTGATCGTCATTGGTCACTGCTCTCAAATGCTGTAAAATTCTTACATGGACCGGATGTAAGGTGCTTCCGACATAACGCTTTTTGCATGTACATTGAAGGACATAAATTGCGTAGTCTGTCTTGCAATTGTAGGCCCCTTTCAACTCTAATGGTGTTCTCCTTAATGGAAGGTGTACTTTGCGGACATTGAAACCGTACTGACAAGCTTTGCACTTAGTGCACTTAAAAAATCCTTTCTTATTGGAGAGCCAGTTAATGTTTTTTGGTTGGCTTGGAATGTTAGATACCAGTTCCTGTTTCATGGATTTTGCCCTTCTGTAGGTAATCTGCGGCAACTTGGTACATATTGTTCCTAATGCAGGATCACTACGCACTATGGGCCAGTGCCTGTACAAGATTTTACGTACTTGGGTATGGTGGGCATTGTACCCCGTGATAATTCTTGGTGTCTCATTCTTTTCTATAGATGTTACAATAGATTTGTTCTGAAACAACAAGCTCTCTCTACTCTTCGTCAGGCATTTATCTTCTGCTGTTTTTAACACTTTGTCTGAGTAGCCTCTTGTACGCAGTCTCTTGAATAACTGGTCTTTAGATGTTTCAAAACCTTCTTGCGTACTGCAATTACGTTTCATTCTGAGACACTCAGCATAGGGGATACTGGAAATCAGGCTGTGTGGGTGGAAACTTCCGGCATGTAAGATGGTATTGCCGGAAGTGGGTTTTCTGTAAGTTTTTGTTTGAATCTTGTCCTCAGAAACAAATAGCTCTAAGTCCATGAAAACAATAGAAGATTTGCTGGTATTGCATGTGAACTTTAAGTTCAGAGAATTTTCATTTAGTTTCTCAGCAAATGATCTTGCACTCTCTTCACTGCCCTTCCACAGCAAAAAAATGTCGTCAATGTAACGACTGTATTTCAGCACATTGTTGGACATTTCTGTGCCGTGTTCTGCCATGAGTACTTGCTCCTCCCACCAGCCCAAATGCAAATTAGCATAGCTGGGGGCGAAGCAAGTACCCATGGCAGTCCCCTGAATCTGACGATAAAGAAGCTTGTTGAACATGAATGTATTGTTCTCGAGACACCATTCCACCATTTGCAATAACATGGCTGTGTGCTGATGTAGTGTTATGTCCCTAGTGTCGAGATAATGTTTGATTGCGTGCAGCCCATCATGGTGTCGAATACTTGTGTCCAAACTTTGCACATCTAAAGTTACCAGGACAAGGTCTGAATGCCAGTCAGTATCGTAGATTTTTGTCAAAAAATCACCACTGTCTTTTATGTACGAGGGCAAGTTACGTACAAAGGGTTGTAAGAAAAAGTCGATGAACTTGCTGGTATTCTCAAAGAGCCCCCCGATTGCCGATATTATGGGCCTCCCCGGGGGGCACAGTTCATCTTTATGAATTTTGGGAATGAGGTACAGGTGCGGTGTCACCGGATAGTTGTTTCTTAAAAACTCAAATTCTTGCTTTGAGATTAGTCCTGCAGACTTCCAAGTGTACAAACATTGATGGTATCTTTCCTGTATGCTTGTTACGTTGGTGGCACTAATTCTAACATAGCACTCCCTGTCAGATAGGTGCAGAGAGGCTTCTTTGTTGTACATTTCTTGGGGCCATAGCACCACATTCCAGCCCTTGTCTGACATTCGTACCATAATGTCCTTTCTTGCCTTTGATTTTATTCATTACACTCTCGTATTTGGTTCTTTCATTTCTCCTTGATTTCAAAAAGTCATTGCTGCTTTCTAGGGACAACTGTTTCAAATCTTTGATCACCTTATCTGAAAAGATGTCTAGATTGTCTTTAGGCATTAGTGAACAAAAGGTTGATTTTGGTCTGAAGGATGTTTTAGCGGATTCGGAGATGTTGATACCGGCATGTTGTGCTGTCATTTCGGTGTTCCACAAATACTCTTGGCTTCCTCCATCTTTATCCAATCCAGCCATCTCCTGGATAAAATCCATATCCGCCACTGTCCAACTTGTTTGTTCATTATCAGATGTTAACTGCTTATCCCGATTCATATTTTTGTCTTTGGTGTTGATATAGTGTTTGCGCAGTTTCAGTTTCCTTATAAACTAATGCAAGTCTATGCGGGTTTGTATGTAGTCGAAATTAGTTCTTCCTTATTTGAGAGCGCCATGTCTGATAAATTTATCACTGTGTTGTTAAGTTCATTATCTATATTTATTGTCTCCTGTTCGCCCTGTATGTCTGTTTTTTTTTTGTTATTTGTTGTTTTTTGTTTGCCCCATCTTCTGTTCTTGCGCCGTCTGCACCTTGATTTCTGTTTTTCTTGTTGTACTCTGGGCGTGGTTGCCATGACCTGAGACTTCTCAGGCGATCTTCCCGTAAAAAAACAAATTCATCCACGGGGGTTGGCACGTTTTGTAACGGACCTTGAGTGTTTTCGGTGCCTGGGTCTGATTCTGCTCCCGAGCTCGCCTCTGATTCACTGGGGACAGATCCTTGTTGTAAATTGCCCGTGACGGTGGGTAATTTTTGCCTTCTGATATTATCAAACTTCCGGGCGAAAGAATAGATCCTTCCTTTTAGATAATCATTGCGGTCTCTTTGAAATTTGACTGCCTTACGTTCTTTGATGGTTTGCTCATATTTTTCCACTCTTGATTTAATATCCACCATAGCTTTGTTGATTTCTACTTGGTTCACATGACTCTCCAGTTCTTTGCTGACAACTTCCAATTGCGCCAGAATTTTCTCTCGATCAGTGGCAGCATATTTTACCAATATTTGTAGCATATTCCTGGAAGACTGGGCGTTATTATCTGCCCATTCCTGCAGCATTGCTGGATCTGGGTTTTCGTAGGTCGGTACTACCAATACTCTCAATCCTCGAGGTACCCGACCCACCTCCAAGTATTTGCACAATGATGTACATTCCCACCATTTTGAAATTTCCTGTTTTCCGAATCGTTCGAAGTCTATTAATAGGGTTTTAATGGTGGTTCCCTCAGATGGTTGATCTGCACTTTGTCCCGATGTAGTGGGACTATCAACGCTATTTGTTTCACTAAAGATGTCCAGTGCCGCCTCCGTGCGTTCACGCACCCACTCCTCAGCCATCGCTTATTTTAGTTAGGGAATATTTTTCCTCCTTTTTTGAAACCCACTGCCGCTTTATGCTGAACAGCACTACGGACTACCTCTCCCGTCCGCCACCTTGTTCGCACTCCCAGCGCCGATCACCGCACACGCTGGCTTACCTCGTTCCTCGGATACCCTCCGGCATACACAAGAGACGAAGCCGCACACGCCGTGGCAGTCTATCAGCGTCGGTCGTTTCGTTTGCAGGCTCGGGGGGCTCTTTGTTTTCCTCAATCTTGAAGAACGTCCATTTGGGTTTACCAGGTAACGAAGAGCACAAAAGCGAGGAGGGTCAGCGTAAGGGGCTCCGGCACGCCCCTATGTATGATATCCAAACCTTACTCGTCAAGATAAAAAGAAAAGGCGCTGACTCCGTGGGCTTCACGAAAAGGGAATTTATTTACCCTGTGCAGATGGCTTAACGCGTTTCGGCGGACAAACCGCCTTGATCACAACAACTTTCCATATACAAACGACAGTTTATATACAAATGCACAACTCGATCGTCGGAGCAGTTTGATGACGTTCATTGTTTACATCGGCTATTGAATATACATAGAAAAAATCTTTTTACACATTACTCTAATGCAAGATTTTGTCGTGCTTGGGCATTACTTTGTGAATGAAATCTACTGCTAGTGCAGTTTGCGATTACTATACATGATTATAAATTATTTCAAATTTCTTAAATACAATAAATCGCAAAATCTCATGTTTCTGAATACTCTGTGCCCAGAACAATAATGATGAACTCATTTACATATATATATTATATATATATATATATATATATATATATATATATATATATATATATATATATATATATATATATATATATATATATATATATATATATGTATATATACATATATATATATATACATATATATATATATATATATGTATATATATATATATATGTATATAT
Source organism: Lissotriton vulgaris (assembly GCF_964263255.1). Taxonomy (NCBI): domain Eukaryota; kingdom Metazoa; phylum Chordata; class Amphibia; order Caudata; family Salamandridae; genus Lissotriton; species Lissotriton vulgaris. Next base: position 1,546,696,271 of record NC_141689.1, on the reverse strand, counting down.
ATATATATATATATATATATATATATATATATATATATATATATATATATATATATATATATATATATATATATATATATATATATATATATATATATTCACTGAAAAAACCATAGGTTTGACACATCTTATAGTTCGGAATTAGCATTTAAAAAAACCTTAGAAATTTACTTAAAAAAACATAGGTTTTACACCAGTTATAGTTAGCAGGACATTTTACTCATACAAAACCATTGAAATTCCTCCGTTATAGGTTGTTGTACTCACTATAACTCGCGCGCCCGCAATCCACTGCTGATGATGTCACATATTACATCATTCATGACATGGTCAGTGACATCACTGATGACATCACTGGACATAACTGGTGTAAAACCTATGGTTTTTTCAGTGAATTTCTAAGGTTTTTTAAATGCTAATTTCTAACTATAACGTGTGTTAAACCTATGTTTTTTTCTGTGAATTTCAAAGGTTTTTTAAATGCAAACTTCTAACTAAGACGGGTGTGAAACCTATGGTTTTTTCAGTGAATTTTCATGGTTTTTTAAATGTTAATTCTTAACTATGACGTATGTGAAAGCTATCATTTTCTAGTGAATTTCCAACGTTTTAAGAATGCTAATTTCTTTATCAAGTTTTATATTTTTTATATGTTTATTTTTCAACAAACTGCCTTTGTATACTGTAATACATTGACTGTATCCTGTAATATGCAACAGCACATCTAGTTTTTATGATTTGCATAAAGTTGAACAGTATACTTCAATCCACATATAAACAGTCAAATTTGTTAATTTGTTTTTTTTCAAACGTGCGCGCACCTTGCGCGCACCTCGCGATTTTTTTGAAAAAAAGAAAAAATGTTTTGCCCATCAAGGTTCTTCAGGGACCCTCTGACAAGGCCTAGGGGGTCAGGGAGTCTCTAACCTGCCTCATTTTCACGTTCTCCACTATTGTTTTTGATTGACTTCTGCTTCGAGGGTGCGTGCACCGTGCGCGCACCTCGCGATATTTGAAAAAAAATAATGTTTTTTTTTGCCCGTCAGGGTTCTTCAGGGACCCCCTGAGAAGGCCTAGGGGGTCAGGGAGACTTTACCCTGCCCCCTTTTCACGTTTTCCACTTTCATTTTTCACTCCCTTCTGAAACTACACAAAATGGCGGCAGAAGAGTGCGAGCACCGTGCGCGCACCTCGCCATTTAAAAAAAATAAATGTTTTTTTTTGCCCTTCGTGGTCCTTTAGGGACCCCGTGAGAAAATCTAGGGGGTCAGGGACTCTCTACCCTACCCCCTTTTCATGTTCTTCACCTTTATTTTGCCCTCTTTGCTGCCTCGCACTGACAAATGGCGGCCAACACTTCCTGGTTTCCACAGATTCGAATGTGCGCGCACAGGAGTGCGCACTGTGCGCGCTTATAGATATATAACATTTTTCAAATTCGATTTTCTCAACAAGTACTGGAGGGATTTACACCATTTAAACAGGAAGGCGATCTGTGAATCAGACTCTAACATTTTGCGAAATTTCTTGTAATTCTGTTTAGCCATTCGGGCTGTAGTCGTGTCTAATCGTCCTATGGAAAATAACATGGGTAAAACACGTTTTGGGACCCCCCTTTTTTCTCAGCCCCCACTTGACGAATCGCCACAAAACCTTCAGGGAAGAAGCGGAGCGGAGCGGGCCATCTTCTTTGAGAAATTCACGAAGATTCATCCACCGGCAGCAAAGTTATTCCCAATAGAAGTTTGTGGATTTCCTATGGAAACCAGGTCCTAACTATAACTACCTACTGGCGACCGCCAGTAGGATATATATATATATATATATATATATATATATATATATATATATATATATATATATATATATATATATATATATATATATATATATATATATATATATATATATATATATATATATATATATATATATATATATATATATATATATATGTATATATATATATATATATTTATATAGATATATATATACATATATATATATATATTGCTACACGTTCCTCCTCTCATCCGTTGTTTCGGAAAGAGATGTCATCAGTGATGTCATCAGTGATGTCACTAACCATGTCATGAATGATGTAATATGTGACATCATCAGCAGTGGATTGCGGGTGCGCGATATATAGTTAGTGGAACTAACTATATATGAAATTTCAATGGTTTTGTGTGAGTAAAATAAGGTTTTGAAAAGGCTAATCCCTAACTATATATGGTCTATAACCAATGGTTTTTTCAGTGAATTTTCAAGGTTTTGTAAATGCAAATTCCTAACTATATATGGCCTATAACCTATGGTTTTTTCAGTGAATTTCATTGGTTTTTTAATAGCAAATATCAAAAGCTGTAAAATGTCAAGTACGTGATAGGTAAAAACTTTTTCGTGTTTATGCACGCTGATGTGCTTTGAACGCTGCCCCCCTCCCCTCTTTTCTCTTAGTAGAACTCTCTCTTTGCAGATAGTGAAGAGTAGTTAACGCAGGCCTTTACCCCCGTTGTAATCCGTCGTGCCTGCTTGTTTCTCCATTTGATTGATTGTTATCCAAGCATTTACTGTTTTACAATTGATTCTCTTTGGTTCATTCTCTATTTACAAACAAGCACAAAGTCGCAATACTCTGTTTAGTCTTTGCAGATAGTGAAAAATCGTGAAAAATCGTGTAAAAAAATAAAAGTAATCGAGCAAAATCAGTAGGCCACTAATTGGATCTCTTTTTGACCTCGCTAAAATAGAAATATTATGAACAACCCTTCATGAGAAATACGAAAATAGTGAGATGAACTGAGCTCCACACCATGAGGGCTGCAAGACAGCTCGGCTCCGTCACCCACCCCGCCCAAAATAACGACAAACCCTATGCAAATATTAAAAATATAGACAACACACCAGCAAAGAAACAGGGTAAAACATTTTATTAAATAACTATTTACATAACTATTTTATACTTTTTATTGCCCAATCCGGCTAGCTCAATCGATCGAGCATGAAACTCATGCACTCTGATAGCAAGCGTTGCTACTGATGCTATGCAGACCAAAACTGGTTTTCAGTTTGTACATTTTTCTAGATTTTTCCATCCAAGGTTGGTTGACTTTGTAGAACGATGTCTTCAGATTTTCAACATACGGTGTGGTGGCGCGGACTGGGAGGGGGCGCTTCGCTCCTGCCCCCTCCCCAAGTAAGATTTTCATACGTGAAAGTACGTTAATGGTTTTGGTCCCTGAGTTGCTTCGATGTCACTGCCATTCTCAAATGGCATAAGTTCTGGATGTTGGGTGCCATAGTTCAGAGTTCTGAGCAGCGCTTGTAACACTGTCTGAAGCTTATTTCCACCTACTGCAGCTTCACTATTCTCAAAGTAAGTGAGTGTCGTTTGTGGACCTGACTGCATTTGAAAACAATGTGATATGTTACCTTCCTAAACCGCTTGACGGAGGCCCCCGAGGGGCGGTGTGATGGCCATGGACTCGGAGAAGACGCTTGGCTCCGACCCCCTCCCCAAGTCTTATAGCACCGGTGTAGCCTGAGATCGCCCCCGACATAGGCGGCTGGCTCCCGGGGTCCGGCGGAACTTTTTGCCTTTTGATGACTCTTCTATTCTGGACCTTGTCCCACAATCCGTTTGACCTGAAGACACGCTGTAGTGGGGCGCCCCTTTACCGTTTTAGTTGCCATTCCGCCCGCTTTTGCTACACTGTGCCTCTTCCGCCATTCAGCTGTTTACCGCCCGCTCTTGCGACTACAACGTCTCGCTCACCATGTAGTTGAGTTGCTCCCGCTCTTGTGATGCAACGATAAGCGACTGCCACAGGACTCTCAAAATGGCGGCCGGCTCTTCAGATTTGGGCGTGGTCCACTAAAATGGCGCTGGGACACCTTGGAACTCGGACGCTTCCCTGATAGGGCTTGGGTCCCATTCTCGAAAGCGTCCCCTCAGCCGTGAAGTTCTACAAAAGTCTTGGGGGCCCCCGACTCCCGCAGGCTTCTGGTGGGGAGCGGCTGCCATGTTTGCTCGTGGAATGGCCACGACGGACCTACGAGATGGTAGTGCTCTCATGCTGACGCCAGCTTTAGTCTGAAACATCCAGAAACACTGTAGACTACCAATTCGATCAGTTCCGGTAGCGCCCCAACATGACCCGGTAGAGAAGAACTTGCCCTCCCCTCTTTGACTGATGGTTCTTGTTGCCTGTCCCCTCTGTTGTCATTTTACAGAACTTTTTGGACTGCTGAAAGGGGTTGTGTTCCGAACGCTGGTTGGTGGAGACATTTTGACTATATTCTTGACCTACGTTGTCGCGTAATGCGTTATATGACACGCCGCGTCAGCGCACCCGGAAGTAATCCGGGGCGCGGCGCGCAGCGCGCAACGTAAGCATAACAGGTCATGTGACTTGTTAATAAAACTTTTTATTGGTTCATTTTACTTTTGTTATTTTAATAATGAAAAGCTTGGTCATATGACCTAAAAAATACGCTTTTTATTGATTTCAAACTTTTTTTTAAAAACATATATGTTATAATATTCCAGGCTAATGTACTTTCCCGGAAAATTTACAACTGTCCTGCAAGTAAAATATATTCCTTTTTCGAGAAAAAGGGCGTTTCTTCGTTCCATGACGGAGCCGTTGAGTAAAAGAGACTCGGCCTGCTGTCTTAGTCGCCGATACGCCTGATTATCAGATTCTTATCGATCACTTTATGTTGCAGAAGTGGAAAACACAACTGCCCTTGACCATTTATCTTTACTGCGTTCCTACATATTATACCTTTTATCCGTCATGTAATTGGACTACTTTATTTCACTTGCCTTTTACTGATTCGAAAACAGTGACTAAAAGTAAAAACTTTACCAATGTAAATACTACTACCATGTTTTGTTTTAAAAACCTTTACTGTGAAAATGTCAGTATACAAATACGGGCCTATAACCACGTGGGCCGGCCACAGAGCAAACTGGAATCGTATATGATGAGGAGACATTTACATTATAGAGGAACGTAACGAACGAGCCATTAGGTTGCAAGAACTAAGGTGTCTAACAGTTGCGGAATCGGTGGACGTACATTTTGTAATTAAAATACGACAGGGCCACTTACAAAAAAGTTATCTAGATATACATTTGCGTGCAAGTACCATGGGTGACGTTAATTCGAACTTTCAATAGTACAGTAATCAATAACACATCAGAACTTAATATCAATAGGGATGTCGAAATATTCAATCAATTCTCGTCCCCGCCCGCCATGAGCATCAAAACTGCATTCATATCTCGTGATATCAAGGTTGTTCAACCAGTACACAACAATGAGTTACGAGTCCCATTTATACCGGCGCCATTTTGGGCGAGGCCGGGCAGGTCCAAGATATAGTCAAAATGTCTCCACCAACCATCCGCCAGACCAGAACACCTTTCGGCCCTTTATGCTACAAGATGGTGTCTTCCATTCAGAAAATATTGTTCGCAGCATTTTGAAAGGAAACATAAACAGCCGTTCTCCTAGTGAGTCTCACATTGTTACATTTAGGAAGAATGTTGAAGAGTAGTATGTGGAAAATCTGAAGCCATTTTTCTACAAACTCTCAATCAGCCTTGGATGGAAAAAAAAATCCTGAAGAATGTACAAACTGAAAACCAATTTTTGTCTGTATAGCATCAACAGCAACGCTTGAGTCAGCTTTGTGTCAAGCCGCCATTTTCATTCAATCAATAGCGTCCCCCTGCACACATTCAGGGACCTGGTCGTGTCTTCAGATGAAACGGATTGTAGGACAAGAAGCAGAAAGGAAAAAGAAAAAAGATCCGCCGGACCTCGGGAGCCGGCCGCCTATGTCATGTGCGACCTTTGGCCACACCAGGGCAATAGTGAAGCTGCAGCAGGTGCAAATAAGCTTCAGACAGTCTTACAAGCACTGCTCAGAACTCTCAACTATGGCACTCAACATCCAGGACTTGCCATTCGGATCTTGGCGCCTTGTGCTGGTTTCGACCTATTCACACATCGGTCCACTACTGACATCACCTCATAAGCCAACGGGGCACCCCACGCCGACTTTCGGCGCAGCATTGTAGGATGGCCACACCAGTGCGGCAACTTGCTGGACACCACCTCGGTGCCATCCGGATCTCGGCGCGTTCGAGTCACTGTACCACAAGAGTAACCGGAACTCAGCTGGACACGCCGTCTTTCGGCGCAGCATTGTAGGATGGCCACACCAGTGCGGCAACTTGCTGGACACCACCTCGGTGCCATCCGGATCTCGGCGCGTTCGAGTCACTGTACCGCAAGAGTGACCGCAACTCAGCTGGACACGCCGTCTTTCGGCGCAGCATTGTAGGATGGCCACACCAGTGCGGCAATTTGCTGGACACCACCTCGGTGCCATCCGGATCTCGGCGCGTTGTGCTACCTTCGGCCTACTGTAGCCGCAAGTGCGGACGCAACTCAGTTGGACGGCGAGTGAAACGCTAAGGGGCGCCGCACTGCAGCCGAGGAGCCTCCATCTTGGGGGAGACGCACAGCCCCCACTGACTGACGCGACCTCACAGGCCAACGGGGCGCCCCACGCCGACTTTCGGCGCAGCATTGTAGGATAGCCACACCAGTGCAGCAACTTGCTGGACACTAACTCGGTGCCATCCGGATCTCGGCGCGTTGTGCTGCCTTCGGCCTATTCGCACATCGGTCCGCTACTGACGCCGCCTCACGTGCCAACGGATTTTCTACGCTTTTTGTAGCCCTATGCCGCATAACAGGTCATGTGACTTGTTTATAAAACTTTTCATTGGTTCATTTTACTTTTGGTTTCCTAAAAATGGAAGGCTTGGTCATATGACCTAAAAATAACACTTTTCATTGGTTTAGAACATTTTTTTTTCCCAAACGATGAAAGCCCCACCTTGTTTCTGGATGATTCAGACTGAAGCTGGCGTCAGCATGAGAGCACCACCATCTCGTGGCTCCGTCGTGGTCATTCCGCGAGCAATCATGGCAGCCGCTCCCCACCGGAAGCCTGCAGGAGTCGAGGGCCCCCAAGACTTTTGTAGAATCTTCACGGCTGAGGGGACGCTTTCGAGAATGGAGCCCAAGCCCTAGCAGGCAAGCGTCCGAGTTCCAAGGTGTCCCAGGGCCATTTTAGTGGACCAGGCCCAAAACCGAAGAGCTGTCCGCCATTTTAAGAGTCATGTGGCAGCCGCCTATCGCTGCACTGCAAGAGTGGGAGCAACTCAACAACATGGTGAGCGAGACACTGTAGCCGCAAGAGCGGGCGCAACTCAGCTGGATGGCCGCCACCTGGGGAGGCCCGTTCACGCCGCCTCCCCCACGCCCCCCCCCCCCCCGGGCCGCCCCACGCCAATTTTCGGAGCAGCATTGTAGGATACCAAAACCAGTGCGGCAGTTTACTGGACATCACCTGGGTGCCATCAACATCTCAGCGCGTTCTGCTGCCTTGGGACTATTCGCACAACAGACCGCTACTGACGAGGCCTCCCTCCGCACCACCCTGGACGCCCCACGCTGTTTTTCTTTGCTGCATTGTAGGATCCCAAAAACCAGTGCGGCACCCAGGTGACATCACCTGGGTGCCGTCCAGAACTCAGCACGTTGTGCTGCCTTGGGACTATTCGCACAAAAGACAGCTTCTGACTATTGTTGCTTTTTTTTGTGAAAAATGTTTAAATGTTTTTACAGTTTTTGTTCCGTTCGTTATATTTAAAAGTTAATAAAGTTTTATAATCCTACTTTGTTGGAGTGTTATATATTTTTTTAAAAACGGGTGAATGGGGCCTTGAATCGGGTTACTGTCATGTGTGGGCTTTGCAAGTGTACTGCTACAGGATCGGACATTTCAAACTCAAATGCACGTTCTTTTTCTTACCTTTCCGAAGCATGGAGCGCAATAGCAGGCAGAGAAAGGGTGATGCAAGTGTTGAACACTGCCTGGCCTGGAAGTTGCTGGCAGTGCCCCCCCCCCCCCCCGCCCGCTCCTGAAAGAGGACACACACACACCGCCGCCCCGAGTACTTCACAGATCTTTAAAAGACCATGCGCTTGTTCATGAGGCTTAAATGGTTTATCACCCCTTCTAGAACCCCTGCATCGACCCTCTGACGTTTCCTAGAAAAATTACCACGTAACACAATACCAAGCCCTGTCAGCTGAAACCCCCGAGGAATCGTGGGGCATATTATCAAGGGGGTTTATCTCCGCTTTTTTGGCTTTAAAAGCCAAGAAAGCGGAGATAAAATTATCTCCCTATTACCAAGCTGTCGCTAACACCAGTTAGTGACAGCTAAAAGGAGATAGCGACCATCTTGGGCCCCGCTTTGCATGTCAGTGATATTTATCACTAATGACATGCAAAGTGGGCGTGCCAAGATGTTAGCGACTGGAAACAGTCCCTAACATCGCTATCTCCTATTACCAACTTTTGGAGATATTCGCGCTAAGCGCGAATATCTCCAAAAGCTAACACCTGACCTGAGCAGTTCTTAGCCATGTTATCCAATGGGAGGTGGATAACATGGCTAAGAGCATTTGCTCGATAATGCATGAATATCGCTGACTTTTCAGCGATATTCATGCATTGCGGCCGTTTTTTATCGCATTTACGATAAACCTTGCTAATAGCAAGGTTTATCTGAGATAAAAATCGCCGATATGCTGCGATAATATTTGTCTCTAAACAAGTTAGAGACAAAAATTATCGCTAGTTGTTGGTAATATGCCCCCGGGTTTTTGCTTGCAGAAATCGGGAGGCGGGAGACTAGCACTGAAATCAGTAGTCTCACGCCTGAATCGGGAGGGTTGGCATGTCTGGATTCTCTACAGCTGGGGCCATAAACTACATCCGCAGGGCTAGGTGATAGCCTGGGACCGGCCTGGCATCTAAAATGGCTGCCGTGCACGACAAAATTGTGGCATTGGAAAAAAGGCAAGATGGCGCAGACAATGTTTATCAATAAGGATTCATTTATAACAAAATATTTTATCGCACTGACAAATTAGTGGTCAACACTTCCTGATTTCCATCGAATCGAACGTTAACAGACGTCACGCAGCAAAAAAAAAAAAAAAGCTCACGCACAGCCGCTGGAAGACATGTATCAACATATATGAGCCTCCTCAGCCACCCTCAGAAAACATAAGGGATTAGGATACGTCTCCCGCACCCCCTTATACCTAGTAATTTAATTAAAACGAAGCACAAAATGGTCTCCCGCACCCCCTTATACCTAGTAATTTAATTAAAACGAAGCACAAAATGGCGAATTCCCGTTTCGCTACCAGTTTGCGGCCCAGTTCGCGGCCCGGGAAGCGCTTCTACCGTGAAAAATAAACATTTTTTTATTTTCCCCACGGGACCCTTTAATAACCCCAACAACATTCCTAGGGGGTCAAGAGGGGTATACCTTGCCCCCTTTCATTAAATTCCCCCTTCGTTTTTCACCTCTTCTTCTCTCTCGATCCTACCGAGAGATAAGATGGCGGCCGCTCCGGACTGTTTAGAATGTTGACAGACACCGGGGAGCCAATCAGCTTCGCATCGCAAAGTTCCGTTTCGCGAAAAGTAAGCGGACCGGAGCGCAGCCCGGAGCGCTGTTACAGATATATATCTTGTTTTGAACGTTAATTTCTCAAAATCCACTGGAGCACATATATTGAGACCTAGCAAAGGCACATCGGGCTAACAGTCCCTACAATTTTGCCAAGTTTCGTGCAAATCCATTCAGCCGTTCGAGCTAAAAGTGAGGCCAAAGGCCCTATGGAAATTAAGATGGGAAAAACGCGTTTTGGGACCCCCCTTTTTTCTCGGCCCCCCCTTGACGAAACCCCCCCAAATTTTCGGGGGCTGCTCAGAAACAAAATGTGCCATTTTCCTGAAAATTTCAGCCGATTCCGTCTACAAACGTCAAAGTTATTAGACATAGAATTTTCAAAAGTCCCATAGAGAAAAAATCCTAACTATATATACCTACTGGCGACACGCCAGTAGGTAAAATATATATATATATATATATATATATATATATATATATATATATATATATATATATATGCACAAGCTGTGCCTTGAACACTTGCAGTCCCGAGGCTGCTGACGAAGAGGAAACTTGAAACGCGCTTGGTCGAGGGACAATATTCTTTGAAAAGCCGGTCTTTTTGGAGGTGTAACTGCAGCATTTCATTAAATCAAGGTGAAATCTAATCCACTTGGTGTTCTTTCCACAGGGGCAACTCTAATGAATTTATGTTTGCGGCCTTGTCCGGTCGCGGAAGGAAGACTCTGCTAATGCGGGCCCGAGATGCCTTTGAGTGATGACATCGTGAATCGGGAGGTGGTGCAAGTGGTGAAATGCGGCGAATGCAGTGCACCCCCAAAGAACTGTGTGACTTTCGCCCACTGGGGTTATTGATGACCCATGAGCAATAACAAGGCAAAACTCACTGGAGTAAGAGTGTGAACTACACGAACCAGAAGGCTGATGGTGTGGCCACACCCATAAAGGGAAGTTCGTAATGGATAAAATATGCACAAGCTGTGCCTTGAACACTTGCAGTCCCGAGGCTGCTGACGAAGAGGAAACTTGAAACGCGTTTGGTCGAGGGACAATATTCTTTGAAAAGCCGGTCTTTTTGGAGGTGTAACTGCAGCATTTCATTAAATCAAGGCGAAATCTAATCCACTTGATGTTCTTTCCACAGGGGCAACTCTAATGAATTTATGTTTGCGGCCTTGTCCGGTCGCGGAAGGAAGACACTGCTAATGCGGGCCTGAGATGCCTTCGAGTGATGACATCGTGAATCGGGAGGTGGTGCAAGTGGTGAAATGCGGCGAACGCAGTGCACCCCCAAAGAACTGTGTGACTTTCGCCCACTAGGGTTATTGATGACCAATGAGCAATAACAAGGCAAAACTCACTGGAGTAAGAGTGCGAACTACACGAACCAGAAGGTCGATGGTGCGGCCACACCCACAAAGGGAAGTTCGTAATGGATAAAATATGCACAAGCTGTGCCTTGAACACTTGCAGTCCCGAGGCTGCTGACGAAGAGGAAACTTGAAACGCGTTTGGTCGAGGGACAATATTCTTTGAAAAGCCGGTCTTTTTGGAGGTGTAACTGCAGCATTTCATTAAATCAAGGCGAAATCTAATCCACTTGGTGTTTTTTCCACAGGGGCAACTCTAATGAATTTATATATATATATATATATATATATATACATATATATATATATGTATATATATATATATATATTACCTACAGGCGGTCGCCAGTAGGTAGTTATAGTTAGGACCTATTATCAATTGGAAATTCACAACATTCTATTTGGAATAACTTTGGCACTGGTTGACGAATCTTCACCAACATTTCAAAACTGGTGGGGCGCTCTGGTTCCCTCCTATTCTGCAAGTCTCGGGTGATTCGTCAAGCAGGGGCTGAGAAAAAAGGGGGGCCCCAAAACATGCTTTCCCCATGCAATTTCCCATAGGAAACTTTAATCGCAGCTACAGCCCAAACTGCTGAACGGAATTACACCAAATTTGGCAAAGAGGTAGCTCTTGGTTCAGAGCCGTGTGTTTTGTTAAATGGTGTAAATCCGTTCAGTAGTTCCTGAGAAAATGAAAAGTAAAATCACATATATATCTATGGCCGCGCAGGATCTGCGCACCCTACCGAGCACAAGCTGTATGCTAATTGGCTGTCAACACTCCAAACCAGAATGTGTTGGCAGCCATCTTTTGCCTAGAAACCTAAGAAATACATGTACAGAATGCAAAGAGGGGGCAGGGTAGAAACACCCTGACCCCCTAGGCCTGCTCAGGGGGTCCCACAGGACCTCCAATGGCCAATATTTTTTTTTTTACAAATCGGCAAAATCCACCCAGAGTGAGCGGATCCTGCCGATTAAAAAAAAAACAAAAAATGAAGTGCGGGCTCCCATGCTCTGTTAATATTCAGCCCCTGAGGGACCAATCCTGGGGCAATGTAAGAAATAGGGTGGGGGCCCAAAGGGCCCCCAGCCCTAGGGACCACAACCCCCCCAGGCTTTATATTAAAATGTAAGGGGGGCTCATAGCCCCCCCAGCCCCGGGGACCGCCACACCGGGGCATTGTAAATAAGAGGGTGTGGGCTCAAAGGCCCCACCAAGCCCCGGGGAACCACCACCCCCGGGGCTTTATCACAATATATGCGGGGGCTCACGCCTCTCCACAGCCCTGGGGACTGCCACCCCTGGGGCTTTGTAAAAGATGGGAGGGGACCGCGCAGCCCCCCTCCTGGAGCCCTGTTGTGGCCCTGGGGAGTGCCACCCCCCAGGGCCGGCTCCTGAAGTTTCCCAGGGTGCCCACCCCAGGACACTGTAGTTTGCATTGACAGGGCGGAGCCTCGCGGCTCCCACCCTGTCATTGCAAACTGCTTAGCTTTATTGTAGCAAGAGCAGGGAAACCTGCTCTTGCTTCAATGAAGCAAAGCAGATTGCTTTTCCACATAGGGAGCAGCATGTTAGCTGCTCCCCATGTGGAAAAGCAATGCAGGACCGGGGAGAGGGTCGGCCCCGGGGGAAGGGGTCCCCGGGGCCATAAATAGCCCGGGAGGAGGGCCATGCGGCCCCCTCCCCAACAGTTTAAAAAAAAGTAAAAGGCCAAGCCCCGGGGGATGGGGTCCCCGTGGCTGATTAAGGCCTCGGGAGGGGGGCCACGCAGCCCATTCCACATTTTTTAAATTAAAAAAACAAATTAGTGGGCAGTCACTGGGGGATGGGGTCCCCAGGGCCCAAAAAATAGAAAAAGAAGGAGGGCTACACAGCCCACTTCGTGAAAAAAAAAAAGACCGACATCGCGCCGGAGCCCGTGCCCCCTCTTTTCATCACTCTGCAAACGCACCCCCTGAGCGCGTTTGCAGATGGGGAGCATATTCCCCTTGAATACTTCCCTGGGGCCAACTAGCCCACCAGGAACCTCCAGTATGCGTCAGGGGTCTGCATTGCAGAGAGGTGTTCTGAGGCCACGCCCCTTTTTACACCTCTCTGCAACGCAGCTCTGTGGCACTTAGTGGAGGTAAATGGTGTGCTAATTGCAGCCCTTGGGACCCTCAGGATTCAAGGGAAGGTAATCCCCCAACTTAAAACATACCACGGGCGCGTTTGCACAGTGGTGAAGGGAAGGGGCGAGGTCTGAGTTCACATGTGTGCAAACACACCCTGTGGCGCGGTTTAAGTTGGGGAATTCATTTCTTGTCAATCCTGAAGGTCCCTGGGGGCCACCAGGTACCTCCATTAAGCGGCATGGAGCTGTGTGGCTGAGTGTTGTAAAAAGGGAAGTGGCCTCTGAACATGTCTCTGCAACGCAGCCCCCTGGAGCATGCTGGAGGTACATGGTGGGCTATTTGGCCCCCAGGGACCCACAGGATTGAGGAGGAATTAATTCTGTAACTTAAAACGCGCCACAGGGCGTGCTTGCAGACTTGTCACCTCAGGCCACACCCCCTTCCTTTACCACTGTGCAAACGCACCCGTGGCGTGTTTTAAGTTAGGGAATTAATTCTCTTTCAATACTGAGAGTCCCTGAGGGCAAACTAGCCCAACAGGTATCTCCAGCATGCACCAGGGAGCTGAGTTGCAGACAGGTGTTCAGAGGCCACGGCCCTTTTTACATCTCTAGAGAAAGGAACTCTGTGGCGCATATTCGAGGTACCTAGTGAGCTAATTTGACCCTAGGGACCCTTAGGATTCAAGGGGACTTAATCTTTCAACTTAGAACGGCCACAGGGCACGTTTTACACAGTAGTGAAGGGAAGGGATGGGGCCTGAGGTGACGTGTGCAAACACGCCGTGTGGCGCGTTTTAAGTTGGGGAAATAATTCACCTTTATTCCTGAGGTCCTCTGGGGGCCAAGTAGCCCACCAGGTGCTTCCAGGTAGTGACACTGCGCTGCGTTGCTGAGAGGTGGTGCAGGCGGTGCCCCTTTTTACACCTCTCTGCAATGGTACTTACTGGACGTACCTAGTGGGCTAATTTGCACCTAGGGACCCTCAGGATTCAAGAGGAGTTAATCTCCAAACTTAAAATGGCCACAGGGCGTGTTTACACAGTGGGGAAGGGAGGGGACGGGGCCTGAGGTGACATGTGCAAAGACGCCCTGTGGCGCGCTTTAAGTTGGGGAAATAATTCCCTTTCAATGATGAGGGCCCATGGGGGCCAACTAGTCCACCAGGTGCTTCCAGTAAGCACCATTGCACTGCGTTGCAGAGAGGTGGTCCAGGCTGTGCCCATTTTCTCTGCAACGTAGCTCCGTGGTGCTAAGTAGAGATACCTGATGGGCTAGTTGTACCCAAGGGACACTCAGCATTCAAGGGGACTTTATCCCCCAAATTAAAATGGCCACAGGGTGTGTTTGCACACGTCAGCATAGCCACCCCCCTCCCTTCACCAGTGTGCAAACGCGCACTGTGGCACGTTTTAAGAGGTTGTTTTAATCCCCCTGCCCTATTATATACTAGGGGCATAAAGTGGAGGTCATGCTAATAACAGGGGTACCCCAACGCATAGTGTTCCCTAGTGTATGTAGGTGTTTTAACTGTATTCTGAGTGTGTTTTGGCATAGCACTGGCTCTAGGACTGGTCAATCAGAGTCAGTTACCACCAGTACCCATCGGGTACGGGATGATTTTGCAACAGGGCCTCTTTCTGCTCCTCTGTTTGTTCTTTCTGCACGTCTTCCTTCCTCCTGCACTTTTCTTCATCTTTGAGGACTTCTGTTGCTTCTGTTGCTTCTTTCTGCATTTCTTTTTCTTCTTTCTGTGTGTTTTTCTTCTTTGATGACATCTCAAATGCCATCACTGATGACATCACAGTCAGTAATACAATCAATTTTACACAAAAATTCATTTAGACACTTATTTACCCATTAACCTTGAGATATACATATATAAAAAATATTTAATTTTCAGTTAGACACACATTCACTGGATGATGTCATCAGTGATGTCATCAGTGATGTCATTTGAGATGTCATCAGTGATGTCACTGACTATGTCATGAGTGATGTAATATGTGACGTCATCAGCAGTGCATTGCGGGCGTGCGAGTTATGGTTAGCTGTACTAACTATAACAGGGGAATTTAAATGGTTTTGTATGAGTGAAATGTCCAGCTAACTATAACACCCCTGCAATCTAAGGTTTTTTCTGTGAATTTCAAAGGTTTTTCAAATGCTAATTCCTAACTATAACGTGCCTGAAACCTATGGTTTTTTCAGTGAATATATTTAAAATGTCAAAGCGGACCCATGTCACGTTATGTCGTCGAGTGCAAGTGGGCTAGGTGCTGATGGCGAAAGCAATGAGGAGCAGTAGTGTTTAAGACTACAAGGGCAAGCAACCCACAGTGAAAATAATAATGAGTAAAGATCGAATCACGCGCCAGCTCACTGTAGCTACGTGCTTCACTACAGATCCCAGAAGGCTGCAGGCTGCAGCCACACCCACTAAGGACTGGTCATCGTTTTAAAAGTAGTGGCACTTGTTGCAGCGTGACTCTTTCTGCATCGAGCCTTTGAAGAAGTGAGGAAATCACGAAACGCGTCAGGCTCGCATGTTGACGCTTGCATTGTTTGAACTTTCCTGACTGCAGCTTTCGCCAAATGAATTCTTCAGCTTTACCTACCTGTGTGCGGCTTTTTTCGTTTGGAGGCAACTCTTTGTTTGGATATATATATGCATAGATATATTGAACCCTTTTTAGTTTTGATGCACATCACAGGAAAATATGAGTCTTAAAACACAAAGATAATGAAACAAAATGTAAAATAAATGATGACGAAAAGAAAGAAAGAAAGATTTGCAAAAAAAAAATCATCAATCTACCAGCCATGGCACTGTACAGCACTTCTTTGCAGACCGATATACACATGTTAGTAGGCAAAACGCCATCACTCAGATTGTAAGAGAGCCGATGGCTGAAATGGTATGATGCATTGCTCCATGATGTATGCTGTGGTTTGCAAAAGCATATTGTGTATGGCCGTTGAACAGGCGAATGGCTAAAAAAGGCTGACCCAAAGCCACTCTTCGTATGCATAGATTATGTATTTTTTATCCCTGATATATTTTTAATAACATTCTTGATTGATTTTTCATTTAAACCATTATAAAACATAGAAGATGACAGGAGCAGACAACAAATAGATCCTATTAACCGCAAAAAGAAAGTGCACGAAAATAAAGGTAACATTCTTATTTATCTTTGTGACATTGATAGTAGGTTCCCTGTTGTCTCTGATATTTTTGGATTACATGAAGCTGCCAATACAGCTAAAGCTTACACTGAGCCAAACCTAAAAATGTATGATGTGCAAAGACACTTTTTCTGGCTAGTTACCCAAGTGCAATATGACAAACAGAAGTATGGAATTGCAACTGCATATGGATGTGAGTGTACATATATAACAAATATGCTCAGTACATCCATTTGCCGAAGGCACTATAAAAAAAACGGCCCGCCAAGAGGAAAACATGGCATGGTGTCAGTTATGGAATGTATGCATTGTGCCTTGCAAACCATAACAGTGAATTTCTGGTTTTTTCATTTTTTGTTCTCTGAAATAAGCAAACCTTTAATTCACTGAACTTCTGTATTTTTTTTTCCAATGCAGTATGTACAGTGTGTAACATCTTAGCATCCCCCCCCCCCACTCACCCCATCCCTACGTTTACAAAATTACCAGATTTACCAAATTTTCAAGGACACAATACACAGGTAAACACCTTTGGTTTCATCATACACTAGAAAAACTACAAGGTTAAGGAAAAAGGGAAAAAAGACAAAGTAAGAAAAAGCAAGGGAAAGAGCTAATCCGGCTGTGCTAGCCAAGTGGTGAGAGGTTCCCAGATGTCTAGACCCTTTGTTCTCCGTTTGCGGGCTTTTTTGGCGTACACAGCTTTTTCAAGATGATAGGTTGCCATTAACCTAGCCTGCCATTGGGAAAAAGGGGGTGGGTCAGCCCCGATCCATGCTGAAGCTACACAGATCCTCCACACTGTCATGGCTACAAATACCAATGCCCCTTCTTTTTTCCTACCGAGCTCTTCTTGCATCCCTAGCATGATTGTTGTAGGGGTTAATACAAAAGCCTGAGAGATGACCTTCCCCAGAAACTCCTGTATTCTCAAAAGGACAGGGGAAAGTTTTTGGCAGGTGGCAAACATGTGGATAGAATCGGCGCCAAACTCGGAGCACCGAGGACATAACGTCCCTTTACCCGTTCCCCATTTGGCAATTCTACTAGGTGTAAAATATAAAAAGAAGGTGGTTTTAAAGCGTTGCACCTGTAGTTTTGCTGACAGCAGATCACTTTGGGAGAGTTCAATTGATTTTAAAAAAAAGCTATGCAGCACCTCTAGTTTCGAAAGCCACTTATCTGCTATCCTGGATAAATCATCTGGGGTTTCGCTGTTTAGAGCAGCGTAGATAGAACCTATGCGTGGAGTCACTGGAGTCCGTAGAAAATTGACAAATGTAATCTCAGAGAACCCAGTGAGTCCCCCAGCCTTTCGGGAAAGAAAGTCATGAATAGCAAGGTATTTAAAGGCATCTTGATTTTTTAATCCATATTTATTTTGTAGGTCAGCAAAAGTTTTAACTCTTTCGTTCGAGATTAAGTCTCCTAATTTTGAAATGCCAACCTTGTACCAGTCTGCTAAATACTTTCAGCCAAAGATAGCGGGCAGGTTGCAATTCAAGCTGATAGGGGTATAGTGGTTAAACTTTCCTAGCCCATAAATTCGACGTATGTTACCAAACACTTTAAAATAATTCATCAATGTCTTGAACCTAACATGCTTGTGGTACCCAAAGGATATCTGCTGAACAGACAGCCACGAGACTCCTCTCCCAAGAAGAGCCAAAATGGAGAAGGCAGACCGGTTGCGTGTTCTTTCATTAGGTCTGTGCTGTATTGCAAAACTGACGCCCAGTAGTAGAGTACTAAATTGGGCAGTTCCCAGCCCCCCCTCTCCCTAGGGATAGACAATTGTTTTAGGGCCCATCTTGGTTGTGCGTGTGCTCAGATGAAATGCGTAAAGATTTGCTGAAATGTCAGTAGCTTAGCCTTACTAAATTCCAGTGGGATGGAACGAAAGTAATGGAGCAATTTCGGGAAGTAGGTCATTTTAATTACATTACATCTTCCCACCAGGGTCAGATGCAGGTTGTCAATTTGTTTGAGGGCCTTTTTTGTTTCAGAGGCCAGGGGGGTTAAGTTCTCTGTTACCATTTCATCTAATGTGGCTGTTATTGTCACCCCCAGGTATTTGGACTTCGCCACTACCCGGCTGTTGCTCCAGTTAACTTCCTTGTTGATTATTATTTGTGTTTTATTGCTATTTAGTGCATACCCTGAGATTTTTCCAAATGCCTGTGCCTCCAATTCTATTGCCAGAATGGAGCTTTCAGGTTCAGGGGAGGTGATGGCCAGGTCGTCAGCATACGCCATGATCTTTGTTTTGACTCCCTGTGTGCTCACTGCCAAAATTGCTGGGTTTTTCTCGATTTTCTTGATTAGGGCGTCTATTTATAAGGCAAAAAGCAAGGGAGAACAGGGGCAACCTTGCCTTGTGCCCCGAGAGATGTTAAAATACTCAGATAATCTCTAGTCAATCACCACACAGGCCGTCGGGCAGTGATATAGAGCCTGTACTGCCTGCATGAGTTTAGGCCCAAAGCCCAAAACTTCTGTATTTTTTAATGATATCCTACATCTTACTTTCATGCGGCCAACAAATTTGTCCACGCACAGTCGTGGTTGGCCTTTGTCCAGGCCATGCACCCGCCCACTGGAGGCCACCATCTTCTGCTGTCAAAAGGCAAAGGCCATATGCTGGTGGTATATGCAGCAGGTCTTGGCCTTCAGCAGACTTCCCTTCAAACCTGATCAGGCAGCCAGAACAACCGAAGGGTCACATGTGAAGTGTACTATTAGAGTAAAAATCTCCACTGCCTTGTCTCATTTGTTTACATTTTAAAATGTGGGTCCTCAAACTGTCCTCAAGCCTAGTTTGAGAATTCAACAGCCAAGATATCCAAAAGTGTTAACCCTTTCAAGCAGACTTACCTCGCTATCTGAGAAAAGTTCTCATTTAAAGCCATTTGGCGTAAATCTCTTCAGTGCTTTTTGCCGTCATTGTTGAAAAATTTCATATGTGAGCTAATATGGGAGAACACATTCTGTCCCCAAACTCTTTTCTCCTCAACAGAGTTTCATGAAAGTTGGCATGTCAGACCTTTGCTGTATTCTCTAAGCAAGTCCCAAATTTGGTGCGGTTCCATCCATTGGGACAAAAGTTGCGTTATAATAAAAAACATTCCTTTCAATGTGAAGTGTGAATGACCAAAACTACACAGTAAGAGGTTCCATGTGAGAGAGAAAGAGATACTTTTTTGATCCTGGGACACTTTCGCTGGCTGTGCAATCTTTTGCCTTTTAACACACAAGTTTTTGGAATTTTTCCAAGTATTAGGAACCAGTTGGCCTTCTTTAATTGCAAGTAACTTTATCACTATGGACACACTTGTAATTGATTGGCAATTTTTTAAATTTTACAATCAAAGAAATATATTTTTACTATATACAGATCTTTGCTTATGCTCGAAGTAACTGGGAATTGGATCCTCAAATATATCAAGTTTGATTATATTTAGATACCATTCATTGTTTATATAGCAACGTTTCGAGCTTATAGTATTGGTCATTGTTGAAGTCACATTTTGTTCATTTGATCTGATACACTATGTAATCACCCGAGCACTGACATCCAGTCTTTCTTTTTCTTCTCATGTGTATAAAGAAATTAAACATTATATTACTGTGTTTGTCAGTCATCTATGAAGGTATGGCAGTGTATGCATAAACATGCACGATTAATGTCTTTTTTTATAAATCTTTTTATTAAACAGTCTCGACATAAAGGTACAAATCACAGAATCATTCGGGTTTACAGTAGAATCAAGTAATACACAATATAGCAATACAGTTCATTGAAATTCACGGGGATGGAGGATCATCTTCATCAACATCACGGGGGTGCACATATATCTCCCCGCTAGGTGTTCCAGAGGGCCTAAACTTTGGACCATTTGCGGGCACAACCCCGAACCACATAGACTGTCTTCTCCCTCAGCATATACCAGTCTAGATCTTTCTCCCAGGTTACTGTGGGCGGGTGGGGGGCTCCCCAGAGCTGAGCGATATTTCGTTTGGCAATCATGCAACCAAGTGTGACCCATTTCATCAAAGGGAGAGCACAGTATTGGGTTCCGCAGGTGGTAGAAAGGAACGAACCACATGGTCCCTGATGCTTTTGGCCTTTTTAATCCTGGCCATGCCCTGTCAATTTTCTATTGGCCATTCGTCCCCTTTTATCGATCCAAGCGTACATCTGCTTAGGTGCAGGACTCAGTAATCTTACCCGCTCTACGACGGATGGGGTCAGCATTCTGATAACATATCGGACCCACCACGTTGTGACTCTTGAATTCAGGGTCAGGTGGCTTATACACAGTTGTAATTATTTACACTGTTATAATATGTATTATTATAACCAATAATTTTGTAGCATGCCATAACAGCTGATTAACTAACTAAGGTCCTTATACCCACTCACTATTAGAAGTCTTATCTTCTTATTTTGAATTCCCCCATTCCTTGTATAGAGTCTTTTTTCGCTGTCCTCTACTTAGTGGACACGTGGTTTTACAAGCCATACTACTGGAACTGAATCTCCACGGCTCCTTACATCTGTGTAGACCAAGTAGGCGTCCCGCTCTGACCCCCCATTTGTGATTAGAACAATTCATTTACTAAGGTATGTAGAGTTCCGTTACGAATATTCACGATATCGCCCGCCACCTTGACACGCAATTTTGACACGTAACTTTGACTATCCGTGTCTTACAGGATCCGGACTCATCTGGCCGATCCCCTGAACATCACTGTCGCTCCGCCCCCCCGGCTGAGATCGTGTGAGGCTTTTAATCAAGGTACGTTAGGTCCCGATCTAGGCACGACCTTGTTACCGTTGTTTTCTGCCTTTACCTGAGTGGAAATTTGGCCCTGAATGTCTCCCCCTGTTGTTGTCTTTTAGGTTCCGTATACATGCCACGGACCCTATTAATATTCTGCAGCATTTCTATCCTCAACAGGTACTTTTTATAACGATGGGTAGCCACGCTATTTACCACACTATTGCCTTGTTATCACCATAAGTAATTAAACATTTTTGACTCCCCAGATATATCATTGGCTGGCGCAGTCGCTTGATTTTGAAAACTACGCACAACACCTGTGAGTCTTTTTCCCCTTTTTACGTGACTTTGAGTACATCCCTAAGTTTACAACCAAATCTGATGGTGGTGCGCTTTGTATATCTCTCCTTTCCAGGACTGATTTGCCTCCGCCACTCAGACGTGCCACCCCCTAGTCACTCACTGGTTTTATAAAAGTGAGTTGTTTGCCTTATCAAACACACATTATCAAGTGACGCTCAGACATTTTTGACTAACTGCCATTTTTGTCTTTTCTTGTTTTACTGCAGTTTCATGCTCCCCGTGATGTCCCCTGCCTACTGAGCAGTCGTGATTCCACAATAGTCGGATTTAACACGACCTATTGGTAATCACCCTTTTAACCTATTATAATCATGTACAAGACATATATGAATCTTTAAGACCAATTTTGATTAATTGACTACTATTTTTTGTTCAGATTGTCTACCCCACCTGGTTCTCCACCGTCCTGATGAAGACCCTCTATCAGGGTCCTAGCCAGTACCTGCAACGATTTTGGGTCAAAATGTCGACACACCCTCCCTCCCCTCAGCTTCTGTTATTTGTCATTTTTGCTTTCTTCATTGAAGCATGAGATTGCCTTGACTTATTTGTGAATTGCTGGTCATATGCCAATTTTTATGTACTTAGGTTCAAACTGACTATTAATTTGTAACGTAATCAGTTTCCTGACACTGTCCATCCCCACCCTGAACCTTCCCTTCCTTTAGGGGCACTAAGTGTGTGTATATATATTTATGCATTTTATGAATTATTTGCAATTTATTGCATTTGCTGGTTGTGATTAAAAACAATGCTGCAAACTTTCTTTGAATTTAGTTTATAATCAATTTCCATTGCTCTATATTGCTCTCCTTTGTTCTGGGACCATTTTGCTTGTATCATTAACTCACCCAGGTCCCAGCGACTTATATGGGTAAAGCCCTGTGTTCATAACACCTGTTGCAATTCCAGCATTTACTATGGCAAGTTGATATCCTGGCGCACTCGCATGGTGATGCATCTCAGTACCACAAACATGCAGCAGGATTGGCTTGTCAGTGTGATGCCCACCATGTCCCTAGTGGCCCTATGAAAACATCCCATTCCCAGGAAGTGGAGTGCAGTCAGTATTTTGACATGTGCAGAGATTGCCTGGGAGCCGGCTGTGGGTAAAGTGAGCTCCGGATCTCAGTCTACTTCCATGTCAAGATTCACCTCCGGATAGAAGTAGTCTCTTGCCACTACTGCTTCCTTATAGACACACCAAACAAAGTAGTTCTTTGCCTGTGCATTATACCGCCCCTCCTCAAGATATTGTTCCTTAAGATGAGGTTCAAGGAGAAAAGGAATTTCAGCAACATGGTGAACAAATTGGTTTGGCTGGGGCTTGTTATTGGTTGATGTTGTACTGTTTCACCTGAAGACAAATTTGGTGGCGCATGGCTGTTGATCCCCTCAACAATTGCATTAGTATGGATTTTGAATGGGAAGGTAACTTTGAAGCTGTATATGTTCTCTAGTCAATCTGAAACATATATTTGTACCTATCTTTTCTGTTCTGTGCTAGTGTATGCATTTTTAATTTTTTTTAACATCTTTAGAAATTTACTAAAATGTATTTCTAACAATATATTTTTGTATATGTTTTCCCTTCAATACTTTGTTTCTTTTCTCTTGTCCTGGTATTGTTATTCCCTGCCTCCATTGCTTTGTTTATGTTTTCCTTGCAATTCCCACGTGTGGCCAAGTATGGTATGTGACTTACTTAAAGGTTTGGCTGGTGTAGATTTAGGTTTATTTGAGCTGTAACACTACTGAAGTAAATGTGAATGTAATGTTGGTGCATACCAATTTACATACTCATCTGTAGGTGTGTTTATGAGCATGCATGTACTTCAGGGCACACTTTATTTTTCCATTATTTTTCCCATTTTATAGTAGATATATTCCCCATTTTCCAACTACTCGACATTTCCCTAAAGGTTTACACCTAAAATATAGGCCTACATATGTGGAGTTCACTGCACATGTAGTATAGAACTCTGCACATTAAAGAAAGATCTTTCACTGAAAGTGAATAGCATTTGGGAGTACATAAAGTAGTAATTCAAGAGTACTAGTTTACTTACATAAATTTGCTTTGGTGAATAGGCTCCAGGGAGTTTTCATTTAAACGAAAGAACGTTCCAACTTTTTCAATGTTTGACACTCAATGAAACATATCTACACAAGATACACACAGCACACACCACGAGGAATGGCTGGTCATTAACACCAATCCTGACATTAACAACAAAACAGTGGAACATAAGGAGTTTCAATGTGTATGAAAGAACGCTGCACTATTGTCGAAGTCACACTTTGCCCAAAAGTGTTTTTGAACAATGTGGAAGTTTGTGAACAATGGAGATTGATAACACCTTTTCCAGGGTTCATGAAGAATTGGTAAACAACGCACACAAAACAGACACAGCACACACCAAGAAGTTGACTAACACAAAAACAAGCTTATGTTTGTGAAGACTTAAAAACAGATAATGCTGTATACTCTAAATTGTACACTCACTGTACTGAATACCTAGTGACTCAGGGGATCAAGTGCAAGCAGAATAGAGATGACAGATTTTGAAAATGTCTCCTTCAGCACTTGGTACATGTGAGATGGTTGTTGAAAATCTTATTTTCCCACTTATCATCATCTTAAGCACCCGAGGAGAGCATGGGTCAACAGATGTAGCAGCCCACAGATGCAGTAACATTCAAGTTATCCCCCCAACTGTTCTTGGGGAACATAGAGCCATCATCTGTGCAGTTTCACCTGTAGGGGCTCCAACTGAAGTGGAAGGCCCAGCACCATCCATCCTCTTCCTGGCCAAAACCAACCTCACCGCGGAGTATGTTCATTCCTGGCACAAGTTTGTAAAATTTGATGCACACTGCACAGAACAGACTTCAAATACTTTGAACGTGTGTGCTGCAGCATCACTATTCTGCCTAAATGGGATTTGGCCATGTTACCATGCTTTAACACATCACCACATACGCAAAAGGCAACACAAGCTGTCATTTGACAGTCAGCCTTTGGGTATTGAATGTAATGCAATCATATCCAGGAGTTGTGGGGATTTCTTCCAACCAGGATGACACCAAGAACAGCCCTTGCAGGTCCAAGTCCTGTATGCAGCCAAAGAGGCTCTGGTTACATCTCTCTGTCAACACTCCTGTTTCCATCAATAACTTACTTATTCAGTGGGCTGGATCATAGTGCAAGGCATAGAAATTTCAGTACAATACCTACATAGTGTACTTGAACCTGCTCAGTGCTATGACTAGACAGCAATGATTTTTCTAAATAAAGGTCAGAATTTTGATTAGAGTAAGTAACATATTAAAGTGACAGACGTTTTATTTTCCACACATGAAATTTCTCATGAAAGCACATTGTGAAATACCACTCACACTAGACTTTAAAACCAATCAGTAACTGAAGGGGTAAAAACAGCATTCTGATAATTGACTAGAATGTAACACTGAAGGAAACAAAGTTCCATTTGTAGAAAGAACAGGAAAACGTGGCAACAGGAGTTTAAAAAGTACCTACGCTTTAGCAGAGACTTTGTTGGAAAGAAATACATCCAGTTAGTCATATGAGCAGGCTTACAAAGAAGTTTGTACAGACAATCAGAATTTAAATATAGAGTATACTGAAAAAAATAATTAATGTTTTATTATGTAAACCAACTTTGATTAACCTTTAAAAACCAATGTTGATTAACCTTAAAGAAAATCCTTTAAAGAAAACTCTTTTGTCAACATGCAGCATTGTAAAACAGACTCCACCAATCTTATAAATAAAGTAAAGGTTTCTGAAACAGAGAGAACCATGGAATAAGGACATGCAAGGGAACGAGTTTCTATTACCTTCACATTTCAAAGAAAATCATTTATATTTTCAAACTCCATTGGTTTCCTCTCACAGCTGGAGAAAAAGGCAACAGCCACAACTACTTCTGAAAGTTGGGGAACTAACTTTCACTTAGATTTGAGTCTGACATTGCTCAATGGCGAAAGTAAGTAAAGGTCCACAGGACAGTTTTAGAAGAAGGTAGCATTGAAGAATGTGCAGCTTTGGTATCAGATCCACAGAACAAGTGATGGTAGTTAGTCTTTTTGGTGAGTCTGAGTCTTTAATTTTTGAATGGTGCTGATTGTAAGCATGCAGAAGTGGTAATGTGGCAATAATGTGGTGATGTTCATAAAAGTGATACACTTAATCTCCAATGCAATCTAGGAACAACCACAATGGTAAGGTACTTGTGAACATTTCACTTCAATAGCATTTTTCATGAAATATGCCTGCAGGTATGTACAGCTCATACATTAGAACATGTTGACCATATTGAAGGCATTGAGTCAGATGAACAGCACCATGTTCTGCAGGAGACTCGGGGTAATCTACTTCACAAACGCCACTACTGAAGTAGAACGCTCAGTGACAGGAACTTCTGTTACAATACCAGCAGAAGATAGACGCAAAAGGTCTCTTCATTTTGACTGCTCTGGTAGATACATGTTCTGTGGTGGGCAAAACAGTGAAAACTGCATTTCAGGGTTCATGAACATTAATCTCACTCTCCATAAATAGTGAATAGTTTGCATTTTATTTAATGGTTTACACTTTCTATCTTGTCATATATTATGAACATATCAATACCACTCACTTTTCTAATGTCCTCGGTTCGGTCACCAAATCATTTAAAAATAGATCGGATAGTTTTTAAAAGTCATCATTTTTAAAATGTTACCGTAGTTTGGGAACTTCTTCAGGATGTGTTCAAACGATAGTTTTTTTTTTTAAATCAATAAAAGCAATCGAAATGATATAATGAAAAGAAAAGCTCTTTAAGGACCCATGGGGTTCAGTAGATAGATGTTACTAAACATGACTAGATGTAATAAGGCAGCAGTACTAAGATCAGCAATATTGACACTGTCTGTATAAATCATATCTTATATTGCCATGATGAATATCACCAAAATGGTAATTTCGAAAATGTACAGTCATAGCACAATTACACTACATTAGGCATCCTTCATATTTATGTTAAAATCAGTCCACTTATGTCACATAACATTTTTTAACAGACTAAAAGACCTAGGGCCACCTAAGGTAAAGTTAGACGAAAGTCTAACTTAACGACTTTTGATATTCACAATGGGCATTTACTACTAGTAAATGCTCTTTGTGAATACCGAAATAGACTTTCGCCTAACTTTACTGTTGTAAATCGGGCCCCCTGTTTTCAAGATTAGCAGCACGTGTGAAAGTGTCTCTATGTGACAACCTTATTTATAGACGGAAAAACTGAAAAGAAAAAAATTGAATTTATTGGGTAAAACAGTCCACAAAATCTGAATCCAATTATGTCTATGTGACAACCTTATTTATAGACGGAAAAACTGAAAAGAAAAAAATTGAATTTACCGAGTAAAACAGTCCACAAAATCTGAATCCAATTATGATTGGAAACAATTGGAACAATCTTAAAAAATGTAGAAATGCGAATCATAACAGCAAGATCACCCGTGCTCTTTGCCAATATGAGGGAATGGCTAGAATAGTATAACTCCAAAATGCCATCCCATGTAATATCCTCAAGGGCCCAGATTTCTTGAAGCAAAACCATATCCAGTTGGGTAAGTAGGTCAAACCAAGTCTGATCCTGCTGTTTGGTCATGATGTCAGCAATCTTCCAGCAGACAAGCCTTAAGACAGAGCCTTGTTCAGAAGCTGAGTCTCTAATTAAGGGACAAACCGTGGATATCTTTTCCATATCTTTGGGCAATGGTAGATTCTTTAAGCTTCACTCTATACACTCTAAGTCTGACAGAGGAAGGAATCTGTTTGAAGTAGGGACAGATGGTCTGACAGACTCACAAAACATTGATGGAGACCTCTGGGACCCTGGCTGCACCCTTGATTGAAAGTTTTTGTAGAAAAAGCCTTGCTGGCGAATATTGATACCAGGGTTCAAAGAATGCTTCCTTACTTTTCTTGAGATCAAATGATGGGCCAGACTTGGAGACCTGCAACCAATCACTATACAATCCCCAATCAGGTAATTGGTAGTTGGGCCAAACCACTCATCCCTCCTCACAAATATGAGGTCCCTGTATTACCAGATGTTAAAACTTGAATTATAGGCCTGGCAATGACACACTTTATTTTTTGAGTTGAAAAGTGGATTCTTCTGTAGAGGGAGGCAAGGACGGCCCACATATCATAATGGCAGCATACGGACAACATTATGTTGGCTGGTTAAGCCTAATGGGCAGGGCATAAACACCAATGTCCTGATCAAGGGAGGCATATGGTCCCTTGGGGCCCTTGTTGTATGCCACTCCCTCCTCCCAAAGATTCTGATGTGCCACAAACTAATTGGCCAGAGCATTGGCAAAACCTGTGTGTACTTGAGATATATTGGCAAAAACATATATAGTATCCCAACTGGTGTAAGAATTAGAACAATTAGAGAGGATATGTAAGAAACATCATCAGAAAAGAAGTAAGGAGACTCAATACATATGTCGAAAGTGCCTGAGGCATCATGTTTATCTGGACAAACAAGGTATTTTACAGTTGTAGCAGCACTGTAGGTACATAAGTAATACAACCCCAATTGTACTTGGTGCGTAAAAGGTGCTCATGGTGAGCAAGGTGGCGACGCAAGTGACAAAGTGATCAGCGTAAACAGCGCAATGGTGATTTGGTGTCAAATATATACAGTGGTTTATACAAAGCAATGTGGCTGCAATTGATTTCACACAGGTTTGTTTTGGATGTAACTAGTGCCACATTGTGGGTAGCGCCTTTTATTAGGCTGAATGGTCATATATAGGCATAACCAAAATAGAAACACTAGCAGCTGGAATCACTGGGCCTACAGCCCCAGCTGAGCAAAGGGGGTCTTTTTGACTAGCATTGGGAGCGGCATTTTTGCCGGCATGTGACTTGGTTAACTCCAAAAGTGCATTTCCCAGGCTTCTCAACCTATCCACCAATGAGGTGACAAAGCAGCGATAATGGATTTAACATATCCAATATCTGATCCCAGTCAATGTTTAAATCTCCAACTGCAAGTGGTTGGGCTGGTCCAGGCTCCTGGGCAATGACCATAGTGTTTTTGCCTGGATTCCTCTGTACACAAGGTTTGGAGTTGCCAACACAATTAGGGGTCCCTTCCTCTTAGCAGAGGGCCCATTGTAACTAACATGCAATGCAACTGAATCACTGTGGACTTCTCTGGGTGGCGAATGGACATGAAGCTCAGGTTCATTAGGTAATGGACTGCGTAAAGTCACTGATCCCAAGGCGGGGTTAGTATCCTGACTGACCAAAAGAAGGACAATTTGAGCCTTCCCCTAAGTCCAGGGATAGGCGTCTCTATGAGAGATCAGTCTCTTTAGAAATCAATATAACTGCTCGGGCCAGGAAGGGATCCATCATAGTGCCATGACTGAGATTAACTTTGCCATTATCTTTGGCCCTGGTCAATTTTCATTACCCATATTCTTCCAGCTTATCTCAAGACAAATTTTAAGTGTATTTTTCAGGGAGATTGGCTGGAGTTATCATATATGGGGTACCGAACAGATAAGGGTAGGCACAGACTCACCATTTGCGAAGGTTTGGCTCAGATGCCAAGAGGGATGGCCCAGCCTATTCGGGCCATTGACAGGCAAAGACTAGCCTGCTCTTGGCCTGGTCTGCGCCAGAGCACGTGCCCGGGCATGTCCCCTGTGCATCCTGCACCAGTGTGCTTAAAAGCACAGAATGTTGCTAGACCTCTCCTGGGTCTAGCGGTGGCTTCTAGGGCTTGACATCCCCTCACAGCAACACAAAGGAGTGTGTCTTTGGCACGCAGGAGTACCCAGCACTTAGGATCGCGAAGAGGTTGCTCAGGCCCTCCTCCTGGGACTGGCAGTGACTTCTTTATCTTACAGTCCCCTTACAACAACACAAAGAAGTGCATCCCATTTACATTTATATGTAATATCTTATGAGATACCTACAACTGCAGCGTAAGAAGATGAAAATAAAAATGGGATAAGCAGTTCAAATAATGCTTTTCCATTACATTGGGTAGGGCTTGTAAATATAAATTAGATACTTTAAAAAAACACATTCATTATTTAATCATACTATCAAAAATAAACAAAAAGAAAATATTATAATCCATGCATATTTTTACATGTACAATTAGTGGGTATTATTTAAAACAAAGGCATGACATGTATACTTCCTGTGTCTGTTTGATTGACTTAGTAAAACTGACTTTTTGGAGTGCATCATAAAACTTCTCATTCTCTGTGAGAATCTATTTTTGAAAACACAAACATAACTTTTTGACAGCACTTTCCCTTAGTAAAAGATCACCATAAATACGTAGGATAAATTTACGTCGCAATATATTATTTAAGTCTGTAGGAAGAACACATAAGGGCTGCTACTCATGCGGGGTTACATCCACATGTTTAAAGTTACAAGGCAACCTTGAAATAGTTTGCAAAAGGAACACAGAAGCTCACAGAAGAATATCTGAGTAGTTACGTGGTCCATTCAAGGATTGCAGTGATGACAGGGCCACTCCTAAAAATATAGTGCAATTACAAAGGGGACAGGACACACCTAGAGGAGCTGCACAGGATGTGGGATAGAAACAAATTGTGCAATTGCATTATATCGCATATGCCTGAAGACCAACTTCATAATAGGAAGTAATTTACAGTGTGATAGCCAGCAAAGATAAACCACCATGAAATCAGGAAATGCTTACATTCTATTACCGAAAATGAAATATTTAGTAAAAGTGTGCGGATGAAGGGCATTTAATAAAACCAGTTACTATCTTAATGCTAAGATTAAAAAAAATATTCTTAAATTCTTAGTATGTTTTTTTCCAACAGAAATACACATTATCATACCCATGTAAGTTAAATAATTCTTTAAAAATGTAACACGTGCCAAATACATAAATATGGATAACAGTCTTCAACTCAGACTTAATAAGACATATTTAAATTGCCATTTTGACATACAAGTTTATAGTAGCTTTGGTTTCAAAACATCTTAATGAAATATTCAGGTGCTACCACTTTAACCTTGTGTCCCAATCCACTGTAAACTAAGACAAGCTTAAGCCCCATCCACAGCATGCAGTATCCAATACATTACATCTCCTGGTCGAACAAAAAAAGCCTATATTACTCAATATTAATAGTTATTAAGTACATGAGATGGCAATTCTCCCACCATCATCTATCCTTACCACATCAGTCAACCCTTCTTCATACATGCCTCCGTCTAACGACAAACATCCATACATCAACCCAGCATCATATATGACAACAAATGCCTCATTATATATGCAAAGAAACTAAAAATGACAAACTACCGGCACACAAATCGTTATAATACCTTTATACAATTAACTCATCTCTCTCCATGACTCCATCCTTCCAACATCATACAACACAATCACAAACATGCAGTCATCAGCCCAATATCATGTGTGAATACAGAAACAGTATTATATGTGCACTGAAACATCAGTATATGGCCATACACCATATTCCATACAAGCACACAGCCCTGGTTATACGCCAACACCCAGCAAAATATGTTTTTCAAGTAAACATCAAATGGACCCATAGTTGCAAACCTTTATCCACACTTACCATTATATGAAAACAAACCTACCTTCATACGTCCAAATACACACAAAACTATTGGGCCAGGACAACATTTTAATTATGCCTGCTCAATTAATAATTTCTCAAAATGTCATGTTATGAGATATTATATAATGTATTTCACACGGGTAGGGGGCTTACTCACATAAATAAAATTCTTGCTAACAGATATTTTCTGCTCCATCCAGTCTCCTGCCGGTTTTACTCACAGCGGTCCCATGCTCAATGGGTCACTGGAACCAAGCTGCACCCGGCTAATGAGCCAAAATCTAGGGTGAAACCAGTCCTAGGATGCTTGTGCTCCAGTTCACCAGTTCAGGGAAGTCCTGGCTTGGCAGTGCGGGCTGGACTGTTCCCATGAGGAGAGGCATCAAGACTGATTTGAATATGGCTGGGTCCAAACAGAGGGGGCATAGTGAACAAAAGAACGATGGGTTAGAGTGCTAACCAAGCGAATGCCAGTGGTTACACTTATTTTAAGCAGCCTTCCATCACATTTTGTGTGTTTCATGTACTGCCCTAAGTGGCATGAGTGTTCCCAGATGTGAAACTATGCTCCCAGGGTCAGTTGAACCAAGCTGTACCCGGCTGATGAGCCCATTACTATGTCAAAACAGGTCCTGGGTTGATTGTGTTTCAGTCCAGGGAGGACCTGGCTTGGCAGTTCAGGCTGGACTGCTCCCATGAGGAGCAGGGTCAAGACTGATTTGTATGTGGCTGAGTTCAAACTGAGGTAGCATGGTGAGCAAAAGAATGATGGGTTGGAATGCTACGGCGTGTGATTGCCAGTGGTTAGCCTTATTGCAAACAGCCTCACATCACCTTTTGTGTGCTTCATGTACAGCCTTAATTAGCATGGGTATGCCCAGATGTGAGTCCCTTGCTCATTGTGTCACTGGAACCAAGCTGTGCTCCGGCTGATAGGGCGAAACCGGTCCTGGGCTGCTTGTGTTCCGGATCAGTTAGGACATGGCTTGGTAGGTTGGACTTGACTGTTACCATCAGGGTCCAGACTGATTTGAATGTGGCTGGGTGATGTGACAAGGTGAGCAAGAGAACAATGGGTTGGAGTACTACTCCGAGCAATTGAAAGTTGTTAGACTTATTGCCAGTAACCTCCCATCATATTTTGTGTGTTTCATGTATCGCCCTAAGCGGTATGGGTATGCAAAAGGCGTGGGTCCCTTGCTCACATGGTACCTTGAACCAAGCTGCACCCGGCCGATGAGCCCATAACTAGGGCAAAACAGGTTGCTGGTGCTCTGGTTCAGGTAGGACTTAGCTTGGTAGGTTGAGCTGGACTGTTTCCTTCAGGACCAGGATCAAGAATGATGTGCATGTGGCTGGCTCACAACTGAGGTGACATTGTGAGCAAAAGAACGATGGTCCAGAGTGCTACCAGGAGTGATTGCTGGTGGTTAGACTTTTTGCAAGCAGCCTCCCATCACCTTTTGTGTATTTCATGTACCCCACCCTAAGTGGCATGGGCATGCCCGATGTGGGTGCCACGATCACTGTGTCACTGGAGCCAAGCTGTACCCGAATGATGAGCCCATAACTAAGGGGAAAACGGTCCTCGGTTGCTTGCCTACCAGTTAAGGGAGGACCTGACTTCGCAGTTCAGGATAAACTGTTCCCACGAGGAGCAGGGTCAAGACTGATTTGCATATGGCTGGGTCCAAACTGAGGTTGCACGGTGAGCAAAAGAATGATAGATTGGAGTGCTACCCTGAGCGATTGCCGGTGGTTAGGCTTATTGCAATAATCCTCCCATCATCTTTTATGTGTGTTGAGTGTGGGAAGGACCCATGACTTATAAGAGGTAAAGCCTCAAGGGAGTCATGTTGCCCCTTTCCTCCCTCAACAACGGCAATCCATGTTCTATTACACTCAGCGGATTTGTATGTATGGTTTGTGACAGGCTGTGGTTACATATGCAGAGGCTATTAACAAAGTTATTTAACTGTCCCAGGAGCACAGTCTGAGTTAAATCTGTGCAGTGAAATAGAATCATAATGCATAGGCCTTGTGAATCAGCAATATTTTCTTCTTTACACTATAGTAATAAATGTGTGAGTCTGTGTTTATCAATATACTTGCTCCAAATAGCATGCGTTTTCCTCCCAATGTTTTCAAATAAAAGGAGGAAAACAAAAGTTAAAATAAAAATAAAGAAGGCAGCACAATGAAGAGCCAATGCTGTGTGATTCATAAGTGGAACGTATGCCTGCCAATTTATGAATATCTATCCACAGCCAACTTGACAAGCAGGGAAGAAAATAGAAAGATAAGGCCTCTCTCCTGTGTCCCTGGCCTGCCCAGGACCAGAAGGGCTTAATCACAGCTCCTATTCAGGCCCAAAGGTGGTGACAATGCAAATGACTTCCTCCTCAGTCTACCCATGCCTTCTTGCTATGCTCAAATTAGCACAAGGAAGGCTACAGTTGACTTGGTGTGTCAACCCAGCTCCCTCACCTTACCCAGGAGCGAGTGGGGAGAATTTGTCCCCCTCTCATTACACTGTCAAAGTGCAGGGGGGCTATTCCTTTAACCAGCTCACATTGTCTTCAAGTGGGTGAAGAATTTGCACCTACCCCAAATTGCTGAAGTGCAGTGGGACTATTCTTTAATCCTCCCCCCGAACCTTATTGAAGAGTGGAGGGGAAAATTTGCCCCAAACACTGCCAAAGTATAAAACACTACTCCTTCAATCCCCACACCTTGCTAAAGAGTGAGGTGGAAATATTTCCGCTTGCACTCAGACCTGCATAAATCTAAGGAAGATCCAACCATTTCTCCCTTTCTCCTTGCCTTGCACAATGGCAAGGGGGTCCTTTAGAAACAAAAAAGCAACAGGAGGGGGTTACATTTTGGTACCCACTTATCAGAGCACTTTGCCACTGGATTCAAGCTAGCCTGGCTGATGAGGGGTGTTACCCTGAAACCGGTCCCAGGATGCTTGTTTCTGCTTCATGGAAGAACTGGCTTGGCACTTCAGGCTGGACTGTTCCCATGAGGCACAGGGTCAAGACTGATTTGCATATAGCTGGGTCTGAACTTAGGTGGCAAAGTGAGCTAAAGAACGATGATGGATTCAACCCAGATCTGTGACTGGAGGTGAGTGTCTGAAAAGTTTAAGCACTCCTTTCATCATCTCCTTGTGTTTACCCACTTATCAGAGGCCAATGGGCTTTTAATCCTATGGTGGATGCCACCACCCAGTCCCCTGCCCTCATTAGCCAAGAGTATGAGTACTTCTTAAAATGAAGAAGTACTATAAATCAGACCCGCAGGAAACAGGGAAGAACAGGTATGAAATGGAGAAACAGTCAAACACCCTGTATGAAATACCACCACCTAGCAAAAAAATATAGCCACGAATATACACTAATATTACTCTAAAATGGTGCAGATACACTGAAAAGCATTGATCACTTTACTGCATATTACTCTCACCACTGTAAGAATTAAAGTAATGGACTGCAGTGCAGGTAACAATGTCAAGAAGGTGAGATGAGAACAGGCAGCAAGAATGAAACAAATTGCACAGGTAGCAACAAATTGGATAGATCTGAAATGCAACATGGAAGGGGACAGCAAAAAACAAACTGTGCTCTCTGAAGGAAGTCTGGTAATAGAATGAAATCATGAAAGTAACCCAACAAGATACACAGTTGACAGGGAACCTGCTGCGTGTTTGTTTCCTTATACCTGAGCTACTTTTTCTGACCCAGAAGTTCCTGTATAGGTTTCGGGTTACCATTTTTGTTTGGGAAGCCTACATTTGAGCTCACAGCAAATCCACCATCTTGGATCTGAAGGAACACTGTACTGTTGCCACCAGTAGGACACTGTACACCGCAAAATCCATGCTGCTTTTTTCTTGTGGCCTATCTAACCTCACTATCAACATTCCCTTGTGTGTTATCACTGATTCTGGACACCACTCATATGCCTTGTTCCCTACAAAGCACAATGCTCTGGGGCGGGTGTCAGATTACCAGCTTGTCTCTGGCCCTCACAATGTTGAGACACATTGAGAAGCTGATTACCTGACTACTACTCCTGAACCTTGTTTACATTAAGGAACATGGCATAAAAATAGATGTCAGCTAACTGGACCCTTTGTGGCCATCAAGGAGCAGATTAGCTGCCAACTGCTCTCAGAACCCGTTCCTAAAACTAGGGACAGGATGCATACACAGGTGGTTACTCATACAATCTTTCATTTTTTTTAAGCCCCCACCCTCAATATTGGGCAAGGTGATAGGCACTAGGTACAGTTCCATCCATTGCACCCATCCATTGGCAAGGCTGGTGTAGTAATCATAAACCAGTACCCTTCACTCTTGAGCATGATGGGGGCAGACAGCTCTAATTCACTCACCCCGGCAGCATTTATTCAAACAAATCTCTCCAAACATTGTGAGATTTAATATATATATTTTGCTAATATATATATATATTTATATAATATATATATATATATATATATATATATATATATATATATATATATATATATATATATATATATATATATAGCTTACTTTTCGCGAAACTGAACTTTGCGATGCGAAGCTGATTGGCTCCCCGGTGTCTGTCAACATTCTAAACAGTCCTGAGCGGCCGCCATCTTATCTCTCGGTAGGATCGAGAGAGAAGAAGAGGTGAAAAACGAAGGGGGAATTTAATGAAAGGGGACAAGGTATACCCCTCTTGACCCCCTAGGAATGTTGTTGGGGTTATTAAAGGGTCCCGTGGGGAAAATAAAAAAAAAAAATTTTCACGGTAGAAGCGCTTCACGGGCCGCGAACTGGGCCGCAAACTGGTAGCGAAACGGGAATTCGCCATTTTGTGCTTCGTTTTAATTAAATTACTAGGTATAAGGGGGTGCGGGAGACGTATCCTAATCCCTTATGTTTTCTGAGGGTGGCTGAGGAGGCTCATATATGTTGATACATGTCTTCCAGCGGCTGTGCGTGAGCTTTTTTTTTTTTTTTGCTGCGTGACGTCTGTTAACGTTCGATTCGATGGAAATCAGGAAGTGTTGACCGCCAATTTGTCAGTGCGATAAAATATTTTGTTATAAATGAATCCTTATTGATAAACATTGTCTGCGCCATCTTGCCTTTTTTCCAATGCCACAATTTTGTCGTGCACGGCAGCCATTTTAGATGCCAGGCCGGTCCCAGGCTATCACCTAGCCCTGCGGATGTAGTTTATGGCCCCAGCTGTAGAGAATCCAGACATGCCAACCCTCCCGATTCAGGCGTGAGACTACTGATTTCAGTGCTAGTCTCCCGCCTCCCGATTTCTGCAAGCAAAAACCCGGGGGCATATTACCAACAACAAGCGATAATTTTTGTCTCTAACTTGTTTAGAGACAAAAATTATCGCCGCACAGCGGCGATTTTTATCGCAGATAAACCTTGCTATTAGCAAGGTTTATCGCAAATGCGATAAAAAACGGCCGCAATGCATGAATATCGCTGAAAAGTCAGCGATATTCATGCATTATCGAGCAAATGCTCTTAGCCATGTTATCCACCTCCCATTGGATAACATGGCTAAGAACTGCTCAGGGCAGGTGTTAGCTTTTTGAGATATTCGCGCTTAGCGCGAATATCTCCAAAAGTTGGTAATAGGAGATAGCGATGTTAGGGACTGTTTCCAGTTGCTAACATCTTGGCACGCCCACTTTGCATGTCATTAGTGATAAATATCACTGACATGCAAAGCGGGGCCCAAGATGGTCGCTATCTCCTTTTAGCTGTCACTAACTGGTGTTAGCGACAGCTTGGTAATAGGGAGATAATTTTATCTCCGCTTTCTTGGCTTTTAAAGCCAAAAAAGCGGAGATAAACCCCCTTGATAATATGCCCCATGATTCCTCGGGGGTTTCAGCTGACAAGGCTTGGTATTGTGTTACGTGGTAATTCTTCCAGGAAACGTCAGAGGGTTGATGCAGGGGTTCTAGAAGGGGTGATAAACCATTTAAGCCTCATGAACAAGCGCATGGTCTTTTAAAGATCTGTGAAGTACTCGGGGTGGCGGTGTGTGTGTGTCCTCTTTCAGGAGCGGGCAGGGGGGGGGGCACTGCCAGCAACTTGCCAGGCCAGGCAGTGTTCAACACTTGCATCACCCTTTCTCTGCCTGCTATTGCGCTCCATGCTTCGGAAAGGTAAGAAAAAGAACGTGCATTTGAGTTTGAAATGTCCGATCCTGTAGCAGTACACTTGCAAAGCCCACACATGACAATAACCCGATTCAAGGCCCCATTCACCCGATTTTTTAAAAATATATAGCACTCCAACAAAGTAGGATTATAAAACTTTATTAACTTTTAAATATAACGAACGGAACAAAAACTGTAACAAACATTTAAACATTTTTGACAAAAAAAAGCAACAATGATCAGAAGCTGTCTTTTGTGCGAATAGTTCCAAGGCAGCACAACGTGCTGAGCTCTGGACGGCACCCAGGTGATGTCACCTGGGTGCCGCACTGGTTTTTGGGATCCTACAATGCAGCTCAGAAAAACAGCGTGGGGCGTCCCGGGTGGTGCGGGGGGAGGCCTCGTCAGTAGCGGTCTGTTGTGCGAATAGTCCCAAGGCAGCAGAACGCGCTGGGATGTGGATGGCACCCAGGTGATGTCCTGTAAACTGCTGCACTGGTTTTGGTATCCTACAATGCTGCTCTGAAAATTGGCGTGGGGCGGCCCGGGGGGGGGCGTGGGGGAGGCGGCGTGAACGGGCCTCCCCAGGTGGCGGCCATCCAGCTGAGTTGCGCCCGCTCTTGCGGCTACAGCGTCTCGCTCACCATGTAGTTGAGTTGCTCCCACTCTTGCAGTGCAGCGATAGGCGGCTGCCACAGGACTCTTAAAATGGCGGCCGGCTCTTCGGTTTTGGGCCTGGTCCACTAAAATGGCCCTGGGACACCTTGGAACTCGGACGCTTGCCTGCTAGGGCTTGGGCTCCATTCTCGAAAGCGTCCCCTCAGCCGTGAAGATTCTACAAAAGTCTTGGGGGCCCTCGACTCCTGCAGGCTTCCGGTGGGGAGCGGCTGCCATGATTGCTCGCGGAATGACCACGACGGAGCCACGAGATGGTGGTGCTCTCATGCTGACGCCAGCTTCAGTCTGAATGATCCAGAAACAAGGTGGGGCTTTCATCGTTTGGGAAAAAAAAATGTTCTAAACCAATGAAAAGTGTTATTTTTAGGTCATATGACCAAGCCTTCCATCTTTAGGAAACCAAAAGTAAAATGAACCAATGAAAAGTTTTATAAACAAGTCACATGACCTGTTATGCGGCATAGGGCTACAAAAAGCGTAGAAAATCCGTTGGCACGTGAGGCGGCGTCAGTAGCGGACCGATGTGCGAATAGGCCGAAGGCAGCACAACGCGCCGAGATCCGGATGGCACCGAGGTGGTGTCCAGCAAATTGCCGTACTGGTGTGGCCATCCTACAATGCTGCGCCGAAAGACGGCGTGTCCAGCTGAGTTTCAGTCACTCTTGCGGTACAGTGACTCGAACGCGCCGAGATCCGGATGGCACCGAGGTTGTGTCCAGCAAGTTGCCGCACTGGTGTGGCCATCCTACAATGCTGCGCCGAAAGTCGGCGTGGGGTGCCCCGTTGGCTTATGAGGTGATGTCAGTAGTGGACCGATGTGTGAATAGGTCGGAACCAGCACAAGGCGCCAAGATCCGAATGGCAAGTCCTGGATGTTGAGTGCCATAGTTGAGAGTTCTGAGCAGTGCTTGTAAGACTATCTGAAGCTTATTTGCACCTGCTGCAGCTTCACTATTGCCCGAGGTGGTGTCCAGCAAATTGCCGCACTGGTGTGGCCATCCTACAATGCTGCGCCGAAAGACGGCGTGTTCAGCTGAGTTCCGGTCACTCTTGCGGTACAGTGACTCGAACGCGCCGAGATCCGGATGGCACCGAGGTTGTGTCCAGCAAGTTGCCGCACTGGTGTGGCCATCCTACAATGCTGCGCCGAAAGTCGGTGTGGGGTGCCCCGTTGGCTTATGAGGTGATGTCAGTAGTGGACCGATGCGTGAATAGGTCGGAACCAGCACAAGGCGCCAAGATCCGGATGGCAAGTCCTGGATGTTGAGTGCCATCGTTGAGAGTTCTGAGCAGTGCTTGTAAGACTGTCTGAAGCTTATTTGCACCTGCTGCAGCTTCACTATTGCCCTGGTGTGGCCAAAGATCGCCCATGACATAGGCGGCCGGCTCCCGAGGTCCGGCGGAACTTTTTTCCTTTTCCTTTCTGCTTCTTGTCCCACAATCCGTTTCACCTGAAGACACGACCAGGTCCCTGAATGTGTGCAGGGGGACGCTATTGATTGAATGAAAATGGCGGCTTGACTCAAAGCTGACTCAAGCGTTGCTGTTGATGCTATACAGACAAAAATTGGTTTTCAGTTTGTACATTCTTCAGGATTTTTTTTTCCATCCAAGGCTGATTGAGAGTTTGTAGAAAAATGGCTTCAGATTTTCCACATATTACTCTTCAACATTCTTCCTAAATGTAACAATGTGAGACTCACTAGGAGAACGGCTGTTTATCTTTCCTTTCAAAATGCTGCCAACAATATTTTCTGAATGGAAGACACCATCTTGTAGCATAAAGGGCCGAAAGGGGTTCTGGTCTGGCCGATGGTTGGTGGAGACATTTTGACTATATCTTGGACCTGCCCGGCCTCGCCCAAAATGGCGCCGGTATAAATGGGACTCGTAACTCCTTGTTGTGTACTGGTTGAACAACCTTGATATCACGAGATATGAATGCAGTTTTGATGCTCATGGCGGGCGGGGACGAGAATTGATTGAATATTTCGACATCCCTATTGATATTAAGTTCTGATGTGTTATTGATTACTGTACTATTGAAAGTTCGAATTAACGTCACCCATGGTACTTGCACGCAAATGTATATCTAGATAACTTTTTTGTAAGTGGCCCTGTCGTATTTTAATTACAAAATGTACGTCCACCGATTCCGCAACTGTTAGACACCTTAGTTCTTGCAACCTAATGGCTCGATCGTTACGTTCCTCTATAATGTAAATGTCTCCTCATCATATACGATTTCAGTTTGCTCCGTGGCCGGCCCACGTGGTTATAGGCCCGTATTTGTATACTGACATTTTCACAATAAAGGTTTTTAAAACAAAACATGGTAGTAGTATTTACATTGGTAAAGTTTTTACTTTTAGTCACTGTTTTCGAATCAGTAAAAGGCAAGTGAAATAAAGCAGTCCAATTACATGACGGATAAAAGGTATAATATGTAGGAACGCAGTAAAGATAAATGGTCAAGGGCAGTTGTGTTTTCCACTCCTGCAACATAAAGTGATCGATAAGAATCTGATAATCAGGCGTATCGGCGACTAAGACAGCAGGCCGAGTCTCTTTTACTCAACGGCTCCGTCATGGAACGAAGAAACGCCCTTTTTCTCGAAAAAGGAATATATTTTACTTGCAGGACAGTTGAAAATTTTCCGGGAAAGTACATTAGCCTGGAATATTATAACATATATGTTATAAAAAAAAAAGTTCGAAATCAATAAAAAGCGTATTTTTTAGGTCATATGACCAAGCTTTTCATTATTAAAATAACAAAAGTAAAATGAACCAATAAAAAGTTTTATTAACAAGTCACATGACCTGTTATGCTTACGTTACGCGCTGCGCGCCGCGCCCCGGATCACTTCCGGGTGCGCTAACGCCGCGTGTCATATAACGCATTACGCGACAACGTAGGTCAAGAATATAGTCAAAATGTCTCCACCAACCAGCGTTCGGAACACAACCCCTTTCAGCAGTCCAAAAAGTTCTGTAAAATGACAACAGAGGGGACAGGCAACAAGAACCATCAGTCAAAGAGCGGAGGGCAAGTTCTTCTCTACCGGGTGATGTTGGGGCGCTACCGGAACTGATCGAATTGGTAGTCTACAGTGTTTCTGGATGTTTCAGACTAAAGCTGGCGTCAGCATGAGAGCACTACCATCTCGTAGCTCCGTCGTGGCCATTCTTCGAGCAGACATGGCAGCCGCTCCCCACCAGAAGCCTGCGGGAGTCGGGGGCCCCCAAGACTTTTGTAGAATCTTCACGGCTGAGGGGACGCTTTCGAGAATGGGACCCAAGCCCTATCAGGGAAGCGTCCGAGTTCCAAGGTGTCCCAGGGCCATTTTAGTGGACCACGCCCAAATCTGAAGAGCCGGCCGCCATTTTGAGAGTCCTGTGGCAGTCGCCTATCGTTGCATCGCAAGAGCGGGAGCAACTCAACTACATGGTGAGCGAGACGCTGTAGTCGCAAGAGCGGGCGGTAAACAGCTGAATGGCGGAAGAGGCACAGTGTAGCAAAAGCGGGCGGAATGGCAACTAAAACGGTAAAGGGGCGCCCCACTACAGCGTGTCTTCAGGTCAAACGGATTGTGGGACAAGGTCCAGAATAGAAGAGTCATCAAAAGGCAAAAAGTTCCGCCGGACCCCGGGAGCCGGCCGCCTATGTCGGGGGCGATCTCAGGCTAAACCGGTGCTATAAGACTTGGGGAGGGGGTCGGAGCCAAGCGTCTTCTCCGAGTCCGTGCCATCACACCGCCCCTCGGGGGCCTCCGTCAAGCGGTTTACGGAGGTACCATATCACATTGTTTTCAAATGCAGTCAGGTCCACAAACGACACTCGCTTACTTTGAGAATAGTGAAGCTGCAGTAGGTGGAAATAAGCTTCAGACAGTGTTACAAGCGCTGCTCAGAACTCTGAACTATGGCACCCAACATCCAGAACTTATGCCATTTGAGAATGGCAGTGATATTGAAGCAACTCAGGGACCAAAACCATTAACGTACTTTCACGTATGAAAATCTTACTTGGGGAGGGGGCAGGAGCGAAGCGCCCCCTCCCAGTCCGCGCCACCACACCGTATGTTGAAAATCTGAAGCCATCGTTCTACAAACTCAACCAACCTTGGATGGAAAAATCTAGGAAAATGTACAAACTGAAAACCAGTTTTGGTCTGCATAGCATCAGTAGCAACGCTTGCTATCAGAGTGCATGAGTTTCATGCTCGATCGATTGAGCTAGCCGGATCGGGCAATAAAAAGTATAAAATAGTTATGTAAATAGTTATTTAATAAAATGTTTTACCCTGTTTCTTTGCTGGTGTGTTGTCTATATTTTTAATATTTGCATAGGGTTTGTCGTTATTTTGGGCGGGGTGGGTGACGGAGCTGAGCTGTCTTGCAGCCCTCATGGTGTGGAGCTCAGTTCATCTCACTATTTTCGTATTTCTCATGAAGGGTTGTTCCTAATATTTCTATTTTAGCGAGGTC
The DNA here is from genome assembly GCF_964263255.1 of Lissotriton vulgaris. Taxonomy (NCBI): domain Eukaryota; kingdom Metazoa; phylum Chordata; class Amphibia; order Caudata; family Salamandridae; genus Lissotriton; species Lissotriton vulgaris. Next base: position 1,546,653,819 of record NC_141689.1, on the reverse strand, counting down.
AAAAAGAGATCCAATTAGTGGCCTACTGATTTTGCTCGATTAATTTTATTTTTTTACACGATTTTTCACGATTTTTCACTATCTGCAAAGACTAAACAGAGTATTGCGACTTTGTGCTTGTTTGTAAATAGAGAATGAACCAAAGAGAATCAATTGTAAAACAGTAAATGCTTGGATAACAATCAATCAAATGGAGAGACAAGCAGGCACGACGGATTACAACGGGGGTAAAGGCCTGCGTTAACTACTCTTCACTATCTGCAAAGAGAGAGTACTACTAAGAGAAAAGAGGGGAGGGGGGCAGCGTTCAAAGCACATCAGCGTGCATAAACACGAAAAAGTTTTTACCTATCACGTACTTGACATTTTACAGCTTTTGATATTTGCTATTAAAAAACCAATGAAATTCACTGAAAAAACCATAGGTTATAGGCCATATATAGTTAGTAATTTGCATTTACAAAACCTTGAAAATTCACTGAAAAAACCATTGGTTATAGACCATATATAGTTAGGGATTAGCCTTTTCAAAACCTTATTTTACTCACACAAAACCATTGAAATTTCATATATAGTTAGTTCCACTAACTATATATCGCGCACCCGCAATCCACTGCTGATGATGTCACATATTACATCATTCATGACATGGTTAGTGACATCACTGATGACATCACTGATGACATCTCAAATGAAATGTTTTTTTCAGTGAATATATATATATATATATATATATATATATATATATATATATATATATTACCTACTGGCGGTCGCCAGTAGGTAGTTATAGTTAGGATTTTTTTCAATGTTAAATCTCAAAATTCTATTTGGAATAACTTTCACACCGGTTGACGAATCTACCTGAAAATTTCCTGAAAATGGCCTCGTCGAGCTCCGGTCCTTCCCTGAAAGTTTGGGGGGGATACGTCAAGCGGGGGCCGAGATAAAAGGGGGGTCCCAAAACGCATTTTCCCCATGTTAATTTCCATAGGGCGGTCGATTTCACTTTTAGCCCGAACGGCTGAATGGATTTACACCAAACTTGGCAAAATTGTAGGGACTGGTAGCCCGATGTGCCGTTGCTATGTCTCAAGATATGTGCTCCAGTGGATTTTGAGTAATTTAGGTTCAAAAAAATATATATATCTATAGGCGCTCTCCGGTGCGCGCACTTGAGTGCGCTCCTGGCGCGACACGCGACTTGCGCGCAGAAAGCTGATTGGCTCTTGGGTGTCTGTAAACATTCTAAACAGTCTGGAGCGGCCGCCATCTTGTGTCTCGGTAAAATCGAGACACAAGGGGTTTGAAAAAAAAAGGGGCAAATGACCATAAGGGGGAAGAGTAGACCCCCTCTGACCCCCTAGGTTTGATGTAGGGGCTAAAATAGGGTCCTGCGGGGCATTACATTTTTTTTTTTTTTTCCGTTTTGCGCGGGGGAAGCGCATGGTACGCGCACCGGCGAAGCACGGGGAAAATCCAGGACCATATTTATGAAGGCCTTGCGCTGTTAGTTTTGCGCCTCCTGTGCGTCAATTTTTGTGACGCACCAGCGGTGTAAAAAAATGCGCATTGTTATGCAATATTTAAAAAGTGACGCATCTATCTAGATGCGTCACTTTTTAAATATAGTGCAACGAGGCACATTTTATTACACTGCTGGTGTTATGCGTCACTTTTCTGTGCGCACTCCTTATGACATTCCAGATGTGTCATATTTAATGTATGACGAATCATGTTGCAAGGAGTTACAGATACGTCAGTATTTCTGACATATCTGTAAACATAAAAGTGATGCGAGGCAGGTGCAAGATTTTGACGCAACAGCATCCTAAAAGTGACGCAGAGAAATCTTATAGATTTCAGTACGTTGTTATTACCAAGCTTTTTGCGGGGGAATGCCCCCTTTGCATACATTATACCTGACGCAGATATAATGTGGCGCAGAGTTTTAAAAAGTGACCCATGTACCTAGATGCGTCACTTTTTAAAAATAGCGTCAGGTATAATGCATGCAGAGGGGGTGTTCTCCCACAAAAAGCTTTGTAATAGCGACGCAGTGAAATCTTTGAGATTTCACTGCGTCAGTTTTAGGATGCTGTTGCGTCAAAATCTTGTGCCTGCTTTACAGCAGGTGTTAGACTGAGGCAAGACCTTTCACATGCTGCTTTCCCCATTTGAAAGGACACATTACTGGAGTTGCGTCACTTTTGTGACGCACTCCAGCAATGCGTTACTTGGAATGTCATAAGGAGTGCGCACAGAAAAGTGACGCATCGCACCAGTGGTGTAAAAAAATGTGCCTCGTTGCGTTATATTTAAAAAGTGACGTATCTAGGTAGATGGGTCACTTTTTAAAATCAAGCGCCACATTATATCTGCGTGAGGTATAATGCATGCAGAGGGGGTGTTCCCCCACAAAAAGCTTTGTAATAGCGACGCAGTGAAATGTTTGAGATTTCACTGCGTCACTTTTAGGATGCTGTTGCATCCTTTAAATATAGTGCAACGAGGCACATTTTATTACACTGCTGGTGTGATGCGTCACTTTTCTGTCCACAGTCCTTATGACATTCCAGATGTGTCATATTTAATGTATGACGAATCATGTTGCAAGGAGTTACAGATACGTCAGTATTTCTCACATATCTGTAAACATGAAAGTGACGCGAGGCAGGCGCAAGATTTTGACGCAACAGCATCCTAAAAGTGACGCAGAGAAATCTCATAGATTTCAGTACGTCGTTATTACCAAGCTTTTTGCGAGGGATTGCCCCCTCTGCATACATTATACCTGATGCAGATACAATGTGGCGCAGAGTTTTAAAAAGTGACCCATGTACCTAGATGCGTCACTTTTTAAAAAATAGTGTCAGGTATAATGCATGCAGAGGGGGTGTTCCTTGCAAAAAGCTTGGTAATAATGACGCAGTGCGTCACTTTTAGGATGCTGTTGCGCCAAAATCTTGTGCCTGCTTCACAGCAAACCTTTCACATGGTGCTTTTTCCATGTGAAAGGACACATTACTGGAGTTGCGTCACTTTTGTGACGCAGTCCTGCAATGCGTTACTTTTGTGTTTACAGATATGTCAGAAATACTGACATATCTGTAACTCCTTGCGAATTGATTAGTCATATATTAAATATGACATATCTGGAATGTCATAAGGAGTGCGTCCAGAAAAGTGACGCATCGCTGTTTTCACGTAGCGATGCGTCACTTTTCAGAAATGAGGCCTCCAGTTTATTCACTGTGTCATAACTTTCTTTTCTAATACTCACCTTCTTTCATTCCTCCTACTTCACTTCCTTTCACCTCTCATACCTTTCTGTTCTTTCTTACTCATTCTCCTTTCAATTATCAATGCACTATATTTCACTTACTCTTCATTTTTTAAGAATATAGCTCTTTGATGAGAATTGGAGGTAGTTCTGAAAAGAACTTTTGGTTTTCTTCTTTTAACTGAACAGGAACAAAAACAGGGAATGGAAACTGCTCAACAGGAGCAAAAAGAAAAGAAAAAAATTAGGGGTGGGAAGGGCAGCGATGGTTCTCCAATGCTCGAACCATGAGCAGGACACTTTGCTCCCCATAGGTGAGGAGTTGATTGCAGTATCTGCATTTGACGACCCCATGGTTAAATGCAGGTTGTATGTTTGCTACCTGCTCCTGTGATTGTTCTCTTCCAGAAGAAGTTGCTCCTCCTGTTGATGTAGAGGCCCCATCTCTGGGAACCTCTTGTGCCAGAGCCCTGACACTTTCCCGGGCAAAATTCTGGGGGTGCCTCCTCTCCACATGGCGAATCATGGTGAAGTTGCCAAAAGAGTATTTTTTTTGGGGGTTACCCCGTGACAGGACCTGTTTGCAGATCCTGCACTCTACTTTTGGTGCATTCACCTTCTTCTGGTCTGCTGGAAACTTAAAAAATTTCCAGATGAAATGTTCTTTGACCTTCGGCTGAGGAGGCTCTTCATCAATGAAATCATTGGAGTCATCTTCACTGCTGGATGGTCTGGCAGCCATGATTAATCCAGGAATATGGAGCAGCAAAAAAGGCAGGTCTTTCAGTCACAAAAGTGAAAGAAGAAGTGAAGGAAATGGGTGGGGATTTCATTCATTGTAAAAAAAAACTGTTAGCAACCAATGAAAAGTGTTATTTTAGGGTCACATGACCCGACGCGTTTACGCTGCGCGCTCCGGAGCACTTCCGGTGCGTTTACGCAGCGCGATCGTAGGCGCTTCCGGGGCGCAAACGTGGCGCGATCGTAGGCGCTTTTGCGTGCGTTTATGCGCCGCGAACGTAGGCGCTTCCGAGGGCACTTACGTTGCGCGCCGAAGTGACGTCATCAATCTTTTATAGAAATGCATAATCATTTTCCTTATTAAAAAAAACTAATTTTATTTGTATGGTACGAAATGTTTTGCATTATTATTAACTTTTCATTCATATTTTTTTTCACGAACGACAGTTGCGCTCTGGGTGCGCTTTCAGATGAGCTCTCGGAAAAGCTTACCGGAGAGCTTAGCTGAAAGCTTCCCGGAGCGCGCACCCAGAGCGCAAAAGAAAAAAATTATATAAAAAAAATGAATACTTAAAAAAAAACAGCAAATTGTAAAAAAAAAAAAAGGTTAGAAACTCGATATACAAAGGAATTAGCATTTAAAAAACCTATGAAATTCACTGAAAAAACCATAGGTTTCACACCAGTTATAGTTAGGAATTAGCATTTAAAAAACCTATTAAATTCACTGAAAAAACCATAGGTTTCACACCAGTTATAGTTAGCTGGAAATTTTACTGATATAAAACCATTGAAATTCCCACGTTATAGTTAGATGGACTCACTATAACTTGCGCGTGCAATGCACTGCTGATGATGTCTTATTAAGCCAGTTAACCAATCAATTTTTAAAAACCATCCATTTAGACACTTATTTAAACATTTATTCTTCCATCAACTTTTACATATACATATATAAAATATATTTATTTTTCAGAAAGACACACATTCACTGGATGGTGTCATCAGTGATGTCATGAGTGATGTCACTGACCATGTCATGAGTGATGTAATATGTGATGTCATCAGCAGTGCATTGCACGCGCAAGTTATAGTGAGTCCATCTAACTATAACGTGGGAATTTCAATGGTTTTATATCAGTAAAATTTCCAGCTAACTATAACTGGTGTGAAACCTATGGTTTTTTCAGTGAATATATATATATATTCACTGAAAAAACCATAGGTTTCACACCAGTTATAGTTAGCTGGAAATTTTACTGACATACAACCATTGAAATTCCCACATTATAGTTAGTTGGACTCACTATAACTTGCGCGCCTGCAATGCACTGCTGATGACGTCACATATTACATCACTCATGACATGGACAGTGACATCACTCATGACATCACTGATGACACCATCCAGTGAATGTGTGTCTTTCTGAAAAATAAATATGTTTTATATATGTATATGTTAAAGTCAATGGAAGAATAAATGTTTAAATAAGTGTCTAAATGGATGTTTTTCAAAAAAAATTGATTGGTTAACTGGCTTATTAAGTGTTTCTTCATGAATACATATATAAGTGTGAAATGTTTAAATTTTTAAATATATGTATTAGTGTTTCACTTTGTGTATAACTGGCTGCATGGGTTTGTGAGTAGCTACATGTGTGTGTATATGGGTTATTAGATGTTGTTTTTAGAATCAGTATGAGTGTCTGTATGGTTTGGTGGGGGTATGACTTAGCACATAGATGCATCAATGACTGACTCTCTGTTTGTATGTGTTTTGAACACAACATATGTGCAGGACTGTATGGGTGGATCAGTGTTTATATGTGTGTGTTAGTGAGTGAATGACTGTCTCACTAGTGTCTTTATCAGTAACGACATATGTTTTAATCTAGTATATGTGAGTATTGATGTATATAAGAGAGTATATGTGTGAGAGATTGTAAGAGTTCCTGTTTAAATAAGTATGTGTTTCTATAAGTGATTGTTTAAGAGAGTAAGTATGTGTAAGTTTCCTTAGAAGTAAGGTGGTAGTGTGTGCATAGCTGTATATGCTAATAAATGGATGTTCAATAGTTTATTTGCATGTGTGAGTATGTGTGTGAGTAACTTTTGGAAGACTGTCGGTGTGTAACAGGATGTATATGTGTATCACTACATATGATGAGTGAGTATATGTATGATTGACTATATAGAACTGTTGCTGAATGAGTGGATGTGTATATAGATGGTGGTATTACTGAATTGGTTGTTGTAACTGGTAAGGGTATCTCCATTTTTTTGAAAATGTTAGTTTCTATTTTTGAATATGTGTTTCAAGGGTTATATTACACTGAAAGGAGGTCTGTCACTCTGTCACAAGGATGGTGTCATCAGTGATGTCATGAGTGATGTCACTGACCATGTCATGAGTGATGTAATATATGACGTCATCAGCAGTGCATTGCAGGCGCGCAAGTTATAGTGAGTCCAACTAACTATAACGTGGGAATTTCAATGGTTTTATGTCAGTAAAATTTGCAGCTAACTATAACTGGTGTGAAACCTATGTTTTTTTCAGTGAATTTAATAGTTTTTTTAAATGCTAATTTCTAACTATAACTGGTGTGAAACCTATGGTTTTTTCAGTGAATTTCAAAGGTTTTTTAAATGCTAATTCCTAACTATAACGGGTGTGAAACCTTTGGTTTTTTCAGTGAATTTCATAGGTTTTTTAATAGCAAATTTCTATATCTATGAAATGTAATATTTTTTATAATGAATCCTATAATGTATATTTATGTAATACTATTTTTTATGTATATTTTTCATATTTCTTTTAATTTTAAGTTTTTTTGCCCTGGAGCGCTCCCGGTGCGCGTCCCAGTGAGCGCACCGGAAAGCGCAGTCTTGCGGCGCGCCCCAGGGCGCGTACCGGTGAGCGTCCCGTTAGCGCTTTTTCCACAAACGAAAACATCATCGTGACGTATCGCGTAGCCGCGTCCGCGTGATACGCACGGCGTAAACGCACCCAGAAGCACTCGAGCGCATACGATCGCACAACATAAGCATCCGACGCGCTTACGCGACGCGCCCCCCGGGCGTCATGTGACCTGAAATTAACACTTTTCATTGGTTCAGGACAGTTTTTTTTTTCCTAATGATGAAAGCCCCCACCTTTTTTCCTCATTCTCACTTTGTACTTTGAGTGAAGAAGACCTGTTGAAAGACCTCTCTGTACTTTTTTGGACTGAAAAATGGCTTCAGTAGCAGCAGCAGCAGGAGCATCTCAGCCACCACCACCACCAAGAGGACCACTACAACACCACACTGGTGGAGATGAAGAAGAGGAAGAGGAGGAGGAGAAGGAAGAGGAGGGGAGGAGGACATTCCTGCCAGAAGACAATACCCCATATAGGCCAAAGCCACACATTGTATGGGAGTTTTTCTCCATCCCAAGTGGCCAAAAAAAGGTGAATGCACCAAAGGTGACTTGCCTAATCTGTAACATGGAACTTTCAAGGGGGAACCCTAACAAAAAATACTCATTTGGCAATAACACCATGATTCGCCACATGCAGCGCAAGCATCCCAACAACTATGCTGCGGCAGAGGTGAGAGAGCTGGCCAGTAACCCTCCCCAATCTTCACCCAGCACCTCAAAAAGAAAGCAACCCACTCCTTAGGGACCATAGACAAGAGAGATGGTCCCAAACATTCAACCCCAGTTTGGGAAATACAAGATCACTTGTATTTTTTGTGGGAAAACCATCACCTATGGTGAGCAAAGCATAACGCTCATCAACCGTGCTGGTGACAATCACAAATGCCCCAAAAATCCATCATTTTTTCCTGTTTTTTTTTGCTCCAGTTGAGCCGTTTTCAATTCCTTGTTTTTTGTTTCTCCCCAGAAAAATAACAAAAAATATATAAAATAGTTCATAAAAGCCAAAAAAAGTACAAAATGTTCAAAAAAACATTAAAAAAATATAAAACAACAAAAAGAAGAAAAAAAACAGTTCTTTTCAGAACTACCTCAAATTTATAAAAAAAGACTACATTATTTTTAAAACTCTGTCATTCTTTTTTCCCCATGGTACGCTCCCCGGTCCACTCCCAGGTGCGCGTACCGGGCGCTCCCACCGCGCAAATCGAAAATAATGTTGTTTTTTTTTCCCCGCTGGGCCCTTTTATGGCCCCCACATCAAACCTAGGGGGTCAGGGGGGTCTATCCTGCCCCCCTTTTGGTCATTTCCCTCTTTGTTTTTGCCACCTCTTGTGTCTCAATCCTACCGAGACACGAGATGGCGGCTGCTCCGGACTGTTTGGAATGTTTACAGACACCCGAGAGTCAATCAGCTTTCCGCGCGCGAACTCGCATAGCGCGCTGGTTCGCGCCCCGGTGCGCGTACCGGTGCGCGCTTATAGATATATATATTTTTTTAAACTAAATTACTCAAAATCCACTGGAGCACATATCTTGAGACATAGCAAGGGCACATCGGGCTACCAGTCCCTAAAATTTTGCTAAGTTTCGTGGAAATCCATTCAGCTGTTCGGGCTAAAAGTGAGGTTGACCGCCTTATGGAAATTAACATGGGGAAAACACGTTTTGGGACCCCCCTTTTTTCTCGGCCCCCGCTTGACGGATCCCCCCCAAACGTTCAGGCAAGGACCGGAGCGCCGCAAGGCAAATTTGAGGAAATTTTCAGGCAGATTCCTCAACCGGCACCAAAGTTATTCCCAATAGAATGTTGCGATTTCCCTATTGAAAATAATCCTAACTATAACTACCTACTGGCAACCGCCTGTAGGTAATTTATATATATATATATATATATATATATATATATATATATATATATATATATACATATATATATATATATATATATATATATAGATATATATATATATATATATATATTCACTGAAAAAACCATAGGTTATAGATCATATATAGTTAGGAATTAGCATTTACAAAACCTTATTTTACTCACACAAAACCATTGAAATTTGCATATATAGTTAGTTGCACTAACTATATATCGTGCACCCGCAATCCACTGCTGATGATGTCACATATTACATCATTCATGACATGGTCAGTGACATCACTGATGGCATCACTGATGACATCTCAAATGACATCACTGATGACATCACTGATGACAACATCCAGTAACTGTATGCTTCTGTAAAGTTAAAATATGTCTTACATATTGAAGAATGAGTGGATGTATAAGTGTCTGGATGAAGGATTTAGTAGGTGCATGACTGACTGTATGAGTGAGTGATTAAATTTGTCTCACTGAGTGCATGGGTTAGTGACTAAACTGTCTTAATTTGTGCATCATTATGTCTGTTGTTCTGTAAACTGCTGCATGTGTTGATCAGTAGCTATATGAGTAACTATATGGGTTATTGATTGGTTGCCCAAGTATTTGTATGGGAGACTGAGTGTGTGTGCGGGTGGCTGGGAGGTGTATGACTCTGTGCATAGATGTGTGAGCAGTTGATTCACTAGATATATGGGTTCAAAAATGCATGTGGAAACAGCTGTATGGGTGGTTGACAGTGGGCATTGGTGAGTGAATGGATATCTCAGTGCTACATGTCAAAGTAAGTACATATGTAAAACACAGTACATGTCAATCAGCTTTCCGCGCGCGAACTCGCATAGCGCGCTGGTTCGCGCCCCGGTGCGCGTACCGGTGCGCGCTTATAGATATATATATTTTTTTAAACTAAATTACTCAAAATCCACTGGAGCACATATCTTGAGACATAGCAAGGGCACATCGGGCTACCAGTCCCTAAAATTTTGCTAAGTTTCGTGGAAATCCATTCAGCTGTTCGGGCTAAAAGTGAGGTTGACCGCCCTATGGAAATTAACATGGGGAAAACACGTTTTGGGACCCCCCTTTTTTCTCGGCCCCCGCTTGACGGATCCCCCCCAAACGTTCAGGCAAGGACCGGAGCGCCGCAAGGCAAATTTGAGGAAATTTTCAGGCAGATTCCTCAACCGGCACCAAAGTTATTCCCAATAGAATGTTGCGATTTCCCTATTGAAAATAATCCTAACTATAACTACCTACTGGCAACCGCCTGTAGGTAATTTATATATATATATATATATATATATATATATATATATATATATATATATATATATATATATATATATATATATATATATATTCACTGAAAAAACCATAGGTTATAGATCATATATAGTTAGGAATTAGCATTTACAAAACCTTATTTTACTCACACAAAACCATTGAAATTTGCATATATAGTTAGTTGCACTAACTATATATCGTGCACCCGCAATCCACTGCTGATGATGTCACATATTACATCATTCATGACATGGTCAGTGACATCACTGATGGCATCACTGATGACATCTCAAATGACATCACTGATGACATCACTGATGACAACATCCAGTAACTGTATGCTTCTGTAAAGTTAAAATATGTCTTACATATTGAAGAATGAGTGGATGTATAAGTGTCTGGATGAAGGATTTAGTAGGTGCATGACTGACTGTATGAGTGAGTGATTAAATTTGTCTCACTGAGTGCATGGGTTAGTGACTAAACTGTCTTAATTTGTGCATCATTATGTCTGTTGTTCTGTAAACTGCTGCATGTGTTGATCAGTAGCTATATGAGTAACTATATGGGTTATTGATTGGTTGCCCAAGTATTTGTATGGGAGACTGAGTGTGTGTGCGGGTGGCTGGGAGGTGTATGACTCTGTGCATAGATGTGTGAGCAGTTGATTCACTAGATATATGGGTTCAAAAGTGCATGTGGAAACAGCTGTATGGGTGGTTGACTGTGGGCATTGGTGAGTGAATGGATATCTCAGTGCTACATGTCAAAGTAAGTACATATGTAAAACACAGTACATGTGAGAGTTGACATATATAAATAACTGTGCATAAGAGCCAGTGAATGTGTGAGTGGCTGTATGGATCATTGTGAACTTGTATCAGTGATTGTATAAGAGAGTAAATATGTGTTAGTATATGTTTGAATAAGTAAGGTGTGTATAACTGTATAGTTGAGGTAATGGAGGTGTGATTGATTCTTTGCATGACTGACTAGGTGTGTGAGTAACTCCATGGATGAGTGACAGTCTGTGAGTGTCTGTTTACACTGATTGTATCTAAGGTTATATTAGAGTCTGAAGAGGTTCATCGTATTATCACATGAATGATATCATCAGTGATGTGATCAGTAATGTCAAATGAGATGTCATCAGTGATGTCATCAGCGATGTCTTTTGAGATGTCATCAGTGATGTCATCAGTGATGTCATTTGAGATGTCATCAGTGATGTCATCAGTGATGTCATTTGAGATGTCATGTCATGAATGATGTAATATGTGACATCATCAGCAGTGGATTGCGGGTGCGCGATATATAGTTAGTGCAACTAACTATATATGCGAATTTCAATGGTTTTGTGTGAGTAAAATAAGGTTTTGTAAATTCTAATTCCTAACTATATATGGTCTATAACCTATGGTTTTTTCAGTGAATTTTCAAGGTTTTGTACATGCTAATTCCTAACTATATATGGTCTATAACCTATGGTTTTTTCAGTGAATTTCAATGGTTTTTTAATTGCAAATATCAAAAGCTGTAAAATGTATTCTTCTTTTAAAGGAAAAATATATTTTTTATGTATTTAATATAATTTTTTTATGTATGTACATTTTTTTTTTTTCGCTACCGGTCCGCGCACCGGGTAGCTTCCCTTTAGCTCAATTTGGTGCCGCGACCCGATCCGCGCACCGGAAACGTTCCGTTAGCGCAACTGCCGCATTCGAAAACAACATTGTGACGCGTCACGTAAGCGGGACGTATCGCGTTGCCGCGTAATGTGTCTTATGACGCGCCGCGTTAGCGCACTCGGAAGTGCTCCGGAGCGCGGCCCGAGGCGCGAAGCGCAGCACCCCGGAAGCGCACCGGGCACGGAGTGGGACGCGTACCGTAAGCGTAACAGGTCATGTGACCTAAAAATAACACTTTTCATTGGTTTAGAACATTTTTTTTCTCCCAAATGATGAAAGCCCCCACCTTTTTTCCTCACTCTGACTTTCATCTTTGTGAGAGAAAGACCTGTTTCTGCTTGTTCAGTCATGGCATCTGTAGTAGATGCAGCTGGTGGACCCCCACCACCACCACAACCACCTAGGAAGGAAGGACCACCTGCAAAGTTCCTTCCAAACCCAGAGGAAGAGGAAGAAGAAGAGGAAGAGGAGGTAGAGCCGAGGCAGTTCTTGCGTGAAGAGCCCCGGCAATCCCACCGCTTAGACCATTTTATATGGCAATTTTTTTCTTACCCTCGAGGGCAAAAAAAGGTCAATGCCCGGCTGGTGACATGCCTCATTGCGATGCAGTTCTGTCCGAGGCACAGACAAAAAGTATAGTTTTGGAAACTATACTATGCACCGCCACATGCAGAGGTGGCATCCAATCAATTATAGCGTTGCTGAGGTGCGTCACCTCCAGGATAACCCACCAATATTATTTTACTGTTTCCCTTGGTTTTCCCCTTGTTACGCTTTCCGGAACTCTACCCGGTGCGTGGACCGGGCGCTAACCGTGCAAAAATTTGAAAAAAAAAGGCTGTTTTTTTTTTTACATATATGGGCCTCCTCAGCCACCCTCAGAAAACCTAGGGGGTAAGGGGGTAAGGATATGTCTCCCGTGCCCCCCTATACCCATTCCCAACATTGTTTATCCTCCGTCTTGTGACTAAATTCGTCCGAAACACAAGAATGCGGACTCCCGTTACGCTACCGGTTCGCTACCCGGTTCGCGTACCGGGTAGCGCTTCCACCGCGAAAAATCAAAAAAAAAATGCTTTTAATTTTTTTGCCCCGCGGGGCCCTTTAATAGCCCCCACATCAATCCTAGGGGGTCAGGAGGGGTCTACCTTGCCCCCTTTCATTCATTTCGCCCTTCGTTTAAGTCCACCTCTTGTCTCTCGATCCTACCGAGAGACAAGATGGCGGCCGCTCCGGACTGTTTAGAATGTTGACAGTCACCGGAGAGCCAATCCGCTTCTCCTCGCGAAGTTCCGTTACGCGTCTGGTACGCGAACCGGGGCGCTAACCGGGACCCTGTCACAGATATATATATTTTTTTGAATGTTAATTTCTCAAAATCCACTGGAGCACATATCTTGAGACCTAGCAAAGGCACATCGGGCAAACAGTCTCTACAATTTTGCCAAGGTTCATAGAAATCCATTCAGCCGTTCGAGCTAAAAGTGAGTCCAACTGCCCTATGGAAAACTCAATGTTAAAAACACGTTTTGGGACCCCCCTTTTTTCTCGGCCCCCGCTTGACGAAACCCCCCCAAACTTTTAGGGGACACTCAGAAACAAAATGTGCAATTTTCCTGAAGATTTCAGCCAATTCCGTCCTTCAACGCCAAAGTTATTCAACATAGAATTTTCAGAAATCCCTATTAAAAAAAATCCTATATATATATATATATTCACTGAAAAAACCATAGGTTTCACACCAGTTATAGTTAGGAATTAGCATTTAAAAAACCTATTAAATTCACTGAAAAAAAAATAGGTTTCACACCAGTTATAGTTAGCTGGAAATTTTACTGATATAAAACCATTGAAATTCCCACGTTATAGTTAGTCGGACTCACTATAACTTGCGCGTGCAATGCACTGCTGATGACATCACATATTACATCACTCATGACATGGTCAGTGACATCACTCATGACATCACTGATGACATCACTCATGACATCACTGATGACACCATCCAATGAATATGTGCCTTTCTGAAAAATAAATATGTTTTATATATGTATATGTTAAGGTCGATGGAAGAATAAATGTTTAAATAAGTGTCTAATTGTTTGTTTTTTTTTTAAAAATTGATTGGTTAACTGGCTTATTAAGTGTATCTTAGTGAATACATATATTAGCGAGTAATGTTTAAATATTTAAATATATGTATCAGTGTTTTACTTTATGTATAAGTGGCTGCATGGGTTGGTGAGTAGCTACATGTGTGTGTATATGGGTTATTAGATGTTTTTTTAGTATCAGTATGAGTGTCTGTATGGTTTGGTGGGGCTGTTACTTAGCACATAGATGCATCAATGACTGACTCACTGTTTGTATGTGTTTTGAAGACAGCATTTATGTAGGATTGTATGGGTGGATGAGTGTGTATATGTGTGTGTTAGAGAGTGAATGCCTCTCTCACTAGTGTCTTTATGAGTAACTACATATGTTTTAATCTTGTATATATGAGAATTGATGTATATAAGTAAGTATATGTGAGAGTGAGAGATTGAAAGAGTTCCTGTTTAAATAAGTATGTGTTTCTATAAGTGATTGTTTAAGAGAGTAAGTATGTGTAAGTTTCCTTAGAAGTAATGTGCTAATATGTGTATAGTTGTATATGCAAATAAATGGATGTTTATTAGTTTATTTGCATGTGTGAGTATATGTATGAGTAAGTTTTTGATGACTGTCGGTGTGTAACAGAATGAATAGGGGTATCACTACATATGATGAGTGAGTATATGTATGAGTGAATACATAAAACTGTTGGTGAATGTGTGAATTTGTATATAGATGGTGAAATTACTGAATTGGTTGTTGTAACTGGTATGGGTATATCCACTTTTTTGTTAATGTTAGTTTCTATTTTTGAATATGTGTTTCAAAGGTTACTTTACAGTGAAAGGAGGTCTGTCACTGTGTTACAAGGATGGTGTCATCAGTGATGTCATGAGTGATGTCACTGACCATGTCATCAGCAGTGCATTGCACGCGCAAGTTATAGTGAGTCCGACTAACTATAACGTGGGAATTTCAATGGTTTTATATCAGTAAAATTTCCAGCTAACTATAACTGGTGTGAAACCTATTTTTTTTTCAGTGAATTTAATAGGTTTTTTAAATGCTAATTCCTAACTATAACTGGTGTGAAACCTATGGTTTTTTCAGTGAATTTCATAGGTTTTTTAAATGCTAATTCCTAACTATAACTGGTGTGAAACCTCTGGTTTTTTCAGTGAATTTCAAACGTTTTTTAAATGCTAATTCCTAACTATAAGTCTCAGTTTATATGTAAGACTGTTAGCACTCTAGTTGTTCTTTAGAACACTCTGGTACATTCTGTCATTGGGCTACAGTTGGGCTACATCTAGCTGATATTTGGGCTACATTTGGATTTTTTGGTCTCTGGTGGCCATCTTTGGGCTACATTGGGCTACATTTGGGCTACATTTTGACATATATATAGCCCAATGTAGCACAATATATATTTTATCAAAGTTAATTTTCGTAAAAACCACTTAAGAATAGGGCTACCACTCCCTACAATTTTTCCCAATTTTTTTTTTATTTTTTGCTTTGGAGCGCTTCCGCTGCGCTTCCCGGGGAACGCCCCGAAAAGCGTACTTTTATAAAGCGCCCCCGGGCGCGCTCCGGGGAGCGTCTCGTAAGCGCCAATATCGCGAACGAAAACATGATCATGACGTATCGCGTAGCCGCGTCCGCGTGATACGCACGGCGTAAGCGCACCCGGAAGTACTCGAGCGAATACGATCGCGCAACGTAAACATCCGACGCGCTTACGCTACGTGACCCGGAGTGCCCCCGGGCGCGCCCGGGGGCGCGTAGCGTAAGCGCGTCGGGTCATGTGACCTGAAAATAACACTTTTCATTGGTTCATAACAGTTTTAGTTCCATAATGATGAAGCCCCTGGTCTTGTGACCTGAAAATAACACTTCTCATTGGTTCAGGACAGTTGTTTTTCAAAATGATGAAAGACCCCACCTTTTTTCCTTATTCTGACTTTGTCCTTTGACTGAGGAAGACCTGTTTGTACATCTCTGTACCTTTTTGATCTTAATAATGGCTTCAGTAGCAGCAGCAGCTGGTGCATCTGTCCCACCACCACCACCACAACCACCAAGAGGACCAGCTCCAAATTATATTGGTGGTCAAGAACAGGAGGAGGAGGAAGATGAAGAGGAGGAGGGGAGGAGAAGATGGCTGCCTGAAGAAAATACCCCATACAAACCCAAGCCACACATTGTATGGGAGTTTTTTTCAATCCCAGAGGGCAAAAAAAAAGTGAATGCGGCCAAGGTAACTTGCCTAATCTGCAATGAAGAACTTTCACGGGGCAACCCAAACAAAAAATATTCATTTGGTAACCATACCATGATTCGTCATATGACCCGAAAGCACCCAAACAACTACTCTCGTGCAGAGTTCAGGGAACTGGCCAGTAACCTCCCCCAGTCGTCAAGGACCACCTCCCAAAGAACCCAACCCACTTCATCGGGACCAGAAACATCAGAGATGATGCCTTGCATTCAGCCAAGATTTGCTGATTTTAAAATCACTTGTTCTGCATGTGGCAAGCTTATCGCCTATGGTGAAAAAAGCGTTAAGCTCATCGTCCTTGCAGGTGATAATCACAAGTGCCCCAAAAAGAAGTAATTTTTTGGGTTTTTTGTTTTTTTGCTCCAGTTGAGCCAGTTTCAATTCCCTTTTTTTGTTTCTCCCCCTAAAAAAATACAAAAAAAATATAAAACTGTTTTGAAAAGCCAAAAAAAGTTCAAAAAGTTCAAAAAACAAAAAAAAATATAAAACAACAAAAAGAAGAAAAAAAAAGTTCTTTTTAGAACTACCTCCAATTTCTAAATAAAGGCTTCTTTTTTTTATAAACTGTCATCTTTTTCCCTCATTTTACGCTCCCCGGTGCGCTACCTGGTGCGCGTACCGGGCGCTTCCCCCGCGCAAAACGAAAAAAAAAAAATATTTTAAATGCCCCGCGGGGCCCTTTTATAGCCCCCACATCAAACCTAGGGGGTCAAGGGGGGGTCTACCCTGCCCCCTTATGGTCATTTCCCCCTTTGTTTTGGCCACCTCTCGTGTCTCGATCCTACCGAGACACAAGATGGCGGCCGCTCCGGACTGTTTAGAATGTTTACAGACAACTGAGAGCCAATCAGCTTTCTGCGCGCAAGTCGCGTGTCGCGCCGGAGAGCGCCTACAGATATATATATTTTTTGGAACCTAAATTACTCAAAATCCACTGCAGCACATATCTTGAGACATAGCAAAGGCACATCGGGCTACCAGTCCCTACAATTTTGCCAAGTTTGGTGGAAATCCATTCAGCCG